>NC_138077.1:173179620-173779620 GCF_964212035.1 Myotis nattereri
CAGATAGAGAAGAGTTACTCTGAATAAAAACGTTACTGGATCAAAATACTCAATATTCCACTAACCCCACTGTCCCCAAATATGCCCCAAAGCAATCTACTTAAGGACCCAAAGAACAGTCTCATGGTAAAGGAGCTTCCTGTCCATCAGCACAAAAAAGCAGTGTTGAGATGCCTAAAACGGCATCAGTACACTACGCCACACAAATGTACCAAACCTATAGATATCAACTCTGATTTTCACTGAAGCAGGTAAACTGGCAAGGACTCTAATTAGCCTTTAAGGAAGGGTTTAAAAAAGCTTCACATCTTTTAATTTTCTAACAGCACCTAAACTTTTCATTGGCACTCTGCTGAGGTCCTGCTGACGATGCAGTTAGTGGCAAGGAGGAGTCAGCATTTTCATCTTCACTCAGGCCGGGTTATTTCTTAGCCACTTTAGTGAACTGGCATGATGTAACGTGTGGAGTGATGCTGTTGTGGCCTTTATAGAAGCCCCTTTACGTTCTGGGTGCTGTGTTTGTAAAAGCAGAAAGAGGTTGTCTTCGCCCGGTGGCTCAGCTGATTGGAGCACCGTCCCATACACTGAAAGACTGTGGGTTCCACTCCTGGTCAGAGTACATACCTAGGTTGTGGGTTTAGGCCTAGGTTGAGGCACATACAGGAGGCAACCGATAGATGTTTCTCTCTCTCTGTATCTCTTTCCCTCTCTCCCTGCCCTGCCCTCTCTAAAATCAATACATATATCTTTGGGTGAGGATTAAAAAAAAATAGAGAAAGGTACACCACAGGCTAATATCCCTTGTACTTTATGATGAGCTTCTTAGATGTGTTTCCCACCCCCAATTGTGAATTTCTTGAAAGCTGGAGCCATAGCCTTCCATTCATCCTTGAGTTCCCAGAATTAGGCACAGTGTTCCATCCAGAAAAAGTTCCCAATGATGATTATTGAATGAGTTGAATGAGTAAATGAATAAGTTGAGAAAGAAGATAAAATAGAAGCAAGAAAAAGTGAAATTTCTGCATTTTAGTAAAGGAAAGAGGATAAAAGACTCAGCTAGTGGGGCCCAAGGTTTGGTTTTCCTTGCTATCATACAGTAAAACTGACTGGGGGCTGTGGGGTTGTGGGGGGGGGTATATATTTCTATGAATATTAACACATGTACAGATTCCTATAACCACCACCACAATCAGGATCCAGAACAGTCCCACCATCCTCCAAATCTCCCTCCTGCTATTCTTTTACAGTCACACCCTCTGAGAACTGTCTTTTGATGTGTTAGGGAAGAGAGAAAGGAGTTAAGGTTTGAAGATGAAGAGGTTAGTTCAGACATTTTCTTGGTGCTTGTCTGTTCTTGCAGGAAATTACTCTGAGGCATGGGTGAGGGAGAATGGTCACAAAACATCTTTATATAAATCTCAGATGGTTTGTATACGTCGCCTCCTTTAATTCTCAAGAGCAATGAAACAACTATTGTTATTGACAGATGATAAAAATGGGGACACAGGCTCAGAGAGGTAAGGGAATTTGCCCGTAATCACACAGGCAGCAGGAGCAGGAGCCAGGATTACACTCTATCCTCTACACCCGCTTGACTTCGCATCTTGGGGAAGGCACTGGAGGAGATTCCACTTGGCCCAGGTGGAGGTCAGACATGGAGAAAGACTTCAAAATAGTTCTGCTGTAATAATTATTCACATTACCCTCAATACTCCAGAATCAAGATTAGACCATCCCAGGAGGTTAGACTAGAAGTCATCATTTACTTAGTTCATGAAAATGGACATAAAGACTACTGTTCCATTTAAATAGGAAAACAATCATGATGGTGCCCAGTCATAGGAAACAATATTTTAAAGTATTCTCATTTTATAAAAATCCAAGTACTGTATAAACATCGTAGCACAGGAAACACATTCTTCTTTCCAGTGTTATCCATCCAGCTAAGTTGATAGAGTTTTATTTTGATTATTAAAAGATAATTCAAAAAACCAAACCCCAAAGGCAATTAGTATAAAAACAAAAGTGAATGGAATGCTGGATTATCACGCAGGTAAAAATATGTCCGGGTAGAAAATCATCCACCATTCTTACCAGTCTTCCCTTTCAGTTGAATTGCTACCTCTCCCTGCTACCCTCTCTTTAATGAATCAGTGAGATTCAAACCAGTGCTCTTGGTGAAAAGCCAAAAAGTCAACTGCTCTGAGCTTGCTTCCTGCACTCTACGCAAACTGTGGGCCCCCATGGGCCATCGCTCTCAGTTGGGCACATGCTGCCACCTGCCTGCTTACCTGGCTCCACTTCATGCCATCCACTGGACTGGCTGCCGCTTCCTGGGGAGCGCCCTTGGCCTGTGTAAAATGGCTCTTCACCAGGACTGTCCATTTCATCCTCCACAGACTTGAGGCGCTTGGTGGAGCTGGAATAACACAAGGGTACATGTTTAAAGGCAATCCAAACCACCTTTCAATTGGGCATTGCACGTCTGGCTGAAAGAAAGCCAAGGGAGGAAGCAATTGGGCAACTCAGTGTAGTTCTAGGGCTCTTCCAGGCTCTCGTTCAGTTTAGTGAGTCACTGAATGTGGAACAAAGTCTTGGTCTGTCTTGTTCCAAATGTCTGGGCTTAATTTTTATTGTCACTCAAGTTGCTGCTGCTGCTGCCACATCCTGTTTCTATTTTTCTTTGAGGAACTGGTAGCTGACTCCCACTCCTGGCTCCCCCTGGAAGTATCAGGAGGAAGCCCACATTTCATATTCCTTGGGTTGTGGCTGGGACACAGCCATCAGCAATTCCCTTAAACATCAGTTGGATAATTTCTGGCACCCCAGAAAAGAGAAAAATCAGAGTGCATGACCCTTCAAGGAAAGCTTAGATTATTATTTTTTGGTCATGTTTTCTCATCTTCCACTTGAATCTTTTCACTCAAAAATATTTTCTGCAGTTACAATATTCCAGGCACTGATCTAGACACTAGAGATAAGTGAACAAAAGAGACAAACACAGGAGGGAGAACTGCATTTCCTTCCTCCTATATGACAAGCGACATGGAAAAAGTGGGACCTGATGACTTTTATGTCTTCCTCTACAAAGAGATTACCAAAAATGAAGCTTTGTTCCCTCAGGGTAGGGATTTTTTTATTTTATTTTTGGAGCAGTATGGTTGACGAATTTCCTCCAGTTAAAGGACTGAATTTTTCCCCTCTCAATCTGAGGCTTGAGGAAGAGAAGGTAAAAGGCAGTGAAAGCCTACATGCTGCTCATGTGGTTGGAATTGTCTTAACTGATTATGTCACTATCATACCAGAATGGGGATGTTTCATATCTAGTGGGAGTCTTATTGTCAGGGTACAGAATGTTTAATGTTTTCATTCATCAAACACTTACTGGGTACCTCCTCCACGCCAGGTACTAGGCAAAATGCTGGGGTGCAGAGAGGAATCAGACATGGCCCCTGGCTCCAGGGGATGGAGACAGAGAGGTAAACAAAATTATGCATAAGAGGAACGTAGGAATTATGGTGGAACCACACATAGGATATAATGGGTTCTTCAATGGGGGAAGGAAACAGTGATAGGCCTGGGAGGTGGGAAATGACTTCCCAGAGGAGATGGCTCTTGACCTGTCTGTAAGCATGAGTGTCAAGGAGCCAGAGCAGAAAGGAGGAGAGAGCCGAGATAGGCTGTTATTCACCTGACACACCACCCAGGCAGCTATTTTGGATTTTGAAATATTGAAATACTGCTTTACCAACTGGCAAAGTGCCGATGTCTGAAGCCCCATCAGCTTCCTACACCCTTGCCACCCTATCTTTGCCCTGGGAGAGCCTCCTGATCCAAAACTTAAAGGGTTAATGTCTGGCACACCTGGGGCACTTCAGGACTAGCCGAGCACTGGGCAGGGTGGCATCACTCTAATGGGTAAGCTCACATCACTCAGGTTAGCAGGTACTCTGAGCATCGCTCCCTGGAGGGAGGTAAACCCCAAGCAGAAACACCGTCCTGAGTAAAGCGTGACATGCCCAGAGGACTGCCAGGTGTTTGGTATGGCTAAAGTTAAAAGCATGTCACAGCAAAAGAGGAGGTGGAGGGTAAAGAAGGTACTGTATGTCTGGACTTCACCTACAAGCAATGGAGACCCCGCCCCCCTGAAAAAGTCTAAACAGAGAGTGACATCAGTCACATTTTAGGAAAGGTCACTCTGGTAGCTGCGCACGTGATAGATTTAGAAAAGCAAAAGGAGAAGAAGGGATGGAATTGAGAGGCAGGGGGATAATTAAGAGGCTATTGAAACAATCCAAATAAAAAATGTGGAGGGTCCAATTTAAGGCATGAAATTCTAGTTATTAAAGTTGGCATACCAGTGTTCTTTGACTTTAAGTTCTATTCTCATTAAAGCCAGACCACAGGAAAGCAACATGTCTGCTGCACGCTAGCTTGGTACCCAAAGGAAATAACTTTAATAGCTTATTTAATGTTCTTTGCTTGGCTTTCCTTGAAGTTCAATGAAAAATAGAGACTTGAAAAAACTTTCCTATATTTTATGGAAAACTGCATCTTATAAGAAGTCCTTTATAAAAGGATATACATAAAAAATTCCTAATACATAAAGCCAGAAAAAATATGGTTTCTTTGAACGAATTTCCATTGTTCCCCACTATTATAAAATACAGATTGAATAGACTATTTCTTCCCTTTCTTGCCTTGGCAACCAGGAAACTCAGGGGGGTAAATTTAGAGAATAACTCTTAGTTCAGGTTCCCAATATAACAATCTCTCCTATCTTTCCATATGGTTTCTAGCCTCTCTTTCCATATTTAAAATTAGCTGTTGTGTTTTAAAATTGAAGCTATTTGAAATAATTTTAGAATTTGGAAGAGTAAAAATTGGAAAGAAATAAATATTTCCCTTATGTTCCCTGGCAAATAAACAAAGACAAGATCTGTATATTCTGATGGGACTGTGAGGTCTGTGATGAAAGAGATTCTCTCTCTCTCTCTCTCTCTCTCTCTCTCTCTCTATATATATATATATATATATATATACATATATATATATATATATATATACACCTTAGATATACATATCAAAGAAATATGTATATATCTTTTAATCTCTAGTGCCTGCCACAGTGTCTGGCAAATAGCATATGTACAGAAACTGCTGATTTGGGCTAGTGACTTAGAAATAGCCATGAGTGCTTGTGACAAGGATTCACCCAGGTATCATGATTCAGTGATATCTAGCTCAAAAGACCAATTCCATTGCCCATCATTTCCTCATTATTAATATTTTTCTGAGTTTGCCAAGATTTGGTTTCCTTGGTATTCATTAGCAAAATGCAAATACACTGTGCAGTTATTAAATCCTAAGGGTGAAGAGTCTGTAGCTATTAGCTGACACCTTAGTTTAGAATCAAGACTTTCAGGGACACAGGATAAATATTGAGAGGATGAAGGTACGGGATGATGGAGAGAAAAAGATCCAGGAGTGGAAATGTTGGAAGTGCCAGGATAGACAGGTGGAGGGCCTCCCAGACCAAGCTTATCAACTTCATAAACTTGACAGTTGCTTTATCTTGACAAGGTTTTTTGGGATAAAAAAGTATACTTTTTATACTACCTCTTCTATGATTTTGGAGATGTTTACTAGGAAGGGGTACAGAAACAACAATTAATGCCTATCAATCTCCTTTATCTTTTTAAATTTAGAAATGAAGCAGTCATTAATTTTTATTTCTTGCTCTTGACTTTCTAGCACACCAATTCTCTTCTCTCAGAAACATTTAAGGAAACAGGAAGGTAGCAATAAGATCTTGTCCTCTCTTCTAAGGACTGATGGACAATCTCTACTTGTGTGTGAAATTTGTTCTTGTGTTCTTAGCAATTCTACCTAGAAATTAAGGTAAGACTATTGCCTTTATTCCAAATATTTGCTTAATCCCTACTCTGTGCAAAGCCAAGAAGCCTTACCTTGGACTCACAAAACTGCAAAATGCCTCATAGTACCCTGAACTAAACACTTCCACTTACTTGTCAGTCTCTAACCCCTAGATTGCAAAGCTCCTATTACTTGACTTTGTATCTACAGTGACAAGGACAATATTCCTGGTACTTAATAATGTCTGTTGCTGAATTAAAGAGTTAGTTACTGTCCTCTAAGGGATGTATAGTCCAGGTGGGCAGACAGGACCTGTACATACCTCAAAGATGCTAATAATAATTCAAGACAGCAAAGGCTAAGTGTCCAGGAAAAGTAGAGCTGCTACATGTTCCTTTTGGGGGGCCTCATGCTCTACTATTCCTAACTGAAAGAGTCAGTCCCATTCTTAAGAGGATTCAGTGTAAAATAGCATGTTAAATTCAACAGACCTGCATTTGAAAGCAGACTCTGCCATTTACTAGGTCTGTGACCTTGGCAAGTTACTTAACTTCCCTGGACTTTGGGTTCATCCACTGTTAAATGGCCACACTGTCTATATTATAAATTTATTATGAAGATTAATTGTATCAGGTATGTAAAGCACCTAATACACTGCTGTTCACAGAGCAGGTGACCAATGGATATTTTGCACATCATAAACAGATGATTGATTGGTGAACTTTTCTATATGTAGATCTGGGGTATTCTTCTGGGTACATATTCTAACCTGTACGAAGATAATTCTGCTGAGTCTATATGTTTAAAGAATAATTTTAAAAAATCATCTGAGGAGAGTCTAATGAGAGTAAAACAAACATATTACTGAGTTATTAACTACTGATGCTGTTCATAATTAGCTCCTTATCAGGGTTAGTTATTTGCAGACTATGAGAATGACATTAATGACCAGGTTTCCCCTCAGCGAGTCACAACAAAAGGCAACAAAACAGCTGGAAGTCAAAGGGATGGGGTGAGGAGCACTGTTTGGGACATCCATGGTACATGCACAGAACACATATGAAAAACAAACAGCCCGTCAACTTTTAAATGAATCGCTGCCCACAAGTGTTTGCAAAGCTTTTTCATGTTGACTGAGTGCAGTTACACACAATGTCTCTTCCATCAGCAAACATTCAAAATCCTCAAAATGCATTAGCACCTGAATGTGTTCACAATCTCATTCTTTTATTATAAATGGACTTTGGATCTGAGACTTTTTTTCTCCTGATGAGCTGATACCACAGCGAACTGTAGGAACATTTAAGCAACATGAAAGATGATGGCAGGATTTGGCGCTTATATAGAGAGAATAACTGTTTCTTTAACTATTTTCAAGGTATTTGTAACGACTAAGTTTATTTTTTTGTAAGCAATGATGATTAAAATATAAAGTCAAGGTAAGCATGAGTCTCTACCAAAGAAAACGTCTATAATCGGGACATTGTTTCAAACAATAAAACTGGTACTCGCTTGTGGAAGAATATGCCTTTGTCTAATGTTTTTCTGCAAAGTAGACAAACATTAAAGATCATTCTGTGCCATTCTTTTCTTTGTTGTCACAGTCCAATGCTAAAGGCAATTTGTAAAAGAATACTGTGGGTTTAATGCCTAATCCCTCTCCCTCTGGTCTAGGTTATCTAGAGACAACAGGATCTTGCAAAAACGCTCCATTTTTATTTTGGCTTTGTGACTTCAAGGGAATCAAGCACCCTGTAATCATTATCTGGTGGTGCTCCTCCATCTTTACTCTTTTGAGGTCTCCAGGTGCCCTGGGGTTTGTGATCCAGCCTCACCCTGCGGGACCACATTCACTTTCATAACCTCTCACCAGGCTATCAAATTGGTTTATCTCTTAGGGCAGCTCCAACAGACTGGATTCTGAGCCCTTTGGAGGGAGAAGAGCTGGGACTGAGCTCTTCTGTGTGTGCTGTGGGCATGGGGACTGGGACTGGTGTTACCAGGGTCAAATTTGTGCTAAACATGCGGAAACACACATCCGTTTCCCTAGTCAAGCCTCGTCCTTAATTTCCTGAGAACATGCTACGTTCATCATCCATCCTTCCTCCATGCCTTTGCTAGTGTTTTCACCCCACACGGAACAGCATTCCTTTCCCTTTCCATTCACCAACCCTAACCAACATTATTGCTGAGCATGAGTCACTCTTTTTGGATGAAGCCTTCTTTATCTATTTTTATCCTTTGTTACATAATTTAGCTCACTGTTTTTTACTCTCTGGTATGTGTGTGTGTGTGTTTGTGTGTGTGTGTGTGTGTGTACGCACGTGCATATGATTTATCTGACTGTTTATCTGTTTCTGCTGCATGTGCATTTGCTTTCCCTTCCTAATGAGTCTGAAAGTCTGTTGGGGCTGAACCCACCTTCTAGTACCTTCTACTGCTTTAGGCACACTGCTAAACACCTAGCAGGCCTAGAATATAAATCAAGGTGTGTAACTATGAAGCATGACCTTTTTAAGAGCCATCAACCACCTTACCTGGTAGAGGATGTGCTGGGTAAAGACCTCCTCATGGCTCCCGGACTCATGCTGTAGTACGAAGAACTTTCCAAATCTGAGAGAGAAAAATTGGGGCCAGTTCCTGCAGCTATTGGTGCTAGAATAAAACAAACAAGAAAAAGAAAACTCACGTAAGTTAAATTCTGTGGATAAAACATCAGTGAGAGTATATTTCAGTATTGCATTTAACACATTTTATTTTTGAATTTATAGGGTAAGCTTATCCAAAAAAATCAGTAATAAACTCTGACCTCAAAAGAATGTTGACAATAAAAATAGTCTCCACCAGAAAGACATACTTTTTTTTCCTAATGTACCTTTCATTTTTCCTCTTTTTTAAATAGTAAATCATCAGTAGGGTTGTAATGTTTCTGGATGCTTTTAACAAAAATACCTCCATGTATTGGGTTGAAACTTTTCTTCAATGACCAGCCAAAACATTCCATGGGCTTTTCTAATCTTGTCTGATTCTGACAGCTTTCGCTCATCTGTATTTTGGAATTAGGTCTGAACTGCAAATTAATCTTTCTAATTTCTTGTGATGAGAAATCTGTGATTTCTCTCTAACTCTGACACCTCAGCACCCTGCAAACACCCTTACTTTAATATTCCTCTCACTAGGCAGGGCCTTCAAACTATGGTCCCTGCATCACAGTTTTTGTAGATAAAATTTTATTGGAAAACACACACACACACACACACACACACACACTCATCTAGGTATTGTCTCTGCTTCCCTACATGAGAGCAGAGACCAGCAGCTATAACAGGAAACATATGGTTCACAAAGCAGAAACTATTTATGTAGAAGAGTTTTCCGACCTTTGATTTAAGGGATTGTTAAGGATAATTTTGACTGTATGTGATTTTCAGAGTAGATTCTTGTATGAGATGTGATTCCCTGTAATTTTTTTTGTCCTAGAGCCTCTAGATACCTTGTTTTCAGGAGTAGCATAATACATTTTAAAATAAATAAAGAACATATATCAATCTTGTAACACAACTCTGTGTCAAATTAGTGGTGCAACTATATTAGTACAAATAATCTCTTCTTTTGAAAGATTATGAAAAGCAAAAACAATATGTAAATTTATCACACTTGAACATAATTTGGAACTATTGGGGTTATATTGTCATCTAATATAAACCCTGACAACAGGAGGCAGTCAGTAAGTACTGGTAAAATGGAGCTGATTCCTCGTCAAAGGAGAACCAATAAAGTAGGAGAAGGTTACCATCAAACTTGCATTTGTAATCCAGAAACATCACCGTGTCATGAGCACAGGTACAGTGGGGAGTAGGGTGGCAGTTGAAGAATTATAGTCAGTAAAACCACAAAGGCCAGTGGAGTCATTAAAATAAGATAAATTCAAGGGATGGGAAAGACGAGCCTGGTGTAAGTGTTTAGAAGTTAGAATCAAGAAAATGTGTTGGCTTCTAAAGTTTGGTAATGACGGAAAAGGGGGAGTATGAGATGAGTCCTAGGACTATTGCTTGGGGAAATTTTGGTTATTCATAAAATGACAGAATCAGGGAAGGCTGTGAGGGGATACAGCAATTTCTAAGAAGAAACACTTAGTTGTTTGATTAATAGCAATGGATAAACCTTAATAATAACTGTCATTATGTAAAAACAGTCACTGCTAAGAGATGGAAAGCTCTGAAATCCACATTTGCTTTCTGAAATTCAAACACATCTTTCAATGACAGGATCTTATGGAGGAAGGGCCTTTAGTTAAAAAACAAATGGTTAGGATTGACTGTATGTGTAAACAGAGTTCTGATTAATAATTCTGCTAGTCACTCCCTAATTTGCTTTTTATATTAAATTTGTCTGCATGTTTCCCCCTTTTATTTCATAATATTTTATATTTTATGGGAGCCAATAATTCCTTCCTGGGTCTGGATCACCCATCATCTCATTATATACTAGCAGCTTGGTATATAATAGGTAATTATTAATGTCTGTGCCTTTATGGAGCTCTGAGACTCACATTTCTCATTAACTAAAGAAGATGGGAAAGGCTGATCGGTGTCAAGGTCTGAACTTAAATTTCCTTCACAAGTTTCAGGATGGGGTTGAGGCCTCAGTTGGATGGAGCAGCTGCTTCACTCCTGAGCATGGAGGGAACCTCAGGAGCCCACGCTCTAACTCTTGGAAGAAAAGACAGAGCAAGATGCGGGTGGAACAGGCCAGAGGGCACTGAAAGGCAGTCTGAGGCCCTCTCCCTCACCATGCACATCCAGCTGCACTTGTATCTAACACTTTATCTCTCATGTTCTTCCCTGGAAAAGTATATTTTACCTTGGTTATCTTTTTAAAATGTCAAGGGAGACAGAACAGGTGAAGGAAGAAAAATACACATGTAAATATAGTGTTCTATCTCTCGGAAAGCTTAAAAAATAATTAAGCCCACAGAAATGTTCCCTAACTTGCCCGTATGTTTACTTCCTGTGAACCACGCAGTACACTGTAGCTGTCACCTAGCCAAGAGCAGCAGGTGGCCTGGCAGCATTGTGACACTTCCCATAGTGTCTGTTGGACTTCTGGTGAGTAACTTCAGAGCTTGGCAAACTGATTATGTGTGTCTTGAATTTTAAAACCTCACTGAATTTCTGAAATGAGAATGGGTTTCACAACCTGGGTTAAATAATCCTAATAACACACAGACCCAAACTCTGCCTTCTGCAAAGCAGGCTTGTGAGGAATGTCCCCTGGTCCATCTGTGTGTATGTATCATATGGAAGGGCAGTTTATCGGAATGGATTTTGATTCAGTGATCCTGGGACAGCCAAAGAGAAAACCTCATATCTAAGGACAGGGGGCACTGACCACATATCCCTGCAAAAGTGGTAGCTATTCTCAGTGCTGTGAACTGGACAGGAAGAGACTTTGAACTAAGAACCCAAAAGGTGGGCTTTCGGCAGGCTTTTCTGAGTACTGGTAGGGCCATGTTTTGATAAGTACTTTATTACATCTAACTTAATCCTCAAAACAACCTTTTCTGGAAAGTATATTTTTTGGATGAGGAATGAAGGAGAACCAGCAGTAAGATTCAAGGATGTCAGACCCTGGAAACTCTCCTCTTCCTCCCAACCACCTTGATTTTCACATACAATATTTGCCTTAAATTAAGATGATAAAAAGGCGTATAATGTCTTTGTCCCTGCAAGGTTTACAACCTAGTAGAATGGAAATAATACCTGGCTATCTAATGCAATGCTGAATGGGTTCCATCTCAAAGGGGAAACAAAAGGACTGTGTTAGGAAAGTTCAAAGGAGTAATGGCTCACACTGGCTGTGGGATCAGAACAAGGGTTGATTTCAGAAAGAGTTAGCAATTCAACTAAGCCTTCAAGGATGGTTGGGATTTAAAGATGCAGAGAAGGAGATAGGAGAGGGTCTCTGGGCAAATGGCACAGCATGTGGGTAAGTTTGGAGACAGGATATAAAGTGAGTTGTGGGATCCATGACAGTTTGTGAGTAGAGAAAGGATAATTGTTGCATCTGAAGAAGGGCAATATGACGACAGTATATGGAATACAAGAAAGAGGACTGAGACTCTGGAGGTGTAGAAATCAGTTGGTAGGTTGATTTATGTCCTGGCAAGAGGGAACAGAGGACTAAACAATGCTGTCAAGAAAGGAAATAGAATTGTTATAATGGATATTTCACCTCTTCCAGGAGAGTGCACATGTATAAAAGACTGTTTCCAGTTGTGCACTATGAAAGGATATCAATAAGCAAATGATCATATTATTTTAACAAATGTAAAATACCCATCAAATAAATATAACTCATATAATGTGTTTCTTAGCTAATATTGGTAACAAATCCTGCAAACTAGGAAACTAAAAGTTTTTAAGGGTGAGATAACTTGTCCAATGTCTGCCTAGGATGCCATGCTGAGCTCCAAAGCTCATGACTAACTGCCTTCTGGTGTGTTATAGAGATTACACAGGGCCACTGCAAGTCAAACATGGGGATGTGAAGGCAGGACACACAATGCTTTCTGCCTGTTGTATATAATGTGAAGCCTGATTTTGCTCCATGTGTACTTGGCCACAGGCCTTATCATTCTTTAATGATCTCACACATAATATTTTCTCCCCAACTAGACTGAGTGCATTTTGAGGGCTATAAAGATAGACACCCTACGGCAGCAGTCACCAACCTTTTGGACCTCATGGACCACCAGTGGTCCGTGGACCACCGGTTGGCGACCACTGCCCTAGGGCATAAAAAAGGTGCTGGCCTTGGCCTGGGAGAGACTGTCTAGAGTCCCAGCCCTGCCAATAACCTATGTGACTTGGTTAAGTCATCAAACTCTTTGGACTTCATAATTCTAATAATAATGATAAAGATTAAAACTCACCACTTCCACCACCAGCCACTGTTATGGACAATACCACCCCAATAACAGGCTGACATTTATTTAGTGTCATTTATGGGCCAGACACTAGGCTAAGAGCTTTAAGCATATCATTCCATGTGATCCTCACAACACCACTAGGCAAGAACTGTAGCAGGAAGAGGTTAAGTAACTTTCATAGTTCACAAAGTCAGAGGGTTATACCAGATGACTAATCCCACAGATCCCACAGCCTCTTTTGTGTTCCTAAACAGTTCACTACAGTGCTGTATACACTGAAGATGATCAATAAATATGCTCTGAATTAAGAAGAGTAGATAATTACCCTCTCTCCACTGACACCCCCAAACTTTAAGTAATACGCAATGAAACTTAGAAATCCATAAACACACATAGGAGGACTGACTGCTCAACTTTCTTAAGTAATATTGCAATTACTCTAACCTGAACTTTGTGTGGATTTGGTTCCACTGTGGAATTTTTCTCCAAAGGTTAACTTTTGTTTCTTCCAATGTTATTTCTAAGTCATCCCAACCCCCCTTCCCTGTCATGAGTAGAATGTAGTCTTTGTGTCATTTCTTAATAAATGGCTTGCTATTAAGGAATCATTATAGTAATGCGGGCTATTGGAAGAAAGGGGTTACTTTAGTAGCCAACCCTCTTAATGACCTGCTCTTCTGTACACATTAGTAGTTGGACAAGGTTGTGGTTATTGAACTTCTGCCATCCACCAGAGACAATCTGCTCAGGCTTGTATTGTTGGAAAGAGAGGATGATGGAAAAAAAAATTCTATCCAAATTTTCAAACTGCTCTTCCTGGGAGATGAGAGCACAATGAATTTACAACTTGTTCAACAGGAATAGGCGGGCAGCACTGACTAAATGACCAGTGTGGCCAGCTGATTGCTGATGGCACATATCCTCTGTGAGGCTGCATTCAATGACATGCAACAGATATTTACGGGGCACTTTTAATAGGCTGGGCACTGTTCCAGATGCTTGAGATTCATTGGTGGGCAAAGTATATAAAAACCCCTGCCCTTGTGAGGTTTACATTTTATAGATTAACAATCATAGTTGCCACTTCTTTCAAATTTTCATGGTAACTAAAGACTAAGAAAGAATGGCCTATAGGTACCCCTTCCCCCCCAAAAAGACTATCAGGATTTAGCACTCAATTTCCAACTTATAAAATAACTATCAAAAAATAAAGAGGGCTATTTTATCTCCAGATTACATAATCTATGTACTCATGGAGGCTTTGGGAACTTGTACTTTATTACAGTGGGAGTTTGTGGGGGTAGGTTAAGGTCCAACAACAGCACACAGTTCCATGGGCCCAGCACAATTTCGTGTTGTTTTGCATTCTAGTGGCAAAGACTTTGTAAGAAAGTCCATGTCACTGCACAAAAGGAGAGAACATGGGAAAATACTTGTTCTTCTTACCATCAAAGGCACAGTTGTAAAATGCACAATGCAATGAAAACTCAAGCAAATCTGGAATCGTCGTTAAAAGGAATTATCTTGGAAAGTAATTTATGGCAAAAAATTCAACTCCTTTGTTATCTTCCTTTTACCATAATATACTTCCTCAATATTGCCTGTGAGAGGGGGCTTTCAGAAAGAAAAAAAATAATAAGTGTAGTCAAATTAACTCATTTTATCAATTTGTGCTTTTGGCCAGAGTTTCCTGACTGTGCCTATGAGGGGCTGTAAAACTGATGAATTTGCATGGAAAAAGAAACCAGGGTAAGTAATTTGTGTAAGAGGTAACACGGACATAGACTGTTATAATTCAGACATCCTGCAGATAGCAGACTGCTGCAGTGTGAGCAGTTACGGCTTAGAAAAATGACCACACTGCAGTCAGTCTGGCTTCAAAGGAAATCAATCATAAAGGTACATTCTCTGCAGCTCGTACACCACAGTCTTCAGCAACTCCTTTGCCAAGCAGATTTCTGGCCTGCAAACCATGTGCTGATCTCCTTTTTCAACCCTTGCTTTCTGAAAGGTCTGACCAAATGCAGGCTAGGGGGATGGTTTTCCAGACTGGAAACATAAAAGAAAGGCACTGAACTAAAACCAGGATTCCCCTCTATGTGAAAATGAACTTCCCTGCTATTATAAGATTCAAGCAATGCTTTTTTGAAATGTGGCATCAGGTGCCAAAAGCCAGCAGAATGGTTTAACCCTATCAAAGGTATCTGCTAACACAGAGAGATCACCGTTTTTACACATCCATGTTTTGTGGACACAACTTACAAAATGCGCGCACGTGTGTGTGTGTGTGTGTGTGTGTGTGTGTGTGTGTGTGTGGTGGCAGGAGCTTCTTAAAAAAGAAGTTTCCTTTTACTAAAATAGGATCAGATCAATGATACTATCTTCTTCCTACTCTGAACCTTGAAGATTGTTTATCTTTGATAGATAATTACTGTGAGTTCAGTTTGTAAAATAAATGTGTCCAGGCACTTTAAAGAAAGCTCAGTCTTACATCTTAAGAAACTTAGATCTTTGCTCTAAAAGAAAGGACTATTTCCTACTCATTTCTGTATTCTCCTCAGCACCCAGTGCAGGATGCTTCATATATTTACATGCAACAAATATTTACTGAATTTTCAGAACTAAAATTATATGAGCTTGCCAATGAAAAACAGCTAACAAGTAATATTTATTGAGCACTTATTATGTCCAGACAATGTGCGAGGTGTTTTACCTGAATTTCTTCCTTGCTGCATCTCTATGAAATATCTATCTTTATTATTCTCATTGACAAAAGAGAAAATTAGCTGTGAGGTGAAGTAACATAATCAAGATCACACAGCTAAATAAGTGGCAGAGCAGGGATTTGAACCCAGATAACTCTATCTGCTCAAAGAAACAAAGGTAAAAAAAAAAACCCTACATTTCCGGTCTCTCTATTCTTCCTTTGTCACCAATTACTGGGGAGAGGAATTCAACAAGATTTAAATAGAAGAATATTGTCACCTACCACTTAGCTGGCAAAGCTGGGTCTCGTCCTCCTCCTTTTATAGGTCTTTGGAGTTACAAATGTCCGCCAATGCTTCCCTGGATAAAGGGCCTGGCGCTGGGTCTAGCAGAGCCATCCACGGGGGGTGAGCAATGCTGACGGATCTCCTGCATTAGTGGCTTCTGCCTTTGGGACTGAAATTGATTTTCTGCATTTTAGAGTATCCTCTCATCTTAGCTTTTGGTTGAGGTCAAATGTGGTACCCGCTTAGTATCTGATGCAGCCTCGGCCATGGGATTAAGTCTTCCCTGACAGGGGATGGATTTGATGGCCTAAGAGGTCTTTTCACCACAATGATCTATAAACCAGGGAAGGGCTTCTAAACATAAGCTCCTTAACCAAGAGTGCACTGGGACTATCTGACCATTAGCTATCAGGAAACCAAGCTACATCAACAAAGCCCTACCCCAACAATCTACACATCCAACTGTCTACAATAATAATTCTCAAAATTTTCACCCTTAACTGTTTAATTTTTTTCTCTTCCATCTATTGAAAAATCCTAATATGTACTCACATTAATCATATACTAGATCAGTGATGGTGAACCTATGACACGCGAACTCATTTTTTTGGTTGATTTTTCTTTGTTAAATGGCATTTAAATATATAAAGTAAATATAAAAAATATAAGTCTTTGTTTTACTATGATTGCAAATATCAAAAAATTTCTATATGTGACACGGCACCAGAGTTAAGTTAGGGTTTTTCAAAATGCTGACACGCCGAGCTCAAAAGGTTCGCCATCACTGTACTAGATTAACTCAGTTCCAGCATGTGACGTAATGCATGGCTTTGCTCAGCGTGGACTCTACCAACTTAATCGCAGAGATGCCTACAAAGTCACCTACCACAGTCTTTGGAGTTGAGGTAGCTACAATAATATAGTCTAGCCCAAATCTCAGTAACAGTTGTGGTCTTGTTGTGGGGTAATTAAGATTCTGTCAGGGTTTTAGAAATCTTAAAAAAAGTCTTTTAGTTCTCTAGTATTACATATTAGATATGAATATCTGTTCTTAAAATATTGAGGGTTACGAGTGCATAAATAAAGGGTAACTAAAAACGACTTTGTCAGTAATGAACTCTAGTTACTCATGGGGAATTTTCTATAATTGATTTCAGAGAGAGGAAGGGAGAGGGTGAGAAAGATAGAAACATCAATGATGAAAGAGAATCATCAACTGACTGCCTCCTCCATGCCCTCTACTGGCGATTGAGCCCACAATCCTGGCATGTGTCCTGAACTGGAATTGAACCATGACCTCCTGGTTCATAGGTTGACATTCAACCACTGAGTCACACTGGCTGGACCACAGGGAATTCTGATGTTCATAATTTAAGAGACCACGATGTGGTTAGTCACTTCAAAAGTTATTTATGTCAGTGTTAGATTGAGAATTTTAAACATCTTGTTATCCATTAGATACCCATGAAGAGAAAAATACCAGAATAAAGCAGAAGCATAGGCTTTGGCTGAAAACTTGAGGAGTAAGAATTTTCTGGCTTCCTAAAGCAGATGAATTAGATCTAGTATTGGCATGCTCTTATTCTACCAGTTATTAATTCTGAAGGGGTTACTATGATAGTTCTTCTAATAGATTGCTTTTTGGAACATAAATTCTAAAATTGGTCCTTCTTAATTTATAAACACACAAAATGCATACAGACACACATATTTGTAATAGATTTTCTGATAGTGTGGTTAGCTCAGGAATCAGCTCTGAGCACACAGCGAGAGATCAGGGACAGAGGCTTTGCTCAACAGTAATCATAACGGTTCAGCCCTGAGTACCTACGATATGCTAGACACCTGACATTCTCTTGCTTAATCCTGAAAACACCCGAGGTGTTCCTGTTTCTAGCGTTCAGACTTAGACCCAGAACACAGTTAGCACTTAATAAATATTTGTTGATTGAATGAATGATTGTTACCTATGAGGAGAACATAGTTGCGAGGAATACATATTGCCCAAAGTTATATAGTTAATAAGTGGTGGGGCTAAATTACCAACCCTATATCCTGGACTGTTTTATGATCCCATGCTGCCATCCTGTATATAGATTTTATATAATATATGCAATATATTATACATAGGCAGCATAACCAACCAGTTACCTAGGAGAGATTAGAAATAGATGAACACACAAATACTGATCATGATAACAAATCAGTATTTACATCAAGGTGTTAGGTTTTCTGTTTCTGCCTGAGTCAAATTTTTACAATAAAAATGTTCATAGTTTGGTAAATTTAGCAGTAGTTTTAGCTAAGAACAGAACAAAAGGCCCCCTAAATCCTGCCATGAGAAGTCTCACTGCCAGCTCTGACCAGGAAGGCTGTGGGAACATGAGTGCAACAGGAAGGCCTGGGCTTGGTGCATGACACTGACTGATGAATCTGCTGATGTCATGAGCTTGTTCTTGCCAGAGTTCTAATTTCAGCTGCCATGGTGGTCACACCACCACTGCTGGGACAATCAAACAAAAGGTATATGCACATTTCAATGTACAGGTAAGGTGGGGCACCTCTCACTTTACGTGGCTCTTCCTCTCTGAGGTGAGGAGAGTAGGATAGGAAACATCAGGTTTGGCAGCCCATACTGTGAGCTGGGATTCAGAAGAAAGAGCATTGGGACAAAAATTTCTACCAGCCCTTTCCATTTGCTGCCAGCTTTACTGTCCCAATATTTGCCCCAAATATGTCCAAGTATTTTTTTAAAAAATAAATTATACAACAAAATATATTTTTGAACTAATTCAACTTCAGCATTTACTGTGAAAATTTATTGGAATATAGTCAGGGAAACCCACTAAATTAAGCCAGCCAGACTGGCGTTTGTCTCCCTGAGAGTATTTAAAATTTTCTCTCTCTCAGAGAGGTTGATTAAAACTAGAAAATTAAACATTTACAATGTCATAATATATTCAGGATAAGGTGGCTTAGACAGCTAAAGTGAAAAAAAAAATATATAGGGCTGATCGGTACTTTCTGTTCTATAACTTAACAGATTTTCTTTAAAAACTCTGGAAGAGGAGCCATTGACTTCTACAGATGGAAAGTGTGTGATGTTCATTTTAAAATTACTAGTAGAGCCTGCTATTGACCATCTAATTATGCCGAGTTCCATTTATAAACATAGCTCACCACTAAGTTTATGGAGACTTTTTGTGCTGCTTTAATAGGATATTGATCGAGAGCATAGTTTGAGTGTACTGCCATTGGATTGTGTAATGGCAAACAAAGGCAAGGTCACAGCCACTGCTGGTGCTAGGGCTGCAGTCCATTTTTTATTATAATCTTTTTGTTTCTTCCTTTAAATGCTCAAGCCCATATGATTTCTTTCAAAAGAAGAGCTTGCTTAAGAATCTAACTGACTTTTAAAATTAATTTCCATGCAATGATCATAGCCATCATGTTACTTAACAGAGGAGAACAGGCCCCTTGTTCAGAAAAGAAAGTGTCTAATCTATTTCACTTTACTCAAGATCTAAAACACTGCAGCTATGTAAAAGGGACCCTGCAGGACTGGGCGCCTGGGATCTCTATCCTACATCCTCAATTTCCTGATGAGACCTTTCCTGCATAAACATTTTTTAATATTTAAGTTTGGGGTTTGTTCCTATCAAAGAGCTTCATTTTCTTATTGTACCTTGTAGCTGAGTTATTTCTGCTGTAGTAGCTCCATTATGTCAGGTTAAAATATTTAGAATATTGCCAATAGTTCATACTAAATACGCCAGAAAATCCCGAGGGTGTGGCTGTGGGTGCTCAAAGACGCACAGAGGACCTCGAGGCTTAAAAAAAGCAGTTTAAAAATGAACTACAATCTGGGTCTTAACTACAATTCCTATGTGAGAATACAGATAGAAATTGTACGCATTTCTAAGGCAGAAAACAGCCACTAGGGTGCCACCTCATGCCAGGCTGAGGCATATGCCTGGCTCCATTCACTCCCACTCTCCATTGACAAACAGCTTGGGAATCCTGGAGCCACCCAGCAGCCCAGCTTTGTGGCAGAGCCAGGACAATTCAGCTGCTGGATTTTAATAGATTCTGCAGCAGTGCAACAGGAACCAAAAATCAGTCTGGGTAACTGAGAGCGGTTTTCACACCCAAAGACTCTAAGGCTGGCCACAGTGTACTGAGAACCCTGGCTTTTCAAAATTCCAGGGCCATGAAGTCATCCCCAGCCACCAAGTTTACTTAACCCTTGCAGCCGGCTCGGGTGTACAAACCGCTGCCTGGAAAACTAGAACCCGCCAGGCCAGAGTCACAATGGCTTATGTGTATTTGCGGTTTTCCTCTTTCCCAGTGAAGTATTTAGGGTTTCATAGTCGCTCCAGCAGCTTCAAGTGAAATAGTCAGCACTTTAGGAGGAAATGGGCAGAAGAAGTGGATTTTTGGGGAGGATTTTCTGGGTTCATACCAGGAAGGGTATTTGACAGCCTCAAGGCACACACCTGGAGGGAAACACTGGTGCAAAATAAACAAGAGTGGGTGCTGACCCAGAGAGCTACTGAAGAGCACCATTTAGCAGCTCGTAGAGTGGGCTCTCTTTGTGGCAACTTTATGAGAGAGAGACCCATCTGAAATGCTGCTGGAAGGCTTTGTTTGAAAGCGCAGCATCATGTAAGAGCCATTTCAACAGATGGTTCCTGTCTCTTTCCTCACAGTACCACACTCAAACAAGGCTGGCGACTGCGAACCACAGTGTTAGCGTTGGTCAACCACTCCCCCAAAGCAGAGAGGCCGTCTCTGTCTCTCCTCCGGCACAGTGTCTAGTAGTCTGAGCAGTGCTCCTCTCTCCCAGGGAAGAAAGTAATAAAAAACTAAGACAACTTTCCGATGGTCCTATCACCTGGGGGAAAAGGTGGGAAAACAAACATACATTTACTTTTATGCCATAGCACTTGCTTTGCTGCTAAGACAAACAGGACTCTCCTTTCTTGCCTTTCATGAACTCTAGATAATGCAAAAACAGAAAAGAAAAAAAGGAAAGGCAGGAGGTAAGGGTGAGAAGGGAATTAGTGGGAGACTCCAACAGCTCCATGCATCTAATCAATACAATAACCTTGTTGCCGACTCTCACCTCTGAATGTGTGAGGCTAAGCCAGCAGCTTTCTCTTGACTTTCTCTGCTATTGCCACCCTGTAGTAACACAATTATAAACAACAAACTTAGCACATCGTTATTTCAGTGAATCCTCATGTGGAAATACTGAAATAGCACCTCCCTCCTCTATTAAATGTAAAAGGAGGAAAACTAAAAACAGAAACTAACTGGAAACGGTGGGGAAAGTAAATATTTATATTAGCAAATTCAAAAATTGAATGCTAAAGAGGCCAGGATAAGGGAAAACTTTCAAGCCAAGGCCACCATTAGTGTGAAATTTCCAGACTATATATTTGGTCATAGTTAGGTGTGGTTGGGGGACTGGGGGGGGGGGGGGCTGGGACAGATAAGAAGGTGTTGAGAAACATCTGCAGCACAGTGAAGAAATTCTAAGATGCTGAGGCCATGGAAAACATCCAGGTAAAAGTGAAAACTACAGAAAGACTTCGAAGATCACGGATTAGGGGAGTGGGAGATAAACAGATGGAGTACAGGTGATTTTTAGGGAAGTGAAGTATTCTGCATAATACTATAATAAGGCAGACATGTCATTATACATTTGTCAAAACACATAAATGTATAACACAACGAGTGAATCCTAATGTAAACTATGGACTTTAGTTAATATAATGTGTCAATATAAGCTCATCAGTTGTAACAAATGTACCACACTAACAAAAGATGTTAACTATTTAGCAGGTATATTGAAATTCCTTACTTTGTTAACCTAAAACCATAAAACTAAAACTGCTTTAAAATACTATTCATTTTTTTTAAAACAAACCCATGGGGGAAATCTAAATGTCTTATTTGTTTTGTTCTACCTGAAAATATTTTTAACCTTTTTTAATGCACACATTAGTAATCTAAAAGTTTATCAACTCTAACAAGAAATGATCTATAATAATGAAAGGGTAATATGCTAATTAGACCGGACATCATTCCAGATGTCCTTCCTGATGAAGCCAAGGCCGGAGGGAAGCCAGCCTGGGTTCTCGGTGCCTGCGGGTGGCCCAAGGGAAGCAGCCCATGTCCCAGGTGCCTGCAGGTGGCCGGAGGAGGGAAGCAGCCTGGGTCCTGGGTGCCGGAGGGAAGCCGGTGCTGGCAGCCAGGGGAAGGAAGGCCTACTCTTGCACGAATTTTCATGCATTGGGCCTCTAGTTATTTAATAAAAACACAGAATCTTTGGATTCTGTTTAGTTCTATAATGCAGGTATAGGAGAGGTCATGACAAAATATCTGCAGTCAGCTAGCTGAGTATAGCAAAGTAAAAAGAGCAAGTTTCTTAACCTCTTAGAGCAGTGGTTCTCAACCTGTGGGTCACGACCCCTTTGGCGGTCGAACAACCCTTTCACAGGGGTCGCCTAAGACCATCCTGCATATCAGATATTTACATTATGATTCATTACAGTAGCAACATGACAGTTATGAAGTAGCAACGAAAATAATGTTATGGTTGGGTCACAACACGAGGAACTATATTTAAAGGGCCAGAAGGTTGAGAACCACTGTCTTAGAGTACCATGGTCTCCTGCATCTGTAAAAAGGGACGATAACAGTGGCCATGGGAGGAATGAATGAGATAATGTTTACAAAGTGCCTAGCACAATTCCCAGTACAAGGTGCATGCTTGGGAATTCTAGCTACTATAATGGTTCATATTAGTGTTGAATCATGCTCTTAACAGCACTAACATTATGCATTTAATCAACTTATGTGCCAGTTAGCTTATTTCTATTTCAAGGTTGCAGAATGCACCCAGGCCCACTCATCTGTAAAAAGTGTCTGCTGCACCTCTAATGCGGATGCTTAGTTCTTCCAGCCTGGGCAAGGGGTCAGCATTGTGAGGAGTGGTTAAAGACTTGGACTCCTTCGTGTGGCTCGAGTGTTAAGTGTTTCAGAAAGGTGTGAGGGTGAGGAAACCTGAGCTGGGGGATCCTTACTCCAACCACCAAGGCAACCTTGAGGCATACACCCTGACAAACCTGGATTACAGATCTGTAAGAGGGAGGGGGCTCTGGATGGCAGTTGGCCTGAAGCCACAGTTTAGCTGACACAGCCCGGTCCCACTCTTGCCAAACAGATTCAGTCAGCATGAGGCCATGTGTGAGTGAGTCCTGGAGCGATTACACAGCAGTGTGCAGAATCAGAAAGCACTGGAGAGCTGAAGGCCGCTCACGATGCCAGGCATCAGCAACACAAGCCCCTAAGCAGCGACAGGAAACAAAACCAGGTCCCTCTGCAAATTCAATCTGAGGTCCAGCCATACCCTCTGGCAGTCATGAAGGCAGTTTTAGAATTCATTTGGCAACCACACCATCACACACTGCATGGAGGTCCAATCAAGCTTGGAACCGATAAGCCCTGGGATATAAGACCTTAAAGGGATATACAGGAAGAAGAACACGATTCTGAGGATGGTTCTGAGCAGCGTGAGCCTTCTCATACAACCCCGGGCCTCAGACACTGATGATAATGAAGATTAAATGTAAGCATTACAGCAGCCAGGGTAGATTAAAAAGGTCTAGTGCTCCGATCTTAGAGTTCAAAGGATTTTCACTTGAGGCTGTTTGGACTGTAGTAAGGGCTCAATCAATATATTCCTCTATAATGCCACTATGACAGTTATACTCTGATATATCAGTCTTTATTACTTTTATTATTAAAATTACAAGAAAAATGTGAGCTAGTGATTTTTTAGAAGTCCTAAAATGTTGTGTGTGTGTGTGTGTGTATGTGTGTGTGTGTGTGTGTGTGTGTGTGTGGTGTGTGTGTGGCTATTTGTCTATGCATCCTTATTTGTCTATGTCAAATAACTGGCTAGTTAGCTATGCTAGGACAGCATATGTCCTCCAAATTAATAAAGCAACCTAGTCTCTACTTCACTGGGTGCTACTTTAAGCATACTTCATACTATGACAGAAACTTCTCCCTTCTACCTCACAACCTGCTGCTCCTAATGACTTATTCCTTAGGTTTCCACCTCCCCTCCCCCGCCATTCCTGGACAGCCCTGCATCAACCAAGGGTCCCTGACTACCGGAATTCTAACATCCATAGTTACTTTTCTGCTATTTTCCATGTAGCCTCACATTGTAGAGTTCAGGTTCCTTTGGGCCAGTCTAGATTCTAGCATTACACAGACTTAGCTTAACCATTTACCTACTGTTTGACTTTGGGTAAATTACTTCAATAGACCTGTAATTTCACTCATTTGTAAAAATGAGAGTGGTTTCTTATCTGACATGTTTATTGCAACGATTAACTTATGCTACCTACGTGAAGACCTAGCACAGTGCCTGGCAGATAGTGAATACTCAAAAGTCACTCTCTGTCTAACCCTCTACCCCTGCCCCCCTGCCCCCACCTTGTCTCCCCATTTTTGGATTCTTAAGAGTCTTGTAGCCTTAAGAAATAAGAACAGACAGAATCCAAATTGTAAGATCAGGATGGCTTGGCTTGCTTGACCGGGCATCTTGTCATGAGATTGACTGGTTTGCTCGGTCAATGTTCTCAGATAGTAACACAGGGAATGGGAGGGGGTGCATGAACTTGAAAATAAAAGATTTTTTTTTTTACTTCACCTCATCCCACAAATGATTTATTTTGACTTGAAACCAATTTTGACAATGTATATTTTACCTACAAGTGATATTTTGAAGTAGGAGGGGGATAAAATTGTAATATTTGGTATATGTTTTTTCTTTCTGTTACTAGGTGCTCAAACATCATAGTCATTATAGGTGACTGTGCTTTTAAATAAAAACAAAAATATGTTTTTAGGGGAAGGCAACTGTGTGAGTGAGAGAGAGAATCCTATACCTTCTCCTTGGACTGTCTGGATTATTTCATAGCAAAAATACAATCAATGACCTTTTGATCAATGGAACAGGGTGGTGACAGGTACTCTTAATTCACTGTTGTTGGTGATTATTGACAAGCTGGTAATGATCATGCTGTCCTGTGTCACTCCTGCTGAGGGCATTAGCATTCTTTAAAGGTCAAAACCAGTATTTTTTTAATTGCAGAATTTTTAGAAATCAGGGAAGCCTCAGGGTTTTTTAAAACCAGGTTCACACTACAAACTAAGGAATATGTGAAACACTCAGGATTTCAGTTCTTTCCATATGTTTCACATTAAAATGACATCAAATTTTCCTGATTTAAATTCTTGGCTCTTAAATAAACTGCGTGGCAAAAGTCTTCCAATGGGTGAGTGAAAAGGGGATTCTGAAAGCTATTTATGTCTCCAGGAGGCCGAGGCAGAAAGCAAGCACAAACCAAAGGCAAATCTGTACCAAATCAAAGCAAATTTATACTTACTCTGTGACACTCTTACTAGCTCAGTCACACTAAAAACACCTGATGTGACAAAACTGTCCTGGAAGCCCAAATGTCCTGAGGAAACAAAAACAAAAAAAAGCAAAGTGTCATAAATAGAAGATATTTGGTAACAGAAGTCTAAACATCAGTTTCACTGTGATTAAAAAATATGATGTCTACTTTCATATTCTGCTCTGGGTAGAGTTTCCGTGGGAGGGTATAGTCATTTAGTTATGTAGTTTTTGGTGTGTTTTTTTTTTTGGTTTGAATCTAGAGGTTATGGAAAGCTATGACACAACAACTGGGTGCTTTCTGAAATGGTTAAAAAAAACAAAACTCAACAGGAAATCTGAAACAAAAGACGATTTAAAATAAATGGTTACCTTGGCTGACCTCTGAGGCCGTAACAACTGGGATGAAAACACCCTACCCTAAGAGTCAGCCCGGATAGCTAAATTCCACAACAGTTTTAAACACGATTTTCTAAAGAAACGTTTGATGGGGATTAACTATCTATTCATTCAAACCAAACAAGATTTAAAGATGTTCCCTTCATTTCTAGAGGAACCACAATGTAAATCTTTAAAAAGCCAGACTAGCAGAAGCAAATCCCTTAAAAACCATTGAAACATAAAAATAAACTCTTGGAGCACAGATAAAATTTAGATTTGTTTCAAGAACAAGAGTTTTTTTGTTGTAGGGTTGATTCTTTACTTTTTTTTTTTAAGGAAAGATAAATTAATGGTACAAAATTAACCTTTGAATTTTGAATCTGTTTCATTTTTTCTGGATGATTAGTTTCCTTTATGATGTCTGTGAATTCATTTTTATAGTATGTTGAGGAACATAAAACATAAATGGCAAAGAATACTAGTAGATAATTGATGATATGTCATTTCCCTCTCAGCCTCTAAAATCTTCTCAATCTGTGAGTCTCACATAGGCAAACCTAACTGAGAGATCTGTCTATTGCAGTGGTTCTCAACCTTCCTAATGCCGCGACCCTTTAATACAGTTCCTCATGTTGTGGTAACCACCAATCATAACATTATTTTCGTTGCTACTTCATAACTGTAATTTTGCTACTGTTATGAATTGTAATGTAAATATCTGATATGCAGGATGTATTTAGGCGACCCTTGTGAAAGGGTCGTTCGACCCCCAAAGGGGTTGCGACCCACAGGTTGAGAACCGCTGGTCTATTGAGTTAATGTAACCACCTACTTTAAAATTAGGGCCAAAGGAGAAGCTGATGGCTGAGGGGAATTTTCAAAAATAACTGTTCTTTGAAATAAGGAAAACACCTTTAAAAAACACAACATAAGAAAAAAGACCAATCTGAATATGATCACTACGTAGGGGAGGCAAGTTTACTTGCACATTTTACACAACGAAAAATTGTTAAGTGTCAGAGACATAAATACATGCAAAAATTGTCATGTTTTGGATTATAAATGCACCTACAAATTATTCTTTTTCCTTTAACCTTTGACTTCTGCATAAGAAAGATATTTTTTAAACTTAGATTTAAAAGAACATTTTCAGTTTTTAAGATCAAATATACAATCTCTGATATTATAGGTAAATAGCTCTAATTTTTAGGATATCTGATAATCATAAACTTCTTGGTAAAATAAAATAGCACCATGTATGGTGATGGATGTTAACTAGAATTACTGGGGGGGGGGGGTCATTTCACAATATATCTATATAGTGAGTCATGTTGTACACTTGAAACTAATGTAATGTTATATGTCAATATCTCAATTTACAAAAGAAAAAATGTATACACCACAACTTAAAAAATGGCAAAATTTCATTCGAAGAGTTGGTTAAGAAATTTTAGCTCCCAAGGTACCCACACCCAGTTATTTAGTTGACTGTTATTTGAGATGGGCCTAAGGTGTTGTCTCTTGGATTAAGAGAACTGAGAAGTAAAAATAGGTAAATCAAGAAAAGTTCTCTAACATGGTCTTGGCAAAACAGACTCTGATACCTTTTTCTATTGTGATAATATTCAGATCACATTGACCCTTCCAGACCATAACAAATGAAATCCAACCACAATGTACATTAAGTTTAACTTAAAACACATATATCAATGGCAAGGAAATTCACAGTGGAACAGGGAAAGCGGGGTTGAGCTCCAGCTCTTGCTCATCTCTGTCTGTGTCACCTGCCTGCGAGCTGATACTTGTTTCAGTTACAACCTTTGTAATTCCTTACTTTAAGGACAACTTAACATGAATTTCTATATAGACAGAATGTGCACACACATACATTAATCCTGCTACCAAAAAAATAAAATAAAATAAAGCAAGCAATATAACTGAAAACTAAGTTTAGTTTGTCACAAGGGCTTGGGAAGGGGTAACCCCTGTGTTCATCCTTTCAAACTCACGCTGTTTTCATTGCCCTTTTTCTTCTGTCTACCTCTTAAATGCTAGTGTTCTCCAGGGTTTGTGCTCATCCCTCCATATATTTTTTTGCCCTCAGTTTATCTTCTCTATTTCCATGATATCAGCTACCAGGCTTGACTGTGGTATTTGTGAAAGCTAGAATAATATTTGTTTCCTTCTCCACTATATTTAATGCCTGAGACAAAGCAGCTAGTAAGTGAATATTTATTGAACGAGTGGATGAATGAATCTATTAGCCAATGACTCTCAAATCTTTATCTTTTGCCTTGACTGCTCCTCTAGATTCCTAACACATGAATCAAGCTGTTTATTGCATATTTCTATCTATATAGCTCACGGGTAGCCTCAGATCCAACATGTCCAAAGCTGAACTCATTTTCTTCTCCCCCAAAACCTGTTTTTACTCTTTTGACTTTCCTATGTCAATGAACCATCCACCGTTCAATCTGCTTTTCTGTTTTGGTGTCATCCCTGACTCCTACTGCTTACAAACACCCACATCCACCTAATCCCCACGGATTCAATTTCTTACAATTTCTTGACTCCATGTACAACTCTGTCTCCCTCGTATGATTGTGCTTAAGGCTTTTGCCAATTCTCACCAGCCTTCTAACTATGTTCATCACCAGTCTTGGCTTCTCTTCTAGTCTATTCTCCACTCAGAGTTATCTCACTAATAGGCAAATCTGATGATTCATTCATTTATTCAACAAATATGTATTGAGCCCCTACTGTGGGCCAGGTGTTCGCCCAGGGGTTTGAGATACAGTCCTACCTTCAGGAAATGACAGTCTATGGTTACAGACAGCTAACAATGTAAAAGAAACAAATTATTTTAAAAATTATAAATGGTATAAATGATATAAAGGAAACAAGCAGGAAACCCTTTAGAAAGAGTGGTTAAAGAAGGTCTCTCTTAAGAGCTGACATCTGAAAGATGCTAAGGAGACAGCCAGGTAAAAAAGGGGCAAGAGCTCTTCAGGCAGAGGGATTAGCATGTACAAAGCCCTGAGGTAGGAAAGAATGAGGTGTTGGAGCAAGCATGTCAAACTCATGGCTGGCCACGCTGTGTGAGTTTGACATGCTTGTGTTGGAGGATCCAAGAAAAACCCAAAGTGTTCAGTGATCACTACCCTGTCAGAAATCTTGCAAGAGCCCCACAAAGAGTTTAGGGTACAGTAACAAACTCCTTCACATGACCTACGACCTCCATGTAGCCTCTGCTTTCCTCTCTGGGCTCAATTTCATATTTTATTTCTTGCTTCCAGCCCTATTCCTTGGCCTAAGTGAACACACGTACCTCCAGGGCCCTGGTTCAGCCCCTGCCCTCACCCTGCTCCTTCTTTCTGGACTTTCTGTCCCTCTGACTATTTGTTTGGCCACCTCCTACTTGTCTTTAGGACTCAGCTTTGTTGTCACCTCTATCAAAAGCTTTCCCTGGTTACCTCACTGCTGGAGAAGACTCCTTTTCTCTTTCTCGGATACGGACCTAATGTACTATGTGTGGTTCTAAACTAGGACTTAGGACACTAAACTGCAGTTTTGTCTTTTTCTCATGGTAGACTGCGAGTCCTTTGAGAAAGAGCGTCGTCTGTATTTCCAGCACTCCAGGTCCTAACATAGTGTCTGGTGTCCAGTGAGCACTCCAGAGATGCCTCTGAAGAAACACAACTCAGATCGGGCTCAAGTATGTGCATTTTCCTCTTTATAAAAGTGTAAGCAGAATTCATTCTTCTCTCTCTCTCTCTCTCTCTCTCTCTCTCTCTCTCTCTCTCTCTCTCTCATCTCCAGCAAGCCAGTATGCATATGAAAACTATTAAAATGAACCATCCAAAGAGTCCCTCCAAACTACATAGGACAAGGACAGGACAGACAAGCCCTTTAGATGAAGCTCCTGATCAAGAAGGTGCCATCAGGTTCTCTGAGGAGAAATGACTGGGGTTGTCCTATTATTGTGGTTATGGTTCAAATTTTGGGAAACCAAGGAAAAACAGAGTTGAAGGGCAGCATTATTTAATAAACATAAGAGAGGAAAAAAACCAACTACAAAACAATTTAGTCTGAAGCTTAAAGTAGGATCTTGTGTGATCCTGAGAAAGTCGCTGCCAAAATAATAATTTGATCCTCCTTTTCCTCCTAGCAACCTTCCTCAAAGGCTTATTTTAGGAAAATGTGTGTAATTTAGAAGGTGAAATATATGCGAATGTACAACCAGAAATATAAAAATAAAGAGAATTATTTCACAAGTCCTGATAGAATCATCTCTGCACAGTCTTATGAGGTTATCAGAGGGCCTTGACTACTTTAACTTCACAATGTGTCCTCAGGGAAAGGTCTGTGTAAACACGCCATGTAACTTTGAATGACTATGAAACTGGTTTTGTTCCTTCACCAATTATTTAGAAACCCACTGATCCAGTGGAAGACAGCCACGAAAAATGAAACCTAAGAAATGATGGAAAAAATGACACGGCTAATGTAATTACTAAGCGAACCTGAGCAGATTAATATTTTGTTCTCACTAACACAAACCAAGTCATAAAAATGACTTTCGGGGAAATAACACTAATCTGGGAGTTCTGCTTTATGGCAAAATGAGAGGAAAATGGGAAAATATATAAAAAGGTAAATTTAAGTAATTCTGAATTGAGATGTTAGCATGAAAAGATCTTCAGTTGGAGAGCTGATTAAGCATTCCTCAAAGGTCCCAAGATTTACATTTTGAATAGGTTCTCTCAGAAATGAGTGCAAAACATATACTTTTGTTAAGCACATCTTAGATGGAAAGCCGGGCTGCGTAATGATCTGACTCTCTCTCCAATTCTGAACTAGTGTTCAGAAGCAATTCAGAGGAGACTGAAGTAAGGAGCACATCCTTTTTCGTTTTATATAAAATGACTAAAAAAGTTCATTCACTGAGGTCTTGTTCAGTGAATTCCCAATTAGAGTGGAGATTTCAATACCTTGGAGTCAGACCTCCTCACAGTAGGGAGAGATTAGGCCTTTGAAGAGAGGCAGGGATATGAAAAGCTGAATTCTTTTACGGGTGGTTAAGAAAAGCAGCTCTCTTTACCTCGATGATATCAGCAGTTATGGAAAATGCCATTATATGGGAACTGAATTTCATCTCATTAAGGGACTGAACATCTATCTACCTTTAAACAGGCAGGAAAGGAGGGGGGTGGGAGTTCGATTTGTAGAGAGACAGGTAACCTTGCAGAACTGTTCAGAGGTCAGGCGAAGAAACAGCTGGGGAAAAACCGTCCAGAGGGGTTGGCCTTCAAAGACCTTCTGAATGTCCATGGAGTAGAATGAATGTACTGAGGAGGAAAAGTTTACACACCCGTGGTGTTTGGGTTGTCCTGTTGGGATAGCAAAAGACTCCCAGCTCTAAATGATCAAGTCTCATCTGGCTAATGGATTCAGGGCAACTACAACACACAGGTCATTGCAGTGAAAAGAAGGGATCTCCATTCTATTGTCCCTATGTAAATACTGTTCCATCTCCAGGCAAAGACAGGCCAGTGGCTGGGCCTTTCTTGTGTGTATGTCTGCGTTCCTCAAAGGGAAAAGACCTCCCTCACTCTCACACTATTTATATTTCCCAAGTATTTGGGATTGCCCATGATGAGCTAAATCCTGATGATGCTGCTGCTCTCACAGAACTTACATACTTGTCCTTCTAAAGAAGAGTTCCCCTCAGCAACACTGTTCCTCCCTGGAATTTCTATTTCTCCTGTGTGAACTGCATACCTGCGTATAAGCCACCTAAGGGAAGGGGATGCCCCTCCATCATCTGCCCTCTGCACCCCATCAGTGCATTTCTGGTGTGCTCAGTCAATACCGCTAAGTTAAGCAGAACTTTTTCTCAACTTGTCTTCTAGCATAGCCTTTTCCTACTTTATCAGACAAGTATTTGCTTACCTGCCTTAGCTCTGCACTCCCACCATAAACTGGGCAAGGGCAGGGTTGTGTCTCGTTATCTTACACTGCTCACAGGGCCTTGCACAAACCCTGTTCTAGTTGTGTAATAAATATTTACTCAGTGATTCAGATGAGCGATTTGAGATACCCTTATTTGGTAGCCCTCTAAAGCAAAATATAAATTATTATTAGTTTATCTCCAATACGTTATTTCTGTACTTTTAATTTGAAATATCTCAGAAAACAGATTTTGGGGGAAATGGGCTGGGGGTTTATTCTTGCTGATCCATTAAGCCCAAATTCTAAAATTTTAATCTGATTTTTTTTATTACACACTGACTATTTAAATTATTCTACCATTCAATGATGACATTTGAAATATTATTTTATGAGTAATTCCTTATTTAAAACAAATGCTAAAAATTCAGACATCGCTAAGAAAGAACATAGAAGCCATAAAAACACACATGCATGCTGTTTGTGTGATTCATTTTCATGATGGTGGAGGAAATTTCATTTGGTCGTCTGTTTATGATAAACATTAAAAGATTGACATACGGTGTGGACTGACAGTAAGACTGAAATATTTCTATATCTAGAAAGTTGTGTCTGAGAATATATAAAACAAAGAAATGACAGTTGCCAACTAATGATATGGATGAGGTGTTTTGAGATTTTCAGATGAAAAGGATTGTTATAAATGCATTTGTAATATGGTTATGATTGTCATTCTGTTTATTATAACACATCAAGGAATTGTCACTAGTATGGAAATAATGTCTTAGCTTAAAAGAAGGATGAATCAAAAAGAGGTTTTAGAATTATGTGTCATAGGACTGATGTACTGTTGAGTTCCTTCTTTTGTTGCTCCCAATTTTCCTGCCCTGCTCAGATGCAGGTATTCAATACAAAAACCTACTATGTGTTTTTGTTTGCTTGTTTGTTCTGCCATATCCATAAAGATAAAGTCAATATCTGGTTTATTGTTTTCATTCAACAAATATTAAATGCTTATTATATGGCAAGCACAATCCTAGGCCCTATAGGTACAACTAGAAATAACAAAAGTTCTTTATTCTCTGCGGCTTGTATTCCCAGTTAAGGAAAATGTTTATGCCAAGATTTGCAGTAATGAATTTAATCTAAAATTGGGTCTTTTTATAAGACCTTTCTAGGAAAACTTTAACAACTAGCAAAGACTAGCAATGTCCTCCTGTCCCGAGTCTGCCGGCTGTCCAGACATGTCCATGGTTGACAGCCACAGACCACACTTCCCAGCCTCCCTTACAGTTAGCAGTGGTCACTACTGGAAAGTGAATGGAAGTTATACAATCAGCTTCTACCCCACACGCCTGAAAGGGAATTCCTGCCCCACAGACACTCTCTCTTCCTCTTTTTATGAGCTGGAGCAGTTTCAGCCTTGCAGACAGAGAGTGTCCATGGAGTAGCAGAGCAATGAGAGAGGGAAACTGAGATCCTGAATGACAGTGTGGAGAATCATCACCCTTATCATTTAGAAGAGTTACCAAAAAAAAAAAAAAAGATTTGGGTATACTATAACCACTCTATTTTTTCAGTCTCTTTGTTATAGCAGCATAGTACTTACCCTAAACCTCATAAGTTGTCAAACTCTCCCTTTAGGATGTAAAGTGTCACAAATTAGAAGTCCACAGGCCAATTCCAGTCTGCAGATATATTTTGCTTGGCTAGTTAGCACAGATTTTTTTTTTTTTTTGCATATGAATGTTTTTAAACTGGGCATGAGCTTAGAAATATATAACACGCCTCAAAACTCCTCATTGTATTTCATTTATTTAAATGATTTATAAGGCCCCTGTGGGCACATAAATTTGTGATGCCTACTAGGTACCTTTTCTCTACTTTATTTCACTAGGATAGTAGGTAGAGGTTAGGTGGATGGTTGGTATTTTTTCATCTGCTAAAAAAGCTGTAAGTATTTCATGAGTTCCTTGAGAAAGGTTAGACTCTTTAGTTAGGTATTTAAAGCCCTTTGAAATCTGGCTTCTAGTATATCTTCTCAGTATTATCTTCTAACACAATCCAAATATATGCAAAATAAAGGTGTCTATAGTAAAATGAGTTTGGAAAACCCTTGGTGGATGACAAGAAACATTTACATGTTAAAGCTCCTGAGAGTTCCAACATTACTTAACTCCCTATTTCCCAAAGAATTTGACAAGGATATCATTGGGTTTTGGCAAATGCTATTCTGCAGATACACTGTTTGGCTCCTTTTCCTATTCCCCGCCTTTGTTGTATGTACCAATGTACTGAGGGGAAATAAAATCTGAACTCTTTGAGCTAATTAACAATTTTATGCAAGGCGAAGGACACTATATCCTCACTTGCAATCATTTAAGCATATCTACATTAGAAAAATGTATCAAGCTGGTAACAGGTATTATAAAGTTAGGCAACCTATTTTAAAAAAAATTATACATGGAACCTCCCTCAGTAGTATTAATTTTCATCAAAAGTATAGCTTTCATTTATCCAATAGTTACTATATGTTAGGTACTCTGCTAAACACTTTAGACACATTAGCTCTAATTCTTTGTACAACTTTGTGTAGTTGGCAATATTAAGTTCAGAGAGGTTAAGTGATTTGCCTATGGTCACACAGCTAGTGGCAGAATTAGGATTAGAACTAAACAGGTTTACAGGTTTGTTTAGTTCTTTTATATAATAAATTTTATTGCACTTTAATCCATCATATATTATACCAGAGACTTGATTATCTAGTCTAATTCAAAGGCCTTATCATATCTTCACCAATTCCTGCAGTTAATAAGGAAAAATAGTATTTCAACTAATTAAATTTGATTGCTCAATGATTTTACATAAAAGGATTTATAAGTTTGAGTTATCAGGCAATTAATTAAAGGACTATGTCTAATAGATATCAAAACATCTAACTAAAAAGTGAAAAAATATCTTTGTTTGTCTGTAAATATCAGATGTATCACATCATGAAATGAACTGGAAATGAAGAGATCTTAAAGATCACCTAGATATGAAGCAATCATCACTGTGTCATAAACATTTTAGACTAATAAAATTAAAAGGTTTGGTTTTTAAAAATTCTTTTCATATGTTTACTTTCCTGAAACTTCTCATTTACCTCTATTTTGTCCTTTGGAACAGGCAGAATAAATCGCTCTCTCTTCCATTTTGCTACTTGTTGAGTATTTGAAGATAGTCCCTCAATCCCTAATTTTCTCTCCTCCTGAATAAATATCCTTTCTTTCGTTGTTTTGTCATGCCAACAAACTAATTTCCCCTAAACATTTAGAATCATGCACTTATTAAGCCTATAATAAACAGAAATAGGTGCTTTGCAAGTGGACCCAACTACAAATTAGTTCTGTGCAAGAACAGAGGAACACTTGCTTTAGGAAAAAAAAAATTTTTAAGCACCAAAAAAAAAAGTTTTTAAAATAAAAAAATAAAATTTTGCTTCATGCTAGAAAAAGTAAGTTCCACTATAATTAGCATAAGATCTGTATTTTATAAATATTTAAAAATGATTTTATTTTTAATGCACCATAAACTTAAAAGTATTTTTAATTTAATCTGCTTTTGAACTAAAAGGGGTAATAAACAACTTTATTGTTTTTATGTTCTGAATAAAAGTTTTTCTCTAAACTTGGACAGTAACTTAATCTGCAAATGGATCAAATTATTTGTTATAGCTTCAGTTTCTGCTTATGAACTCTTACATATATTAGGGAAAAGTAAGGAAATTTATTCTCTGAATACATCAGAAAATGATTACCTTAAATGAAAGAGACATGAGACTGGATCACCCGAGGGCTACCCTGGTTTATGGATATAAAACAGCAAAAAACCTTAATGCCCATTGTCCTGTTCTTCCTTTTTAGGTTTAATTCACATGGCTGTGAAACCACTTACAGGGAGCCCTGCTTGCTAACCCACCTGAGGATACAGGCAATGACAAGGAAAGAAGATGACCAGGGGCCATGTGCTAATTTTAAGACACTCAACACCGATTTTGATTCACCAAGCATGGAAAAAAAAGTCATTCACGAACCAAGCAGTGTATTTAAAAAGAGTCCTTGCAATTACTTTTCTTAAGACTATTAGGGGAGGGTGGGGGGAAGGGGAGGAATTGCAAATAGGTAGATGTAGCTTTCAAAATATATAATAAAATTAGTTAATGTTTAGAACCACAGATACAAAGAATTTTCATGTTTTTACAAGTCATTTGCTTGGTGCAATTCTTGTTCACTTAACCGGCGATTACTTACAGATGCCATAATTCACAACGCTTATTAAATTATAGACTCCATATTATATATTTCTGCTGATACTGTGGCATGCCACAAATCGTGTGGGCCACTATACTTTGAAGTTTGCTGGCTTAGCACAAACACAAAGTATTTTAGAAGTACCAGGAAATTCTTTGTGAGATATAACAGAAGGAATTAGACTGTTCAGGCCATGTCGTGTTCATACAATGGAGCAACACTTTTAAGACTTTAAAGTCATGTAATACAATTCTAGGCTGGCTTTTTCTTGTTAAAAAAAGTAGAATGGGAGTGCTCGGAAGAGAAAAGGGCCAATATTTGACAACAGAAATCAGCATAACCTTTTAACTGCAGCAGCCATGGGTGACTGCCCTTTGACCTTGAAAGATTATGTGAGATTTCAATGACAACAGCTGGAAGTGAGCATGTGTGAATAGAGAACACAGATCTGAGGCCTGGTACAAAAGACTGCACAATCTCTGCCCAGATCAGAGTGCTGATTAGAAATTGTTTCCTGGTCCTGGCTTAATAGAGTGTGATAATGAAAGTTTTTTGTTTTGTTTTTTTAATTCTTTAAGCAAGAAATCATTATTGATTTCTGCCAGTCCCACTCTTGCCTTCAGCTCCTCAAATCTGGACTTTTCATATGAAACAGCCCATCTTTCTTAAGGATATGGTTACAAACAAAACTTTGTTTTACAAGCTACTTTCACAGACAAAATTTCTTTAAATTCTTGAGTTCCTCTCCAGAGTTTTACGATTGTGGCATTTCACATACAGTATCATTATTTTTTGTTTAAGATCTGTCATGCAGAGATACACCCACAGGCACACAACTTAAATGAGAGCATAATGGAAGTGGGAACCGTATCTCTCTCATCCTTTTAATTCTACCATTTGTAAAATGTATAACATATGGTGGGTCCTTAGTATATGTGTGACAAATGAACAAAGAAATAATTTCTTCTTACCCACATATTCTTTTTATTCTTCTTGAAATATAAAGGTAGATTCCTACACAATATTTGATAATTTCATTGTTTTCTTCAACCAATTTCACATATAGAATAGCGATGTTTTTTGTGAAGTCTTTAGGCATGTTTGCCCAACAAGTACAGATGAGACAGATAATTACTCCCTTTCAAAGAGAAGTTAACTTAACCTAGTAGATTTGGTGATTTGACTGCTTGTTGAATGTGGTCATTTCAACCCATGAGACTGTCAATGAATGACATTCATTGAGCTGAAATGCACATAAACTGACACAGATGCACTCTCAAGTTCCCATGTAGGATCCCCACACTTGCTGACATTGCTCTGAAACCACCAGAAAATTGCCACATGATTACTGAAAGGCCATTGGGTTATGACTCATTTATGTTGTTTTGGTTTTATCATACAGTCTTATCTTACCTTGCATTGCTCCGAATTTTGCTAACTACTCTAGCTCTGGATTTTGCTAACGACTCTAGTTTCTATATCGAATTAGCAGCTCCCTAGCTTCAATAGAAATTGACCTTTCCTTTATGCAAATAATACCCTCCAGTTGAACAAAAACCAACCTGGCTGCACAGTATGAAACAAGCAGAGGCTGGTGAAATTGACTTCCAAATCAGACATGGGTTGTCTGTCTACATCCTTCTATAGCAACTAGAGATGTTATTCCAAACAAGCCATGGGACAGATTGTTTTTCAGAACAGACCGAATCCATTTGCCATTTCAAAATTCTATAAACAGAGTATTAAGGAATTCAATTCCCACAGCAACTATATGGGCGTTGGCTTCGGTTTTATGGGAGTTTCTGCCAAGCTCACATATTTGTAGAACTATTGGTTTAGAGCGTCCTTTGCAGCTCAGAGCGAGAGGAACCCCGATGCCTGTGATCTCAGTTCACTTTAAGGACTGGGTCTTCTGGTGACAGGTATACATGATAAATGTTCCAGAAGGCTGACCTAATTTCCGCTGAAGTGAGTGTTTTGCTAAGAACATTCCCTCAGAGTGTTAGCTTGCAACCAAGGATTCAAACAAGCCAGTGGCCATTCTCTTTAGCGGTTATTATCTTTGCTTATGAAAGCTCTCTTGAAATGCAGTTAATTCTGCTTCCCCAGCCAAGCTTCTCCAGACTTACTTTTGAACTTAAATGTGTTATCTAATTAAAAATAAGTAATTATCAAACATAATAAGCTTCATAGTTTTTAGTCGCTGTGATCAGAAAAACAAAACACTCTAGGCTAAATAGAAATCAAGGCAAACCTGCCATGCATTTGTCTTTTTCTCTTGCAAAGGGATCGATATGACAATGTGTTCATTCATGTTGTCCTTTAAAAATTATATCTGCAAAGGATTACTTACATATCATATAGTAGGAGGTATAGTATTATGTAAATTAGAATCCTAAATATCCTAAGCCTCAGTTTCCTCATATGTAAAATGGCACTACGGTTGTGTCCACCTCCTAAGTTTATTGTTAGGAATAATGAGATAATGCACTTAAAATGCTTAGCAAAGAACCTACAGCAAAAAAAAAAAAAAAAAAAGATAGCTACTATTATAAACAAGAAATATATACTTTGTATTTTAAATCTTGAACCATATAGGGAATATTTAAAAGAAAAAAACAGAAATTATTAAATTATTTTGATGTGGAATAATGTGATGTGTAAATAATGTGGGTATTCATATAAAAGTTGTGTATATAAATAAAAACATTAATAGTATAATTTTGAGTGGATTTTTTTTAGTAAAATTGAAATTATTTTCTAAAGAAAAAACACAAAACCTATTAAAAATTAATCCTCTCACATGTTTTTGGTTTTTCTAAAATGAGATACAACAGTTCTTCATTTCCAAATTATTTTAAATAAATTAGGTATAAATTTTTGGATTCAAATTCCTAAGTATAATCTTATTTATTAAAGATATTTATAAAATGTTATTTATAATGCCTAAAATAACTTAAAATATCTCTTCTATTCTTCAAATGCACATTGACCATCTACATGGGCTACGCATTATCCTAACGATGGGAATACATATTTTGGACTTATATTTTGGAGGGGATAAGATATGGACCCTAGGACATTTTTTTAGATCAAGTTTTATCTAATATTTTTCAATAAGTAATATATAAGAGTATTTAGAAAAAGAAAGAGAAAATGACACTTTTTTTTTTTCTTGCCAGTTACACTTTTTAAAAGAATTTGGTTGGTTGAATTCTTGTTGGTAACTAAATTCATGCTGCCTCTTCTAGAAAATAGGTATTTAGAAGTCTAATTTTGTTTTTCAGTATTTTTCAAATGAAAATGAAACTTTTTAAAATGTGAAAATATGTTTGGATAGTATAAAAATACATTCAAAATAAGCAATAATAACTTTTAAGTGTGGACATCCTTTTAGAGACGAACTGCCCTCTAGTCAAGCTTCAGCTCCTTACTTCAATTTAAATGGAGAGCCATCAGAAAATATCATTAAAGAAAGGGTCTTGATTCCTTATAGCTTTAAATCAATGCTAAACGAATCTGCCCTTTTAGGCCGAAGGATGATCGACATGTTTCACTTTACTGACTTTGATCACTGAAGCACTTTAATACAGGCCATTTCCTTGATTTTAGGAAACAGAACCTTTGTTTGACTCACGGAATGGATGGAGCACATATATCTTAGACTCAGCTTTCGCTAAGTCAGAGTCCCGAGTTCTCAGAATTTCTGCAGTGTTCCTCATCAGGGTGATCAGCCCTTTGACAGGGACTCCTTCCTTCCAATGTTTAGAACTACCCTGTGTTCTATATACCAGTTAGCATACCTGAATGCCAGCAACATGCCCCGTGTGTGACAAACCAAAAATGCCCTCACACATTTTGAACATCCCTCAAGGAGGACCATATTGCCCCTTGGTGGACCAAACTCTCTATACCATATATGAACACTCTCTTACCAATCTCATTAGATATTTAATACTATGTAATTCTGCTCACTTCTGAAGTGGTTATTGTCTCTATAATTAGAATGCAAACTCTTATAAGCCAGACATTGATTATTACAATTCTTTTGAAATTCCCCTTCATTTTCAATCATGTCCTCTACTCCTTACCCTTACCCAAGTGTCTAGTTCGGGTATTAGAACTTGATTTTTAAAAACTGATTATATTTGAACTACTGCCTGTTTTGTTTGGAGGCAGGGCTCTCACTCATATGGTCCATACATATAAAGCATACATTTAGGACTTTTTGGAAGAGTCTTGATTTCTAATACTGGCTTATGGTATGTATGTGTATGGGAATGTGTTGGCCAAGCCTCTCTGATTTCCTCATTGCCGAGAAGATAATGCCCACAGTTAATAAACTCCCAGGAAGCACACACAGCACGTTGTTTATCCACGATAGCATCATTGTTCCTAAGGTTCATGGACTTTATAGAATACTAGAAGCCCGGTGCACAAAAATTTGTGCACTTCGGGGGTGGGGGGGTCTCTCAGCCCAGCCTGCGCCCATTCACAGTCCAGGACCCCTTGGGGGATGTCCACCTGTCGACTTAGGCCCATTCCCCGGGGGATCAGGCCTAAGCTTGCAGTCAGACATCCTTCTGGCAGCCAGGGAGCCCTCGGGGGATGTTCAACTAAAGGCTTAGGCCCCCAAGGGATCGGGTCTAAACGGTTAGTTGAACATTCTCAGTGCTGCCACAGAGGTGGGAGAGGCTCCTGCCACCACCACTGCGCTGGCCAGCCATGAGCCAGCTTCTGGCTGAGTGGCACTCCCCATATGGAAGTGCACTGACCACCAGGGGGCAGCTCCTGCATTGAGTGTCTGCCCCCTGGTGGCCAGTGTGCATCATAGCAACCGGTCATTCTGCTATTCAGTCAGAATTATATTATATAATTATACTATATAATTATTATTATATAGGATGTCCCTATTTCCCCCCTTTTGCCCCCTCTACCCAGCTCTTGCCCCCCACTTCTCTCTGGCCATCATCATACTGTTGCCTGTGTCCATGGGTTGTGCATATATTTTCTTTGGCTAATCCCTTCTTTAAATTCACTTCTTTAAATTTGTATTTTCAGATAAGTGCTTATAACTGCACTATTATATATTTTCTATTATATCATTTAGAATTAAGGTATTTTTTAATTGAACCCTTGTAAATTTTAGCACAATTTAATAAATTATGCTAGAAGCAATTAGGAAATTTTTCATGTAATGCATCTACATTTCAATTAATATTTTATTTTTTAATTTTTTAATAATGTTACTTAATCCATTTACTTTGTTTTTGTTAATCTTCACCCAAGGATATTTTTCCATTGAATTTTAGAGAGAGTGAAGAGAAAGGGAGAGACACATTGATTGGTTGCCTCCTGCACATGCTTTGGTAGGGACTGGGATCAAGCCAGCAACTGAGGTACATGCCCTTGACTGGAATTGAACCTGGGACCCTTCAGTCCATGGGCTAATGCTCTATCCACTGAGCAAAACAGGCTGCAGCTTGATTCATTTACTTTTAATCTATATGTGTCTTTATATTTAAAGTGGGTTTTGTTTTTGATTCACCGTGCCGGCTGATAGGGGCTTCTGGGGCGGGTGTGCCCTGCCCCCGCAGGACCTGCCGATGGTCGTAGGCCGGGCTCAGCTCAGACCGAACTTGATCCTCGGACAGACCACCCGGGGGGGCACTGCAGCAGCAGAGACACCTCGGGGTCCATGGTCTGGACAGGGCAGCTCTGGGGAAGGTCACAGCCAGGCATGTCACCCTGGGGGACGCAGAGCCACCCACAGACCTACTGAGGATCCCCCTGCCCCAGCCCTTTTGCACCCCCCTGGACAGTTAAGTGTCTTATCATCCAGCAGGCGCCCCAGACTCCAGCTGCCAGACGTCCCAGGGACTCCTGGGCACCCCTATCACCTGAGGCCCTGGGTCCAGTCCCCCCTAATGTCCACATCTCCCAAACCCAGAGGTCAGGAACCCCTCCTAGGGTGCAGAAGCTCCAACCTCCAGCGGGTACTCACCACCACTTCGGCCCACAGTCCCCGCCCCTTCCCCTCCACCCCCCAGCAGAAGTTCCCGCCCCTCCTGCCCTGGCTTCTCATTGGCCAGCTTCGGGGCTCCGAGCCAGTGGTGTGGCTGCTCCACCTGGAGAGTCGGTGAGCTCGCTCGCTCATCTATCAGGCCCTCCGCATCTTCCACCCAGGGATCCAGGATCCGGGGTGCTGGCCCCACCTCCTTGGGCCCGTGCCTGACCTGCGAGCCCGGAGAGCGGGGCTCGGCTCACCTGGGCCCCGTGGCTGACAGTGTGACCTGGGCAGGTCTTGCCTGCTGGGCCTTGGTGTCCTGTCTGCACCAGGGCTTGGGGTGAGATGTGAATCAATGCACTGAATATGCACCCATCCCAGCTCTCCCATCCTGAGGCTGTGGCTTTCTGGGCGGGTTGGAGTCATGCGAGGTCCTTAACAGTCCCCACTTGCCATTGCGCCCCCAGGTTTTGGTGGTGAACTCTGGATAGAGGAAGCTGGAAGCAGCAGGGCCCAGAGGCAGAAGGGCTCACAGACCCCCGGAACAGGTGTGCCCCTGCCACCCTGTGTGCCCTGCCACCACGGGACCCACTGATCTTGGGATCTCGGGTCCCGCAGCAGCAGGGCACGGCCGGCTGCTGAGGCTTCTGGGACGAGTGTGCTTTTCCTGCGGCCAGCCTGCCCTGGATATCGGTGCACTGGCGGTTGGCGCTGTCCCACCCTGCCTGCAGTACGCAAATTAGCCGCCATCTTTGTTGGCAGTTAATTTGCATATCACCCTGATTAGCCAATGGGAAGCATAGCGAAGGTACGGTCAATTACCCTTTTTGTCTTTTATTAGATAGGATAGAAATAACATGTAAAACTGGAAGATAAATATGCATTCTGTTCTCTGCTGAAAGGATGTAGGTGAAATAAGAAGAGACAAAGGGCCAAAATGACTCAAGTCGCTATGACTAAAACCAAACTAGCAACATTCTCAAAATAGGCAGGAAACAAAACTAAGCAACAGCAGCTACATGCTATCAACCCAACAGGAATTCCAATGAGGGCCTTTGTCTCCTTGCTCAAGAGGACAGCTCCCCCAGCTCTAATATTTTTCTTCTAATCATTCCAATACTTTATTGATTAACTGTCATTTTTCTAAAAGTAAGAGCCGAGGGCAACTACTCAGGGCCCAGCTGCACAGATGCCCTTCTGCTTTGTAATCACCAGGGTGTACTCCCTACACTCAATTCCTACCCCTAACACGAGGAAATACATGAAATCTTCCCAGGTTGTTTGATAGTCACCAACCAGGTGGGAACCCTGTGTACATGCTAGATTACGGGTACATATGTGTGTGTTTAATCTGGTGTACTCTCTCAAAAACCCACACAGATAAAAGCACTTTCTTGTCAATTGTAAAATGTCAAGGCACTTGAAATAAAATATTTTTCACTAATAAAGGCATTTCTGATCTTCAGTGTTGTCATTAGCAACAATGCCATGAGGGACATGATTTGTGACTAATTTGAACATAGAGCCCTTCTGGACACAGCTGGTGAAGCCAATAGCATTCTGCTGTATTACACAGTAAATTGAATGAAAAAGTCAGTAAACTCAGTGGCCAATTTCTGAGGTTCCAACTACCATCAAACGGGTGAGGGAAAAGCTAAATGCAGTATTGTTTTTTACAGGTGTTTTAATTATAAACCTAAAGTTTTCTCTACAGCCAATTTATTTCATTCAACACACATCCGTTGATACCAACCTACGATAAACTTGGAGCAAATATCAATTCCCTGTTCTTAAGGGCTCACAGTCTAGCAAAAACATCTTCCGAAGAAGAACCAGTGAGAAGACTTGATTCACTCCTGCAAGACTCAATTCAAATTTCACCACCTTTGATTTCATTCTGTATCCTTGGAGCTCACAGGCCTCTACAATGTAGGCTCAATAAATATTGATGACTGCCTGAGAGAAGAAGATGAAAGTATAAGTCAAATGTAGGGGATCAACAAGGCTAACTCTATGGCTCAGGAACCAACTGCGTATGCTGGGGTCAGGAGAGATGGCAAGTACTATTGCTAGATAAAGGTTTGAAAAGATGATAGGGCCAAAATTTAGAGAGCTTCGACAAATTTGGACAGCATTCTGACCATAAGTAATGGTCAGTATTGAATCATAATTAAACGTATTACTAATATTAGGGAAATATTTTCCATAGCTTATTATTTACTTTTATAAGGCAGACATGGCTCTCATAAAATTACTAGCTTTGTGACCTTGAGTACATGAATTAAACTTTCATTAATTTATCCATAAAAACTCTGTTAAGTACTTATTCTATTCCAGGCACTATGATAGGCATTGGGGTACATGTCTTTGACCTTCAGGTCTAGTCAGGGAAGCAGGCCAATGCAGAGACAATTACAATACAACAAGATAAGGGCTCTGAGAGCAGAAGAGCACACTAGGCTAGTCTGGCTGGGTTAGGCAAGGCTTCCTGGAAGAGCGTAGATAGCCTATGCAGTCCCCAGTAACCAGAAGGATTAGTACCATGAAGCAGAAAAAAAATGATACAGTGTCTTTGTGGGTATAGGAATAACAATCAAGTGACATAGCTAATATTTACTGAGTGCTCACTCTGTGCTAACTATTCTTCTCAGCCTGTTCATGTGTTATCCTATCTAATAAAAGAGAAACATGGTAATTAGCCATACATCCACTACCCTTCCCATTGGCTAATCAGGGTGATATGCAAATTAACTGCCAGCCAAGATGGCGGCCAGCAGCCAAGCAGCTTGAAGCTAACATGAGGCTTGCTTGCTTCAGTGACAGAGGAAACCAATGTTCCCCGCCTGCCTTGCCGGCCTCTGAGCTTGCAGTTTGAAACATTGTTACAAATATAGAAGCTAAACAAAACCCCAGAAACCTGCTTTCAGCCAGCCGGGATCTCAGAGCTGGAGTTGATACAGTGTTTCGATTATAGAACCCAAACAAACCAGATACCTGCTTTCAGCAGCAGAGGCCTCAGAGCTGGAGCCAGAGCTAAAGCTGGCTCAGAATAAAAAAAAGAAAAAAAGAAAAAAAGGAGCAGTTGGGAGCTTCCGTCACCCAGCCCTCAGCCCCTCACCCAGACTGGCCAGGCACCCCAGTGGGGACCCCCACCCTGAAGGGTGTGTGACCAGCTGCAAACAGCCATCATCCCCTCACCCAGACTGGCCAGGCACCCCAGTGGGGACCCCCACCCTGATCCAGGACACCCTTCAGGGCAAACCAGCTGGCCCCCACCCATGCACCAGGCCTCTATCCTATATAGTAAAAGGGTAATATGCCTCCCAGCACCGGGATCAGCGGAGCCGCAAGGCCTCCCGGCACCGGGATCAGCATGACAGGGGGCAGCCCCCAAACCCCCTGATTGCCCTGCAGCTCTGTGTGTGACAGGTGGCGGGGCCACAACCTCCCTATCTGCCCTGCTCTGTTCATGAAAGGGGAAGGTGCCCCAACCCCCTGATCAGCCCTGCTCTGTGCCTGATAGGGGGGAGCTCCCCAACCCCCTGATCGCCCTGCAGCTCTGTATGTGACAGGGTGCGGCGCCCCAACCCCCTGATCGGCCCTGCTCTGTGTGTGACAGGGTGCGGCACCCCAATCCCCCCCTCCCCATGGGCCCTGCTCTGTGTGTGATGGGGTAGAGCCATAACCTCCCCATCGGCCCTGCCCTGAGTGTGACAGTGGCGGCGTCCCAACCCCCTGATCGGCCCTGCTCTGTGGGTGATAGAGGGCGGCGCCCCAACCCCCTGATCCGTCCTGCTCTGTGTGTGACAGGGGGGAGCTCCCCAACCCCCTGACTGACCCTGCTCTGTGCGTGACAGGGTACAGAGCCCCAACCCCCTGATTGGCCCTGCTCTATGCGTAACAGGGGGTGGCGCCGCAACCTTCCCATCGACCCTGCCTTGAGTGTGACAGGGGGTGGTGCCCCAACCCCCCAATCGGCCCTACCCTGAGCGTGACTGAGGGTGGCATCACAACCTCCCAATCAGCCCTGCTCTGTGCATGACAGGGGGCGGAATCCCAACTCCCCAATCGGCCCTGCTCTGAGCCCGACCAGGGGCTGCACCTAGGGATTGGGCCTGCCCTCTGCCACCCGGGAGCAGGCCTAAGCCAGCAGGTTGTTATCTTCCGAGGGGTCCCAGACTGTGAGAGGGCACAGGCCGAGCTGAGGGACCCCCCTCCCCCCAGTGCACAAATTTTTGTGCACCGGGCCTCTAGTTTTTAAATAATCTTGAAAGTGCTACAAGGTAGATATTATGTCCCCATTTTAAAGATGAGACAACTGAGGCATAGGGAGTTTAAGCCACTAAGTTAAGATGACACAGATAGGAACTGGTAGAATTGGAATTTCAACTCAAGGAGAACTCAGGTTCTTAGCCATGGCACCATCCCTAACTTCATGGATAAGAACACCTACCGCAGAGGCCCACATACTGAGAAAGGGCTCAGTAGATGATGACACAAATATCATTAATGTAGTAATATAAATCATTGACCTACAGGCGTAACTATAGATTTTTTTTCCTCACCAGGTGATGGACCCAGGTGATTCTACCCAAGCTGAAACTCCAGCATCAAAGGGAAGTGTCCCTCACAGAACAACTCTGGGAGAAGGTAATTTCTTCCTCCATATCAGAACCACTAAAACCATCATCTCTTAAGACAATTTGTACCCTTTGACATCTTCCCCATACACATGGTTTTGATTCAGCCTTGCCTACTACTTACTTCACCATACTTTTGTTCTTATGTGCAAGCTTAAAGCTGTACCACCCTAGCAGTAGAAGCTGTGACTGAACACTTGGGTGACAGAATTAGTAAAAATTAATTTACTTATTTTTTGTTTATCCAGTGAGACTCTGTGTAGCATAAATCTTATTGCAAAAAAAGTCCCGATTTGATATTTTTTTTAAGTCAGAATGCTGGGGAGCGGGTCAGGAGTAAATTACAGAATGCCACTAAGAACCATGATTTGAGAACTCATATAGCTTTGCCAATCAAGTTAGGTAATAAAGAGTTTTAATAAAGAACAACCTTGGAGCATAGCTGATATCTATGTTTTCTCCTGAGAGCCCATTAAGAGACATGGACATTGCATTTACAAAGGTCTTGTGTAGACAAAAGATGAAAGAGACTACAAATCTCTTGCTTCACCCTGGTTCACCTCCATGAACTCTACTTCTCAACAACCAAAGTACAGGCCAATTGTATACCCACAGCTGTGCTACACCTATGTACCCACAAGGGTATGTAGCCAGGCTTATCATTATTAGATACTTATCATTATTAATCTTTTAGGTTGCCAGTGATGCAAAGAGTGCAGGTGTTACTGAATAGAATAGGTAACATATGGCTCTTCACACCTTAATGGCAGTCAACCTCTAGACCAGTGGTTCTCAACTTTCCTAATGCCGCGACCCTTTAATACAGTTCCTCATGTTGTGGCGACCCCCAATTTCATTGTTACAAATTGAACATAATAAAATCATAGTGATTAATCACAAAAACAATATGTAATTATATATATATGTTTTCTGATGGTCTTAGGCGACCGCTGTGAAAGGGTTGTTTGACCCCCAAAGGGGTCGCATCCCACAGGTTGAGAACCACTGTCCTAGAGGCCTTGCTACCAGACAGACATGCACTCAGATCCAAACTCTTCTCTACTAAGTGGCTGAGAACCGTAGGCAAGCTATGTGACCACTCTGGGCCCTGACTTTTCATTCTATTGCTGGCATGAGGATTCAATAAAATACTGGATATTCAGGGGAGGAGAGGGAAGGATGGTGGGCAGGAGAAGAAGAGATGGAGGGAAGGAAGAAAAGAAATAGAAAGGAAAGAAAGCAGATGGTGCATTTGGCTTGTGAGGGCTGGACTAGGAGCTGGGAATGCTAATGTAATGGAAGAATCTGACATGCCCTTTCTTAATGAGGACACTACTAGCATTTTGAATAAGTCTTTACTAGGCAGGACTATGTAGAGCAGTGGTTCTCAACCTTGGCTGCACATTAGAATCACCTGGGAATCTTTTTAAAATCCTGATTTCTGGGCCTCATCCTCTGGAAATTCTGTTTCTTTGTTACTAATGTTGTGGCCCCACCCCATAACAAAGAAACAGAATTTCCGGAGGATGTGACCCAGAAATCAGGATTTTAAGAAGATTCCCAGGTGATTCTAATGTGCAGCCAAGGTTGAGAACCACTGATCTAGAGCATCACAAGATATTTAGCCTCCCTAACACCCCCTTCCTTGTTGCCCATATACCAAAGGGCAGTAAGATGCTTCCTCCCAGGCATTCTGACTATGGGGGAAGCCTCTACTTGTTTGTTTTCAATCCCCAAAGCACCAGGACTACCTCCTCCTTTTAGCTTGGTGAAAGTATTGCAGAGCTCCTGAAGAGTAGGAAGTCTGCAGTAACGTGATCAGAGAGAAGGTGAAAGTGGCAGCTCTGAGCGGAAGGAGGTTGAGCTCTCCATTTGCAGTGTTCTTTTCCTACTGTTGCACCATGGTCTTATCCTTGCTGCAATAGACCTGTTCAGGTCTGATACCACATCTATACAACCAGAAAATGTGGCCACCAGCCCAGCGCACTAAAGAGATTTCCAAAACACAACGCAGCACTGAATTGATTAACATTTCACCTGAAACACATCTTGACTGAGCAACTCCAACTGGGTCTTACTTTATAAAACATCCCTGTCACTGTAAGGCTCTCCAGGCATTCAAAGCAAATGGGTTTAAAAACTGACTTCCATTTTATTAAAAAGCTAAAGGGAAGCAATTCATGCAATCATTCTATAAAATAGAAAGGAAGGAAATATCTACCTAAATCCCTTGAGGCCTTCTTTCACTCCTTGAACCGAGCCCTTGTTACTGTCTTTAGCATATATAAACCTGTGTGTAAACTTTCCTGTTTTTCTCTCTCACAGTTGAAAACAAGAGGGGAAAAAATGGAGGAAGAAGAGAAAGAGTACATGCCTAGAAATGTGAAATGTTTTAAAGAATCACGGATAGATTTGTGGGTCAGGGAGCTTTTTTGGTGGTGGGCATAGCAGGGGAGGGGAGAGCTCAAAATTTCCCCCAAATAAAAGATATTGGGTACTGACATTGAAGAAGAGATCAAGGTGACAAAAGTCATAGGAATAACATGTAGGGAACATAAACTAGGGGTGCCTTAATATTCAATCCCGACACAGCCTCTCTGCACAGACTGTTTGGCACTGGGCTTCACATAGGTACTTGATGTGCAGGGTATTTGAGCTCAGATGAGAGCAGTTAAGTCCTTTAAGGAAAATTACATGAAAGACGAGGGATATGGGGAAAACTCTATAGACTATTCACAGAAAGTTAAGGAACACTTGGTTTCTATCTCTTCTGATGATCGTGGAAATGGAAAATGGTTTGAGATTTAGTATGGATGAGTAACCAATGGGATGGATTTTTTATGGCTCCTGTAGAAATGCTAGATGTGAGGAGCTTTACCATCAACATGGATTTTCAATCATTCAAAATAATTAGGTCTGGGTCCTACCTGGAATATAGCAGTATTATATTACACCAGGGCTCCTGATTCCAAACAATAACCACAGCAGTCACAATATCAGGGGCACCAACAATGACCATTTAATAAAAACTTACTAGGTACTTGACACTAAAGAAGACAAAAATATCTGAGAGTCAGGTATTGGCTTCTTTGCTTCCTGGGGAAACTAAGAAAGTTTAAGTGATTTGCTTGAGGTCACATTATAAGTAAAGAACAAAGCCAGGACAGAAACTTGAATGATTCCAAGCCCATCTTCTTCCCACAGGGACGCCTTCTTCATTATGCCACAGATTGCCTCTATGCAAAACTACAACCTACCACCCCCAACAGCTCACTACTATAAAACCGTTCTATTTTACATATAGCCTCAGAACTTGGATTATACACACCTGGGAGAAATCTCATTTTCTTCATTTAAAAAATAAATCTTTGCTTTTTCCTATAGTGTAATATTCAATGAGACCCCAAATAATTTTTATTATCTGTGATGGTGACAATGATACCCTATGGATTGTTTCCATGCATCTAATCCTTTGCCTCAAAAATGGTAAAGCATGTGAAACTGCATTCATTGTTTTGTTAAAGATTGTTACTACCACCTGCTTTCTACCATTACCAGAAAGAAAACGTAACTTCCCTCATCTCTGTCCCGTCTGCAACATTCATATAGAGATATTTTCCACCGGAAAACTTATAGCCAATAATTTCTAAGTACCACAAGGTTATTCTGCTAGACTTGTCCTTCAACTGGTTCAGCTACAAAAAGCGACAATAATCTGTCCTAAAGGTAAATTCATTACCACAAGATAATATCATCATACTCCTATGGCCCATTTTCACAGCAAGGCACACTCTCTCTGTGATGTGGTATTTCAGTTCTCCAGGGAGCAGTTTACTGCTGACATAATAATAACAACAACAACTTACATTTATAGGAAAGACAAGCCCGCCTATATTTTCCAGCTCTTGACAAAGAACAGCTCCCAGTTCTACTTCAGAGGCATCAGTTATCACTACAAAAGGCCCCAGAAAATCTGGAGTCTTTAAAAGATGCCTGCAAATAGATCTGCTAGAGGTTCATAAAAGTTTAGCTATCACAAACAGGTGACTCAATTGCCAACCTTGCTGTGCTGGGGAAATATTCCCAGTGATAACACTTTAGATCAACTTAATAAAAACACAGAAAGGAAACATGATCACACTTGGGTACTGGAAGTGATTCTTTATGGATTAATAGCTGATTCACTTGATCTAATAGCTGATTCACTTGATCATTCAACACACCAATCCAGGTGACCAATTTTCATTATGGTTTTAAAAAATCACTTTTCTGGTGTTAGATTATGATGTGGTTATTGTAGAATGCATAAATCCTTCCAAGCTCATGCCACCCTGCCAGAGTTTTTTTTTTTCTTTTCTAAAGTCACTGCTTTATTCTAAAATGGTTACTCTATTCTCTATTAATCAACTCAATCCTTTCTGAACTCCCATGTGTATTGCACTGGTTTAGATGTGGTAGACAAAGGCAAGATGAATTAGAAAAGGAGGGCCCTCAGAGAGACACACTAGGGCAGAGTGGGGCCCACACTTTGGCATAGGACGATTCCCCTTACACCCTCTGAGCTTTGCGTACCTCGATGTGGCAGGACAGACAGTGCCCTGGCGGTGCCTGGGCCTGCTGATCTATGGAGTACCAGTAACTCCTCCAGGACTCCCAGGCCAAGGTGTAGGCCTACCTGTCTGTGAGGGTGAGTGGTACAATGAAGAACCTCCACGAACGAGGTGATCCGGGGGCTAACCTCATTTTGTGGGTAATCCAGTAATCAATAATGGTAAGTTCTAAAGAAGAAATGGGTGAGAGAGGCATTCTAGAAACAACAGCTGAGAGAAAAGGGACATTCCACACCAAATCCTACAGTTTCTATCCAGGGACAATTCCAGGGATTGAGGGTGTCAGGTGAAATGGCCAAAAGGCAAGCAGGCAAAATACAGAGAAGTGAGAGAAGCAAAAAGGCTGAACAATGAGTTCCTGAAAGCAATCAGAAGATAGGGTCTTGTTAATACAAAGGGAGTCCTTTGGAGCCAAGCTCTGGGTTTGAATCCAGCTCACACTTCACAAATCGAGCCTCGGAATCTTCAACAGCTCAATGGAACTAATACTGCCCATCGAGGATTCAACAGGACAGTGGCCCTGAAGAGATGATGGTTGTCCTTCGTCTCCATTGCACTGGAAAAGCAGGTCTCCCAGGGTTTGGCCCTAGGATAAGCAAGGGAAGGAATCCTGGTCTTCATGTGCTTACAAAGGGACTCGTAAAAACTGCCTGTGCTCTCAGATTATCTGCCTGAAAGGTCTCCATGGATATCAGATTTCATGAGTCTACATGTCACAGACAACACAGTGGAGTAGAGTCGGCAAGGTTTAACTTGCTGCCTCTCTGATCCTTGTCTTGCTGTTTTCTGCTTCCCCTCAAAAATGCAGAGATTGCTGCAGGGCCACCCAATTGCCATCTGTGTGTCATGGAGGCATCTCAAGGTACAATGCCCTGATGCCTGTTGTGCATAGTAGTGCGTTACCTCAAGGTTATCCTCTGCTAACCAGTCCCAAGAACTTCTGGTTCTTCCCACCCTGCCACTCTTTCCCATTCCCTCCTTTTTATGTTGCCTCTGGCTCTCCATCTTAATATCTCTCCTTCCCATTCTCCATCATAGTCGCATTTTCCACCTGACTTCTTTTCCCCCCTACCCTCTCTTTCAAAGGGTTACTGCTCCTCACTCTCCAGCACACCCCACCCCATACAATTTAACCTCCATAGCATTTGCACTCTTTCCCCCTAACTGTGCACTGTGCTATTTTTGTGTACAAAAATCTTGGTAAAAAACCATGAAGTGTCAGGCTTGAGAAGCCTGTAGAAATCTACTTACATTTCATTGCGGTAATAACGAGAGTCACAACTAACATTTGATTCATATCCTCACATTCAATGCAACCCCTCCTGTGAGACAAGGATTAATATGACTCCCTTTTTCAGATGAGACTGAGAGACCTGGGCAAAGCTGCACAGTTATTCATTGGGGACTGGAGACTCCAGGTCCCAGGGTCTTTCCCCTCACTGCTGCCCCTGTGCTGCATACCAGGAAGGACGCAAAGGCAGTGTCACATTTCTGTTCTCTTTTTCCTTATTCATCCCCCATAGATTTGAGTGTCACGGGAATATTTGTATTACAAACAATATTTTTGGGGAGGCTGGAAACTTTCACCTCTCTAATCCCAACGAAGACCAGCTCAGAGACAGAGTGGCAGGAATTTGAAGGTCCACTGTGGCTTCTCTCCAACAGACCATCCTCACTGGCAAACTCACTGCCTCCCCCAAGGATCACTCCACAAAGCCCTATGTTCCTACATAGATCCTTGCAGTCCTATAGGAAAATTATCTCAACTCTAAATGTCTAATATTTTCCATCCTTTTTACAACCTTGTAGACCAGTAGCTCTTTGAAAAATAATGTATACACTTATTCAAGCTGAAGATTTAACCAAAGGAATTTTGTTTAAACATAACCAACGCTTAGCATGCTTTTACTTTTAAAGGCCAACCTCAAATAAACTCAGGGTAGAGATAACATAGCTTAATGATGTCACCATGATTTTTTATCTGGATTTCTGCAGTAGTGCCCTAATTGCTTTCCATTCTTCTGCCCTTGTCCCCTACAGTCTGCTCTCAATAGCGTGAGAACCTGACTCTCCTATGCTCAAATCCTACCAATGGCTGCTATGCTATTGAGTGTGAGAGCCAGAGTTGTACGATAGCCTCAGTGGATCTTCAAGTGTGATCACCTGTGACCTTGTTAGAAATGCAAACTTCTGAATCAGAAACTCTAGGGGGAGTGCCCAGCAATATATGTTTTTAAATTTTTTTAAAAAAAATATTGATTTTAGAGAAGCAGAGGAAGGGAGGGAGGGAGGGAGGGACAGATACACATCAATTTGTTGTTCCACTTATTTATGCACTCATTGGTTGCTTCTTGTATGTGCCCTGACCAGGGATTAAACCTGCAACTTTGGCACAAGGTATGTTTTAAAGTCTTTCAAATGATTTTGATGCTACCCAAGTTTGACCTTTGCTGTCCGGCATGTGCTGCCCTTCCTCCTCAGTTCTTTACCTGAGTCCCTCTCCTGCTACTCTCCTCATTCACTTCTTCCATCAATACTAGTCTTCCCCAGATATCTGCATATTCCACTCCCTCACCTCCTTCAGGTCTTGGTTTAAATGCCAACTTCTCAGTAATGTGTCTGCAGCAATCTTCTTTAAAACTCAAACTATTTCTGACTCCCTATTCTGCTTTCTTTCTTAATTTTTTTCTCCATCTGTTTAGATTTTTCTGATTTACATTTTAATTCTCTGTCTCCATCCACTACCATGTAACCTCCTTAGGGCCAGGGTTTTAGGGGCTTTATTCGCTGATGTATGCTGTGCAACTAGAAAGGTATCTGACACAAAGGAGGTGCTCAGTAAATATTATTGTATGTTGAAGGAAGGAATTATGTTCTGCCACTTAGTACCATGAATCTTGTACAATATATTCAACCTCTCTGTACCTCAGTTTCCTCATCAATAAAAAGAGGATTAAAAAAGAGGGTTAAGTAAGAAAAAAAAAACCCACCTAGAGTTCAGCTCATTCTAATCCAGGGGTGGGCAAACTTTTTGACTCCAGGGCCACAATGGGTTCTTAAACTGGACCGGAGGGCCGGAACAAAAGCATGGATGGAGTGGTTGTGTGAACTAATATAAATTCAAAGTAAACATCATTACATAAAAGGGTATGGTCTTTTTTTTTTTTTTTTTTTTTTTAGTTTTATTCATTTCAAATGGATCCGGCCCACGGGCTGTAGTTTGCCCACGGCTGTTCTAATCACTCAATTAACAGTAGCAACTGTAATCATCAGAACCAAATGAAAAGTAATGGTTTGAACTTTTAAAAGCATTTGTAAAGTTTGGGGAACATCTGAGAGGGCTGCAAAGGTGGCATTAGTTAAAGATACTCAAGATACATTCCCCTTTCTAGGACCAGGTTTGTAGGGCAGTGGTTCTCAACCTTGGCTGCACATTAGAATCACCTGCGAATCTTTTTAAAATCCTGATTTCTGGCCGAAACCGGTTTGGCTCAGTGGCTAGAGCGTCGGCCTGCGGACTGAAAGGTCCCGGGTTCGATTCCGGTCAAGGGCATGTACCTTGGTTGCGGGCATATCCCCAGTGGGAGATGTGCAAAAGGCAGCTGATCGATGTTTCTCTCTCATCGATGTTTCTAACTCTCTATCTCTCTCCCTTCCTCTCTGTAAAAAAGTCAATAAAATATATTTTAAAAAAATATAAAAAATAAAAAAAATCCTGATTTCTGGGCCTCATCCTGGACCACTGTTGTAGGGTAAAGGAATCATCTTCCTGTGCTGAAATTGTTTTCCCAAAAGGCAGAATTTGATGAATTAAGAACAAGGGAATTATAAACACATAATTTAATTACCCTTCAAAAACAAAATACATATTGAATAGAAAACACTTTGAAAACCTAGGTTTGTCTGTGGATGTTTTTTTCCAAAATATTGCAATAAAATGTTTGGGAACATCTAATAAAACTAATCTGCAGCTGCATTTTCCTGCACCCAAACTAATTTGTGCTGATTACAAGATAGGTCACAAGGTCTGCATGCTTTATTTTTGATGCATTCATTATAATTGTTACTATGGACGAAGACTAAACACAAAAATAAAACATCCTGTTGAGGAATGATCTACCCAACACACACCACATGTTTTCTCTTCCATCATTAGTCTAAGGGGGATTTCCACAAAAACAACAAGATTCTTAGAAACTAAGCTTTCACCCGTCATTGCTGCATATTCCCACTTAGTCACTGTCCTGGGACCTCCAAGTTGCTCTCTGATGAAATAAATCTGAAGTAACACACTAAAAAATAACTGTGGCTAGGAATTAGGTATTTGGAAAACAGAATCCTCTTTCGTACTGTTATGCTTAACAATATAACATCAAGACACACGGTTCAACAATTTGTTGACATTACCACATTCCATATGGTTTCTACTATGAGCAAAGACTTTTCTAGAGTTCCCACCCTGAGTATGTAGGACTAGGTGTGGACACAGGTACCAGCCCACCCCTCACTGCAATAAATGAACAAGATCAAGGAGAAACTCTGAACACTGCAGTTGTCAAAACACATACCTTATACCTACCACTTCATCTCATGTGCAAATAACCCTTTTGGTCCTAAAAGCAACAGTGGAGTGTCCACATAATATTGTAAATGGGAAAGCTCTCTCTCAGATGAGTGCTATGGATGAAACTCGAAGAAAAGGTCAACAGCCATGACTGAGTCCTGCCAACGAGCACCTTAGGGAGTAGCCTTGGTGTGCTTGCTTTTGTACATGACGTGGCTATGCCAGAACCTACCCTCTCACTCCCCTTAAAAACCCCATGTTCTTTCTACTCAGAGAGAGGGAAAGTGCTTCCAGACAAGAACCTAATAGCAACCATTTCTATTTGGAGGAGAATTAAATCAGTACCCTCTCGCTCTCTTTCTCAAGACTGCATTCTAAATCTCATTTCTCTTTAACCAACAATACACTTTATCTATTGCTAAAGAAATCTTCAAGCAATTGGGTTGATACTTGAGAGGGAATTTTTAAAAATACATTAGCCTCTAGGGCAAATACCTGTTCTCCCTGGCAAGTATATTCTTATGAAGCCTCAGTTTTTACCTTGTGGGGCTAATCTACTGGTTTACTCTGTAAAATATACAGATCTGGTCTGCAAGCAAATACAACAAATCAATGGCAAATATCTATGCCCCAGCTTTAAACAAAAGTCTGGCTATGAGAAATACTTAAAAATCAGATGAAGACAATGAGATCTACCTACTTCTATAGATTTTGTAAAGGTCATGACGTAAATTTTATAAATTTCCTGGTAGATGAGAAGCAAGTTACTGCCATGGACCAGTTAGGATTATTTTCATTGAGTTGCACATTTGTACATATAGGTTCTCAACTGCTAGTTGGTGGGAGAACTGGAAAGAAGCTATCTTACCAACTCCTCTATTGCATCTCCTTCAATAACACTGAATTGCCACTCTGTCCTTCAGTGTCCACCTGGTGTCTACATAAAAACATATCAGAACTAAGTGCCAGGAAAAGATTCCTTCCCTTGGGAAACTGGTATGTATCATCTCATAGGTAATGAGACTCATATAATTCATCATGCATATTTCTCTTTTTTCTTTGGCTGTCAGGAAATTCAGAACCAAATTTTATATCAATGTTATTAACTATGTTGAACAGTATGATAGAATCTTTGTCCAAATTTTCAAATTTTTCTCTGATATTACCTTTCAATTTTAATTTATATATTTCCCAATTCTCATTTTCTAACTTGTTTATATTTTCCATTTTACTTATTCTTTGTAAGCCATCTGATCTTTATGAAATTGAGGTTTAAGTGTATACAAGTTTTATATATACAAACTATACACACACATATGTAAGCTTGGTAATCAGAATGACTGCAATTTTTGAGGTATATATTAATGAGAAAGAACTGTTACATTAAACAGAATAAATTGGTCATGCTGATTATTCACTGTAGAGAATTATTTTAATGGTGCAACAAATCTTTGTGAGCTATCTACCAAGATTCAGAAAGACCTGGTATCACACTTCATGGCATTTTCTGTAATATTATTCTACCTAATACAAATGAAATTGAGAGTTCTGGTCTCTAATTTCTAAGAGGACTTACTATCAAAAATTTCAGACAGGTGTCAATTTTTAAAAATTCAATATGCTTATTATTCAGACTCCAGAGTATAGATCTGTTTGAGTATCTTGTAATTATACTTAGAAGAAGAGCTGCAAGATACCCTGTGAGATAATGCATAGGAAAATGCTTTACAAAACTCAAGGGTATAATACAAATGCTAGCTATTATTGCTATTGTCCATAGCATATAAAATATGATCATCAGAAATGAACTGTATTTTACTGCAATGCATGGCAATAACTGTGGAGATAGCCTTAACAAATAAGAAAACACTTTATAAAGTCAACCTTAGTTCATGAACACATTGGGAGGACCGGGCCTGCTCATAGCTTTCCAGATATTTACTGGTGCTCTACAAAATAAAGACATACTCAAGAACACTCAGATATTCGAAAACTCTCTGATCGTGTGAGAATGGGACTAACTATCTAATTTTAAAATACTCTTTGTATGAAACAGAACTAAAAAACAGAGAGATGAGAAATATTCTTAGTGAAGTTATTTGCTTTTTTGTTCCTTTCTTTCTGGTTTTAAACACAACCAAAGTATTCACTAATAATCCAGGAAGCACAGAACTGAGATATTACCCAGCTTGTGTTCCAGATTCAAAGGAGGTTAAAAACACAGCATTGTAATACAAACACAGCTTATGAGGACAGCGTGTGCACCTACTGTTCTACCATTTAAACTTGGAGTAGCTGTACAAACAAGTCTATCTTGAGGAAACAGGCTGGGTAATTTTCCATTTGGACTGTCTGAGATTTCACCAAGAGCTTCAGACTTGCAGAAGTCTGTGTTGCCAGACATTTGCTTCAAATTCGTTATCTATAGTTCTCCCCATTAAGATTTCCCTTTAACGAGAATGCTTGTTTTAAAAGTTGAGCTTTCAGTGAAAACTTTTCTTCTACAGAGCTACAGATTAAATTAAAAAGAAACATTAAAGAGGCAGTGGCCCCACTCGGGAATCTAAATTAAAACTTTTCTCTGTAGCCTAAGGTAGACCCAGAACAGGCTTCTAAACAACTTGTGTCTTTTCAAAGTTCAGAGGAGAGTTCAAAAGATCAACAAGAAAGGTGAAATACTAATCAATGAAAAGATCAAGATGCAAAATTACTGTAAGAGCAGTAAATGCTGACAGTGGTTTGAGAGATCTTTAGAACCTTTGTACATATTTTCTTCACTTCTATAAATTCACTGGAACTCTCAGGAACAAGTGTCAAGCAATGGAAAAGAACTATATTACAGTTATTTAGAAATGCATGAAAGTGCAATTTCGAAAGCTTCAGGTCTCTATTTTTTTTCAAAATACCCAACTACAAGTGAGCAGTCTTTTGGAGTAATTTTTATTGTGATGGAAATAAACAGGATCTTATTTGCAAATAAACCAACCACTTTGAACAGAGCAACTTTCCCCCCAGTGTGTTGTAACTAAAATAAAGTCTAGTTCATTTAAGATGAGCAGTGAGGAATCAAAATATCATTTAAAATTAGTCGTTTCTATTTTTTGAGCACTATGCATTACCTCATTTAAGACTCCTAACAGCCATTAAGTAGTACTATTATTATCTCCAATCTGCAGAAAAGTAAATCAAGGCTCAGAGGCGAACAGTTACTTATCCAAGAACATAGCTAGTTAATGGCTAAGCTGAGCATGGCACCAGTTTTCTGGGTTCCTGATTCAATTGCACACTGAGCACCATGACTAGTTGAAGAATGGGGTGGGGTTCAGCTTTAAATTCTGATGACACTGAGTCTACCAACATGTGTGAAGTGCTTTGATTTTCCCTGCAAGGAGAGAAGGGAAGGTTAAGACATGAATGAACCACTTATAAATGCTATGCCTTCCTGTCACTCCTCATTTTACCTTGTGCACGTCATCCCAGGCAATTTAACTGTTTCCCAAGATCACCATAAACTTTCACACTACACAGTGCCATTGGTGCCTATTGTTAAGTCTGAATTGAAGCATCCCCTCTCCTCATTCTAGAGCACTTTGTCTCACTTGTAGAGCACTGAGCACTTTTACCTTGTGTTACTATCAGGAGCATGCACCTCTATCACTTGCAGAAAACGGTCGTCTCTTAAAGGACCGCACCCAAAACATCTTTGCATCAACCATGTATCTTAAACAGTGCCTTGAACACAGCAGGCACTCAATAAATGTTTCACGTATAGTCAAAATAGAGAACTCAGATTGTACTACTAGAGCATTTGTATCAAATAAAGGACTATTCCCAAAGGAACTAGGGAGTACTTTTGCTTATTCTTTCTTTAAGAGGATTTTTCAGACAGCCTATCACTATTCTAAGAAGATAATGGGGCTATTTTTTGTGTGTGTGTAGGAACCAGTGATTTAAGTAAGTAAGCTATGGATCAGCGGGCTTCCAATGGTGGGGCTGATCGAAAGACAATCACACTCAGCATTGCTAAGGTTAATGGCATTGTCTCTTCTAGAGGAAAGATAAAAGTGGGAGATAGAGAAGAAACCAATAAAAACATTTACACACACCTTTAACGGTATGCAGAGGAGAACTCACTTATGAATACCAACTAATGCAAACATCTTGAAAAAAGCATGTTTTTTACAGAAACCTTTTATCTACAGGTACTACATGTATAGAGCAAATTTTTTAAATGGGTGGGAAAAAAAAGAATTAGACTAGTAATTGTTGTGCGTCACTGTGGTTCATATAACTTTTATCAGGCCAGTGAAATGAATGAACCAGTTAACCAAGGAGGCTCTTCTCCACCAATTCATGTCATGTGTCAGATTATTAAGTAGGAACCTCGTTGGTAGGTACCACTGAACAGAAACATGGTCTTGGGGATGAATGAACCTTACTTGTTCTGCAGAACCTCCACATGGACACAGTCAAAGACTTTCCTGAAAGGGGGGTGGGGATAAAAGAACTGGGTTCAACCAATGCATGAAAAAATGCATGAAAAGGCAAGTGCATCACAACCCTCCCAATATATGGTGGATGTTTTCTTTACATGAAACATTCTTATTTTCTTTTTTCAAATGAGCTTTGATATCTTGAAGACAAGCTATCAAAGTTTTTGGTGAGTGAAGATTCTGAGTGGGTAGAAAGCTCTAAAGCAGAGATAAAAGTTGGAACCAAAAGGTGCTCAAAAGTTCCTTCCAAAACCTTAAAGATAATTTTTCAGGGAATTTAAATTATATATTTGACATCTTTCAGAACTGTGGCTTAAGAAAGAGGACACTAATATTTCCTTTTAAGACCACTAAATACACATAAGAATTACTGGAAATAACTGCATCCCTATAGCACTCACCATCTAGTGAAATCTATCCACTTGCAAAAACAACAAACACACAGGATTAGAGCCTATTTTGTGTCTGAGCTGATTATACCAGAAAAAAAGAAAAGCCAACTAAAAGTGGATCTAAATGTTATGTAGTAAGTATACTCAGAGCAAATAAGAAAAAAGTCTGGGGGTTCAGGGAATTTAAGAATAAATAAACCTGAGTCAATTTAAGTCAAACATTGATATACTCACACAGTCTAAATATTCCTGCTGGAACAGCATTTTTAGAAATTGTGGATTTCATTTATTTATTTGTTTGGGCTATAATGTCTGAATTTTGAAAAAAAAATTATTTGTATAATGAAAAACTAAAATTTCATAGAAACTTCAAAATAAAAATCAAGTATTTAAAACAAATTATCTTGGAAAGTTCTGAATTGCAGCTTAGTTCTGAATAGAGGGTGAAAGTGGTGCCACGGTGAACACAGAAAGAATGCCTTTCAGGATCCTTAGGATTCTGTAGGCATGGGGGTAAACTTGGGTGGAAAATGGTAAAACGTGCTGCCCATAAAAGTGGAGCACTCATTCCCCATGCAACAGCTCTATAACCATATCCACTTGAAAATAAGCACTGCTGAGTTGAAAGAAAAAAAAATGTGGAGTGTTACTCGTTGGTCTTCTACCATTTTTTAGGGGACCAGGGATGGAAATAAAGGGCTTCCTGATAGCCTGAAATTATTACAAGGTTTCTTTTATATATGGCTTGATTGCCAATATATAAAGTATTCTCAGATACATTATCTCTTTATAACCTTACTATGTCTTAGGGAATGAAAACCCATTTCATAGATGGGGAAGCTGAGGCACAGAGGTCAGTTATAAGTTAGTAAGTAGGGAAGTCTGCGTGTTTTAAAAGCATTTCACAGCCAGGTAAATGACAAAGTCAAGGCTCTGTCCCAGGTGTCCCAACCTTCTCACACTCAAATTAGAGGACTACACTCTCAAAAAACTGTTTCCACCAATATGAAAACTATCAAACTTATCACTTTTTCAAATTTTACTCATGTTCTTTACCCTATGAGATCATGAAAAAAAGAAGAGTGAGCAAGACAGATACCATGTCTCATATTTATGCTTTTTAGGAAGTATAATTTAATGTACTTGTTAAAATCACATGGGCTGGCCTTTCTTTTCAGACATATACTGCCTTAAATGCTAACACAGACCCTGCTTCTATTTTATTCTTGTTTTCATTTGCTCTGTCCACCTCTCACAGCACAAAGGTCCTTTATGTCAGTCAGCTTCGCCATGTAATGTGTGTCCCACTTTGACTAGCGACACCCACCCAGCTGTGCCTCCAATAAAATTTCCTGTCGGGAGTGCTGCACTTAGGAAAGCTGATGGCTGTGGGCAGATGATGATGGAGGTGGTGGAGAAAGGGAAGACTGTCTGAAGTGGAACCGGAAATCCTGCTAGCCCCAGTCAAGTCCTGGGAAAGCCTTGCCCCTCTGACTGACAGCTCACTTTGCATGCCTTACCACAAACCACCTTGCTGTGTCTGCAGCCTGCCGGCCTCCAGGTATCCCAGGCACCCACCACAAGCTGCAAACTGTTCTCCCGGCCATCTAAGCACTGGACACAGGAGGAGATGCGCTGGGGACAAAACACGCTAAGAGGAGGTCCACTGGACATGGACAATGTCATTTGCAGCCTTGCCAACAGCGGACTTCTCTAGAGAGCTCCTGCGGCATTCACAGGACACCAGATGACAGGGATATTGTGAGGCCTAATTCAGCTCCACATTTGCAGTAGATATCAATCACACACACTACGTGGGGGTCCTGTGCTGAGAAGGAAATGGTGAGGGAAAAGGACAAACAGTCCTGGCCTTTGTGGAGTTGACAATTCATGTTGTAATAACATTGGCCTTTGCAGACATTATTTAGAGAATCACACAAATCAATGAAATATTAAAACTGGGATAATTTGACTAAAAATTCTAAACAAATAACTTTCAAATAAGTTGTATAATTTGTTGGCAAATTAAAAGAATGATTTCAATAGGCTTTCTTTTTTTTTTCCAGTGTCAAATATTTTTAATATTCCACCCTAGATTACTGACCATTAGCTAAAATTACTTTCCATAATTTTTAAAAAAGTTTTAATTATATATTTTTAAAGCATCACTCTTTTTTAATATGTACATATTTTATTGGTTTCAGAGACACGAAAGGAGAGGGAGAGATAGAAACACCAATGATGAAAGTCATTGATTGGCTGTCTCCTGCATGCCCCACACTGGGGATCAAGCCCACAACCCCAGTATGTGCCCTGACCAAGAATCAAACCGTGAACTCCTGGTTCATAGGTTGGTGCTCAACCACTGAACCACGCAAGCACAGCTCTTTATATTACTTTTAATATAAATTACCAATATTGTCTGTCTGCCAAGTAGAACATAAGCTGCATGAGGGCAGGGACTTTGTTTTAACATTGTATCTCTGTTATCCTTTCCCCCCCTGAGTGCTCAGGGTGAATCCTTACCATATCTGGAGAAATAAAAATAGGCTTTCAAGGAACTTTTCTATTTCAGTTTCGTTTTGGGGAGAAGCAGTAAGACTAAGCAAAGCAGAGAAATAACAGCTGGAAGAATGCTGGGCATGGGACTGGATATCAGGGTCCAGCGCTGCCATTAATGCACATGTTCTTTGAGACCCCCCACTCGGCTTCTCTGGGCTTCTTTAGCAGTCCTGTAGCTACTGCCTGCAATAGTCTGGCATACAGCAAAGATTTAGAAATAAATATTGGTTGAATGAGTAAATGTAATATGTGAAAATTTGTTGTTCACAATACACATTGAGAAGTTGAAATAAGAGTCAAGTAACATAGGTTCGTGTAGCATGCTTGGGCACCAAATGAAATTGTCCGAGGAAATAGTGTCCAAGTGGCTGATCGGCATGGCAGCAGGAAAATGTGGGACTGGGACGGCTTGTCACACTTTTTCATTGCATCCCTTAGGCTCGAATTTTATCATGTAAACTCAACAAATGGACTTCCTCTGATTCCAACCCAGTATGGCTAGTACCTTGGCTAGCAAATTCACCAGTGCCAGGCTCAGCCTTTTCTTCAATATTTACAGACTAAAAGGCAATTTCAGCTTCAGTTTTGAGCACATCATATTTTCACAGCTTGGAAATGTCATTCTCAGAGCAAGGACTTCTCACGTGCACAGAATTCTGTCTCTATTCCATAAATGCAAATATCCTTGACCAGAAAACCTTGAGCACCATGTTCTAAAAATGTTAGTGAGATTACATGAAGTTCTTTTAACTGTATTAGTTTCCATCCAACATCTACTAAATTGAATTAGAGTAAAGTGGGGGAGGCCTGGGTTCGCAAGGTAGATGCCATCTCTCATTTATGGATGCTTTCTATCTGTCAGCCAGTCAGTCAGCAAGCTTCCTTCCAAGGAAAACATGTTGGATGACTGGCCGGCCAAGAATTAAACATGATAGGACTGGAGCATTAGAAACTGTTTAGAAACACACTGCTTAGCCAAGCGTGGTGCGTTGAAGGTTCTTCTTGCTGAACAAGGACCTTGCATCTTCTCTCTCACACATACAGAAACTACAAATCTCATTTACTATTTTATCAAGAGTACCAGAATTCACTGATTAGGAAAATACACCGATGGAACATTTCTTATGAATAAAGGAGACGCCCAAGAACATAAATTTGCAAAACTCAAGGAAAAAAGCAATAGTGAAAATTCCTCTACACTTAAAACTAAACCAGAATGAGAAGAGACTCAGAAAGAAGAGGGTGAGAGAGAGAGGAGAGGGCAATGGTGACATGGCACCGAGGCCTGAGAGTTTTTAAGAACATAGCTCTTTAAAATCAATGTGAAGTTGTTTGTATGTTCTGAGACTCCCTCCCCAATCCTGTAACCCTACAATTTCACCAAAATCAGCTACTTACATAATTTCTATGTGCACATAATACAGAAACACAGAGAAGCGGCCGAACCCAACATCTAGGCACAGGACATAGAAGAGAGCACTGTATGGCTTGGGAGGATAGCTATTAATTAAATTAGTTCAGCAGGTGCAGGAATCAAGAGCTAGGTTCTGTAGGAAACTGTAGCCTAAAAGCCTTTCCAGAAATCTGCAAAAATCCTGGGGTAGAGTTTGAATTTCCTCAGAGTGTGAAGTAGGGGTTTTGAGCTAATTCCCAGGGGCATAGAGGCCCTAAGTAATATCTAAGAACATACACACACTTCAATATTTAGATCAAATATCAAATGCAGCTCTTCTATGAACACCTATTACTCAACTATTGTTGCCCTTTGCATAGTTTTTATCACTTGCACCTACTTCCATCATGTGCCCCCAAATGCTATCCAAATACCTTCAGGAGATCACAGTCATAGTTTATGGTAAATATCTGTTTACATATCTATCTTTCTTGCTAGACATATGCACCTGATGAGCATCAAGTCGACATCTTATTTATCTTTATATATCCATTGCCGAGCACAAGGATTAGTGCATATATCAATAAATACATGTTTTATTAAGAAAGGATAAGTTGGGAGGAAGAGGAATTATGTATAATCACATGTTAGAGGTAATTGCATTTTATATATAAATATATATTTACGTATCATAGGTAATATACTTATATCATGTTATCGCATTATATTATTTTCTCCTTAAAATATTTTACACTCTTCAAATGGTGGATACCAGGGGTTGAGGGTGCGGGGAAATGGGAGACATGTCGTTTAAGGGTGTATACCTGCAACTAGTATATAAATAAGTCCTGGAGACATAACACACGGCACAGTGACTATAAACAAACTGTATCATAAACATTAAATGTGCTAAGAGACTAGATATTCATTGTCCCCAACACTAGAAGAAATGATAATTATGTGAGGATATGGAAGTGTTAGCTAACACTACAAGGACAGTCGTATTGCAATATAAATGTATCAAATCAATATATTATGCACCTCAAACTTATACAGTGTATATGTCAAATATATCTCAATTAAACAAAAAGACTTTAAACTACTGGGGACAATGTCTATGCATTCACTCATTTAGTCATTCATTTATTCCAAAATATATTTGTTGAGTGCAGACACTATGTTTGGAATACAACACAAATATCAGTTTCTGCCCGAAGGAGTATACAATCTAGAACAGTGGTGGTACTTGCTCTGTCACTCACTCCCTGTTGACCATGGACATGTGCCTCCAACCCCTGAACATCATTTTCCTCATCTTCTACCTCTTAGAATTATTATGCCAAATGAAGGTAAAATATCCAAATGACCTAAAGCATCTAGTACATAGTACTATTCAACCAAGATCAGTTTCCTTGCCTCTCCTATTGCTGCACAGAAAGAATCCACAGAAAAGAGATATGAACCCACAGCTCAAATATTCTACACAACTCTGAATGATTAGGCTACCCAAACTTTGTTAAGATCTTGTTTTCTAAAAGTATGCTTTTGTGGTCAATTTACGTAGAGAAGGGCTGTCTGCGTCTCCTACTTTGAGCTACTTCCCCCCACTGACCCTCACTATCAGTTCTGCTCAGAGAGAATTGAATTCAACAATATTGCTTGAAAGAATGAATGAAGGGATGCATTATGGAGATGATGGGCAGCTTCTGGGCACAACCGGTATTTCCTGGCTTTTACTGGCACCTGCTTTTCTCGTCTCCCTCTCCTTCCCTAGGAGAAAGTTAAAGGCTGTTATTAATCACCAGTCTACAGCAGAGGATGCTGTGTCTATTCACCAGCAAGGACATCTTGTAATATTTTCCTTGCACGGATCCTATTTCTCAAAGTATTTAATTTGCCATCTCTATTACGTAATGAATAACTAATCTCTCCCACACCTTTTAATAAGCAAATCCAAACTATAACTGCCATACAGCGTCTCTACAAGTATAACCAGTGAGTTCACAAATACAGACTGAAAGGCAAGTCATTTAGCTTGTGTAGCTCTGTCTAGGAAAAAATGCATAATTTATTTTAGGAGTTTTCCTTTGCCCCCTTCAAGGACCACTAGTTAGCAACCAGTGGACGAGAGTGTGTGTTAACATGTGCTAATTTTTACTTATATGTAGTTCATAACGTCAATTTGCAAATTCACTATGACTCAAGGAACATGCATGCTCTGGGCACTGCTACTTTTAGAACTGACTGATGCTCTGAAAACAAGGTGCCTCATTGACCCCTCTCTACCATTAAGGATCCAAGGCTGCAAGAATGCATTAAATTGAAAAGCTTTCAGTTTGGACAGCATTTACAGTTTTAAAAGATAAACCTCTCTGTGGAGTTAACATGATCTGTGAATGTGGGACCTGCTCGGAATCAGATATCCTAATGAACTTTGTCTTGCTCACTTGAAATGGAGAATTAACGGATTCTTCTAAATAATTCAGAAATCTAAAATCAAAGAGATGAGGTGCAAATTTCTATTATACTGCACACAAAAATAGGGAATGGAAATAAACATTTTATGTTTTCAATAAAACTACATTCCTGTATCTTTTCCAACTGAAATACTTTCAAATTTATTGGTTATCATAATTATTTTATGCTGTCCAACAAACATAATGGCACCTGGCATAAATACCTTGTATCTAATCTTATTTTATACTGTCCACCTTCAGCAGAAAAAAATGAAAATGTCATCCATTGTTTAAAAGTATCCATTGTAGAGCCATATACTCACAATACTTGAGACTACAGAAATAGAATAAAGACTGTTCATAAGAAAAATAAGAATGTACCTTTGCCATAAGAATGTAATTTTTTCCAAAAGATTTAATACGAGAAAAATATATATTCTATATTGCCCTCTAGCATATGGTTCCTGTCTATGGGCAATGGGGTGGATAAAAGAGGCGAGCTATACTTTATTTAGTATTTAATAGGGGTTGTTACAAGTTCTGGACACACATCCACACACATTCATATATTCATTCATATAACCCACATGGAAATGGTCCTTTAGTTCTGGAGACAAAATTAAGCCTGTGGATACCTGAACAAGGTTGACACAAGTACCTGGTAGGATGCCATAAGGAATAAAGGAAGAGATGGAGATCCTAGATGAGAGAACATGAGGAAGGAAAAGAGACTAACATTGTTTAAGCTCAATACACAACAGCAACAGAAACACATTTCCTGGAAAGGTGATGACATCCCACCTTATAAATAAGGAAACAAAAGTCCAAGAGTTTAAATTACTTGCCCAAATTTATATAATCAATAAGTTACAGAACCAAAATTTGAACACTGTTCTTTCTATAATACAGTGTAATGGTTAAAACATTTAGATTCTGGAGTTTAAGTATGAATACTCGTTCTGCCTTCTTTGAGTACTTTGCCTTCTTGACGGTGGGCAAGCTATTTAAATTCTTTGTCTTAGTTTCCTCGTCTGTAAAATGGACACACTAATAGGGACTATCTCCACAAGGTTGCATTAGGATTAAATAAGACCATAAATATAAGACTCTTAGCACAGCGCCTTGCTGGGTGGCCATAAAAATGAATCCCTCAGAGCACTTGCTATAGGAGCATAACTGCCTGACAATCCCAGCTGTCACCCCTCTGGTTCTGCCATCACATTTGTTCTAAGTCCACATTTCTTCCAGGTTCCCAGCCAATGGCTAAGGGGGAATATACTAATGCAGACCCATTCCTATGGGATCAAGAACATTTATAACAGGTGACTGTGCCTCAAAGAGCCTCCACTTACCTGTATGAAACTTTCTTAGAAGCTTACTGATGTCTAGGATTCTTCCTACCCAATCCTCCTTCCTTCCCCTTCTCCTTTCACAGGCATCTAATTAGTACAGAAAGTCCTGATTCATGATGGTTCAACTTAACGAGTTTTCGATCTCATGATGAGGCAAAAGCAATACACATGCTGAAGAAACCATACTCCAAATTCCGAATTTTGATCTTGTCCTGGACCATCAATATGTGGGATGGTACTCTCAGGATGCTGGGCAGCAGCTCCTAGCCAGCCATATGATCACCAGAGTTAACAACCGATACTCTACACTGTAATCACCATGTAGATGATTCATGGTGATGATTTCGCCCAACTGTAGGCTAATGTAAGTATTCTGAAAACATTTAAGGTAGGCTAGGCTAAGCTATGTTCAGTAGGTTAGGTTTCTTAAATGCATTTTCAGCTTAAGATATTTTCAACTTACAATGGTTTCATTGGGACATAACCCCACTGTAATCTGAGGGGCATCTGACTTGAGGTCTGAAGACTTTCCTAGCCTACTGTTGCTCCCTCCCTATAGGTCATAGGTTTTACCCCAATAGATCCCCATACACCTAATCACATCAGCGCATATTCTTCTTGGAGGACCCAAACTAACACACCAGCAAACAGGAAGTCCACAATAAATGTGAGCTATTATCATGATTATCATTAACATCATTCTTTTTGTCACTGTTTGATTCTGAAGCCCAAAAGAATTTAATCCTACTTTCCCAAACTGCTTTCCTTGAATCTTTTTTAAAGTAGCAGAATTCAAAGACCACACCATATTTTAATAACAGATTCATACAAGTTCTGTCATACCTAGCAAAATAGTCCTCAATTACAAATGAAAACATATATATTCAGTTTCCCATATAGCACATAACTATGGCACCTTCGATATTCAAGTCTATCTGAAATGTTTTTTCTCTACTTCAACTTTGAATGTGGAATTTCCCAGGCTTTTATTATTTGACTGATTTTCTATTTTCATCATCTTTCATGAGGCAAGCAGTCTGCCAATAACTGGATCTTGTGACAAGGTATGGTTCCTTTGCATTTTTTGAAGAAGTGACTCACCTACTGTCCTAATGGCTTACTCAATTAATGTCTCACTAATTAAATTCATACACTTACTTGCATAGGTTGAGTAGCTCTCAACAACCATATTGTAGCTACTGACTGTACCTTACAAGCGGCTCATTGTTCTAAGGTAACTACTGGGCTAGGTACCAGCAGATGCAGCAGGAATGGAATTTAAGCAGTCTACTCATTTGAACTTTGTGGTACTCTTCCCAGGTTTCATTTTCAGTGGGTTAAATTCCAGTGGTTTGACCCTTCATATGCTGCTGTTACTCTTGCCCACGTAACCTCCACGGGAGTGTGTGGAGAATCAGGATGGGCCACCAGATAAAATACAGGAATTGGTTTAGATAAACAAGAAATACTTTCTTTGTTTAACTAGCTCCCATATAACACTAAAAAATGATTCATTGTTTAGCTAAATAAATTTAATTTGGTGCCTTATATTTTTTATTTGCTAAGTCTGACAACATGAGGGGGAAAAAATCAAACTTCACAGTAAATGTAAAGGGGGCTTCCAATCAAAATGGTGGCATGGGATAAGGGTTCAGCTGAAACCCGACAGATTTAGATTTCCATTAAATGAAAAGGATTTGTTTGTAAGAGTAGGTATGAAGTCAAATATCTAATGCAAGTGACTCTGCTTTTAGTATACATGCATAAGGGGAAACGTTTGGGGATACTAAAAGAGTTGCCATGGCAGACAAGCCTCCTTTCTTGACAGTGTTATGAATTAGGCCTTTTCACTTTGCTCACCGCTGAACATTAAGAATCTAACAAATCTCAGGGGCCCAGGACATATCTACTCCATCAAGAAATGAATGGATCGGTATGAGCATTCACTTCTCTGTAGAGCATATCATGGTTTATCAAGGATTTGCCTAGTCCTTTCCTTGGCCTACAAGGTCCAGCATATTTTCGTTTCCTGCTCCCCCATCTCCAATTGCCCTCTCCTTCATTTATGCCCCTTAACCCACACTAACCCCCTTACTGTTCCTCTAACCTGTCTCAAGGCCTCTCCATTTACCATTCCCTCCTCCTAGCATAAAAGTCCCTAATAGCTACAGTTCTCTTCTTCATCTTCTCAGGTCATAGCTCAAATGTCAATGTACTGGGAAGGCCTTCCCTGACCACTCTATGTAAAATAGCATCCATATCCTTCTGTTTATCCCCTTATCTTGATTTATTGAATACCATTTGGCATCTGACACATATATTCCTTCATTGTCTGCTCCCACCAGAAGGTAAGTACCATAAGAAGAGAGATATTGTCTGTTTTGTTCAGTGCAGTGCCTGGTTCTTAAAATACACTAAATATTTGTTGAATGAGTGAATAATTGAATGAATAAATGAAGCAAGCTCTTTTCCCGCTATGAGGTCCTCAAGAAGAGGATGTCTGAACCATCTTTGTATTCCTTCAATGCACCTAGTACATAGTCCAAATGTACCCAGCAGGTTCTTAATAACTAACTGTTGAATTACTTGTGAGAAAACTGAGGTATAAATCTTTAAGTGACTTGGACAACTGATTTTCCCTTAACAAATGCTCAGTGTCAGGCTTGTGGTGGCAATTGCCTTTGCTAATGTAACCTGCTCAGAAGCTGTGATTTGGCTTCTCCTCGTTCATCTCTTGAGTTTACAAATGCTACTTGCTGAGAAGCTCTCTGGTTGCAAAATACATACAGTAATCTAACAAAACACTAACTTTCCTCCATGAGAGACTGTGGGAAGCCTATTTCTATTTTGCTGGGCCTCTCCACAACATCCTTTACACTTCTCTCTTTGGATATTCACCATATGATGCCTGCGGATCAGGCATATGAGACTCCGTTGTTCCCTTTGGGTTAAAGTCAACCAGTAAAGAAATGAACAACTGATATGGGGCAGAGTAATCTGCAGTAAATATTACCCCTCCCCCACCTCTATTTCAAGATATCCCAAAGGATTTTTTGAAAAACAAGCTAATGCCAAGGGAACAGAGTTACCTGAAGCTGAGTAAAACCCAAAGAAGAGAAGAGAAAAAAGAAAAAAAAATGAGGAAGCTGTAGGGAGAAAACATGCCAAAAACCTTGTGGCCGCATGAATTTTTTCTAGCAGACAACTGATCAATCTGGATTAGTGACTCCAAATCCCCAAATAAATTATTTATATTACATCCAGTTTTCTAATATTATCTGCAAATGGATAATTCCTTCCAAAAAATAATACACAGACTTTAAAATGACAAATTCACACTCAAGTGTCAAATCAAACCCTATTATTTGTGGCAAGGAAAGCTCATACACTATTCCTGACCCAAACTAGCCTGCCTAATAGCTCACCATGCTGATTTATTATTTATTTATTTATTTATTAAATTCTTTATTGTTTAAAGTATTACATAAGTCTCCTTTTTCTCCCATTGACCTCTCCCCTACCATTCCCACCCCTAGCACATACCCTCACCCTCTTACCCCTCCCCCTGCCCCGGTCTGTGTCCATTGGTTATGCTCATTGCATGCATACAAGTCCTTTGCTTGATCTCTTACTCACTCACTCCCCACCTTCCCTCATAGGTTGGACAGTCTGTTTGATGCTTCTATAACTCTGGCTCTATTTTTGTTCATCAGTTTATGTTGTTCATTATATTCCACAAATGAGTGAGATCGTGTGATATTTCTCTTTCTCTGACTGGCTTATTTTTCTTAGCATAATCCTCTCCAGTTCCATCCATGCTGTTGCAAATCAAAACAACAGTGCAAATAAATACAACAATGCGGTACCATCTCACACTGGTCAGAATGGCTATCATCCACAAGTCAACAAACGACAAGTGTTGGAGATGCAGAGAAAAAGGAACCCTCTTGCACTGCTGGTGAAAATGCAGACTGGTGCAGCCACTGTGGAAAACAGTATGGCGTTTTCTCAAAAAATTAAAAATGGAACTTCCATTTGACCCAGTAATCCCACTTCTAGGAATATATCCCCCCAAAACAGAAACACCCATCAGAAAGCATATATGCACCCCTATGTTCATAGCAGCACAATTTACAATAGCTAAGATTTGGAAACAGCCTAAGTGCCCATCAGCAGATGAGTGGATCAGAAAACTGTGGTACAGCTACACAATGGAATACTATGCTGCGGTAAAAAAAGAAGGGCTTCTTACCATGCTGATTTTTAATTGAAGGAGAGGACTGTGAAAGTAACCATTGGAGTACATGGGAGTCCTTCTAAGGATGTTTCTGTCAAAGGGTCCCATCAGAGTTGGTCCAGGCTTAGATGACAGGGCAAGCAGAGTCATAGCAGGTGGAGCTGCAGTCCTACACCAGGTGCGCCTCCTACTGTACTGTGATTTGATGACAGCTCCTCATCTGATCTCTTTTCTGAGCCCAATTCAAATACTACATGAATTGTATTGCTTTGTATTTTTAGAATAGAGATCTATGGATAAATCTGCACAATCCCAAATAAATTATAAATAAACATGTAACAATGTTTTTCTATTTGCAATGTTACATCCAATGAACACTCAAATGGCTGTCACTCCTGGGACAAGAGTCATGAATACAAACAAATTTTAGGACCAGAAAGAAACCCCTTTTTTTCTTCTTTCCTCTGTAACTATTTGTGTGTGAGGGGTTAAAGGTGTGCGTGTGGATGTGTGTGTGTGTGTGTGGGGGGGGGAGGGATGCAAGGGAGGATGTCTGAAATAGACCACCCAGCCAGTCCATTTCAGAATTTGGAAATCAGGGGAGCAGAGTCTAAAACATTCCCAACTTTGGCTACTAGCCAACCACTTAAAGTCTATTCAGCTAGTTATCCTCTGTACGTAGATAATAAAATATCCATAATGTGTGAGGTAAAACTACTTCTTTAAAATGACTATGAACTCCCTCCCTATTTTTCAGTTGAAAAGGCTCCTTACCTACGGTGGGTCCTGTGCAAGCTCGGCACACTCTGCGCTGCGGGATGCAAGTGGGGGAAGTCCCCAGCCTCACCTGGTACCTCATCTTTCACAAGCAAGATCTAAGAATTTCCTTTGTCTGGAGGCATTCCTAAAGAGCCTCTCCAAACAACAACCGAGCACATCTGCTAACAATACTGAAGAAAGCACAATTCACCTGGTCTCAGGCTGACATTTTTAGATAAAACCAAACTCTAGTTCCCTAGTTTCTTAAGGAAGAGAGACTAGCTTCATTGCATTGCTAAAAATTCATCAGTCAGAATTTAATTTGACAGATCTGGAAACCAGAAAGCATTTAGGTTTTAATGTCTCCTTGAGATGGGACCTTCATATTTTTCAGTATTGATCCTTACTGTTATAGCTGCTATTTTGGTGGTCACGCTACTGTGTCTGCCCCTGCAGGGTTTTTTGAAAGAACACTGCAGAGAATAACTGTTGCTAGGTAATTGTAAAAGAAAGTCATGCAAATCATGAAATATTGATAAATTATATTTACAAGTCAATGGTGCTAGAATACTCCTGCTTTCTCAATAAGATGCAACTGTAAGGCTGCGTTGCCTGCAAAATTCCTAAAAATGATTTAACTAAAAAGACACATTAATCAAAACAGTTCCTATAACAAGCAGTCTACCCAGTCAGAGATAATTCTTAGAGTTTGGAATGATAAATTTTACTTTGCCTTTCCATTATATATTAATATTGCAATATAATATTACAATACACTACATATATGAGGAGGTAGTGAAAAAAGTTAAAGTGAAACAAGGCCTGCAATTTTTAAAGAGAATATTTTCAGATAAAAGAATGTTTATCCAAAAGAGACACAGAAATTTACAGTTCTTTTATCTAACCCCCAAATTACAATGTGAATCCTACATATAAATTTTAAATCAGGAAGTCAGAAGCCTGGAAGTTATTTCATAAATATTTAAATACTCAAAATAGTCACAGAAATGAGTCAAATGATAACTAAGGAGATACTAACTGTGGTTAAAGAAAAGTACAGTTCTTGTTCAGCTAGCAACATTTAGCTATGATACCCATTAAATAATGTAAGATGGGAATGACACAAGTGAAGATGGTGAACATGAAATCTAGATTCAACTAATACTCCAGGTGATTTTCAAATTGGCAGGTAGAGCTGGAAATTTTCAAAATCTGGGGCAAGCATCATGATTAATGGTCTTCCACTGATTGCAGAGGGTTTATGCCACCAACATATGTGCAACTACTGATTGAATGAGGAAACCTAAAAAAAATAACCTAAATACCAACTCTGATTTCCTGTTATAAACATCTTATTTTAAAAACCTCTTAGACTGGGTTATTAGTAGTAGGCTGTCCAGGTGATGACAGTTAGTAAATAGAAAACAAAACAAAACACGTGAACCCAGCTTTTCTTTCTCTGGCAAGGGAATCCCACATTTTCTTTATTTGTTTATTTTTGGTTAAGGCTGCTTTCACAGTGAGTCCCAGTGGGAAACATGCTTTCAGAGTGTCAATGTTGGAATATGCTATTCCCTCGGACACTGACTCAGTGTAGCCCTGCAGAAGCGTGCCTTGAATTAAGTAGGGACTATCGCATGAGCTGTTCCTTCATTAATGACTGACCTGATGCACCACAGACTGCAAGCTTTGGAGGACTGTTCACAGGCCCTGTAAATATCCAGCACAGACTTCAAATGTTCGGTCCCATAAATACTTTTAACAGCAGCCAAAGCACATCATGGAAATTCTCCAAGGTGGTTTGAGTAAGTGTTGCAAGTCAAAGTCCAACAAGACCTAAAACCTTCAGGAGCTCTTGAGAAGCCAGAAAGGGGGTTTCAGCAATAAGCAAAATGATTAAACAAATGATACCAGTCAGAGCTGAGGACTTTGTCAGGATTACATTCCCTATGGTACTGTAGCATAAGCTAACATGATGGTATTTCATATACAAGCAACCTTTGAATAACTTGGAGGTTAGGGATGCCAACACCTTGTGCAGCCAAAATTCCATATATAGCCCTGACCGGTTTGGCTCAGTGGATAGAGCATCGGCCTGTGGACTGAGGGGTCCCGGGTTTGATTCAGGTCAAGGGCATGTACCTTGGTTGTGGGCACATCCCCATTAGGGGGTGTGCAGGAGGCAGCTGATCAATGTTTCTCTCTCATCGATGTTTCTAATCCTCTATCCCTCTCCCTTCCTCTCTGTAAAAAATCAATAAAATATATTTTTTTTAAATTCCACATATAACTTTTAATTCCCCCAACACTTAGATGCCCCTCAGTATCAGAGGGGTATTGGTTTCAGGATCCCTGTGGATACCAAAGTCCACAAATGCTCACATCCCCAATATAAAATGGCATAGAACAATGCCTACAGGTGGCCCTCCACATCTGCACACTCTCAACCACTGATCAAAAACAATACAGGTACTTATTGGTGGGAAAATCCACATATAAGTGGGCTCAAGCACTTCCAACCTGTATTGCTCAAGGTCATCTGCATTTGATCACACCTGCTCATTGGGGTGGGGTGGAAGCTGAGGCACGACTTGATCTACTAAGTCCATTATTACCTAGTCCCTAACCTTGGCTCCCGAGCACTGTTAATCATTTCTGTCTATGTATGTCCATACGTCTGCATACAGCTTTCCCACACCCAAATTAGATTTTCATCTTCTCCAGGGTTTTATTGTACTTTTTTCCCTTTAAAACCTTTAATAAATCAACAGTGAGCACACACTCAAAAAAGATTTGAGGATAATGACAACATATTCCTCTATTAATTAACTTAATTCATTAAGTAAATAAGTATAAGGACCTACTAAGTTCAAGGCACAGAGCTATGTGTTATGCAAGATGTTTTGAAAAGGAATTTGTCATGAATCCTACCCTTAATCAGCTTGTAGTTTTTAATGAGCCACATTCTATTTGCTTTGAGCCGAGCAAAACCTCAGCTAAAATTGAAGACATCTAGGAGGAATCCCTTTTTTCCAGAACCACCTTTTCTTGAGTACTAATTCTGAAGTTTCTATCAACTCTGAATTGCCTTGGTAGTTCTCAACTCCTGGGAGATGAAGACAGAACAGAATGTGAGGACTAGAACTGAACAGTGAGATAGATATGGCACTGTGAGGATTATGGACAGACTTAAGGAGATTCATGGCTGACATTTCAGAACAGAGTAGGTACCTACTAGTACAGAAGTTGTCTCTAAGTCTTGGTTTATTCTCACACTATCAAGCTTTCAATCTCAGGCTCCCAGCTTTTGACCTCTTGAGTATGTGTATTCATTACACATACAGCAAGCTTTAACTGGATAGTAGCAATGGTTACCTTTGAGTCTTTACTATGAACCAGGCATTATGCTGTTTCATATGCATATTCTCATTTTAATACAGATGAGGGAGGCTCTTTTAGTATTCCTGTTTTACTGATAAGAAAACTGAGATTGGGGTCATAGCTTATTCAAAGTCATCCAGGCATTATTTCCTTTGAACTCAGATCTGTTTGATTCTGCAGGTAGAGTTTCAATTATTAGACCAATTTGGAATTGCGAAGATTCCGATATTTTATCTTTGCGCTTTGGATAATTCCTTAAAATTCCCATCTAATACTCTAATTGGACAAAGATTTGTTTTCTTTTACAGTTGAGTCTTAAGGGAGTACAAAAAAAGAAAGCAAAAATTCCACAGAGAGAAAAAAAAGAAAAAACCAGACTGGTTGGACAAGGAAGAAACAGCTGCATCCACTTTAGGTAAAGTTACATAGCCTAGTTTATGGTTTTGGATGAAACAGCATGTTACCATTTGTCTATTCATTCTCCGTGGTTTACTAGGAAAATACCATTCGTTTCCCATTACCTTTCTCCTCAAGAGCTAGGATAAAAGAAGATTATTTCCCCTTGCTTCTATACATAAAGAAGGAGTAATGAGTTCCCACTTTATTTGAAGACCAGAGTCTGTCACTTCTTTATCCACCAGGATTCCAAAACTTCTTAGAGTTTTGTTGACACATTTATGACAGTTCCCTCTTTAAAAACAAAAAATGAAACAAACAAACAAACAAAAACCTTTCACGAGCTCATATTTCTATAACCTGAGGTTATGGAAAACGAAAGAACACTCGATCAAAGCAGTCCCAGGAAGTTATCTAATGCATATAAATACCTAGTCCTGAAATCTTTAATTATTTTCCTTTGGGGATTATGTCTTTAGGGAAGAGATAAAATCATTTTCCTCCAATAACTTCATCTGAGATTGACAAAAGACAGATAAAGGAAACTGAATAGGCTGATGTTTCCCTGGTCTCAGCTTCAGTTCGAGTTGTCTCAGACAAAAGAACTTCTACTTCTTTTTCTTGAAATAAATAGAAATTGGAAACATGGGAATTTATAACTCTCTCCGAGATATTAATACTTTCTTTCTTTGAACTTATACAGTCCCCCAAAATGGTACCGTGAATCCTTGAAGGTAGCACTAAGTAATTTGGGGTTAAAATGAACTTGGCTAGTTAACACTGTGCCTTTGGCCGAAAAATCCAGGCTCAGTCCTGGTTGCTTTTTGGAATGGGAAGCACACAATATCGGTACTGCAGGCAGCTCCAGAAAAGCATGCCAGGCCTCTCATGCTCTCAATTTATATTTGCATGTGAACAGCTTGTCGGCCATTTTATGAAGACAGATGAATCGCAGGCCTGCAGGAGGGGCCATCCGACCTAAGTACATGAACCACATACCCCTACAGCCCATAACATTTTAAAAATGAAAAAAAAAAAGAAAAAAAAAGATCTCTGAACACAACTTCAGGCAGATTGTAGATAAACATAATATATGAAAAAAAAAACATTTAAGGCATCACCTATAAGTCAAGTAGGATATAAAGAATGAAACTAATCTATAAATCACTCTTATAAATATTAACAAAAATAAGATGTAGCTGTTTATGCCTCTATAAATAAGCTTCGGCAGTTTCTCTCTCTCTCTCTCTCTCTCTCTCTCTCTCTCTCTCTCTCTCTCTCTCATTCCTTCTCTCTCTCTCTCTTTAATGCCTGCTTTGAAAAGACAACTTTGACAGAAAATGCCACCGACATACCAGGAAGAGAAGATGAATCACCAGACAGTCCATATTTAATATTAGAGCCCAACAATGTTACAAAGAATTTCCCAGGCTTGGGAAATTAAACAAACCCTGAAAAACTAGCAATAGGAGATCTAATGTGGTAAGCTCAATCCTCCATCCTACAATAATTCAGTTTACCTATCTATTCCAACAGATTAGATGGAAATTCAAAATGAAAACATGTATAGAACAACAAAAGGAAGAGAGACTCAAGGAATGAGCTCATTCTGCAAAGATGGAATAAAAATTGTTGGATTATACTGACTAGAAAATAATGAGTTATACTAAACAACAGCCAACAATTTTTAAAGCATAAACTATGTGAATATGTACATATGATCTTACTTAATTCTTCAACAGGTAGGTAATATTATTACCATACTATTTAAAAGAAGAAGAAGAAATCTGTACCCTGAGAGTTAAATAACCTATTCAGTATTACAAAGGTAAGGGACAGAAGAGGTAGAACTTTAATGTAGGTCTGACACCTCAACCTGAGTTTTAACCACAACACCATATTCCCCTCACAGGCCCCTTAATGTCAAGTACTCCCATTAGAGCCTTCAGTTCAATGACCAAGGTGAGCATTTGGGAACTCTATGAGATGATATCTGTGAAAGTACATAATATAATGTTTATCATATGATAAGTACTTCTAGTTCACTTATTGGTTTTTATTGAAACTGATGATTTTACTCAATTGAAAATTCGAACCTATTATAATCTTTTCCATACTTGGAGTACATACCTTAAATTCTGTACTTTATTGGACGCTATTGTATTTGTATACAAAGGATTTATTCAAATTTCTGTACAAGAGAGTTTATATAGTTATGCAATTGAGGAATTTAATACTGTCATGTACCCTTATTTTTTTTTAGTCAATTTAAAGCGAAAACCCTTCAAAGACAGAGATCATTTTCTTAAAGCCATGAGCAAAGTGTTGAACTCTTAAAAGGCCTCAAAAATACTTGTCAATGATCTTAAATTACTACTGAAGAAGATCGCAGGGCATAGGACACTTTTAAAGGAATGAAAATGAAATGAAACAGTCTTGATTCCTCACTTATGCTGTAAAAGATTCTAATTTGATAAGTCAACTCCACCTGTCTAGTCATCAACTTCCTTAGGAACTAAGGTGCCATGTGTACCTAATAGTGTGTGGGGGTGGAGGGGGGGGGCGGGGGCGCTGCAAGAGTTGTCCAGAGTACTCCTTGAGTCCTCCCATTGTTCCTACTGTGGGCCACCCATAGGGCAGACTCTGAAATCCTTGTACTTGATTAGCTGCTGGCTACTGTAGACTCTCAAAGCTAAACTTACCATTTTCTGGCTGGTCCTTAATGTCAGCATCACTTGGCTGGCTGGGACTTTCAGATTGACTTGAATCTGAAAAACATAAAAATACAGCCAACAATTATAGTGTCTGTGAGGGAAAGTGGATCAGAGGTGCCAGACTTTCTCAAAAGGTTCAGCATATAAACCAGGAGTGAAAATGTTACAGAAATAACATGATGAACAAAAAAAGAAAAGAAATGAAGGGGGAATGGGGAGCAGCCACAGCAGCCTGTGCCCTTAGAGAGGACCTCGGTTTTGTTTACACCTCCAGTGTGTTTGGCTTGTGCCAGATCATAACTTGAAACTCTTCAGAAAGACCATTCTCTTACAGTCAGACCATTTCCAAACTGCTCTTCTCCATGATATATACACTAGAGTCTGATCAAGACTTCATCCTTCATTACACACATCTGAAGCTTGATTCAGAACATAATAAAGTGTCAAAACATGTTTTGAAGCTGGTATATAAAAGCAGCCCAAATAACAGTAACAAGTTCTGTTGATATTTAGCTCTGTATTACAGCAACAGACTATGCAGACTAACACCATTAAATACCAGTGTCCTAATATTCTAGCACATTTCCTTGAACTAACAGGATAAATCAGTGGCGTCTTTCTGAAAGGTACATTTCCCACACTTTAGGAGTATTATTTTTCTCTTGTACTGATGCATTTGGGTGATCCTAACAGGGCTGTTTAGTAAAGACAGGTTCTTGCACACCCTTTACTGAATTCCTTTTTTTAAAAAAAAAACACACACACACAATCATTTCAAACTAAAAAAAATTAATTCAAGTAATTTAACTTATAAATGGGATCATGTAAAATAAAAGGATTTAAAAATGAGGTTAAAATTAAGTTAGATCAAAAGAATTTCAGAGAATTGAAGAACTAGCTAGGTGGGGAAAAATTAGGCAAAATATGTCAAGGGGAAAATTTTTTGATGTAAAACATTTTCTGAGACTTAAAATGGTATAAAACATTACCTAAAAATAAAAGTATTTTTCTAGAAAAATGTATATTATCTGTGAAAAGCCTGAATCCAAACTTTACCTTGACTTTATAGGATTAGACTTAACTGTCTGAAATTTGACCATCTTTCAGCAAGAAGTTCAATGCAAGATCAAAAGATCATGACCCATAACTGAATAAACTGGAAATATTGCCTCTATTTCAACAGAGTTAGGGCAGTACCATTCTCTTTCTTAGAGATAGTGTAAAAAGAAGTATCAGGACTAGTGACTCTGGGTTGAAAACTGCTAATTTATAACTTAGAAAGTCTTCCTGCTTTTAAGCAAATGAAGATTTTAATTATAGGAACACACTATAAAGAAAATGTCTATCTAAAATTTTTCAGATGATTTTAACCTGGTGACCATAGCAAAAATTCTATGTTGATTCAATGGTTCAATTAACAAAAGATGTGGAATGTGAATTTTTATTTAAATCTGGCAAAGTGATATCTTTTATCATCTTATAATAATCGCCTTTGTGAAGAAAAATGTAAAAAGTATTATAGGTCAAGAAACTTTAGAGAAATCCTTTAGAATGAACCATGAAATGAAATACAAAGCCTGCACTAAAAATTGAAAGTGAAAATTAATGTTGAACCATATTTAAATTTTAACTTCATAAATGAATATTATTTTTATAGCAAACAATTTAAAAATATGGTATGGCTGCCTTCATTCTTTTCTAAGAAAAAAATCCTATAATTTTGCCATTAAAAATTAAAAATGAGATACTCTGAAAAGACAGTCAACATATTTTAGAAGGAAGGAATACCTTTATTATTTTTGTCCTGGAAAATTTTAAGGCATTAATATCCAAAATAAAAATTAAAGAAAATATATAATTTTGTTTTAGGAAAAGTTAGAATCCTTCCTGATCATATCCCAAAATAGAAACATAAAATCTTGCCAAATAGAACATTTCCTTTGGAGTAATACTAGCAAACCTCACTTTCTATATGCTAGCTCAGACAATGTTCTTCTAGGTGTAATATCTTCATAATTAATCAGTTCTTCGTGAACAAATGAAAAAAAAAAACATTGTCTATCTCAATTAATTTCAACATACAATAGCCAATTAATTTCCTGACATTTATCCATTAATATGAAGGCAAAAAGGGTAACGAAAGACCCAATTTTTAAAAATAATCTCAAGTGGACTTTTCTTTTTTTACTTTGCTTTACATTTTATTTGCCACTGTATCTTCAGAGAAATACAACATGATTACAGAAAACATGAACAGCAACAAAAGATAAGTTCAAAGAAAGTTTAAAATTCCAAGCCATGGAAAAAGAAGCAAACAGATAGCGAAGGACTGAGCAGCAGGAGACTGCTGAGAGTTGGTCTGAAAGGGGCGGCAGTGCTCCTGTGAAAGCTCAGATACAAACACTGGAGAAGGCACTTTGCCAAACTGGGAACGGAATTTAATTTCTCCAGTTTTATTCAAAAGCTGGAGATGCTGTTATCCACAGAGGACTGCATAGTAAAATACGCCATCCTGGAATAAAATGTAAATGATTTTAAAACTTCAATAATTATTCCCTACCATGGACCGTTTAAAACCATTCCTCTCTGAACCGAGGAACAGAATTACCGAGTCCCGGTGCTATTCTGGGCTATTCTATGCGGAGCACACACGGACACTTTCTCTGCTGTTGCAAAAGGTCACCAACGCTGTTATGGAGCCAACCAGATGACCAGAATTACAAATTAATTCCGACCCATACATAATTAATACAAATGAAAGATCTCTTTCTTGAGCATTTGCATTAAAACACTATCATGAAGGTTAACAATTAATTTACTCTTCTCTTTTTTACACTTGGTAGCGGCCTATCAGCAGCCAAGGTAACATTATGCCTGACTTTTTTGGACAATTATCCCGTGATTCGTTGATTCCTTCCACCTGAAATAATTAGAGGCCCACCCCAAAACAACCCTGACTGCATAGAATTGGATTCCATATCTTAGATGTTACCTTTGGCAATGACTTTCTCTGGTCACCTGGTTGAAAACTAGGTGATTTGTATATGAAGAGAATATTATTTAAAGTATGTTTAAATGATGGAGTTGGAAATGCAATTGTGAGGAAGTACATTAGGGTTATCAATTTTTTTCCCATCTAGGGATTTGCTTTTTGTTAAAGAAACCTTAGACTTCAACGTAACCTTGAAAAGCAATATTTCTTTTGGTTTTTAAAAAATTTATGAGCAGAAATTTAAACCTAAAATAGACTGGGTTTGCATATAGGAGGCTGGGTTGGGACCTCTTAATTGAACTGGTGGCCATCTATCTATGCATTTTATGGCGCCTACAGCTATATTGCTGAAGTACTCAGACAAATATATTTCACTATCAACATAATCACTGGGGAAAGGAATAAAATAAATCCCAATGCCTACATATTAGTCTCTGCTTCCATAAGCTTGTGCGATGCAAAAACAGAAGCTTCGCACTGCATTTGCTACTTAAGCACATATGCATTCCCCCAACTCTCCTCAGCATGAAATCTCAGAGAATACCCCTTTGGGGAAAGAGAAGAATGACAAAAACATGTCAAGATGCTAAAACTGATTAGACAAGGAAATACAGGCTCCATTTCCATGTGTTTTATGTTCTTTAGGAATGAAGCAAAGAGGGAATGTTGCTAAACCTTGACCTAGAATTAAACTTCCTTCTCTCCAGTACTTCAATGTGTATGAATCTCTTATGGTGTGACATATGTTAAGTTGTACTTAGGTACTAAGGTGATTTTAAATGATCTCCTATGAAGATTTGAGCTCTGTAAGAAAACTCTTGTTTTATCCTCAGTACCTTAAGGGTACCTGGACCAGCCAAGGATTCAATGACTGCTGAACTAAGGAGATAAATTTTCACTTGTTCAGCTTTCTAACACTGAACCATGGCCAGTGACTGAAAAATATACTAAGTTCACAACCTAAAACCGAAAAGGGGACTGGGACTTCTAAAATGATAAAGGAGGGAGAAAATGCCTTTATTTCTGCTAGATGTTCCCCCTTTTGTGGGGTCTGGCAGGGGTGAGAGAGGCACATCCCTCTGGTTCGGGTGGGGTGTGGGGGACCTTGCACAGTATTTAGATGATCACCTCCTATGATCCCCTGGCCGACACAACCATATGAGGCTTCTCAGAACAGCCAGAGCTCAGGATGGTGTGTGATACATTAGGAGGTCCCTGGAACTATGTATAGACTTAAATGATGGACAACAGAGGAATATTTCACGCATTCAAAAAATACAAAGAGAAACCTGCCATATCCTGACACCCAAAGAGCACCTCAGGATGCTACTGACTATTGTGTGAATAGCTGATAAAGGAAGAACAGGCACGCTGTGGTGAAGAAGCCTTCCTACCCTAAAACCAGGGTAATTCCTGTTCAGTCAACATGCTATCAGCACAAAGTCTACAGACCATAAAAGTACAAATTCTCGTTCCACTAACAAAATAACTTAGCATAAGTTTCAACCTCCCTACAAGTATAATGATTTGGCTAAAGATGAAATTTGAAAATCCTTCGTTAGAATTTTGTGTCCAGTTTTAAATCTCCCAGATGAAAAGGCAGTATAAAGAAACCAGGAGGTACCCAGAAACAAAAATGAGTTAGTCAAGTGGAAGAAATAAAGTGAAAATGCCACAGAAAAGAGCTGGAGTTGTTTATAGTGTGAGAAAGAAAAGGCAAAGACAGGAATGAATACTTTCCTGCAAATAAATTAAGATTTAAGAGCATTCCTGGGGTAAAAGAAAATCAGAAGTAAGGGTGATTATACTCTGAATATAACGAACAGTTACTCTCTAGAATTGTAGCCTTTAGAGATGTTCAGCATTTAGGTAAGCTTTTGATTTTTATGTTTAGGGAAATGATCCCTCTGCAGAAGAGTCAGGTCAGAGACTACTGATACTCATTTTTCCACATTCACAATGTTACGGTGGGAAAATAATTATATTTCTGATTGGTAGTGTAAGGTTTAGAATTACTCTATTTTGATCATCCAGTATCATAGCCTGTTTATTACAGTAAGGAAATTTAGATAATCAAATGGCTATGAAGGTGACGTCACGTTCGCTCATTAGTCTCATAGCTACAGTTATCAAAGAAGTATTATAGTACTTTTTTGAAATATTTAGGAATATTGTCTATTTTTTCCAGTATCACCATGACCTTAAAGACTGGGGTGTGAGGAAATATTTGAAAAAAATCTTTGAGAATGTAGAATGTCAGTGTAAAGGTACACATATGTATAAATAATGTGTAGCTTATGTGTAAACACTGATGAATACAATGGCATCAGCTAAATACAACATTATCCATCATGGTCATGACAAAGAACTAACAGAAATATGTAATACCATCCTTAAATCTGGACCACGAAAATTATTCAATTATTATTAGCATTTCCAGAGAATAGATAAAATAACCAAACTGAAATTTTATGTCAATTAATGTATATAACTGTAGCCCACTTAATGAAAAACATAAAATACCCTATGTTTTAAAACAGGTAAACTGTAAGGTGAGTCATACCATGAAAGTTTTCTTAGCTTTTAAGTGGAAACACTCCCCTATTCTTTAAATGGCAAGTCTTATCTGTATTGTATTTAAAATACAACTTCCCCAGTTAGCTAGAACAGAGTGTTTGCATGGACATGTGTGTGTGCGTGCATGATCTGCAGCAATCAAAGTAGAGAGAGCAAGTCCTTCATCGAAGGGAGATGGGCGTTTGGGGAAGGAAACGCTCTAGTTCCCAAAGGAGCAGGCTCATCTGCACACACTGGGCCTGCTCTCCTCTAATCAGGATTCAGAGGGAGCAGGAAGCCTGTGTTCATGCAGCAGAGACTTGGAAGGGCTCCACCAGACCACCCCGCGGGCGGCCAGCTGCTCGGGAGGGAGATCCACCCCTCAGCCACTCCTGTGTATCACATTTTCAGGGCGCACTGAAGAGCATTACATAATGTAGGTAGCTACCGCTTTCCTTCTTAAAACTTTTTTACAAATCCTTTCTGAAGAAGAATTTGTGAAATATTAAATTTGCAGAAATGAGATTTTTTTGGCATTAATGCTGACATTCAAGGCCCATCTGTTTAGTCAGGGCTGTGTATGATGATGAGATGGTTTAGGTTGAAGTATGATTCAACTGTCTTATCACCTACTCATAAATGTGTTATTTTTTTATGTGCGCAAGGAGATTGTGGTATGATACACAGTTTAAACACACTGAGAGAAAAAATGGCGTAACTATTGTTGCGTTATGACAGTGAGGGGAAATCATTTCTAAGCTTTAAAAATACAAATTCAGTCACTCTCAACGTAATGACAAAATGACTCAATCTTTAAATCTTCAGTCTTCCCATGAGGCTGATTTCAAATAATAATCAGCTTTTTCTCTGTAGTTATAGATGAACTCAATGGGAAGAATATTTGATTACTAAAGATATACAAAAGCATGAGATATTCTGGCTACATTTATAATTCCTCACATTTTCTATGACTAAAATAAACAAGCGCTTAGGTAGTCATTTGAGTTCTGTTTTTCCCATAATAGAGGCTGTTTTGACTTGTGATAGTGACCTGTTGATCAATTCAGAATTCAAGCTACCTGGTCACCTTCCACTCATGTATAAAGACCTGCTTAAAAAGCTATTACTATAGCCCAGCTGGCGTGGCTCAGTGGTTGAGGTTTGACCTAGGAACCAGGGGGTCACTGTTCAATTCCCGGGTCTGGGTTGTGGGCTCGATCCTCAGTGTGGGATGTTCAGAAGGCAGCCAAATCAATGATTCTCTCTCATCACTGATGTTTCTCTCTCTCTATCCCTCTTCCTTCCTCTCTGAAATCAATAAATATATATATATTTTTGTCTAAGCCAGGAAGTAGTCAGTCTTTGTAACAAAATGTATGCAATACATATATATACAAATATATATATATTTTTAAAAGCTGTTACTATAACATTATTGCGTACATCAGAATTGTGGTAATTTCCCCTTCATAGTCAACTATTTTTCCATAAATAAAATTAATTATAACAGTTAAGTTCTTTAAGTTCTTAAACAGAGTATGTACTTGAAGAGTACTCATATATTCATTTGTACAACAGAAAGTAGAAATTTTCCCTGTCTACTTCCACGTTATAAAAACACATGTCAAATGAAAATAACGCATAATTAAGTTTTAGTCTACATGCATTATTTTCATGTATCTGGATATCTGTAAAGAAATGTACTAAAGTAATAAAATACCCTCTGTTGAGGGTAACCATGCCATTTAAGTATTTAAGGTAGTACTCTAAATATTAACATTTTGCATTCATATGTCAGTATTAAAAGGAGTCTGAAATGATAAAAAGATGGCACCCCCAAAAAAGAAACCTCAGTTTTATAATTTAACTGCTCTGGATCTCAGTTTCTTCATCTGTTAAATGGGGACACTAATGACTATTTTGCCTAACTTAACAAGAATCTTGTGGGCTCCAATATAATAATGCAAGAAAAACTGGATTTGAAACAGTAAGGTGCCCCCAAAAATGTACATTCACCACTGCAGTATAAATATTCCCATCCACACAAGTTTTTTGTTGTTGTTTCTTTAAAATATCAATACCAACCCACACACTATGTGATTCTGGTATAGACCATCAGCATTACAGACCTGGTTTTAAAGAAAGGGTACTTAATTCCCATATACTGGGAAAGAGATTATCTCTGATAATGGAAATGTAAATTTCAGCTTGCCATTGTTTATTCCAGACAGACATTTGTGTGTTAAGTCTGTTTATCAGGCAACACTTTGTCTAAGCCAGGAAGTAGTCAGTCTTTGTAACAAAATGTATGCAAATGAATTTCCCATGAGTCTCTGCATCAAGTAGTAGCAGAAAAAGAAAATTTCCCTGTTACTTTATCAGCAAGAAGCTACCTCAGAAGTAGAATAGAAACAGAGAACTATGAGCTACACTATGCTGATGAGTTTAAATGAGTCCTAAACATGTGCTCACAGTCTGTTGCCTTTATTCTAAGCAGTCTTGGTGCATTGCATCTGTTTATCAGACAACACTCTGTCTGGGTATTCAGGCTTTGTAACCTGTGTGAAAATGAATGGTGACCACAATCCCATGAAATAACCTATCTGAGGCAAAACTCCAAACCTCCTGTCACTTTAAGAATCCTTACCAATAGAAGCTTCCATGAAACCTTAGAGACTTAAAAAAACAACAACACACATATCCAGCTCTAACTTTTTGCCCACCTTCTGTCTTAAATAACTTGATTCCCTAATAGTATGATAGACTCAGGACAGAATGGTGAATTTTTGTCACACAAATTGGACTAAATAAAAAATTTCCTAATATGCCCTATTTGATGATCAAAAACGGAGTTTTTAAAAGAAAATACTTTTCTATCAAAATATAAGATATGTATTTTTTAATTCTATTATTAGTTATCCTGTAATCCTCTTTTTTTTAATCTTAATATAACTAACTCTTTATAATACGGGAAGAGATGACAGTATATTTCTTTTCTTTTTGTTTTTTTCTTGTTGGTTTTCTACAGGGTTTGAAAATCTGACCAAAGGAATCCAATTGGTTTAGCTTGTCTTCCTAGACAAAATAAACACTTTAGGACTCTACTTGTTTGTATTCTCCTCAGTGGTGCTGTATGCATCAGCAACTAAAGACAAAGAAACTTTTTAGCTGCTCAAACAAAATGAAGCTTCCCAAACCAGGAGGCAAGGGAGGGGACTCCAGTTGAGGGGAAGGTGGGGGTGGAGAAGTATGCAGAAAGTCTGACAGTCCATTCAATATAGGGATGATGGCTATAATGCACCCAGGGTCCCCTTGCTAATTAAATATGCATTGGCACAGTTTTGATCGATGTAAGCCATGGATCAGATGACACACCTGCAAAATCTTGAGCCCAGAGCTCCCAGGAAAAGGGAAAATACAGTCTTGTCTCCTTATCTTTGTTTTCAAAGGCTCTCAATTTCTGTGCTTAGATATCTAATTTAATTCTCTCACCCCTCAGTAAACTGGATTAGGGAAGTCAATACTGCCTTTGTGCATCGACAGGAAAACACAGCTTTCCTTTTATTCAATTTAGCTATGACCTTTAGACAAAGATAATGACAACTGTCTAAAAGTAAGGTTAAGGCCCAGAGAAGAAGACCCCCAGAGCTAAGGTTTGGATGGAATTTTGGATGACAAGGTGGTCACTGTGACATTTTCCTGCTTGGAAAGGAAAAAGGGTGAGAAGGAAATTAAGAATTGATTGTGGGGGGACGAATAGGGAACAGGGAGAAAACATGGTAGAAGATATTTAAATCCACTGACTAAATGACCAAACTCTGAAAAATCAACTGGACCCTGTAATAGCCATACCCAGAAAATGAAAATAATTCTATGGAAGATTAGCAATGAGAATGGCATAGTAACAATTTGCTTAAAAAATGCAGACTCTTAAATGAGAAGGTTGGAGATTCTGTGGTTGAATAAATCAGGAAGTTTGGGGTTTCTTTCTTTCTTTTTTTCCCAAAGTATTTAAGAAAACAGGACTATCAGTGTACTCGTGAGTTCCACCACTGTGAGAGATGTAACTAGAGAGTTTAGACAAGTCTGGGATTCTGCAGTGTTAGCAACATTCACACCACTACTCCTAATCAAAGGGGGAAATGATATTGGAACATTCTCTTGAAACAGCACTTCTTTCTTTTAATCTCCTTGTCTTTGGGCCTATTCCATTCATCAATTCATTGCATTCATTAATGCATCCAGTATGTGCCATTCATTCAGTATACCTGGAGATATAAAATGAATAAAGGCAAGGTTTATGTCCTCCGTCAATCAGGATAATGATAATAAAATCAAGATTCTGTGGCATCCCCTCTTGATTAAGTCCTATCTGCTGATGAAATTGATATACAGCAACATGGTACTCTGCATGTCTGTAATAGCTTTTATTCTTTTACTATTAACAACAACCAATACCACTAACTGTAGCCTGTAACAGAATTCACAGTAGCCTGGATGCTAACTGTTGCTGGGAATGGGTGGTATTAACTTTTCTAGCAAGACAGAGAGGATTTAGGCAGAGTTCTTTCAAGTGAAATATAAAGCTATTACCACATAATTAGCATTACTTGGAATGGTGTACAATATCAAAATAGTTTTGAAAATCAGATTTTTTTCTCTCAAAAACAATTTCACAGGTAGTGATAAATGTTATTCCTTATCAGGCCTGGTGTCCTCCCTTCAACAGAAATGACAGGTCTAACAAAGGTAGCTGTGGTACAATGAAAAAGGCAAAAGACCTGGTATTAGAAAACCTGGGTATGGGTGCCTTTTTGGCCATTTTAGCTCTGTGGAATTAGGCAAGCCCCTTAACTTCTCTAAACTTCAATTTACTCATCCTCTAAATTGCCTGACTGCCAAGATTATGAGAGCTGAATGGCCTGATTTAAAATGCCTTTTAAATTACAAAAACAATAATTCTCTAACTGTACAATACCTAGAAGCAGTTTTTCTAAAATATATAAACTAGTTAAAGAATCACATTGACTACTTACTTTTATTTCCTACATCATTATTTTTATTGCCAGATAGCACAGTATCTGGAACATATAGGCACAAATAGATGTCTGTTGAAATAGAATTGAAATCACAAGTGAAAAATAGCTCTTTCAAGGCCATGAAATAAAACAAGGCCTATTGGGAGATGTCAACAGATGTTCTTGGATGGATTTTTCTGACCCTATGGCTTTATGGGCCTCAATCCAGGACCAGAAGGAAGGAGCTGAGGTATACTGTAAAAGCTCTGTCCAGCTCTAGAATTCTCATTTGAAACTTAGTATTAGCAATCCAGTTGCTCATTTTATGGCTGCACTGAAAACAGGGACTCCCATTTCATCAAAAGGGACTAGGTGGTATTTTTTTTATGTGCTGCTGATCATAAATGCAATTATAAAAAATATGAATGCAATAACCACTATATATCAAAGACTGTCTCTTCTTTATAAGTGACTGCAAATAGCCCATCGAGAGTTGCCAATATTTATCTTCAGTGACTTGGCCAACCCTGGCCAAGAAGCCCATAAATAATGTTTTCTCTTTCTATCCTGATGCATCATGTCATCCAGAACACCAGAAAACTTTTGTTTAGGAGATACTGAATAAGGTATCCTTAAAGAATTTAGTCCAGATCCTAAAATTTAGAATAATACTTTAAAAAAATACTTCAGATATATCTCCATATATACACATATATATGTGTGTATATATATACATATACTAGTATATATATACACACACATACTAGCATATATATACAAATATACTAGTATGTATGTATATATATGTGTGTGTGTGTTTGTGTGTGTATGTATATATATATGTGTATATATATATACACTTTAAAATAGTATCAATTTCCACATTGATAATAACTTTGCCCTAATGACTTGGTTTCTGAACCTGTAACAAATATGCATGAATATAGAAAGTTAACATTCATTTGGCCTATCAAATGGTCCTCAGACTCTCCATATCCTATATAATAAAAGCCTAATATGCAAATTGTTCAACCAGGAGTTTGAACACTTGCTATGATGTGTGCTGACCACCAGGGGGTGGCACGAAACATGGCAGGCGTCAGCAATGCAGCACTGGCAGTGAGTGGCAGTGGAGCCACTGCTGGCCCCAATGGGCCCCAATGAGAGCGGGACTGCAGTGGGATGGTGGAGCACGTGAGCGGGTGGTGCCAGGCTAAGGTGGGTGCAAACTGGGGCCCGACTGCCCCGCCAATCACCCCGCAGAGGACAACCAGAGGCGGCAGCAGGGGGCAGGGCCACTGCCCTGCTCCCAGGCGCTGAGGGAACCGGGCCAGGGGTGGGGGAGGGCCGGCCCCAATCAATTGCCCCGCAGGCGGGATGATGGAACAGGTGAGGGGGCAGCACCAGGCCACAGGGTGCCAAGCAGGACTGCGGGGCTGGGGGCACCAGCTGGGGCTGGAAGCTTGGGGGTGTAAGCTGGGGCCCAATCCTCACAGGCCATTCCAAGGGACCCCACCTGTGCACATATTCATGCACTGGGCCTCTAGTTATCATAATAAAGCTCATAAGATACCTGATTCTTTAGAAATTCACCCAAGCTTTATATAAGTAGAAATAATCATGTTTTATTCCCATGTCTTTAAGATAGATGAAATGATTTAAATGTACTGAATCATTTCATTTTTAGGAGTTTCCATTTGGATTCTATCATGGCTTTCTTTCTCATATATGCAGTGCTAAGTTATTTAAAATTAATTGCAGTACAATATTTTAAAATTTCTTCACATGGTGCTAATCTCAAGAGCTCTGGATGTTTGAACCACACTTGGAAGCCATCAAGTTCTGTGTATCTTTATACTAGGGAGCAGTTGAACATGCTAAAAAGATTAGTCAATGAACTTTATAACCAAAACCTATACTGAATTATAAGATTTCAAAAATGTGAGTTGATACAAATAAGAAAACTGCAAACATCTATATAACAAGAAAAAAAAACCAAACCTAGATTATTAAAACACGTGAATTCACTTATGCAGCTTTGAGGTCAGAAAAGCTGTCACAAATTGTCCACAGTGGACACCCACTTCCACCCGGGTTTGGTGCCAGTGGAGCTGGTGTGCTCTAACCTTCACCTCGAGTTCCTTTTAGCTGTCATTTTTGTTTTCATTTTAGGATACAATCTACATCCTTTTCTGTGGTTATATTGTGAGGAGAGATAGTATTTTCCATTTCAGTAACTCAATATGAATGAGTAATGTGCTTAGTAATAATCCTAAAATTAAATTGTCTTCCATCCAATACCTAGTAATAGTTCATATAGGATTAATATAATGAACTATCTGCAGTATGTGCTTTTAAAAAAAGCTTCTTATTTGTCACTTGAATTTATTTTAATTTTAAAAAATCATGTTTTGGGGCTAGTCTCTAAGATAAGTAATATTTCAACAACTTCTCTTTGTCAAAAAGTCTGAGTGAGTGATTAGAACTTTACAAGAATTCTCTTTTCAAAAATCATTTTCAATGAGATTCGTTCTTTAGGGATTACTAATAATTAATCACCCTCAGGAGGACGAAGCCTGTTTCTTTCAGTCCATCAAACATTTATTGATCACCTACTGTGTGCAAGGCACTGTGAGCTATTATCCAGTCCTGAATTAGCTCATAATGTTGACTAAGAATCCCACTTATTCAACTCTGACCATTTATAAAAATGTGCATTACTTGTTTTTTAAGAGTATCTACTTGCCTCCATCTTCACTGGGGGTGGTGGAATGGAGTTTCTCTAGGTTAGAACCCTTCCCAAAGTCTATCAGAGCAGGATGGGGAGGTAGAGATTTCTATAAGTAGGATATGGCTTATCTGCTCATTTTATGTTAACCAAAATGACAAATCTCTGGACTCCAGGGTTTTCCCAATTTCTTGGTAATGATGGAAGCCTATGGACAAGCCAAAGCTTACAGAGAAGCTGGGGAGTGAACAACTTCCCCTGCCAATCATGTCCTCATTTTCACATATCACCTGTACCCTCTCCCTGCTGGGCTTCATGCAGCAAAGTTTAAACCCCTGCAGCATTCAGAGCCAGGGCTCTAACCTGTGGTTCAGACTGATTTCAGCATCACCTTTTAAGATTACAATCTTAAAAAAAGCAAAGAGCCATGGTGACTAAATCATCTTTTTTAATATATCTCTAAGTGTCTTTTCTAAACTCTGTCCTGTTTTATTTTTTGGTTACTAGGAAATAAGATAAAAACAGATTATCAGTGGGAAAAACAAAGAAAAAGAAGAAATGGTAAAAAGAGGGGGGGAAAAGAACACAGTAACAGAAGTGGTATGATTTGAACCCAAGGTCAGAAATAGAAATTCTTCAGCTGAGATAGGAAATTTTATTTGCAACAGACATGGGAAGAGTTACAAGTAAAAATAAAATAAAATAAAATAAATCAGAGTTTATTCAGGGTTTAAAGGTAAAATAATACCCTGCATAAGGTCTCTGAGTTACCAGGTTAGTACAAGGGGTGTGGAAGGAACAGTAGCAGAAGAATTTAACATGGGAATGATGCAAATTTAAGGGGTGAAGGTCCTTCCTTCATTTCCTTTGATTCTGTCTATCCCCTCCAAAAACAGAACAGTCATTCCATAAGACTTTTCCATTTAATAACTTTGGGACAATTCTTCTTATGTTTACCCAAAAAATTTTTTTAAAAAATCACTGTTGGTTTCATTTTTCATTTTTATTTTATACTTTAACAACTCACCTAATGATTTAAATATTTCCTTTTCTGCTCTAAATGGAGGTTCTGCAGAAAGGAAAAGATTTCTAAAGTGCTAGTCAACGAAGCCATGAGTCTTTACCATACCAAACAGCCTCACGTCTATTGGGAGAATAGTCGCATATTCTCCCAATTGGCCTTAAAATCAGGAAGCACTTTGTTTTAATACAGCCATGTTGGTATTGTACAGACATGCTTATACTTCAATGAGGAAGAATTTAAACAAACATTTTTGGAAGGGATTTCATAAAAAAGGATTAGGCAAAAAGAGAATTTAAAATTAACAGAAAGAGAGTGACATCTCACCAGTAGTAGAGAGGCAAAGGAATTACTCAAACCAGCACACAAACACTGACGTCATAATGAATAGATGCAGGCTCTTAGGAACCTCACTGAGAAAAACTGGTATTTACACAGTAATTGGCAGCAAAACAAGACAAAATAAAACAGATTTCCACATCAAGAAAATCTTATAGGCTGCTTTCCATAACCCTACCAGAACCCCCTATTGTGCCAATCTCCAAGCACAAGCTCTTGGTTTCTGTAAGGAGAGAAAGTCTAGAACAACGTAAAAACGTCCCAAGGCTCTCAGAGAAGTTCATGCAGAACATCAAATGTTACTCAACATTTTCAAGTAACTATGATGTGTCAAACGGGCCACATGAGGCACGTACATTTAAACATAAGCTTCCATTTCTGTTCAGAAAAAAAAAAAAAAAAAAAAAAAAAAAAAGATCTGAAGTCTGAAATCTGGGAAAGCAAAATCTCTTGCAGGTTTAGAAAGCATATACAAAACCTGGCAAAGGAAAGCACTGCTCACAGCCACCATCTGCTTTCTGGCGCCGAGGAAACTTTTACTAACGGCAACACTTCCCTACATTAGAAAATCCACTAATTAGCTCTGTTGTAATAAGAGGAATAACTTTGCAAGGGAGGCAGATCGCCAGATCGCTGTTTTCTGCCGGCTGCCCCTTGCAGCAGGCCCAAGACATTCCCACGTGAAGTGCACCCCCAGTCCTGCTCTGCTGCGGCACTTCGCTATTCCCCAATTCATCTAAAGAACGGACTCACAGAGGAGAGACCAGGAGTGAGAGAGAACACCAGAGAGGAAAAGCTCTAAGGTATTTGCTTAATAACCCCCAAAGAACATCAGGTTCAGAATCAGGAAATCTGGGATTGAGAATCAATCGTCAAAAACTCGGTAATCCTCGGTGTCATTTATCTCATCTTCAAGGCTATTAAAGTAAACCAGCTAGATCTCCCCTAAAATTCCTAATTCTTTAAGTCTAATCATTTTTTTGCCCTAAGGATTGTATGTCCCAAGAAACTAATGATGGCAAAAGAGTAAATGGCACTTCAGGCGTCATTGAAAAATCTGAAATTATTTCAGGAATGTTTGTCATATGCTGATTAAAATATTAAAAATCTAGCAACACAGAAAATGGAAACAACTAAAATTTCTTAATAGCACACTGTAATCATGTAGCCAACATATCATTCCACAAATAAAACCAACAAGTATGTATCAAGCCCCTACTGTGTGCCAAGCACTCTAATGAGCACTGGAGACAGAGCAGTGAACAGAGGCTTACAAAGCTCTGTGCTCACCGCGTCTACACTGACATTCCTCCTCAGCAGAATTCACCACCAACTGCAAATCACCACACTGCTTAGACAGGAGAGTATCAATGCAGAGAGAATCGTGGGCCCTGGTGCTCACCACATGGAAAAATCTGCTTGAAAAGTTCCTTGAGAAAAATAAAATAAATGGCTTCAAATACTGTCTGAAAAATTACATGGAAAAAAGATGTCATGTCCTTAGAAGCAAAGTAGAACATTGAGGCAATGACTGTGAACATGTAGACATAGCCTTTCTGTGAAAGATGTCTGAACCTTAAACTGTTCATTCTGGTCCTCTGTCTTGATTGAACAAATTCATTAATTCAAAATCTCACCTCTTCCATCCTCTTGATTTTTTTTCTGGAGACTCAAACTTAACTAAAGTTAAAAAAAAATTGCAACTGAAAAACCAAAAGTCCCTCTGCCTAAAGAATGAGTAACAGACTAATGCAAAGTTTAATTAACCCACTGGCACTGCATTCACAGCCCATAACTATTCTCAACTGCATGGCAATAGCATGTTGATAACTAGGACCAGTCCCCATTGGGCTTATTAACCCTCAATTGCCATTAAAATACATTAATTAAAACTGCAACACTTGCCCAGCTGGTGTGGCTCAGTAGTTGAGCATCGACCTATGAACCAAGAGTTCACAAAGCACATGCCCGCGTTGTGGACTCCATCCCCAGTAGGAGGCGTGCAGGAGGCAGCCGATCAATGATTCTCTCACATCACTGATGTTTCTATCTCTCTCTTCCTCTCTGAAATCAATAAAAAAATATTTTTTAAAAACTGCAACACTTTACCCAGTGCTCTCTATCAAATATTTGGGAAATTTTCAGTCAGTTTGCTTTGCTTTTACCCTCTGTTTTCACCAGCACCCCACTTAGGCACAGAAAGTACCTGTAATTGCATTCTGTCCCATTCGTAGTCACATTTATACAGCACAGATCCCTGTCCTAAATTTAGAAGTTAATTCAGTGTGAAAGAGGGTGAAGATAGAATCCTCTCTCTTCCTCTTGGCAGGATTGCTCCTTCCTCTGGCTCCCTACAGCCTGGTTACTAAGAGCAGGGCTCAGCTCCTGTTTCATTTCTCCATGTGTAGAATCCCATTTGCCTTCCCAACAAGCTGCAAGCCTTTGAGGGCACAAGGCTCCCACTTGTCTAAAGAAAGGTTTGCATGTAATAAATGCTCAATAAGTGACCTGAGCAGAGGTCAGGGGCCAGGGCTATCCCAGATATGACCTATAGACTTTTCTATCTCCTAGTAGAAACAAAGTCCAGTTAGAAAACAGGCTAGATTTTCCAATTAAGGCTACAAATAAGAAACCAACTTCTCTCTCTCTCTCTCTCTCTCTCTCTCTCTCTCTCTCTCTCTCTCTCTCTCTCTCTCAAATGTCTTGTGTAGTGCTCACAATAATTCTGTTAGGTAATGTAATATTTGAAACATAAACCAACAAAACATAAACCAACAAAAGATTTAAAAGGGAAGTGGATTACTCACATCAACAAACAACTCTAATAATTCTTTGCAAATATTTTGGGACCGAGTCTTTAACGAGTAGAGTTAATTTAAGCTCACAAATTTTGTTTAATGTAAATGTTTTTAGGTCCTTACTATAGAAAATTCCTGCCATATGTGCTGATGAGCTTCTGCATTTCTGGTTTTATAATCACTAGAGACACCTTAATATATATTAGAGAGCAAAAGCACTTTACAAAGTATGTGATGGAGTGACATGACCACCTTTGGAATAGTGTATCAATAAAGCTGCTGCCACTTAGATGAGCAACAGCAACAAAAACAACACCAGAAGTTAAACTGAGATAATTGAAAATATGAAAAGTTCCTTTTTGGTTTTATTCTAGCATGCATTTCAAAAGATGGATATTGAAACTGTGTTGAAAATATTGTTAGGCTGGAGGCCAGTTCTGATACCCAGCCTGTTTGCCACACCCTCTTTCACTCAACGGAAGAGCTTTTACCTTTGGCTTGATATGGACATAATCTCAGGTACTCTTAAATCTTTAAAAAACAAAAACAAAACAAACAAACAAACAAAAAAAAACAACCCTGGGCTAAAGTTGAGAATGTTGTTTTTAAAATTAGCCAAAGGTTCTGAAAAGTGCTTTTATATATATATATATATATATATATATATATATATTCACTTTTACTCATGCTATTTTTTAAAAGACTATATGATATCCATGAAATGATGTGATTATGTACAGATGATAAAATAAAACACATACTTTCAAAGCAGGTTAGAACATTTGATAAAGGATAAAATAAGAATAAAGATTAAGGAAGTAGTATTCAGTAACACATTGAAATTTTTTCAAAGCTTCATTTAGAAGATAAGTAAAAAATACAAAATTCATAACTGAAACAATTTTCTACCTCTGAATGCAGAAATTGAAGATTAATTAGCTAAACATAGGCAGCACAGACGGACAAATTTCTATCACATCCTCTCAGCCTATTCTCTCATCTCTCTCTGGGTAACTGAAGTAAAATTCTGCTAAGGATATTAGGTTTCCCTCTGACTAGATAGGACTGACCTTGAAGAATATAAATAAGAAGAAATTATTTGCACATTTTCTATAATACATGAAGTATAACTTTAAAACAAGTGGTATTCCCTTAATTACAGTAATTAAATTCAGCTCTAAAGTTGGAAATTTTTAATGTAGTTACTAAGTTTGCAAGAATGGTGTATGCTTCTCTATGAAACCTTAAAGTGTTCTTAAGCATAAACATATACACACAGTCACACACAAGCATATAAACAGTAACTGTAACCCCTTCTTTCTTGACCAAACAATAAAACACACAAAAGTGGAGTCTGAGTTCAATAATTCTTATTTTCTGATTTAAATTTAACAACACGATAGATAGATAGATAGATAGATAGATAGATAGATAGATAGATAGATAGATATGATACACTTGGGGACTAAAAGGTATGCTAAGTATAAGTGGGGCTAGAAGTACTTCCTCTAATTTGGTCTTCCTGAGGTGAGGGCAGACCAGCAACACTTCATGAGGGAAGCTTGAGTCCAAATTCAAAATCAACTACCAAAAGAGCTGTATTGCCAAAGTTAAGTAACAAAGTACAAGTACTATAGTTTCCATTTCTGTCATACGGAGACTTCGTGATGATAAGAATCCAATGTGAGGTGCTGAGAAAAAACATGCACCTTTTCTACTCACTCCAGCAACTTCCAGTCCAGTTCCAAGATGACTGAAAATGAAAACCTTCCACCAAAACCACAATCTTAAAGGGGGTCTATACTGTCTGTGGAACACAATGAAAAATCTACCCTTAAAAGGTTCTGAGCATCCCACAGAAGCATACCTTTAATGTGACCACATTTCAAATGGTTCACCCATCACAGTAAGAATTGAAATACATATGGCATGTCTCCTTGGTCTGTTTCCTTGATTATTCATGTGGTTTCATCTTTCTAAATTCAGACTTCCACCCCATTCTAGCAGGTGAGGGAAATGTAATGCATAATGCAAAAGTGTCTAAAATAAAATCATATGATACCTGCACTTGATCAATTTTCATGGTTGTGTACCAAAAGAATCACTGCACATGGACGGTTAAACATTTTCTAAATGCTAGAATACTGAGCCTTCCTTTCAAACAATTCAAAGCAAGGGGCATGTTGCTGACACTGCAACACTGTGGTCTCAGAGAGACTGTGGGAAATGTCAAATTTATGGTCCTGGGGGTGATTGGTGGATGGTTTTGTGGTGTGTATGGTGTTTTGTTTTGTTTTGTGTGTGCTTTTTCTTTTCTTTTTGGAGCCTCTGACAGAAACAGAGCTCTACAAACTTTCTGGCGACCTCCCAGGAAAGCAGAAGGAAGCTGTATCCTGTACTTCCCCTGGGATCTAATGAAATATACAGCCTCTGGGCTTCTTTCAATTTGGACTTTCAGATTGCTAAACCAGTGAAAAGGGGATCTTAGCTGTCACAAACGTCACATGCTCGGGGTCACCTGCTGCTTGGGGGTTCTCATGCCAGTTGTTGACATAATAAGCACCCCTTACACTTTAATTACAATTCACAGTGTGCAAACTATGCAATCTGCTTTAAGGCAGACTGTCTTAAATCAACACTAAAATTCTATTACTAATATGGCAATGAAATGCAGCAGGGGAAGGGTGTGTCCAGATGACTAACTAAATCCAGATATCTGCCATTTGGTGAAGATATAGGCAACATTTGCCAAGAGATAAAATGGTGTTGCTGTCCTTAGTTCTGGGAGACAGGGTTTCAACTGCTCTGAGATTTCTTATGAGTGGACCACAGAAATGAAATACAGTATACTTCATGGGTAGCATTCTTACATTTGCATAACGACTATGTGTTTTTTGTTGTTGTTGTTTTTGCATGGGGGGCTTAGCAATTCTATGTAATATCTTGCCTATTCAACAAGATTGATCAACTGTTAAAGAACAAAGAATTTCTGCTTCCCTGACCACTTCCCTTCTAAACCTAGGGCAGCTCGGGAAATGTTTAACAAATGCTTCTAGAGTTGCACTGACGCTCTATCATTTACTGGATCCTTGTATTTTGCTAACTACAGACCTGTGTAAGCTATATTCTTGCAATCAAAACATAAAAGGTTATTTTCAACAGAGCCCACTTAAAATAATATGACAATGCAGGGAGCTGTTTAAAAAGTGCTAACACATAATTATAGTCTACGGTTTTCTCCAAAAACAACAGTAGAAATTAGTTACAATTATATTACAGAGAACTACTATAAACATAGGTAGGCTAACCTTTGAATGAACTGTCCCAGCACTCTGGGAATTATAATCTCACTTTCAGTGCCACAAATGACGTCAGATGAAACACATGAAATAAACCCATGCGGAGTGCTTCTGTGTTTATAAAGTCTGACTCAAACACCTTAGTTGGGCTACAGGTATGCTCCACTGTAGAACACCACCAACACCACCAGCAGCAACAATAAAATTGCCAAACGAAATAGAAACCCAAATTTACAAAAATAGTCAGCAGATAGCAGATTCTTAAAAAGCAATGCCGCCGAAACCGGTTTGGCTCAATGGATGGAGCGTCGGCCTGCAGACTGAAAGGTCTCAGGTTCGATTCTGGTCAAGGGCATGTACCTTGGTTGCGGGCACATCCCCAGTGGGAGATGTGCAGGAGGCAGCTGATTGATGTTTCTCTCTCATCGATGTTTCTAACTCTCTATCCCTCTCCCTTCCTCTCTGTAAAAAATCAATAAAATATATATGTATTTTTTTAAAAAAGCAATGCCTATACTTGCTTTAGTAAATGATGTATCTGAATTAGAAATGTCATCTTGACAAGTCAAATTAGCCAACAGTTCATTGCTTTTTTTTGTGTGTGTCAGGCAAGAGTAGATGCCAGGACAAAAACCACCTCCATCACCGCCAACAACAGCACAAAGCAAAGAGCTTATCTTATTTAGACATGGCTATTCTACCATAAGAAGCAGATGTATATATTCCACTGTCCTTTCAAAAATAGCAGTTTCTTGGGGGAAATTTTCAGTCCTTTGGCTATTGGGTTTTGTCTTCACAAAGAATGACATGGAGCAATTTTATTTTCACTCCTATTTGAACACTTTTCAGTCCTCACCTGGCTCTCTGCCACCCCAGTTAAACCACCATTTGATGTCCAACTGCATAACAATCCCAATCTGTAAGTGCATCCATTCTCAGGAGGCAAGAAGGGTTAGGGAAAGTTCAACTTGACCATGGGCTTCAGCATTTAGCCAACCCTAGCCTCTGACCTTGTGCTCTAATTTGGGTTCCAGTAATTTATGCTATATTCTTCAACAGGTAAGCTCAACTTTAAATGCCAACTCCTGTACTTGTGTTTAATCAAGTTCCCTGGCTCAACTGTTCTGGCACAGTTTTCCATATGATATGTTCTGTGTACAAATTAAATAGGGAAATAAAATGTGCCCTCATCTGACACCTCTGTCTGTAGGAAACCATTCTGTCTCTCCACATTCTGTCCACAATACAGGTATGCGTCAGGACAATCAAATGCTGAGGCAAACAATACTACCAATAATACTAGTATACACAGGTCTGGGGATAGCACAGCTGACTTTTAATAAGTACACAACCAGTAAAAACAAAAGTGCTAGGTATGCTAGTAGGTCTGGTAGGTAACTATGGCCATGAGCATTCAACATGCTATAGGCATCAGTTAGTATGTTACAAAGAAAATAAAAAGTCTTAGTTAACCTTGTAAGCTGGTTAATACAGAGTTTCTACTGTGAGAGTCTACCCAACGAAAATAAAATTCGAAGAGTCATTAAATGAATATTATGAGTAGACAATGATGACTGATACATGAATGCTTGCTGGTGGGTCACAATATTGAAAAAAGACATCATTCTGGTATAGCTCTAATTTCAATAATGCCAGAAATAACTAGAACTTCTCAGAGTTACTGTATTTAAAATGGTAGCTGAATTGATATCTCTATCCACCTGCTATATTAAATTGATCTGAAAGTATTTAAAGAACAAGAAAAATAATTGGACATCCTAGCTCCTAATACAGTATTTTCAAATTCTAAACTATATTTATATTTTTGTTATTTTGTATGACTATCAGTATATCATTATTTGTTTTCATTTAAATAATTTGTGATTAGTCAAACATTTTTTTTAAAATGACACTATGTTAATGGAAAAATTTATTCCCATTTAAACATCAGTTACTTGACAAACTAAAACAATCACATAGATAATACTTTCACTGTTTTTAAAATATATTATCATTTTCAGGTTAATGTAAGTATCACTTATCATGTGATTGTGCTAAGATAAAAATTTTAGCAGCAAAAAGCCTAATTTCAACCTTTTGCTTATTATCAGTTAAATTATATTGTCAGTTTAATTACTACCATTTTCAAAATAAATGTATTACTTAACTGTGTCCAAGTATAATGATTAAAATGGTGATGGTAGCAGCAAGCATTTACTAACTGCCTATATATAGTAAGAATGGCCAGCACTGTGAGCTACGTGATTTACACATGTGTAACTTTCCCAGTAACTTTTGCAAAATAAATATTATTATCCTTATTTCAGGTTGAGGAAACTGAGATAGCACCAAGAGAAAAATCTAGATCTCAAAAACAGATCGACTCTGAGCTTAGGCTTTCTCACTTCAACAAGTTGTGTGTATGTGTTTAAAGTTAACCAGAGATCATAGACTTTCCTTTCCAGTAAAAATTTTATTTGCACAGATGTGTGTATGCATGTTGGCATGCACACATGTGCACACACACACACTCACACATACACTTTAGTTAAATCAATTTCACATGCAAAAGAAAAGTGAGCCAGCTAAGTTATTAAAAGAAGCCTTTGAAGTGAGGAGAGATGATGTGTGAAAGACATACCACAAAAGTTTATTTAAACAAAGAACAAGCACAGAGTGATGGAACGAAAGTGAAAATAAGGGAAATGAAAGCTCTCCATTTTTCCCATCTTTTCTCTGTTGTGTATGGATTTTTCATACATACGAAAGACAGAAAGAGACGTCTGGAATTTATGGAATATCCAAAATAAAATAAGTTTAACCAATCTATAGTTCAGATTAACCATATCCATACAGATTTTCAATGAGTTTTTTATGTTAAACACAATTATATTATCCTCTAGTAAACTCCACAATTTTAAACATAATTCCTTACTGATGAGAAAAAAAAAAACTTCAAGGTAAGATTTTATAAAACATTTTTATAGTATCTTTTTCAATGGAATGTTATGAAAGCACAATTTTTAACTTGGCTTCAGAAAAGAGATAAAGAGAGCCCTTTTCACCCTATTCATAATGCTCAACAGAACATTTTAATATCCCAGTGTACATTTCAATAGGCACTAAACTGGCCCATGGTTTTCTTTTAATTTTAATTTGTGTCCGGTCATATATATATAACATTGGGAAAGTTTAAATTCAAGCCATGAAAAAAAAAAAAACATATAACAAAGGCCATTTAATTTCTGAACCTATTTCATGTATATACCTATATATATAGATGATAGAAATTTATAATTGAACTGTTAAATCTATTTTATCGGAGGTACTATTAAAAGTAAAGTAATAAATTCTAAGTTATCTCTCAACACAAACATTCTTTAAGCCACAGCAAAGATCTTAAGTAAAAGTGAAAAATTTGGCCAATCATAAAGACATTATATTTATGACACATACCATCCAGATCATAAAAAAAACACACAAGGCACTTATAGAAATAAACATTCCCTTTTTAGCAAAGTAAAAAAGAACTTTTAAATTGCTCTTGGGAATGGAAATAGAAAGAATGGCCAAAAAGTTGCAAAGGAGAAATATGGAGTTGATCTTAAAGGACTTGTATGCATGCATATAAGCATAACCAATAGACATAAGACATTGGGGGTTAGGGGAGGCTAGGGGACTGTCTAGGGCGGGGGGAAAAATGGACACATATGTAATACCCTTTGTAATACTTTAAGCAATAAAAAAAAAGAAAAATAAAAAAATAAAAAAATAAAAAAATAAAAATAAATTTTGTCTGCTTGCATTTAAATAGAAAATATTATGAAAATCTTATAGAGACACTATGCTTACATAAGGCATTATTACATTTGCATATAAATTGAAGCACATTTCTAGCACTTATATTATTACAAATATTGAAAATGGCCTCCAGAAGCTTTTAGTAATATATTCTTTGTCTTGTTTCCAAAGAAGCAATCCAATTAAAATGATCATTCTCATCATAAAGGACTAGGACAAGGACCCATACATTGTACCCAGCATCTTATAAACACTATGAAATATAGATAGAAAACTTCCATATGCTTTCTTCATACTTGTGTGAACCAAGTATAATTTACAAATATTTTCCTAGAAAAAGAATTATGTTTTTTCTGCCTCTTCTATAAGTATCCAACCATGATGAGTCCAACCTATAACATGCTTGCTTCCTTGAATTCACTATTTCACTAGTATATTTTGTGTATTCTAACTTGTCAACAGGAATGTGGTAATGAACATTATTCATTTTTGATAGATTTCCTCCACCTCCCCTGTCACACTTCCCATATTAAGCATACAGAACACACTTAATAAATGTGTTAGCTGAATTAATTTTCTTATAGGGGGATTATTTCATTGTTGTACTAACTATAACATTTGGTTTCCTCCTGAAAATAATTTATTTCTCATGTTCTTATATTCTATTTCCTCACTTAATATTATTCATTTAATTCTTTTTCAATCAAAATATATTTATTGAGCATCTTGTATAGTTTGTGTTTTTAAATAGTTTTCACTATAAATAGTATTAATGAAATTATTAAATAAAAATGTATTGTTTTATACCTTTCAGCATGCCTGTCATAAAAGATGAATGCCTTCCTTTCAAGATATGCGAATGGATCCCCAAATGATTACCCACTTCTCTATTACAGCTCAGATAAATAATTAAAAGGAGATATACACAGATTGGTTGCATACTTAAGAGTTAGAATCAATTAAAATAAAATTGTCTGAATGCTCTTCCAATAATATATCACTTCAGGGACCATGAAATGCTACCTTTACATTTGTAAAATCACTATGGTCAGATTAAAGCCTTAATGCTATTTCTCCATGAGCATTTAGAGTGGGTAAGCATGGAGACATGGAAATGAGGGAGGGGGTTTAATTGGCAATTTTTAGTTACTAATATATTTATAATTAAGTGGTTTAAAAGTGTCTTAAAATACCCCAGAAATGGTCATTGACTATTCATTGAGCACACCTAAAATTGAGTTTCTTGTTTAAGTTAGTATTTAAGTTAGGATTGTAACATGGGCATCTTCTATGAAGAAAATCTTTGTGACAGGTTTAAAATAAATATCTAAATCCCCTTCCTTACTAGTCTCACAGCTTTCCTATCCAATTTAACACTAGACTACAGCTCTGCTCCAACCAAAATACTGAGTCTCAGGAAGATGCAACTATTTGCGAAACAAGAGCTCATAAAGAGAGGTAATAGTTATTTTGAATTTAGTTCTGTGGGGCAACTCAAGTCTGGGGATTCCAGAAAGCCTGAAAACCCCCTTCTCAAGAGTGTTTTAATATTAGGGAGTTGTCTAATTTGTGAGTCGGGAAGTCTTGTGCATGAAGTTTTAGTTTCACATTTTATTTTATTTTCACTTGAATCACAGTCTGTCCAATGTTGTAGTTAAGGTTTGTCCCTCCAGCTGGAATGAGAGCTGGCTGAGATCAGGCCTTTATTCTCCCTGCACCTGACCTAGTTCAGTAGCTGGCACATAGGGGCTTGGTCAATGCAGGCTGAACACAATTCTCAGAACTTTCTCAGATCCATGTTTGCTTATCACCCTACAGATATATAAAAGTATTCAAAACTGTTGAAGAAGACTTCTCACACACACACACACAAAAAAATTCAAAACCAGCAAACACCTAATAAAGGAGGTCATGAGGATACTTATTCTCTCACTTAATAAACATAAGAAAGTTCTCAGGGCCATGTTGGCAGGAGACTGTTCTGGCTCTGAGGTAAATCCCCCCTTTCCAAGATAAAATCATTGCCCAGCTGTGAAATGATAGCTGCAAGGAATCCAATGGTGGCAGCCAACTCAACTCACAGGTCCAATATTTGTCGGCACCACTAGACACCACAGTGAAACAGCAGCGACCAGATGTCAGTAACGGCCTGAGGGTATCTTCTCACCTTCACTCACCCATGATGCTGCCTTTTCCCCAACCCATTAAGGGTGGCATCAAGAGCAATTACAGCATGCCCCCAATGCACTGTGCCAGGCTGGCAGCTGTAACACCTGTCACCAGGTCTGCATGACATTAACAAAGACCCGAAAAGTAGCTTTAATGAGCTGACCCTACAACAGACAGAGCCTAGGGAGGTGCTGTGTACGTGGCGACGGCTTCAAAGATACAGTTCACTGCTTGACAGAGGACTATTTCAGCAACTATTTACTTTCCTTAGCACCCAGAACTGAGCTAAGCACAGACATTTTAAAAGCCCAGTTCTCCAGAGTGCCACCTCAAATCTGGAAATAAAACGTGAATGCCTGTGAAGCACATACTTCTCTCAATGTCAGCTCAACATTTTGCTCATCTGAAAATATTCACCAATGCCATTTAGGTGATGTACTTCAGATGTGTCTTGACACTTTTTTCACTATGGCCCTGTAACTTAGGGAATTGTAACCTCTTTATGACAAGGAGCATTTCTTACTCGCCTAGCTTTCGTCAGTGCGCAAAAGCCTATAGGTACACAAGTGGGTGGATAGATGAATGGATGGATGATTGAATGGAATGACAAATGTATGACAAGTAATTAATCCAGCGGTTCTCAACCTGTGGGTCATAACCCCTTTGGCGGTCAGATGACCTTTTCACAGGGGTCGCCTAAGACCATCCTGCATATCAGATATTTACATTACGAGTCATAACAGTAGCAACATTACAGTTATGAAGTAGCAATGGAAATAATTTTATGGTTGGGTCACAACATGAGGAACTGTATTTAAAGGGCCAGAAGGTTGAGAACCACTGAATTAATCCTTACAAAAATTATCATGAGACAAACAGTCAAAAAAGCAAACTGATTAAGAGATTGTAAGAAAGTCCTCATTTTGGTTAACTATTAGCATTGACAAGCAAAGGGAATGATTTCAGGATTCTTAAACACTCCAGGACACTGGCCTATAAAAAACAGTCATGCAAAATGCTTAGTCAACTTAATATCATTGATATACTATCATTGATAACTAATGTCATTGCTATACTAAGATAGTGAAGCTACTAATGAAGAACCACAGAAAGAACAGAAAGCTAATTCATGGAAAGAGTCCAGCACACAATGTCTGAGACGGTGTAAGCACTCAGTATGTGATAACTGTGATTATACCTCTGATTATGGTGATTAATAAGGGAAGTTAGCTAGTGATTTATAATGCGTCCTTCATGGATCAGTCACCTCATCTTCAAAAAGGATATAATGAACAATGACACAAAGGCTGTTGCTTCTGGAGAGAGGCTTTCTAAATCTGCAGCAATGGTATTTCCAGATTTTTTTTAAGAGTTGAATGAACTCTAAGTCATTTTCACTCAGTCTCCTTATTTTTCAGAAGATGAGACAGATGCCCCAAAAGATTAATATACCAGAACCTGAAGTCATACAAATAGTCGGAAGCCAAGTGACTTCAGCTAATCAGTGATTCTGTTTCTCTTTTTGCATAACTGGACCTAGCTTTTGCGAAATACCTAGCTTTTGACAACTCACACTATCACAATAAGTGATGTATCAAGAGTCTTAGTTTAAGTGTTTGGCACAAAGGTCTAGTATAAACTCAAGATAACATTACTCTTTCAAAATAATGTTGATGAAGATATCTACTATTAATACAACACTAATAGTAAAACAACCATTACTGTTGCTATATGTATTTTTGACTTGCTGACTTCATGAGAGATCCTGAGAATATTAATACATGTAAGGTGGTTCCAGTTCCTCTTCCCAAACATTATTATTAGATCTTCACACTAGGGTAACGATATTTAAATATCAAGTAGCTTATGACTCATACATTCAAAAATAAAACAGCTCACTTCCAAATGCAAAGTTTGTCTTCGAATTTTGGACAAAAAATGAGCCACTAGAAAATAGCGGGCTTTAATTAGATGCACCAGATTTAGTTATTCTGATTCTTTGGGGTTCACACAGGGTTTATAGAACTTCGCTCAGTTTATGGGGTTCAGACAGGGCTCAAAATGAACTTCATCTGGAACTTTTCACATGGTTTGAGCATTAACTAGGGATTGAGTGGTTTATACATCATCCGAAAGAATTTCTGTCTTGGAATCTTGCCGTGAACTCTAAGTATATAAATTCTGAATGAATTTATATCACAAAGTGGCTACAGGTTTTTAGAAACTGCTTCTGTTTTCTTATTTTTTTCATATTTTAAATGATAACTGTGAAGAAGATACATGGAAAGAAGAGTTTTGTTATCAGAAGTTTAAGAAAATAAAAATGTAATGTATCGATATTTATATAATAGTTCGCAGTTTAGAAAGGGCTTTCACATATATTAACTTATTTGAAATGCTAACCAGTGACCTCTGTAGGATATGATTAGACCAATTTTTATCCTAATATTATCTGAGATTCTTCATCTATGTAATTATACATTTTCTAACTAAAATATTTATGAGGAATAATAATCAATTATTAATAGCATCTATTTTTTAAACAAAGTGTTAAATGAGTCATTTTATAGCATTTTTTTCCCTAAGGAACAAAAGCTTGGACTATAATGTGTGGAAAATATTTTTGGTGTCCCACAGTTTTAGGACTTTGAACTTTGAAAAATATATCTTATATTTACAGAAATGTTTTCAGGGGATGTTATAATCAAGTTTTACTGTACAGACCATGTGTAAAGACCTAACACAATGAATGCTTACCAAAACAAAAAACTACCCCCCACAACTTAATTCTGCATAGTTTATTAGATTTTAGGATGTTGTCCTAACTGTAGTTAAAAAGCCATCTGAATTATTGGAATCAAAGTCATCAAAAGTCCTACTAAGTCCTCTCATATTAATGTATGAAATGCCATTTTTCTTAAATTTTGAAGATGAAAATTTATCCTGGCCATCCTTCTATATACATAATGTGTATTTGAGTTGGAAGAATCTAACAAGAGGGTGTTTATTCCAACTTATTTCAATTTATTGAAAGTATTTAATAAAGAAAAAATATTTAGATCGCTAATGTCTTCAACAATAGACTAGCAATTCATATCTCTGAGTCCACTTATTGGTGACAATTTAAATGGAGACAAGTAAGAAATAAGATCTTTAGGATTATTCTTTGAAAACCATTAGGAGTGTATAGAAAATAGTTTATGTGAGGCAAAATATTATGGCATTTAAAAAGAGGGGGGTGGTACCCTTTTGTTTGAGGAAAAATTCAAGATTTGGGCCTAAAGCCAGAACTCATGAATAATCTGAAGTTTTTCAACAATCCATTATGAAAAGCGTTAAAACACTGTCTGGTTATTTGAATGCTACTTAAAGTAAATAACTACTCTTCTGAGAATTTCTGACCCAAGTGCAGGTGACTCTGGTGTACTAGATTATACAAGCCCATCGTTTTATTTATAATTCATAACTGTATAATTAAAGTCCCATTTATTCTAGGTGCACACCGACTAACCCCCGGGCCCTCCAGTTTCACTGCACACTGGTGTTTAGAGGAGAGTAGCCAGCTCCTCTCACCTATCCTGGCAGACCCAGGCCTCTGGCTGTGAAGAAAACCACAATGTGGGGAGGAAAGCCTACAAAAGAATGAAAACAGAAAGTGTCTAAGGCCTTGGCAGAAGGACACTAAATAAAATAGAGAGTGGTGACTCATTTTGGCAGTGAATCCACCTCAACCCCTTCAAAGCCTTTGGCAGGAGTCCTCAGAGGAGACCCCAGTCTTTTGCCAAGCCACAAAACACCACAATTATTATCGCAGCAGTCATCAACAAAACAGATTTTGTAAACTGACTTGTTGGCACATAGATTAAAGAAGCTATAAAAAGGAATAACAGCTGTTTGGGTTGCCCTATGCAGAAAGCTACTATATAGAATGTAAATCTTATATCTCTATACATACTTGGATAGACAAGCATGCACATACACTCCATGCACTAATTACACATGTACACCACGTAGAAAAGGGTAAAATGCCAAATACACCACTCTATATGTTAAAAACACAAACAACTCTTTTACATTAAAATGCTCACTTTGGAAAACTAATAGAAAACTGTCCTGAAGAAAAAAAAAATGTTGTAAATCACTAACCTAGAATATAAATTATATCTAACAATGGCAGAAGTTTTTCTTAAAATACTAAAAAGTACTCTGATTTTCAGATAAGGAAGAAGGCTGATGAATTCTTTGGGAATTTGCAAAAAGATGCCTTATTCTACCTCCCTAAAAATTGCCTTATTGGTACTTTATGCTGTATAATTTAGAATTATGTTCCAGGCAATTTGAAAAAAATTCTACTTGCTTATCTATTCATGGATATTGTAATCCATTATAAGCAAAGTAAAAACAGCATATTTTTAAATTACTTCATTTTTTCTTTGCTACAATATTATTCACCCAAATAAATTGCCAATAAATACGTGATTAAGAAACACACAAAATCAACAGGAAATAATTTGTATTACTTATACATTCCTAATTTAAAGGTTAAAGATGTGTTGATTTATTGTGAAGAGCCATGGAATCCTGATTGTTAATTTAAAAAGAAAGTTTTATTCCAGTTCCTTGTCATTAATTTCTAAGAATTAGCAAGAAAGACTTTTAATTAAACTATATTTGTAATATCACAAAACACTGAGTGTACTCTGCAAATATGTATTAAGTGATCTGCCATGCAACTTTCATTTCACACATTTGCCCAGCTAACCTCTAAATGTCTATGTAGCTCTATGCTGAAATTTCCAGAGCTGAAGCATCTTAATGGGCATTGATCTTTTGCATTAAAGGATGCAGAGTTCAAATTTCAGCACTGTCAATAACATTTGATTTCACCTATTGAATGATTAGGCCTTGGTTGACAATTGCCTATTATGAGAGAAAAGACTGAAAGTGAACTTTTCGGAGTCTTAGCTACAATGCTGACTAAATGGCAATAAAAAATATTTGAAAAATCACATTTCTTGACTACCTATTAGAACAGAGCATATATAGAGTGTACATCTCACTACCTAAGGGCTCTAAAACTGAACCAATCTTTGAACATTTTCCCAAATTCAGACTATATTACTATACTATTATAACTAGTTGGCTCCACTACTGATTGGCATAAGACAAAACACCGCCACCTTCATGACAATCAGCTTTTTTGGAGAGCTAAACATGCATTACATAAAATGCCCTATAAATTAAAAAATTATCTGTAGGAATTCAGGTTTCAGTGAGAGTCTAAAACCAGTCCATGGCGGATATTAAACAGAACACCTATTTAAGACATTCACTGAGTAAACTGACTGGCTGAAGAAGTTAATTCACCAGTATATTTTTAAAAGTGTCACAGAGAGAAAAATTTCAACAAGTTGTGGAAATAGATTCGCTATTAGATCATTCTTCAAAATACCACAACCCGTACACTTCTACAACTGGGCTTAATACTGGTTATTTATATCTAACAGCTAAAACACACAGTAAAAACTGTCCAGGGTTTCATTGAAATCCTCCTTCCAGGTTTTCGGTTTAAGTCAACCCCTTTCCCCTTCGGATGACTCCCCCAGTTCCTCTGTCTACCTTGGAGCTGGAGCGCCCGGCAGCCACCCGCCCAAGGAGCGCGCCCCGCCCCCGCCGGCCCCGCCCCGCCCCGCCGGCCCCGCCCCGCGCTCCCCTGCAGCCGGGAGGTCCCTGCTGAGCGCGGGCCAAGTGTCTGCGGAGTTGGACCCGCATCCGGTATTTACACTGAGCTAAAATTCTAATCAGCGCGAACAGCAGTATGTTTTAATTCACCCTTATGATTTTATTTCAATCTGCTAAGTAGCACCCCTGCCAGAAAGCAATTGCTATAAACTCGAGTAAACAAATGCAGAACTAAAATAAACCTTAAACCTGTTGTATATAAAGTTTGTGCCACTTTATATACACGCCGCGCACAAAGGCCCGGCCCCAAGCCCGGGGAAGGCGCCCCCACCTCGTGCAGGGAGCGCTGTGAGAGCGCGGCCTTGTCTAGTGCCTAGTGCCCCCCCACACCCACACCCACACACACGCACGCACACCCCTTTCTAAGGGCTTGCTCCGTGCCTGTCGGACCAGGTGGAGGAGGTGGCCGAGGGCTGCACAGTGGCAGTCACCTCGTCCCTCCCCTGAACAGCCGTCTGCCAGGCATGCGAAGCGCAGGCTGGAGGACTCCGTGCAGCTCTGGTGACACTGCGCCCGCCCACGTGCCAGGGGCTGGTGCCAGACCCTGCATCTCCGGGGGGCTTCCCTCCTGTCTGGGGGGCTTAGGGGGGCAGGGAGCTGTGTCCAGGAGCCCGGCCACCATTTTGAACGGCCCGCCCGGCCTTGGCAGCCATCTTGCAGTTGGCAACCATTTTGCGAATCTGCTTGGCAGGCTCCGGGCCTCGCAGGCAGTTTAAAGGGCTGCTCGTTAAGCACAGTCCCCGGACAATGCCGCGTCGCTCCAGGTAGGGGACCCGCAGGGAAGCTCGCCAGGGAAGCCCGTCACAACCTCTTCCCCGAGGTAAATGACATCCCAATTTGCTTCCCTGCTGAAAACCGGGCTCCCTGAACCCTTAGGCTGGCAGGTTCTGAAAACCCAATATCAGGGAGCCAGGAGGTGGGAGACACAAAAACACAGCCGCGATCACACCAGAACATGCATGACCCATTCCGAGCCGGGACATGCCGCGGAGGGGCAGTGCTGCCGGCACAGCCGTGCAGAGCCACTCGGGAAAATGCGCCCACGTTCTCAGACTGGCCCGCGCGCTGTAGGAGCGCATGGGCACCAGCTTAGGGGTCAAGCCTGCAGAGCTGGTCACGGATGGGAATTAATTACCTTTTAAAAGATGTTACAGAACCAGTCTAAAAGAAAGCCAAAGGTAGGAACTTGGACATAATGATACTTTCCCAAAACCGAGTTATAAATGTTTTCTCAGACAGCTATCAGAGTCACACCTCTCTTTCCCCTAAAGTGTCAGTGTTTCTAACTCAGTCAAAAATAGGTCCTGCCCCTGAAAGCATTTCTTGATGCCTACAAATCTGAAACACAAGTGATAGTTTTGCATTGGTGTGATTCTGGCAACAGAATCACAAGAGTTTTTTAGGAGGTTGAATTCACTAAAATGACCCTGGGTGATCATTTTACCACTATATGGAAAGGGAAAGTGACAATTTAATAATATGAGATGCCTTTTTCCATACTAAAAAGAAATCACTTATTTTTATTGTTTTATTTTTGTTAAACCTCACCTGAAGATATTTTCCCATTGATTTTTAGAGAGAGGAAGGGAGGGGGAAAGACAAAGAAACATCCATTGGTTGCCTGCGGATGGAGTCTGCAACCAAGGCACATGCCCTTGACTGGAATGGAACAGGGACTCTTCAGTCCACTGTCAACGCTCTATCCACTGAGCCAAACCAGTCAGGGCCAAAATAAATCATATTTTAATGTACAATTTAATATCTTCCCTTTGATGTTATGACTATTTAGTATCATATTGGTATAGGGCAGTGGACGGCAAACTGCGGCTCGCGAGCCACACGCGGCTCTTTGGCCCCTTGAGTGTGGCTCTTCCACAAAATATCACGTGCGGGCGTGCATGTATAGTGCGATTGAAACTTCGTGGCCCATGCGCAGAAGTCGGTATTTTGTGGAAGAGCCACACTCAAGGGGCCAAAGAGCCGTGTGTGGCTCGTGAGCCGAAGTTTGCCGACCACTGGTATGGGGGATAGTTTGTAGTAAAAAGATCATCTTGCTTATGGTTTTATTTTTAAAAATTGAAATGAACTCATCAAAATATAATAAAGCCTAAAGAATTTTGAATCTTGTGATATTAAAAAACAAAAATTGAGTCATTAAATCTCTAGACAAATATTTGTTATTTAAATTTTAATGTTTCTTGGGCATGAAGAATACCTAGCTTGTATCTAGTTCCAACTGTGATATCATTCATAACGGTATCCAAAAAAGTCTAAATCCATGCACTATTTACAGAGTTCATAATATTGCAGTGCTTTTTAAAGGAAGACTGAATTTTTTAAAATTTCTACTGAAATTCAATTCAGGAAATATTTTATCCTGTAATATCACACAGAGTGAAACAATTAATTAAACTAGAATCAAAATTAGAACATTACGTAAGAAAACATTATGCTAAAATAGATCAGCCTAAAGCCTTGATACTGTTAGATGTCTCTTTATTGAATGACAGTATCTGCAGTAGATGACGTCAACGGTACTGGAATAGTTTGGAACGCACTGATAAATTGCTCTATCGATTCCGTTCTGCTTCACTTACCATAATTATAGAACGGTAATGGAAGACATGAATGATATATTTTTACTACAGAGGAAAGCCCAGAGTTTGCCTATTTCTTTATGAGATTATACCAAATCCTTTCAATTAATACAACATGATGGATATATAAGTCTGTCTGAGCATAACAAGCCTGATTCTCATGTTCTTACTTAATTACTGTTCAAATATTTGACAATTATTTCAAATAAATGTATTTAGTATTTTAAATATCGAGTACTTGCACCTCTGTAAGATGTTTCAACACAATTTTGCAAAAGCATTTTCATTCCATTTAGAAATTTAGCTTTCAAAACTTGAAGACATCTTATAAAAACAACTTTATCATCTTGCATTTATTGAACATACTAGTCACCTGAACGCCTTTAAGAGGATAATTCTGAGAAGAGTTTTTATGTTGAAGAAGAATATTAGAATCAAAGAGATAATAGGTAAACAACTTAAAGTATTATTTCTTAGAAGAGAAAACTTAATGATTTACATATCCAGATAGCAAGAAATTTACTACAAAGGACTCAAATGAAAATTAAAGCTTCTTAATAAACATCATGTATAATTATTAATTACCCATAATTATTCACTGTCTATAAAAGCCACCATATATTTCAAAAAACAAACTCTGCATTAAAACCACACAAGCATTATAGCTGACACTGTGCCATTTTCTTCCTGACATTACCATTCCAGAGTATTGCTAAGAAAGGACACTGGGTTTCCCCAAATGTATACATTTAAAATTAAAAGTGTCATTCCAAGTCACGCAAAAGGAATTTGAGAAATCCTGAACAGGATACAACCAGGTCTTAACAATTCAGAGCAAGGCTGGATTTGCTTTTTATTTTAAATACTCATTAATGAAAAGGCCTCATTTTATTAGCTTTTGCTATTTAGAAGAAAAATACATAAATATGATCAATTTTTAAAAGAACAATTTAATCGTGGAAAAAAATTTCCTCCAACAACTAAATGGTGTAAAAATTGATCTGTACTTCCCCTCTCGCATTACAAAGGCTGTCACCGGGAATAAAATGTAACCCAGGAGGCCCATGGTAGCTATCAAACCTTCCCTGACACATTATAATGTCTGAAGCCCAGACACCAAAGGTTTACATCAGAAAAACTCTAGCATGTAGTGAACAACTCAAAACCAACTATCGACCAGGCTATTGATTTTTAGTGGGGAAACCAAGAGGGGAAAAGATAGAATTTCCCTTTTCTTTTCTCATCCCCAACTTAGTGGGCTGCCAACCTTAGGTCTTCTCAGGCTAGAGCCCTCTGAGTTTTGCATTGCAGCTAGCCAGGATGTCTGCCGGAGATAATTCAAGCTAAAGGCATATGATCTGCAGTGGAAGCTGATTCTCCCTTGACTTGCAACATAACCTAAAGCAGACCCAAAAGCACTTCTTGACAAAAGGGTACAGGAGGAGACAAGGGAACTAGAAAAATAAGACATATGATTATCTTTTCCAATGATATTTGAAGATTTCTCACTTGGAAAGTCCACTGATTATACTTGAATCAAAAACTGATAGGAAGCTAAGCCAATCATATTTGAAAGAGAATAGTTGTACATTATGGACAAGGTGTTATAGATAGACTTATTTGGAAATCAGGAAATGACTACCCCACCAACTCCCAAATTTCCAACTAATTATACAGGAAAGTTAACATGCAAAAAAAAGCTAATTTTTCTTTGTTACATAAATTAACGCAAAATGGGTTATTTGAGAAGCTGAAAGGTAACAAAGCAAAGTGCTTGCTCTAGATCCTTGGGGTCTTAATCATATAATTTTGAATTGGTTGAGGATCATTTACTTGAATCATTATATAATCATATCCTACAAGTATTCTGCCATTTAATTTGTGAAATGCATGATCACAGGTCACCTACATGGAAAGAATTATTAGATGCATTCATTTTATTACTAAATTTAGAGATGGCTCTGAGCCATTTAAAAATAATAACAATAATAATGATTAATAATAATGCACTTCCATTCTGACTCACAGAACTATCTCAAGGGGTTTTCCAGCTGTTTACTCACTAAGGCTCATGCCCCCATCGCTAGTAGATGAGCATTGTTAGGCCAGTTTTACACCTGGGAAGGCTGAGGCACAGCTAAGGCTAAACCAAGGTCTCAGAGCATACACAAGAATAAAAATAAGAATGTGGGAACCTTATTCCACCTTTTAAATGTTATATCTGAAAATAGTCATAAGAGCCAGAGGAAAAAATTTTATAATGAAAAAGCAATCTGGCTTATCCCTGTTGATTTTGCTGCTAAAAAATAACAAGGGGTCTTTTTGTTTGCATGCGTACTTTTACTGATACAGCTCAAAAGGAGAAAAATTAATGTGTGAATTTGCAGATTTTAATTGCTAATATACTTAAGCACAATATTTTGCCCACCACAGAGACTTAAATGTTTATTTATCAGTTGATTGTCAAAATAATTGTTCTATCGCTAATACTATAACCCAACAAAGATGAGGTTCCCTCATTGTCTTTGGTTTAATAAAACTACTTGGAAATTATAAAAATAACTATATTTTGCAGGATTATAAGAGTGCTTTTGCTTGAAATATGGTTATGTAAGTCTGAGGTTCTTTTTTTAAATATATTTTTATTGATTTCAGAGGGGAAGAGAGATAGAAACATCAACGCTGAGAGAATCATTGATCGGCTGCCTCTTGCATGCCCCCTACTTGGGATCAAGCCCACAACCTGGGCATGTGCCCTTGACTGGAATGGAACCCGGGACCTTTCAGTCCACAGGCTGATGCTCTACCTACCTAACACCACTGGCTAAGGCAGTCTGAGGTTCTTGATAATATGGTAATATGAATTAAAAATTACCATGTCACTGACTACTTGTAAGGGTTAAGGAATGCTTTGAACTCACCCACCCACTCATTCATTCATTCATTCACTTCAACATTGGGGATGGTACATATAGTGTTCTAGGTGCTACAGATAAGCAGTGAACAAAAGAGACAAAACTCTCTACTGGAGCTTACATTAGACTGGAGTTGAGAAAAAAAGATTCTAGGTATATATTAATTCATCTATGAAATAGTTATTAAACACCTTAAACACTGGAATAAAAACATGAAAAAGTAATTTGCTAGAGTTTCAAAGAGTGATTTGTTTTGTTTGTTTTTCCAGTGGTTCATTTTCTTAAGATTTTTCTCCCTGATGAAAAGCAGAAGAGTGATTTCCATAGCTCTACGGACTGGACATAATGAGAGAAATGGACTACGTCTGCCCGTGGATAAAAAAGCACACAGTCTTTGGTTGTGTTCCTTCACACGTTAATACAACAAATGAATACAGGGAGTCATTTTAAACTAACTGATAACAGAGAAAAGAAAGAAATCAAAAAAATAAAGAAAGGTCCTTCCTAAGAAAACTCCTTTCCAGTAACAATTCAAAATGTGTCCAAGTTAGACTAACATGCCAAGGTGTGTCTTGGAAGGTGTCCTCCATTGGCCCTATAATGCCAGGCTTTCCTATTCCTTTGTTTTTATGACATTTTTGCAGGTGAGATGTGGTTTTTGGTTGGGATGTGATAAAGTACATTGCAACAACTCACATTAAAAAAATATAAAAATTCTACATAGCACCTGCCTTAAAATCACAGAGCACACACTGTCTGTTATTTTGTTCAAGGATATCTGTGCCATATGTTTTGGGACCCTAACTAGCAGTATACTCAAGATACACCCTCCACATCACACCTATTTAGCAGAAGAACTCTCTCTAATGACGATTGTGTTTGTCAGCTCTAAATAGAATAGCTGTTCCCATGTTGACACTGATCTAGAGAAAATTACTTCTCTCTGCCCCCTTTTCCCACCTTAAAAAAAAAAAAAGAAGATGGATATTTTCTGAAATGATTAGTTTACCTGAATTTGATACAAATTAACTGCCCATTTCAGGACTTTTGTTGTTGTTGTTTCTGAATTAGCATCTATATATATAAAAGGCTAATTTACAAAGTGTCCCCACCAGGAGTTCAATCGCTCGCTATGATGTGTGCTGACCACCAGGGGTAGCACGGAATGAAGGAAGGCCCCAGCTGGCAGCCAGAAGGAAGGCCCTGGCCAGCAGCCAGAAGGCCCCAATTGGCCCTGATCGCCGACCAGGCCTAGGGATCCTACTGTGCACGAATTTCATGCACTGGGCCTCTAGTTAAAACATAAGAGCAGCCCCAATATTCTGTCACAAGGTGGGGACTCAGAGGATGTAGGAAAGTTCAGAAACCACATGAACAAGAGAACATCATTCCCACTGATCTCTAATCTGCATTTCAGACACTAACCTAAAAAAAAAACCAAAAAACAATGAGCCTTCATAACAGCAAAACAATCTTTAATTGAATGGGGAAGCTAAGTTCTCTTAGTTTCTTACAAATGAAATTACAAGCTGATAAATCTACTTTAGTTTTAAACTGTGATGTAATCGTTTCATTCCTTTATTCACACAACAGAAACTGGTCCTTCTGCCTACCATGTACTTTACCACAAGTTGTAACTTCCTTTGGGGGGAATGGCTTCTTTCTTGAGAGTGGAGCTTTACAAGAGGTATAAAGGCTTTACTCTGTTCAAGACAGAACCTACCAGGTTGTATTTCCAGGAAATAGCCCAGTTGTGGCCATCTTTAAAAACAAAAAAAAAAGTAAAAATAGTGCAAAAATCCCATTCCGGAAGTGCCAGAAGTAAAAATACATATTCAGTCTTCTTGAATAACTTGCAAGTCATCAGATCTCTGACCAGTAAAACACCACAGCTAGAAAAGTGGGAATATTGACAGTTTTATGGTAATATGAAAAGCACAAACATTTTTGCCTAAAGTGGTTAGATACTGCATGAACATTTTTGCCTAAAGTGGGGCTAACACTAGCGACCAGGGCCTATGAGGGATTCATTTCATTCATATACCAATATTTTAAAGGAATTACTAAGGGCTAAATAGCATAATAGGTGTGTAGAAACAAAGACGAGAACATACATTCTAGCTCACAGAAGAGCTGACAATCAGAGAGCAGAGGGGATAGATAGGTACCCACATAATGCAAGGATGGACAGCACCAAGCATTCAAAACTGAAAACATTTTACACAGTGAAATAGACTCTTAAGAGCATTGGGAAGGTGGGCCGACCCTCCTTCCCCTTCTACTCATATTGTTTAAAATGAGGAAACGTTAAGAGTTCAAAGATACTTTCACAGCTCTCTGGACATCTACCTATGGATTCTCAGTAGAAAATAATTAATTATGGCAAGGAACAACCAAATCAGTGTCATGGAACCAGCATTGAGGATACATGGACCCAAGGTCACTCTATTCAGACTCAGGGAAGTGAAGGAATTCGCTTGGGGTCATGAAGTCTCAAGATTTCAACCACTTCAGTTCTAAATTCAAATATACACTACGTATCCAGAGAAGTGTGAAGCACCAACTATGACATTACTCCTCTGACTTCTCCAGTTTCATTTCAGTGGGTGCCCCTCCACTGGGCTCCTTAAACACCTGGAGCATGATGCTTTCATAGCACTTTGTAAATAGCACAGTTTTGTGATCAGCTTATGGCACTTTCTCCCATCACTCACAGCCTGGGGTTTCTCAAGGCCTGTGGGCTCCCTGCATCTGGTGTTAAAAACTATAGATCTTTAGCCTTGGCCAGTGTGTTCAGTAGTTAGAGCATTGCTCCCCCCCCCCCCCCCCAACCAAAGGGTGTTGGGTTTCATTCCTAGTCAAGGGCATGTACATAGGTTGTGGGTTCGCTCCCTGCCCCCAGTCAGCTCACATTGATGCTTTTCTCTCTCTCTCAGTCTCTCTCTCTCTCTCTCTCTCCCTCCCTCCCTCCCTCCCTCCCTCCCTCCCTCCCTCCATTTCACTCTCCCTGAAAAAACCATGGGAAAAATATCCTCTGGTGAGGATTAGCAAGCAACAACAAAAAAAGAAGTACAGATCTTTGGTTCCTGGCCTAGGATTCTCTGGGTATCTAGGTATAAGGCTTGGTGTAGTATACTTTCTTAATAATTCCCCTCCCCAAGGGATTGTTATGCACACAATAGTTTGAGAATCATTTTTATATGCCATTTTCTAGGCAGCCTTTCATCTCCAATATCCAATGCACAGCTCAGACATGAAAATGGTAGGTACTCAATGTTTGCAGAAGAAAAGGAGGGAAGGAAAAAGAGAAAGAACATTAAAAACAAACCAAAAACCCCCCCAAAACTGTCTTAGAGCTTAGGGACAAAATAAAGCATTGAGTGCATGCACTCGGAGCCTAGAATTTACTTGGGAAAGACAGTATACACTCAATTAAAAGTTTAATAATGATAAACTTCAAATTAATAGTCTAACAATAAAACTAAAAGAGTGGTTAAAAAGCAGTAAAAAATTTGCCAAATGAATTTATGAGCAATAAGTGAAAGCAAACATTCAGAAAAATGAGATCAAATTTAGAGGTGATATTAAGTACCCATGGAGAGCTCCTTGAGGTGGCTTCTGAAAAGAGAAAAAGATTCACATAAAAAAGGAAGTGGGAAAAAGAATGTATTTATACTTAGAACCAGGAAAACTGAACTTAACTTGAAAGAAATACGTTTTAATAAAAGACCCTAATCTTATGTGGTTGTTTTTTTTTTAAGCTCTGTTCATTAATTTTGCCACAATTAATTGAACTAATATTTACAGGCCAGCAAGTTTGAAATATAGTACCAATAAAAACTTTACAACTCTGGAAATTTCTAAAATTGGTTCTCTTTAAATGTGTAGCAGAGGCTGGATACCGGATGATGTGGTACAATAAAAACAGTTTACTGGCATTTAGTTGAGATGACCTGCATAACTCACTTGTGGCTTTACCACTTACAACATGTCACCCCAAACTCACGGCAATAAAACTTTGATGTAATATAGCTCTACCGTGCTTTACATAAATATGTACATATATAATATATATGGCTTCATTTCCCTTTTAGTTAAAATTGGTCTAGCCCAATCACTCAGAGGACTATTTGTGAGCTTAGATTAATTAGTGTTTCTGGAATGCCTTCAAAATAGAAGAGGCACTCTAATGCCCTGCTTCATTATTCAGATATAACCTACTCAATATGTACTTCTATAAATGCATAAGTAAAATGGGAAACAATTAGACAATCATGAATCACTATTCTGTTTCTTGAGCTTCATGGACTTGCTTTACATCTTCCCAATTCACTAAACTCCTGGTTAGCTTATTAAAATCTGTTTTCCGCCCTTCACCAGGAGACTAAAAATATAGGTCTCAGCCTCAAACTTCAGAACTCAGTTTCCTCATCTATAAAGTGAGGCTAATGATACTTGGCTTTTCAGGATGCAGAACTCCTGTTTTTATCTTGGTCGGCTGTTGTGTAAGCAAGTCTTCGTTTCTATACAACCTTCTTAGAGACTGAGCTATTCATACCTTTCTGAAATGTGAGACTGCCAAATTCAGTCCTGATCATCTTAAAGCATCTGAATAAATATTTTGAATTTTAAATATCTATGATTTTGTGTCATTTGTTTAAATAAAGCATTATGTGATTGGCAAATGTCAGAAAATAGGCTAATGACCTTAACCTAGTCATATAATAAAGAGATGGTTAGCACTGACAACATAAACACAACTTATAGCCTATTCATAAAAGTTTATTATTATTTATTTTTTAAAAGCATTAAACATCTGTCAGACTTTAGCTGTGACATAAAATATGTATGTACTTATATTTTATGTTCAGTCATTGTTTAGGTCCAAGATGCCAAAAAAAAAAACACAAAGAAATCTGAAAGCAATTGCCCCAGAAAACAATTATATGATTATCTCAGAAACAGAACTTAATGAATTACAAACTTAAGAGATTTTTTTGATATTCGTTTCAATAAATAATACTGAGCACCTATTATGTTCTAGGCACTGTGCTAGATGTTACAGATGCAATTAGCTTTGATCTCTAGTGGGGGTTCTAATGGCTACAGTATAAAATGATAAGTGCTATGATAGTAGTATATAAAGATGCTACGGGAACAGGGAATGCTTTTCCGAATGATACGATGCTTACACTGAGTGTTGCCAGGGGGCCGGGAATCTTCCAGGCTGTGGAGCTGTTTGGAGGAAGAGCATACTCGACAGGCGAGCCAGAATGTGAAATGACACCGCAGCACTGAGGCACTGATAGAGCACAGAACCTCGGTAAACCACAAGCACCTCTTTTTCTTGTTGTTGTTAAAACTCACCTGAAGACATTTTTTTTCCGTTGCTTTTAAGAGAGAGAGGAAGAGAAGGTTAGGAGGGAGGGAGAGAGGGAGGAACATCGATGTGAGAGAGATACTTTGACTGGTTGACTCCTGCACACGCCCCCACCAGAGATTGGGAGCTAACTTGAAACCTAGGTATGTGCCCTTGACCGGGAATCGAGTCTGCGACCCTTTGGTGCATGGGCCAACACTCTAACCCAGGGGTGGGCAAACTTTTTGACTCGAGGGCCACAATGGGTTCTTAAACTGGACCGGAGGGCTGGAACAAAAGCATGGATGGAGTGTTTGTGTGAACTAATATAAATTCAAAGTAAACATCATTACATAAAAGGGTACGGTCTTTTTTTTTTTTTTTTAGTTTTTATTCATTTCAAAGGGGCCGGATCCGGCCCAAGGGCCGTAGTTTGCCCACGGCTGCTCTAACCACTGAGCATGCCAGCCAGGGCACCACAAATATTTCAATAGAGCTGGATCAGAGCTGGAGCATGGTGTATCCAAAAGTGAAAGGTGGAGTGGCGGTAGTGACACCAGAGTGGGGAAGAGGAGCCAGATCACAAAGAGCCTTATATAAAATGCTGAGAAATGCAGGATTATACAGCAGGTGATGAACGTCATTGAAGGTATGTCAGTAAAGGAGTGATCATCCTTATTTTGGAGAGATCACGCTTGCAATGGGTGGGAGGAATGGATGATAGGAAAAGAATGGGAGCAAAGAGGAGGCTACCGTAGAGATAGTCTAGGCTAGAAATAATAAGGGTCTAAACATAAAGGAAGCATGGGGTAGGATGGAATTGATTTGCATGCTAATAAGAAGGCTGACTTGGCAGAACCTGGTGGCTGATTAGATATGAAGCATGATGAACGTGGAGTAAGAGACAACTTTTAAGTTGTAACGTGAGAGACATGTGTACGTGGTAATTCCATCAGATGCCATTCTTTCACATTCCTATAACCCTCACAGCTCAGATAACCCATAGCAGGCCTTTCCATCAAATCACTACCAAATTATTCCTAGATATTTTGTGCTTTTGATTACTTTCCTGAATGAGATCTTTCTTCCATCATAGCTTCTTATTAGAGATGATTGCATAAAAATTTATTGCTTTGGGATATTGATCTTTTAATCAGATATTTTGCTGAATTTGCTTATTAATTCCACATGTTCTTGTTTGGACTCTTTGTCTAAGTAGATTAAGTCTATCATTTGGAAATATGATCATTTTGTCTCCTCTTTTCTACTATATGAATCAGAAATAAGTTACAACAATAGTTCAGCCAAAACTTCTAGGAGAACATTAAAAAATAATGGCATAATAGTCACCTTTGTTTTGTTCCTGATTTTAGTGAGGATGACTCCAATAGTTCATAATTCAGTGTGATTTCTTTTGTTGATTTGATATAGATAATTTTATCAAGTTAAGGATACTGTTCTCCTTTGTTACTGGTTATCAACAGAGTTTTTAAAGGTTTGGAATCAGCGTTGAGTTTTATCAAAACCTTTTTGCCCAAAATGTTTTCTTTAAAAATGTATTTTTATTGATTTCAGAGAGGAAGGGAAAGGGAGAAATAGAAACATCAATGATGAGAGAGAAGAGATCGGCTGCCTCCTGCATGCCCCGCATTGGGGATCAATCCTGAAACCCGGGCATGTGCCCTGACTGAGAATTGAACCATGACCTCCTGGTTCAACCACTGAGCTATACTGGCCAGGCCAAAGTGGTTTTTAATAAGGTTTTTGCACCTGTACGCTAGATTCTAATAGAAAATGCAACATTTAAGCATTTTTTTCTATAAAATTTGATTGAAAAGCTAATAAGTGAATGTTGGGGAGAAAGGAAAGGTACGTGGTTCTTGACTCAATCATACTTTAATCTTCTATCAGGCGAGGTTTTAGCACCTTGCTTAGTAGGCACTCAATAAATAAATCCATAAGTGATTTCTCATTGAGATGATGTCTGATTGAACACTCCATTTTTTTTTGCTTGATAAACTCATTTACGTTAGTGATATCAAATAAAAGGAATTAAAAAAAAACACTGTCTGAGAATCTTGCCTAGGGCAGCAGTGTTGTTTTGGGGGCCTCTGAGAATGGAGAAAATATTTACGAGATGAATATAAATTTCACTGCACTGTAAATGCATAACAAATTTTCAAGCATAAATACAAAAGATATTTCTTTTCGTTAAGAATATATGATTAATTGTTTTAGGGTGTTATATTGGGAGAAATGGCATAGTAATTTATTTTTCCAAGAATATCTTTTAAGTGATAGTTTCTTTAATTCAATCTGATTTGTATACATGCAATATGAAATTTTTGATCCAATAAAGGAAAGAATTCTTATCAGGGTTATTTTTTTTACTCTGACCTCATTATTTTAGATAATTCAGATGAAACATGTTCATTTTCCCATATCAAACATACATATAAATGATATATGTCATTTGCCTATATCAAAAATAGGGGTAGAATTTTTATATTATTTTGGGGGAATATTTGCATTTTGGTTATTAATAGATTCTTATAAGGTTCTTTTAGGTGCCTCTAAAGAACCTTAAAGAGTGCAAATAACTAACAGCCTTTTCTTTGTCTATAATCATTAAGCTTATTGTTGCAAAGAAATGTTTTAAAAGAAACATTTGTATTTCAGAATGAATGAGGAAGTAAGAAATGCTCAAGAGCAAAGTTATGTAAGGTGACTACCTAATGTGGAAAGCTTCCTCATAAGATAAAAACATGAATCAGTAAAGAAACTCTGAATATAGTTGTCAGTATTCTTTTGGATTTAACATGCTGGAAATCTTCATGTACATGTGGAAAAACAAACTGAAAGCTCATTTTTTTCTTTCCAGTAGGATCCTGAAAAACATGCAATGGAATGAATACTGCAGAAATTTTAGAATTTCAGAAATGCCAAAAGTCTGAATCTTACAGTGTGTGGATATAATGGTTTTCCTCTTGGTCATTATTATTTGAACCATGCCATCCATTGCTTTTGGCCATCTTTTTTCAGGGTAAGTGTTCAGTACAGAAGCCTAGTCCAAGCCAAGGAAGCACAGATGGGTGGTTACAGCTGCAGCTCCTCTAACAGACTGCAAAAACCCGCTGGGACACTTCCCCAGCTCTGTCTATCCATCTTGTGAGCTGGTGCAACTCCACCTTGCTCAGGGCTTTGTTGAGTGTGTCACAGGACTTTGGCCAAAATGTGACGATCTGAATGGGTCTTATTAATGGAATGAAAAATGGATTCCAAATTACACACACACATACACACACAGAGAAATCACGTTTTTCCTGAAATGACTGACAATTCTAATAAAAAAAGAACGTTGTAATAGTTGTTTCTTTTAAACCCTCAGAAATAGTGTATTCAAACTCTCTTCAGCAGGGTGAATGAGTCAAGTTACTCAATAGGATCCATTCAGACTGATTAAATTGGAGCCAAGCCAAAACAGATCTTCAAGATCTGAGAGATAGCAGTCAGAGAGCCAGCAGAGGAAAATAGCATCCACCAAGAATGTACGGACCACATTACTGTTGGGAAATAATAAACTGGCTAGCTAGACCAAAGGCTACCACAGAATGTATAATAATGAAAGTTCTAGGCCTATCTACATCATTACAGCTCCCTTTATTTAAAACATGGGATCACTGGTCTAAGACACCTACTTATTAAACCACAAACATCCATTTCAAAATTAAAGTTTCTACACTGAATTTATATTGTTATACCTGCCTTCCAAAAATGATTTGAGATGGTTCACAAACATAATCAAATGCATATATATATATACACATACACATGCAAGTTTAAGGCCATCAAAGAAAAAATATGAATTAAAACAATAGAAGACAAAGAAGTTACAGGGGCTAAAATCTAGACTGATGTATTTCCTGAGGTTAAATTTATCTCTGAGTGTATTGGGAGCCAAGGCAAAAAGGAAAACAAGACATATTATATAATTCTTACGAACTTATAAAAAGAATACTACCTTTTAGAAGTAAAAGGTTTTCTCTTGTGACTTTTAAAAGGAATAAATCAGTCTTCAAGATTCCATCAACACTTTTAAGGTTGCCCTTCCCAACAATTCCTGACCTAGCTTGCCAAAGATTATGTAATCAGGCTTGATAAATTATGAAACAGCACAACCAACTTCTAAACTAAACAAAAAGGGAAAACCAAATGAACAAACGTTTCCCAACATTTAAAAGTTAGAATCACCCCAAATAAAAATTGAAACCAGAGGCAAATGAAGTCAATCCAAATCTCAGCAAACCAGAATCACAAAACCCTCTCGCTGCAGGCTTGGGAATAAAATGCTGCTTGTCAGTCAAAGTGTCTGTCTATGGCATATGGGTAAAGGTTTCAGTCTGCTATCTCCAGACTCATCTTATGGCACTGGTTCAACACCAGTGAATGGTGCTTTAAACAAAAGGAGAGTTCATTCAAAATGGGCGGTTGTGAGTTACCGGTCAGTGTAGCTGTGCATTTTGTCTGAGTGAGAACTACTGGCATGGGAAAAATGAAGTGCAGCTCCCAGGCCTTTGGAGTTTCCTAAGCACTGAAAAGCAGCCGGGAGGTTAAAGCTAGCTAGTCGGAATGGCATACTTGGCTGAATGCACAGCCAGGTGGCTTGGGCATATTGGCAAACAACTGGCAACCTGCCCAATACATATGGCTTAGATTGCTTTGCTCTTCCCATGAAACCTTCTTAGACTCTTGAGCAAGCATTCATTTTAGAACAAAATGCATCTGAGTGTTAAAGAAAATCTTTTAATAATATGTCTGACGTAAAATCCTTTTACCAAAAATAAAAAGATGGGAGGGGATAGTTGCCAAATGCAGAGACTAAAGCTTTTCTTTTTTTTTTGGGGGGGGGGTTACTTTGCAGATTCTTTCTCAAGTCTTTGGACTCAATTATTTGGATCTTCAGTATCATGGGGGTTAAAAAGACCCCAGCAATCCCTGGGAAGCAGGGTTGATGTGAAGTTTACAAAAGGCTGCCAAGAGGTCAGGTGACCATGGATTCTTAATGAATACACAAAAATGCAAAATAAGTAGGGTAACAATGGAAATGAATACCAGATACATTTAATCAAGGAACATTATTAAATCTTGATTGGCAGATAACACTAAAAGGTGTCAGTATGGTCTATCATGTAAATACATATCTGGAGACTTGTTAAAACAGTTTCTAAGCGCTAACTGTTGAGGCACATGTTACTTTCAGGCTTTACCAAGTGGCTGCCTAATGTAGATAGCATGAGGCAAACTTGAAGTTTAATAACCTGGCTTGTCACTAATCTCCTGTAACGCTACTGTAGAACATTAAATATTCCACAAAGACTGTTTTCTTGCTGGAGTTGGAGTTTTCTTCTGTCACACATGTTCACTGGGTGTCCAACATGTCATTTGAGTTTACTGAGTATCTTAAAAGAATTAACAATTGATACATTAGCTAATTAGATTATACGAATTATTGTCAAAATCCTGTTTCACTTATAATTTTTAAATGTATATTTATGGTCTCTTAAAATTATAAGTCATTTATCTAGTAGAGTGTGTTAAATCCTCTGAAATTGCTATAGTCTACCTGGTAAGAAGATTACAGAATTGATGTTGTATTATGTGGCTGGTTTCTGATTTTTGTTGTTGCTTTTTTTTTTTTTTTTTAAAAAAGAGTTTTAGCTCAGTAACAGTTCAAACACTGACATTAATTAATCACTCATACCAAAGAAGGCCACAGACATTAACAAACCTAAAATTTCTTAGACGCAAGACAGATATGATAGAAAAAGAATCATTTGTGCCTATTCAGCAAATACTGAAGATGTCAATCTGGATGAGAACAGCAAACTTCTTTTTTGGTGATTAAAAAAAATAAAATTTCCTGCTACAGTTGCTTCATCTCTTTCCAACGAAAAACTATACTGAGTACATAAAAATTCAAATAATGGTTTTACATTGACTATTTACGGAGCTTTAAGTTTAAACCTTCAAATCAATTTCCTTCTTATTTACTTAAAAAAAGAAATGATAACGTTTTTTTGAGAAATAGGGCAAATTAAAGCAGAAGTGTTCAATAGATTCCTATGTCATGAGTCTTGAAAATAATGTTTTTAAAAGTCTGTTTGTTGGTAGGCATAACAGAATAAAAGAGAGCTTCATTAACAAATCTTCCCAATACTCAGAATTATGGGGTGAAATCAAAGAAGACCTTTTAAAAATAGACTTCAGAGTCCTATGAAATGACCTTTGTAGCATCACATTGTCACTATTCTTACCCTCTCCTCTTGATCAGCAAGTAGTACCACTTAGAGCTTTATTAGAACATCCCTTTGCCAACTTGGACTAGCTCCAGGCAAATCTGTCTTCCAAGGACACAGTTTAAAGTACTTAAAGTAAATTGCAATGGACTGGATGGATGTGTAGAGGAGATGGGACAACTGAATCAAGTAGCACTGCATCTGAAATTAAGTCCCTCTCCAGGGGGCACTTGGTACCCAAATGGAGACTGGAATGTATTCATTTTGAAGGGCTCCTACTGAACAGAAGGGTCAGCAAAAAGATGATTTTTACACCAAAAAGGACTGAAATCCTGTTTCTTCACTTAAATGCAGAGAAATAAACTAAGGGCATAATTTCACAAAGTGTGTTTTGGAGGGTATTAGGAGTTATGAGCAAAATAGGGTTCCACTGATGAATTTGGAAACTTCTAGGCTAAAGTTCTCAGATCTCTAATGTGCATTTTGACTCTTCAAGAGAGGCAAGAGCATGCATTTATATTTTAAACATCTCACACACACAAAACAACCCTTTTTCATGGAGGATATCTTAAGACTCAAGTATTTAAAAATGTATTTTGGTTAGTGTAAATTTGAGGCTTTCAAAAGTTAGATTTAAGTAAAATTGTTTAAAATTACATTGAAAAGCTTAGTTCAAGATAATTAATTCAAAATCTTTTTAAAACACTAAAGTTATTTAATAATTTTCCTAATTTTAGATACATTGTCTACTGATACACTGTTTCATACCTCAATAACTAAAATGCAATTCTACCAGCATTAAAAGTCCCTTGTCCTCCCCACAAAAGCTCTAACTTGAGTTTTTCTCTTCATATTAGGCAAGAACATCTGGTAATTTGTAAGTGGGTAGGTCAGTTTTCAGACAGGCTGGTTTCCAAATATGGGCTTTAAATTATTTGTTAACAAAATTCAAGGTTAATTTTCCTGGAAGGTTCCTTTGATGAAGGTTTAGTTCATAGCTTCAGAAAGCCTCAGAGTAAATGTTAGCAGAGTATAGCACCCTGCTTCCCTTGATTTTGGCCATTGAGTTGTCTGATAAAACCATGTGAATTTGAATAAAGAGAAATACAGAGCAAGGGTGGGGGATAATAACTATCACTCTAAATAAAATTAATTCTTACTATCAAATGAAAAATCCATACTCCCAGGCAAAAGAAAAAGTAGAACAAACAATTCTGTAATTATGGGGAATCTGAGAAAAAGTCAAAAAATGATTATTGGAACATTTTTAAACATACAATTTCAAATGTGTGTCTTATGTTCTAAAAATAAGGTAAATTTTATGGAGCTTCCAAGTAAACAATCTCATTTTATAGTCTCAATTCCCTCTATCCAACTTGAAAAAGTGTAAGTTTGTTTAGGTAGGGCATCAAAATGCAAATTGTATTTCTTTGCAGAAATAAAGGAAAAGAATCTTCTGCCATAAAAGCCACTTTTAAGAAATGATACAAGAATCTGCTTGGATCACAGCACCATTTCCTGGTAAACATTGGTTCTGCTTTATTTTAGCTTCTGGACGCTGCCTATTTCCTGTCCTAAGACCAGTCTCACCTAATGGTAATAAAGAGTTCAGTTTTTGGTTCAAACTCCTGAAGAGAATGTCTTTTAAATGGTGTAATTTTATTTAACTTATTTTTTTAAACTGCTGTTAAAAATTTCAGTTAAAAAAAATTAAACAGCTCTAAAAAGAAACAATATGTGGTTAAACAAATACACAGATATAAAGCATATGGGAAAAAATAAATGTTAATGTAAACATATGGCAACATTCTTCCCTTCAAAAAAATCTCAGAGAAGAAACCTCCCTCCCTCACCACCCCCCCCCCCAAAAAAAAAAGTCATTTTGGTTTAAGCATGTGAAGCCATTTTTAAATATATTTTATTGATTTTTTTACAGAGAGGAAGGGAGAGGGAAGGCAGTTAGAAACATCGATGAGAGAGAAACATCGATCAGCTGCCTCCTGCACACTCCCTACTGGGGATGTGCCCACAACCAAGGTACATGCCCTTGACCGGAATCGAACCTGGAACCCTTGAGTCCACAGGCTGACGCTCTATCCACTGAGCCAAACAAGTTAGGGCTGAAGCCATTTTTAATAAGTAATCTTTTTTACTAAAAAAAACCCCACACATTTGTATAGCCTCAGAAATCTGTTTCATTTCACTCTTTGTGTAAAACTGCGCATGAAAAGTATATTTATAAAAGAAATACCAGACTTGGGATTATTTATGTCATCATAGCATATATGTAATAAATGAGAGCTCACTGGAAATATACGTATCTTACATACATAGAGGCTGAATTCTGTCCTAAAACATATTCTAAAAAGTTTTCTTGTTGAATTAGATTTTAAAGTTTCAAAAAGCATTATTTCAATATACCAGTGTTATCTATACTTGGACAAAATGGGGTATAGTTTTTTATCAGATGTGCTACCCACTCTAAGAACTCACCATTAAAGTTAGTAAGTTTTAAAATATGCTAGTTAGTTCTCTTCTCATCATAAGTTGAAGAAAGACTTTGAGGATTCACTCTTAAACTTCTGGGAAGATTCACCCCAAAATAGGTAACTAGAGCTGCATAAATCTGTATTTAACAGATGTTTCAAGAAGGAAAACAAACAGGTTGAAAATATTCAAATGAGGAGAAAAGACAAGGTACATAGAAATCCAGCTGCAAGACTTTTAATGGTGTAATGGAAGCCTTAGAAACAAAATGCAAATTGGTTTTATATTTAATATTTTACATCATTACTATGAGAATGTTCTTTAAAGGTACTGCTTCTGCCCATTAAATTAAAGACATATAAGAAGCAGCACATGAAACTTTTAAACTTCTCTGTAACAAAAAAGAGCTCACACTATCAATTTCCAGAGTAAAAAATTAAACAAGTAGATCATTTTAAAGCTTCTTATAGTGATGGTATTAGATATAACTTTCAAAAAAAGTATATTGTTTTAGGGAAAATTTTGAATAAAAATGTCCAACTGGGTCCAGAGTGCTTTTGAAGCCCAAAGACCAACTATTCAGTTTTAACAAACCAACAATGTCTGTTCATTTTGCCCAAATCTTTTCAGCTAAAATATTCACAATGTGCCATTATTACCCAATCATTATCTGCCTTTAGCTCTGACAACAGCATCATACGGGCCATGAAAGGCTCCTTTCTTCTCATGATTAGGCCCTAAAACATTTCCTCATCTTACAGTGCTTTTCAACTTCCCAGAATGCATTGCTCAATTACAGTGCTGAAATTAACTGTATGCCATTCTTATTTATTGAGAAAAGAATAATCAAGTACTCCCAACCATGTCAGGGGTTGCCCACAATTTTATATCAAATTTCAAGTAATAAAAATATTAACCCTTCTAGGATGTCAAATTTTAAAATCTACTATTTGTTTATCTTCACTTTTTTGAGCCTTGTCTTGGAAAATTCACCGGTTTAGATTTCTGATGTTTTATAATGTATAGCTTTTACAATGATTTAATAGTGTCCACAGAAGGTCTATTTATTCTTAAAATAATGACCTATCTGAAGTTTTAAAAGTAAGGTTTTGGGCGTTGGGGTTATTTGTTTTAGGTTTTGGTCTTTAAACTTAAATTCCTTCCTTCTTTGCTTAGAAAGTGGGATTTCCTTCACTTCTATAAATGCACACCTTAGGACTGCTGCAAATTATCTTTCTGAATGCAGAAAACAGAAATAAAAGCCCTGAGATTAAAGTGTAGAAATGTTCCAATTCCACAGTAATTTTGTTTATATCACTAGATAGTACCTCTTCCTCATAATAATAATAGTAATCTTATTCAACCGAGAATATGAGTAATTTTTTACATACGCTCTCCAAATAAGTGTCACTTTAATAGGTATTATTTTGAACACAATATTATAAATTAAGTTTGCCAATCTTCAAATAATATTAAATTCATTATTCCTATATTTTAGAGGAGCTATATTCCAAGTACTTAGTGAATTTCAAAAACAGATTACATATCAAATATAACAGTTGAAATATAATTAAAGGATATGTATTGGGCAAACAAAAACAAAAAGCACAAAACACAATAAAAAAGCTATGACTGCACTCACTGCAAATACTTGCAGGAAAAGGGATGGGAGTATTTAACACGTGGATCTGTATTTCTTTGTTTTATACCTTCAGGCAACAGAAGAATGTAAATAAAAACACTTTTTAAACCTCAAAGATACTTACTAACCCATGCATACATTAATCATTCATACCACATGATTATTGTTCAGTATTTTCTGCAATAACAAATTGGAGGGTGTGGGGGTTATTGTGGGTTTCAGCAAACCACATTCTATTTAGGCAAAGCCAAGTATTAAAGAAAGGCCTAACTTGCCAAACCAAGACAAATACATGCCATTATTATGATTACATAAAAGCCACTGTTCTCAGCGTTACAATTTCTCTTATAATTGGCACTATTATAATTAAATGGATTCATATGTTCACAATTCTTCTTTGAATTGTAAAGTGATTTAGCAATGATAGTGTCTCTAATTTCTTTTAACTATACTGACAGACTTCACTTAATCAGTGGTCTAAATACCGCATTGCCACAATAAATTAGGTAAATACCCAGTAAGGCCTGAATTGCTATTGAGTTTAAGTATGCTATAATAAGGTAGCAAGTAACTTCTCCAAAGCCTGCTGCTGGACTAGCCCACAAACCCACAAATTGGAGGGGATGGGTTAAAGTATTCCAATGGCATTTAAAATATTCTATGATGGATACATGGGCATATGGGCAGGGAAACACACACACACACACACACACACATGCACAGAGAGAGATAAAATCCCATAGTTTTTGAAAACGAAGAGGAAATGAAATATTATTTTAAAAATATAAATACTAATATTGTGGATTTTGTGGTCCCTTTCTTCTTTAAAACCCAAAAAGTTCTTCACTTCTCATCACGTTAATGTTGCTTTTTTATAAATATGATCTATAAAATACAATCATGATCATGGTATATTTATACTAATTGCCACATTAATTATAATAGCAAAAACTTGCAAACAAACTTGCGATATCCAATGCAGAATTGATTTCACAAATGATGCTCCACCCACATAATGAACTACAATGCAGCTATTAAAATGATGCTGTAGGAGAATATAAAATGACATTTGGAAAAGGTGTTTGTGATATAGCAATAAATTGTTAAAGAGGATTTTAAGAATGTATACATATATTTGGAAGGTTAAACCCCCAAATAACAAAATTTTAATAATGGTTTTCTCTAGGTGATTTATATTTTCTTTTCCCATAGGTGATTTTATATTTTTATTTTTATTGAGAAGTATTATGCAAGTTATGATAGTGGCAGAAAAATCCTATAATAATAAACAGAAGTAAGTTTTTGTTGTTTTTCAAAAAGATATGACACAAGGCACGTGTGCTCTGGGCATTTAAATTACTCCTATGAAATTCAATCCCAGTAGTAAATGTATTTTGAAATGTTAGCAAATATTTTGTGTGTGCTAGAGCTAATCACTACTCGCTCAACTGTATTAAATGCCCAAATCCTACAAGGAAGAAAAGTTCAGAGACACAGTACGTATAGACTGTTACTAGATTACTACCATGAAATTCTCTTACAGAAAATTAAGTAGAAGGGAGACTCTTAAAATTTAAAAACTGTCAAGAAGTACACTGACCACCAATAAGATTATGTGACTTTGCCCAAGAATACATAATTTAGTTAATACTCTTAGTTGAAAGTATAGTATCATTAAGCTCAGGTTTATTCTCTCGTTCGTTTTCTAAGTAACTTATTTATAACAGAGTTCATAAGAAGGAGGTAAAGTCAGTCTTATTCTGTAAAACTCTATACTGAATATGCAAAATTAGGCCAAAATTGGCTTTTTCACTTTTATGTTCTTTGACATTTTAAATGATATATGAGAACTCAAAGCTCTCTGGTTTGGTTTCCAAATTTAAATGGAGACACCAAATTTTCAGCCAAATGAAGTAAGATCCTTCTAAGTCCCCTAGAAATTCTAAAACTTTTGAAAAATCTTCTAAAGATAGCTTTAGAAAAAAACAGCAATTCTACTACAACACTTTATAATACATGTTAGATGTAAAACTGTGAGGGATCATGTGGCCAAGAAATAGAATAGCCCAGACTTGTATTTCTATTTGATATCACTTTTGATGCTTAAACACTGACAAAATTACTGAATTTCATTGTTCTCTCTCATCTATTCCTCTGGATAAAATACAGCTAATAATTCTAAAATGTTCAGATGTGTATTCTTAAAAACAATGAAACAATACTTGGAACACAGACAGTATCTTGCACATAATAACTCGTTCAATAATTATATACTGGATGAATAAAGTAAATTAATAAAGTCTCAGGACAAGTCTACAGAAACCATCTAATCTAATAAAAGACAAACATGCAAATTGACCATACCTTTGCTACACCTTAAGCCATGCTCACCAGCCAATCAGAGAGACTATATGCAAATTAACCCAACCAAGATGGCGGCCAGCAGCCACGGAGCTGTAACAAGCAGGAGGCTTGGTTGCCCCAGTGATGGAGGAAGCCAAGCTTCCCACAGCTGGCTCTGAGCTCCAGTGAAGGCAACAAAGTTTCAATTATAGAAGGTAAATAAATCCCAGAAAAAAAAAAGAAAAAAGAAAAAAAGGAGAGGCTGGGAGCTTCCATCGCTGGGGGGCTTGGCCAGCCTGAAAAGGGCACTCAGCCCCTCACCCAGGCTGGCCAATCCTCCATGGGGTGAGGGTCCCCACTTGGGGGGCTTCACCAGCCTGCAAACAGCCATCAGCCTCTCACCCAGGCTGGCCAGGCACCCCAGCAGGACCCCCACCCTGATCCGGGACACCCTTCAGGGCAAACCAGCCAGCCCCACCCATGCACCAGGCCTCTATTCTATACAATAAAAGGATAATATACAAACTGACCCTAACAGCAGAACTGCGGAATGACTGGTCACTATGACACACACTGACCACCAGGGGACAGACGCTCAATGCAGGAGCTGCCCCCTGGTGGTCAGTGCACTCCCACAGGGGGAGCTCTGCTCAGCCACAAGCCAGGCTGACAGCTGCTAGTACAGCGGTGGTGGTGGGAGCCTCTCCCGCCTCCTCAGCAGCACTAAGGATGTCAGACTGCAGTGTAGGCCTGCTCCCCGCTGACAAGTGGATATCCCCCGAGGGCTCCTGGGCTGCCAGAGGGATGTCTGATTGCCAGCTTAGGCCCAATCCCCTGGGGAGAGGTCCTAAGTCAGCAGGTGGTCATCCCCGGAGGGGTCCCAGACTGCGAGAGGGCACAGGCTAGTCTGAGGGACCTCCCGCCTGCCCTGAGTGCACAAACTTTTGTGCACCGGGCCTCTAGTCCTATATAATAAAAGTCTAATATGCCAATTGTTCGACCGGGAGTTCGATTAGGAGTTCGACTGCTCGCTGTGACGTGTGCTGACCACCAGGGAGCGGTGCAGAACATGGAAGGTGTCAGCAATGTGGTGCTGGCAGCAGGCAGCAGTGGAGGCACTGCCGGCCCCAATGGGTCCCAATGATAGCAGGACCACAGAAGGATGGTGGAGCAGGTGAGCGAGCAGTGCCAGGCCAAGGTGGGTGCGAGCAGGGCCGATCGCCCTGCAGCAGCAACAGTGGGGGGGCCGCTGCCCAGCTCCCAGGTGCTGAGGGAGCCAGGTGGTGGGAGGAGGGGGGCGGCCCCAACCAATCACCCCGTAGATGGGATAGTAGGGGGTAAGGGGGTGGCGCCAGGCCATAGAAGGGTGTCAGGCAGGGCTGCAGGGCTGTGTGGCTGGGGGTGCAAGCTGGGGCTGTGAGCCTGGGGGCGCGAGCTGGGGCCAGATCCCCACAGGCCATCCCTGGGGACCCCACTCATGCACAAATTTGTGCACTGGGCCTCTAGTAACTATATAATTGATTAAAGAATTCTATCAGGCATCTACTAGTACATTTTTCTCAGAACAAAAGTAACCTGCTGGCTGAGATGACAAACACCGCCAAGACTGACTTCTCAAGCCCAGCTGGTGTTGCTCAGTGGTTGAGCGTTGACCTACAAACCAGGAGGTCATGGTTCAATTCCTGGTAATAGCACATGACTGGTTTGCAGGCTTGATCCCCAGTAGGGGGAATGCAGGAGGCAGCCAATGATTCTCATCAGTGATGCTTCTATCTCTCTCTCCCTCTCCCTTCCTCTCTGAAATCAGTAAGAATATATATATTTTTAAAAACTGATTTCTCAGAGGTGCTGTGACTATATTACTAACACTGTTTAAAACAATAGACATGAACAACCCTGAAGTAAAAAACAGCTGTTTCAGGAAATGTCCAGTAAGGCTGAACAGTTCTAATCAAGGCAAATACAACCCTAGCTCCAACTCACAAGTTTGATAACTTCAAGTTGTGTGCATATAATGATGGGTTGATTCAACAACAGAGAATTTGCATAGACCCTTTGTTAAAGATTTCCTCAAACGGGCCAGTGTCCAGCTCTTTAGCAATATATGTTATTCCTAATTTTCCCATGCGTAACTGGGACACTTCAAGGGAAAAGGTTTCCAATCTGAATCCCCATAGCTTCTCCTCCCTCCCCACTTCCATAGAGGAGATAAGGAACAGATGAAGCTAACCTTTCTGACAATGGCAGGGTCTCCATGCCTGTTAAGAAAATAAATAAGTACATAAATAAAACTCCAAAAAACAGGTTTGTGATGTAAGGCATACTCCACACACCATGATTCATGAAAATGACCATTTTTAACATCACACCCTTTTAATGCTTTAGCAGTGGTTCTCAACCTTCTGGCCCTTTAAATACAGTTCCTCATAGGGTGACCCCCAACTATAAAATTATTTTTGTTGCTAATTCATAACTGTAATTTTGCTACTGTTATGAATTGTAATGTAAATATCTGATATGCAGGATGGTCTTAGGCGACCCCTGTGAAAGGGTCGTTCGACCCCCAAAGGGGTCGCGACCCACAGGATGAGAACCACTGCTTTAAAGAAAAAACCTCCGATGCCTTTATGTATGGTATAAAAACATTATTAAATCACAATGTTCACATATTTAAGAAACTGTGTACATAGTGAAATTGATTCTCCATCCCTGGTTTTGGTCTCCAACAGTGCTAAGGCAAGCTATACCATGGCTTCCCATTCCTGTGTGCTCTAAAGAGTCTCTGTAGACTTGAGGTTCATAAAGTCCCAGTTCCCATTGGGATATAAAAGACGATGAGCTTAGCCCAGCATATAATAATATAGTGTACATTTATATTCTCTGACCAAAAAGTGCAAGCAGATCGCAAGGATTAATATTAAACTTCCCCTATCTCTTTTGGAAATGATGGAAGCCATTACCCCTCTTCCCAATAAAATATGTGTACTCACAAACATACACCACTTTGTGTGTCAATTCAGGGGATTCTCAGATACCCTGAAGTCAGTACATGAATGGAGGTGAAGAACCCCCAATTCAATAAGAATAAAGCCCCAGTATACAAACACTATCTTAATATTGTAAAACTTTCAGAGAGGCAAAGGCAAAGTTAGAATCCAAGGTAGTGTGAATAAAAGAGTGGGACCTAAATTACAAAATATGTCTCTGTATATTTAGATGTATATTTCTGCTTTAACCACTTAGCAACAATGAGATACTAGTAAATATGTTTGGCCAATGCTACTGAAGTCAGGAAATACATAGACATCCCACCAACTTTCTCCTAAAGTCTAGGCTGAACAAGAAGGAAAACAACATTTATTAAGTATCTTCTAGGTGCCAGTGACTATGTTAAAAACTTTTGGACATGACCTCATTTCTTCTTAATAACAATGCCACAATATAGATATTATCATTACCCTTGGTAGAGTTGGAGAAATTGAGGGTAATAGATAATAAGCCACATGCCTGAAGTCCCAAAGTTCTTAAGTGGCAGAGCTCTGACTGAATACAGCATCTGATCTTTAAGCCTTTATGCTGTTACATTTGTGAGTTTATAAGCCACTGAAGTCAGGTTTATTCTAATTCTACTTCAATACAACTGAGAAACCTTTCCTCTCCAAAATAAAGGTTAGTCATGTATGGAGCTCTGGGGCAAATAGTTCCTATCCTTCTTTGACCTGTGCCTCCAAAGTGCTATTTCCTAATCTCAAGCTTTCCCAATAAGATGCAGCTCAGGTCCTGTGGGACCAACCCTTCCTGACTTTAGCTCTGTCATGATTTTTAACCAAAACTTGTACTCCAAATGGCTCTTAAAACACAGGTAAGGAAAAGCTACAAAGAAAAAATACAGATCACCTGTCCTAACCATAAATTGTATAATTACTTATAGTTTTCTTCCAGGCATAATGATGCACAAATAGAGTTCACACAATAGATACAGGCAATGTGAAATTTTAATCAACTTCCTTTCTAGAGAATATATACACAGATAAAGAAAATAGTACAGTAAAGATTACTGCTACACATTGATACCAGAGATAGTACATGAATTATTATTTTAAAATATGCCACAAAGACAATTAATTTGCCAGAGCAATTAGTCATGTCTTGTTGAATTGACCAGTTTTTTAAAACCTAGACTCACTATTCAATTCAGCTGAAACAGTGAAACTTGTTTCAAGTTTTAAGAGCTCACTGGAACAACCTCTATGTTCCACCACGACACTCCCATCCACCTGTCACCAGAACAAAAAGAATTAGCTACCTTTCCTTCAAAGTCTTTTATGTATCATAATATTTTTCATACATACCTATTTTTATATTCAGGAGTTGTGAGGGTGATAGGCAGAAACTGGAACCCACAGTACTGAATTGGGGATCCCACAAAGGACAATCTTCCAAAGTTATGTAAATGCGCCTTCTACGAAAAAATTATATGATGACCACACTGGATTATTACCCAAACCTCACATATCCCTCCTGGAAATGTGGACTACACAGCACCATGAACTGTGTATGGTGATGCTCCATAAAGGCCCAAACTCTCTCATGATGAATAGAAAATGAACCAAGAAGCCACTATCACGAGATTTAATTGTGCCAAATATCACTATTACAGAGTATATTAGCACCATGCAGTTATTAAACATCAATATTTTCCCTTGCACTTGGTAACATCAGCAATTTGGGGGAATTATCAAGCTCTTGGCAAATAACCCATCAAGCATGCCAAGGGCTTATCTAACCAAAGCAAGGGACATGAGTGATGAACACATGTTCCTCAGTCTGTGTCCTCGTGTCCAGCTGTTTGGTTCCCTGTTTGGGTCAGAACGACCTTAGCAGAGCTGAGGGCAGAATTTGATTCTGAGTCACATGGGAAAGGGATGGACAAGTTCTGAAATATTTCAAACCTCATGTTACTGAAATATGTTAGTGGCCTGATTTGCACAGACAATATAAAAAAAAAGTCATTCATAGGTCATATATTATCATCCTTGTTCAAGTATAGCTTGATATATGGGGAGTTGGTTTATCTCACCTACTGGAACAAGTTGCATTCTACAATGATGGTGAGGTAGACTTTAAAAGTCTTTTATGTTCAGCGGTCATCATTGGAAAGGACCTTATATTAATCAGCTTTAGAGAAAGTGAATTTTTATCAATGGAGCTAGTCTTTTGATTTTTTAATCTAGTCTTTTGACATTTTACCTAGTTCTAAATATATATAATGATGTCTCCTTAAAAATGTGGCCTTTTGTCTTCAACAGTAGGTGACTTTAATGCTTCTGTTTTCAGAACAGGAAACTTGGAACTTGCTTATCAAAAATTTACAGCATTACACGATCAGTAACTGGACAGACATGGCCCCATTAAAGTTTTTCAGCTGCATTACATATAACAGAATATTCATATAAGCAATGTAATATTTTATACTTAAATAACAGTACAAGCCATTTTTAGCATTTTACCAAAGTTAAAAAATTCATCAAATGTACTTTTTAACTCTCATTAAAAACACATTTTAAAGCAACACTACGAATTCTGTTTAGATATTTTTCAGTTTTAAAAGAAATTTATTCCCTGAGAAACAAATTTTAATAAATATGTCACTGTAGGCCACTTCTTCTGTAAAGAGTCCAGATGTATCTAGTACTACCTGGTATTAGAAAAAGAGAAAAAGCCAGTCTCTTCATCTCTGCACTGCTTTACAAACTTTATAACAATGTAGGAGTTAGGTTATAGGGAGCTAAGGGAGTTTATGGAAACTAAGGCCTATTTCACAAATGGTGCTGATTTTAGCAAGCAAAGTAGAAAACTTCAGTGACATTTTCTATACTGGCTTTTTAAGTATTAAATAAAATATCCTATCCTATATATAATAATAAAAGGGTAATATGCTAATTAGGCTGGACGTCATTCCGGATGTCCTTCTGGACGAAGCCGGGGCCGGAGGGAAACCCGGGTCCCGGGTGCCAGAGGTAAGCCGGTGCCGGCAGCCAGGGGAAGGAAGGCCTACTCTTGCACAAAGTTCATGCATCGGGCCTCTAGTATATAATAAAAGTGTAATATGCAAATCGACCGAACAGCGGAACAACTGGCTGAACAACCGGTCACTATGATGCACACTGACCACCAGGGGGCAGACGCTCAATGCAGGAGCTGCCTCCTGGTGGTCAGTGAGCTCCCATGTGGGGGGCACTGCTCAACCCGAAGCCAGGCTCATGGCTGGGGAGCACAGCGGAATATCCTGATAAACTATAGTAGAACATGAGGGTGAATCCTCTTCTGACCTCAAGGTGTGACCCCCTCTCTCTCTCTGATATAATTCACGAATTTATAACTTTTAATCAACTGTTCCCTCAGGCCTAGGCAAAATCATGAAATGATGCCTTTCACATACCTGTAAGAAAAAAAAACAGCCAAAATATGGCTGACCACCTGCAGACTTAGATTTAATTATGGGGCTGCCTCCAAACTCCAACACTTCCAATGAAATTCAGTGGTGCTTTTTTTTAAGTCAGGCAGGTCAGTAGTTTGAGAGCCATGAAAGATATAAGCAAGTCCCTATCTATGCCTGATGCATCAGCAGGCCTTACACTGTTTGACTGGCAGGAGGAGGGGGCACCATGTGCGTGCAATGAGAAGAGCAGGGCAGCCAGGAGAAGTTGAGTAACATGCACTCTGACCATATTTCAAGCCACCAGAATTGCAAGGTTGTTAGTAAATGCTAAACTATCCCTTTATGAACCCCTGGACGTCCTTTCCAAGAAACTTTACTCAAGCAATAATAAATATTCAGGGTACAGTTATTTGGTATGAAGGGCCTTTTATCCAGGGAAAACAGTAAAATAAGATCACCATAGAGCTGAGGTTCTTCTAACTCAGGTTTGACTTGGGTAGGAAACTACGCCCACGTGCCTTTGCAGATTTCAATGATACAGCATCAACTTGAGATAAAAATGGGAAAAGAATAAAAATATAGGCCCATCATGAACAAGATCATGTTTACTAGCTCATCCTTGGAGATTCTCATTTGCAGTCTGTCCCAAGTGAGAGTGAATAGTCACAACCTTGCTCTCCTATTGATACAAATATTCACACATAACCTGCAGCTGGCACATGCTCGTCTCCATCCACTCTAGACAGAGATACATTCATGAACTCAAATATCACCTGCCCTCCAGAAATTTCTAAGGGTCTCAATCAAAGTCTGTGAAACAGTTGGAGAAGTCAGAAGCATTTTCACATGCTATAAATACTTACACACGGCCTAACGCAGGCCATGTTAAATTTGTAATTTCATTACTGGTATCCTTGAGGTTATGATTGGTTTCTGTCTTACTTTTTCTTATTTTGCACTCACTGCAATTGATCCAATTCCTTGAAACAAGAGGGCATGGCCAGGTCAGGGAAAACAGTGGAACGGGCAAAGGAATGGCCAGAAGGGAGCCGAGGATAGCCTCCTCTGTGGGCTCTGCCAGGTCACCTTTGGTGAGCAGGCCACCGTGTGAAGACAGCCAGGGAAAACTCACACTGAGGCAAACGCTAATGCAGCTGCCAAATTAAAAATAAGTATGGCCAACTTTCGATTATCCCAAGTGGTTTACCCACACATCTTCCTTCTTCCCACTGCCCAACCTCAGTCTGGGCTGCAACCCAGGTGCAGAACAGGGTGGGGGGTCTGCAAGTCTGAATGGAGTGTCTGTGTCTGAGCGTGTGGTCCCAACTCTACTGAATTGTGCATTTTCTTTTATGAACCAGACTACAAAGTTCTCTTTTACAAATAAGGACAATTGCAATATATATGAATGAATATTGTTACTAAAAGCTAGCTCACATACCTATTTTTTTATGTTGCAGAAAATGAAGTTCTTTAAAATCATAGGCAGATGCTTAGTAGATGATAGAAGGGAGAACTTTATAAACTTTGTTCATTCATCCCTTGACTCATTCATTTATTCAAAAAGCTTTATAGGGTCCTTACCATGTCGGACACTGTCCCAGGCACTCTGGACATAGATAAAGATAATTCAGTACCTACTCATGGGGCCTAGAGTCGCTACTGGATAATAAATGCTTATTATCATGTTTTCTAAATCTAAAATATCCCTCTAGATTAATTTCACTGTCTTCAAAGTAAATGTAACTTATTTGGCAGCTCAATAGAGCAGTACACTTTAGTGTGTCACCAAAGTGGCCTGTAAGAAAATTTCCACTGGGGTAAAAGGCAAAATTTTGGCAGTAGGTGGAGTCTGTCTTCGATGTCTGCTCCACCCTATGTCCTTAAGCACAGAAAGCCAGCTTGCTAGCCTGTCCCTCTTTTAAAACAAACTTCTATATTATCCATCTCCCTTCCTTTAAATCTCAAATCAACAACTTCATTCTCCTACAACTACAAATTCAATAACCCAATTTGTTCATTCAAATTCATACATGTATATGACTAATGAAAAAAAAGGCAAAAACCCTCTAATGGGGTTTTCTCTTTTTTTAAAAAAAAAAAAAAAAAAAACAAACAAAAAAAAAACAAAAAAAAAAAACAGGCTCTTTCCCAAAAATCTCTAATTGATGGAATATATAAGAGAAAAAATATTTAACTAAGGGGAATAGTTCCTCATGTCACTTATTTACTCTAGATATTTATAACCTATATTCTAAAACAAGTTATTTAAGCTCTCAAAAAAGCGGTTTTCTTCATTGATAAAATAGAAATAACTGTAGTATATAAGACTTAAAAGGTTGTTGAGAAATATGAGATCATTCCTGAAAGCATTTAGCTTGGTATAATAAGCTGTTACTATTTATTATCATCATCACCATCATTTAAATATTATTGCTAATAAATAGTAATCTGGCAATTCATTTCTGAGCTGTAGCCAACCGCTGATTGAAAAAGGAAGACAATCATGGAACCAAAAATTCCTCAATATTATTAAAGCATCATAAGACCTCAATGACTAGAAATCAATTTTATTGTATCATTGTAATCTTCTCATTGAAAAGCAGATACTGTTTGTTCTTTAAGTCAACAAATGCAATTATCACAGAGCCTAAGGATATAGGAGCTATGAAGGCACATGGGAGGGAAGTTCCTTAAAAAAAAGTCACAAATAACCAGCAATAATTCTGGAGCTCCAAGCCCATGAACTTATCTGTTTCAGTTCACTAAACTAGAGAAGTGGGAAGCAGGTTATACGAAGATACCAATAAGCCACAAAAGTGTACAAACTTCCTTCCTAATACAGCATACTCCTTACAATCTATTTCCTTGCTTGAAATTTATTGCTATAAATACAAAGCGTGAAAAATATGAAACGATGCCAGTTCAGTCATCCCTTTGGCCCCGATCCTTTGCTAAATTTATGCATGTTTCTAGCTTGTTTAAATGCCAAAGAGCTAGGCAAACTAGAAGAATATTAAGCTCTTCTCTTCGGTAAAGAAGTCCACCTGAGCAAAGCATGCAGCTGGAACAAGAGCCAAGGGAAACAAGATAAAAACATTCACTTTGCAGATGAGAATAATAGGTTTGAGATGTCCAATCTGGAAGGATTACAATGAAATCATCTCTCAATACAAGTGATCTTTGGAAATCTTGCAAATTTCCCAAAGCTATATCTGTTCTCCTAGTCCAGTGGTTTTCAACTGGTGTGCTGAAAGAATTTTTAAAATATGCAATACCTGACTATTTAGTCAGGGGCACTGACCTCTCTTCTCTTAGATTGTCAAATGAAAAATGACAACAGCCAACACAACAACAGTCATCCTGTGAATGAATACCTATTTTTTGCCAGACCAGCAAAAAACTTATTTTTGGTGTGCCTCAGAATTTTAGTAATTAGTTTATTTGTGCCATGAAATGAAAAATGTTGAATATTGCTGCCCTAGTCTTTGTTTAATAATGGATAGAACAGCAATATATATACATACATATATGTGTGTGTGTATATATATTCATGAGAACAATGTATGACTCAGCATGAGAAAAGTCAGAGATGCATGGTCCATACTAGCAAGCATCTATAAATAAAGATATCACTAGCCCAGCTCACGTGTCTCATTGGTTGAGCGTTGACCTATGAACCAGGCAATCATGGTTCAATTCCCGGTCAGGGCACATGCCTGGATTGTGGGCTCAATCCCCAGTGTGGGGTGTGCAGGAGGCAGCCGATCAATGATTCTCTCTCATCATTGATGTTTCTATCTATCTCTTCCTCTCCCTTCCTTTCTCTGAAATCAATAAAAATATGTATTTTTTAAAAAGGTATCATTCAATAGAAAACAGTCTTTCATGACTCAGGGCTGTGATAGATGCTGCAAAATATTTGTATGTGCAAACAAATCTCAATGCTCATGTCTCCACCTCCACATTTGAAGTTATGATAATAATTTAATCCCTAATAAGAACTATTCAGGGTGAAAAAAGAAACATTCAAAACTTGGACTTGTTGAAACTAATGATATTTTTCTAAATACAGGAATAACACAGCACAGCAAAACTGGGTTATTCTATTGTCCTTGTTCCCTACCATCAGGGCAATTTGAAGATTTGAGTTCACCTATCTTCCCTTTACAATCTTTTTTTTTTTAATATATTTTATTGATCTTCCACAGAGAGGAAGGGAGAGAGATAGAGAGTCAGAAACATCGATGAGAGAGAAACATCGATCAGCTGCCTCCTGCACACCTCCCACCGGGGATGTGCCCGCAACCCAGGCACACGCCCTTGACCGGAACCGAACCCAGGACCCTCCAGTCCACAGGCCGATGCTCCATCCACCGAGCCAAACCGGTTTCGGCCCTTTACAATCTTATTCCACTTGAGGAAAACCACATTTCCCACTGCAGAGATGAGAGCATCCTGGACTGAGGAATTCAAGTTTGGTATAGCTTACCTGAGATTCTGTCATCCTTACTATTATGTCTGCACACTTTGCCCAGCTACCATAATTTTCTGGCCCCGGCATGAGAAAATCTTTGAGAATCATATTCATAATCATGAGTATCTATCATAATGCTATGTACTAATAGAAAAATGTCTGGAAAGAAATATACCAAGATGCTAATGATAATTGTTTTTAGATGGCAGAACTATGTTTGATTTCTCTTCCTATTTTCATGTATATTTCAAATGGCCTATAATAAGTTAATTACATTTTATATAAAAAATCTATAAACATTTAAGATATGTATATTTATTGTGAGCCTAGGTGCATATTTTGACATATACTTTGAAAGCTGATTCTTGCCCTCAAAGCAATTTATATAGGAAAGTGATTTCTTTAAAAGATAAACAAATAATATACCAAATCCAGTTAGATTAACCCTAAATGGTTAATGATGGCATCCAAGAAAGCCAATCTGGACACAAATAACGACTTTGACAGAATACACAGGTTTCGGTTTCTCTAAAGTAAAAGATGTAAATTTGACAGACAATGCAACTCTCTCAATATTTTTTTCCCTCTGAAAACTCAACTCCTACTTGATATGATTAGAATGCAATAGGTCAACTGCTGATAGAAAAAAAAAAAACTTGCATTTTTTGGTTTCCAAGGTGCCTTTATTCAGGAATTCTATGGGCTCCTTTATCCAGGGCCACTCAGATGCAGCAGGAAACCCCCGCTTCCCAGGCAGTCTTGGGAATGCCACCTCTATCTGGTCCTCTAATTAAAGGGGCAGTTACTGTTACGAGCTCCATTCAGTACTTCCTCATAGAGCATGTCATAAAATAAGTATCTTCAACTGCCCACTACTTAATCACTAAGAAACCAATCATGTCTGAGCCCTCTTTAAAGTCTTAAATCTTAGACTCTAGACAAGTTTATTAAAAATGTTGATTCATATTCAACATAAAGCTTAATATGTATTTTATGAAAATTAACAATCAAAGAAATACAAGAACAGCCTTGATAATACAAGAATGATAACAAGCCACTTACTGTGTACAAGGGCTGGTGCTATAGACCTTACATATACTGTATTATTTAATCCTAACAACCTTATGATATACTATTATTACTCCTATTTCACAGTCAGCAAAATGGACCTTGGCATGCCTAGGTAATCTGTCCAAGGTCACAAAGCACAGCTCCAATTCAGATTTTTCTTGACTTTAAAGACCAAGCTTCTAATATGTCAAACTGCTTCCCTGGGAATAAAAATATAAGTGGGAGTCTGAGTCTTTTCAAAACTACAAGCCAAAACAAAGAGAAAAACCACCCAAATACTTGTTTTTTCTTGCCGTGTTCTTAAACCACTATATGTTTTTCCTCCCTCTGCTGAGCTCACTCTCATCCTGGCATGAACCAAGATACACTCAGGCAGTGTGCAGCAGAAAGAAGGACGAATGGGTCAGAACTGGCTTGCAGCAGGATTTTCAGATGTGAGCTCTTACTGGTGTACAAGAACAAGAGTTCCATCATAGTGTTGTGAACAGAAAACAAGAAAGGGATGATCAGTTCTAGGGAAGGCTTCAGAGTAGCTAAGTGGTCTCTCTTGGCTGAATAGTAAAGAAAGGAAGCACTTGACCTGTTCCTGCTCCACTGTGGCTCCACAGGGAGTTCTCACTTTTTAAATAATACTTCACACACTGGAGATAGTGCTTTACCTTATCCATTTGTGAAAAGCTGAGTCAAAAAAAAAAAAACGCTCAGTACATTCATGAGGCGCATCATCTCTGCTGAAATTTTGTTCAATTCTCTATTAGTTTGCCTCAACAAAAGTCCACACACACACACACACACACACACACACACACACACACACACACCAAAATCAACATACACATTTCTGCCCGAAATGATAACTCATGGGATGTGATTAACATGAAAGTATGTTCTAATCTCTTAAAAACTTGTGTGTAGATAAGTAAAAGTTCTATGCCTAACAAAAGCAAAGGGAGGTGTAGGGAGAGGCTCTAGGGTCAAGCCTTGGGCTGACCTGTGGCAGGGCCACAAACAAGTTCCAGCCTGGAAGGCAGCGCTCTCCTAGCATAACTAAACCTGACCTTGTCGACCTCCCTAATTCCTTCCTAAGTAGTTAATGGGCTGTGGAAGATGCAGCAAGTGTTGCCAAAACAAGAATATTTGTATACATGTTAATCTACCCTTGTTTTAATCAGACTAGAAAATAAAGCAGCTTGCAGGCTGGATCTTTTGTGTCCTCATCCAGGCACAGGAGATCCACCGAGCCCCAGTTGAATTCTCTTGTTTGTCTTTTCTTCAATCCTTCACTGCCCCTCCTCAGGTTCACCCTTGGCCATGCTGGTGTGGCACATGGAGGCAGAAAAAGTGAACACAGTGGGTGACACCAGAGAAGGCCTTTCATTCATGAATCACTTTGCTGCTAGGGCCACAAAGATCCCACTTCCTAGAAGATAAACTCACAGGAACTCCATCTGGGCACATCTTAACAGTGCTTCTGTGGTCACAGCTGAGCGCCCATGGCTACATATTCCCTGGATCCCTCCCACATTCTGGACTGTCAACTGAACTCTCCACATGCTATGAGGACCCAGGTTTCTTTTTAATGACAGCTGTGAAGTTGGGGAGGGAGGCACGTGAATGTGGAATCAATAAATTGATTTCTAAGACAAAATCATGAAATTAAGAAGAAAAAGAAAGAAAAGGTAATAATAGACATTACAATTTCTGGTTAAACAGTTTTAAATATAAATATATGTAAAATGGGTCTAACATTTATTACTCAGGAATACTTTCCCAGTGAGTATCTACTTAAATCTTAGAAAAATAAAAGGATCAAAGAAAAATCCCCAAACTGACAATCCACTACATTTCATTTCTTAGAAATTGTACAAAAATCTTGAAGGTCTTCTCATCCAATCCATCTCAGCTACAAAATCTCTCAACCACATCAGCCGACCCACTCCCTCCCAAATGTGGGATCCCTAGGCTTTCCACATGCCCAGTCCACTGTTAGACATCTTCAATTATTGTAACAACCTTCTTCATGCTGATTTGACTTCTGTCTGCCTCTACTCTATCACATTAATTCTAGTTATACACCTAAAGCTATCACAAGCTCACTTATTCTTTCATATGACAGCTCTCCAGAAACCAGGGATATTGGTCCCAATGCAAAGGCTTGCAACTACAGTACAACAGTGGAGGGAGAGATGGGGGATTGGGTGTGTAATCATGGGCAGAAAACAACAGTTCTGAAACACACAGGAAAAGAATGGTTCCATGACCATCTTCAGTTTTAGGACACACCTCACATCTTTAAAATGCTTTTTGACAACATCAGAAGTAGGAGAAATTCCATCTGGTCAGAGGATGCACAGAGAAGGAGGCAATATGTGTCTCCAAGGTCATACTGACAAAAATCAGTAAAACTTGGGGAAGTTTTCAGATTGACTTCTAATTGTGCCTATGCCTGAAGGTGCTAACATGCCAGTCACTGGTTTCAGTTTAAAGCCCCCAGAAATCCAACCAGTTTTCTGTCCTATCAACACAGTGAAATTGGTCTGATCTGAACCCTTGCTAGATGCCAAGGTTGTATCTGTAGCTTTTCTTCTTATGAACCAGTGGCTGATACCATACCTTGAAAGTTCCTCAGCAAGAAACTGTGCACCCAGTCAAGTAAGATTCAGTATGTTGATATAAAGACTGATTTCAAATGAACATAAAATATTATAAAATAAAACACTTTTACCCATAAAAATGTTATATAAATGAATTTTGCATCTAAATAAATACTGCAAAATAGAAATGAAAACTTCAATGTAGGGTATTAGTTGAATATTGTAAAACTGTGAAGCTCTGTACACTGTTGTGACCTGTGTCAGCACTGAAACACTGGAATGAATATGGGACCCCTGGAGTTCCCATCAGCCCAATTCAACAAACCTCTGCACCCTGCCTCTTCTGATAACCAAGGGTTTAAACTCAACCCAGTCTTATAACTTTCTGACCTTCTACTTTCACATTTTTATAAAGAAGCATCCAGTAACTAGGTCATCTCCAGGGGATCTAAATTTGCTTGATTCTAAATTTTTCCATATTTTGATGTCATCACTATAATACCTATAAGAAAGCCTCACTTCTGAGAGCTAAGTTTTTAATAAATCTGTTAAGCAAACCTTCAGAGAAATTGAAGTGCTGTATACTACCTAGACTAAGCCTTGCTAAAAGTCTTGGGCAATTTAGTATAATATTAAGGGTACAGACTCAGAGGTTGAGTATAGCTAGGTCCAAATCCCAGGTCTATAATTTATATACTAGTATGACCTAGGGTAAACTCATTTACTTCTTTGTGCTTCAGTTTCCTCATCTATAAAATGGCGGTAATAATAGTGTTATTTCATAGGGTTGCCATTAGGACCTAACTGAAGTGACAGTAAAATAAATATATAATTGGCAATGAGCTTTACATCAATTGATGTGTCCTAGCATTACCCTAAGCCCTCTCAACTGAGAAAATAATGTGTGAGCTAATAGAATACAACCCCAGAGCCTAGAATAGTGGATACTAAGTAAATACTTATTGAGTGAATGAGTGAGCAAACTCTGAGAGAAAAAAGCTCTACAAGTTTTCAATATCATCAAGTATATGTCAAAGGAATGCTCCCACAAGAACAGAATCACAGGTTGTCGATGTCCTCAACTCAGCATCCCTGGTAGGTAAGAGCAGCAGCTGTTTGTTCGATTATATGAAGGTCAACACCCATTCTCCATATAGCTCCATTATGTTCAGTAACTGTGTCGACCCAAGCGGGCCATAAGGTGGACTAAGGCAGACACAGTACAGTCAAACATCCACAACTAGAAATCAAATAAGTTTAGTGCACTTTTGCTTTTTTGTCTTTACGGGAATAAAGATAGATGCAATTAAAAGGAAACTCACTTAACAAATCATTAAGGATTACACAGTAAAAGGCATTTTTTTTTTAAGACAGGTCCTCCTGCTATGTCTTATATCAGGTACTACCTTTAGAGTCATTTACATGCATACTCTAAATTCAAATATGTGGATCAGACAAGTCTGCAGAAAGTTCTACAACCCAGGAAAACCTCCTAGAAACTACGTGTGAATTAGTTCAAGCCTGAGTAACTTCCAGTCCATCAGCTAGCCGGCTCCAGTTCACTAATCACAACCTAAGTTTAATTCTGATCCTTTGTGCCTATGCCTAAGTAGGTCAGAATCTTAAGACAATAAACTAATCAGAGAAGTTCTCCTTCACTTCAAAACAGTCACAGGAAAAGTGGAAGTCATTTTGATGAGGACAGTCCAGATGGAGAAAAGCCCATTCCAGCTGATTATTTCACAACTTGCTAAGTAGTTGGTAGCACCAAAAGGAAAAACAACAACATAAGAATTTATAGAGAGGGATTCATAGGAGCATCTATAATGTAACAACTTCTTCTTTGGTCAAAAATGAGTGTTTATAGACCACAACAGATATGCATACCTTACAATCCACCCCAGAACCTGGGATCAAACTGTCAGTCCAGCTGAAGCCGGAACAACTGGCCAGGATCCTGGACGTGTACAGATTCCCTTCAATGTATCTTATCATGTTATAGCCTGGTTCCTACTAAAGCAGATTTCTCTCCTCTTTTTAAAAAAACAATGCCACTTTAATTCAGTCCAAATAACAGTTCTTGGGCATCCACTGTTACAAAGAACTGTCACAAGCACCAAGAAGACAGGGCCCAGTGTGGAAGACTAATTTTCATGCAACTAACTATAAACAGTACCTAGACTTAACATAAGCAACAAAAACCATGTGTGATGGGTAAAGGATTAAGAAAAACCTAGTCAAGGAAGGCTAGGTAGCTTGTGCCTTATCCCACAAAAGATGGAGGCAGCTTGAAGGATGAGCAGGGTTTCAACAGGCTAGGAAGAACTGACCACCCCAGACAGAAATACAAGCATAGGAAAAGGGGAGGAGGACAAGTTATGTACAAACAATGCATCTGTTCTTTAAGTAAGGGAGGGTGGCAAGTAGCCCCACGAAACTGTGTGCTTTAAGCATGACATGTTCACTTGAGCATTTGAAGTGTTAGCAGTTACACTTTCTCCCCATCAATAATATTATGATACATTCAAAGTATTCCTGAACTCATTCTAGAATAAAATTTGCTGGCCTACAAGGTCTTTCCTGGTACTTTCCCCCTTCATTTAGACAGGACAGACTTTTACATGGGGCTCATGGAGAAAACCGAAACCATAGGAGCCAATGGAACTCAGAATAAAAAACACATTTTGAAATAAAATAAAGGTTAAGCTTTCATACCAACAGACCTTGCTAGGTCAGCAAAAATGTAGGTGTTAACAGGAAATCATTATATTGTGTAATCCCCATTTCACCCTTCACAAAATTGCACTATAATTCAAAATAAGTGAAGCAACAATTGGATGGATGACCAGTTTTTGTTGTTTACATAGTTTAATGCACAAATGTGCAGTTTCCATGACTTTCCAAGTGACGTGATTTACATGAAGCTTTAACAATAAATAAATTTGAAGTGCTGTATATAGTTAGCATATGGTGAAAATTTCAAGCAAAACTCTTTCTTCCATTCCCTGGAAGACATTTAAGACATTCTCTCCTATTGAGATGTTTTTTGTCTTTAATTTACACCCTGCTAATTTTCCTCCTATGTAATAAATTTTTTGTTTTATAAATAAAATGTATGGGTGGAAAATAAAACAAAACAAAAAACATCTTCTTTACACATTAATGCCACAATAATCAGTAACAACTGCACACAGACTATATAAATATTTATAAACTTGCCATTTTAAAAGTTAGTCATAGATACCACAAATACTTATATTACTATGTAATGATTTGTGGCCTCTCCATAGACCTGTCAGGTATCATCCTTCTATAACCACCTGGTATGTCAGAATACCTGGGAAGAAATTAACAGAATTATTTGCAATAAATCCCCTTCCCCATCCCCCCAAAAAAACCTTCTTAGAAACAAGCACAAATAAATCCTTAAACAGCAAAGTGTTCTGTTATCAATATTTTTAAACCCTTCCATACGAATCTCATATAAAAAAGATTTCCCAGAGAACATAGCTTGACCCAGGTCACGGCCATGACCTTATTGCACCCTCCTTCCCCCAGTTTCACCACATTGTTTTCCTTCCCTTTCACCTACTTGGATTTTATGTAGAAGAATCCAGATAAAGTTTATGACCACAGTTACATTATAGGGAGATAACACCTTAATTCCTTCTAACCAAAAATAGGAAATAAGTGATAAAAGCAACATCTCAATCTAAAGTCACCCTTGGCACCCATCCTTCTGGACTATCAGGATGATCAATGTGTTTGCCATGCTAAGTCAGATGTGATCCAACAAGCATCCAAGACAGCGTCAAGAGAGGACAGAGCTACTGCTCAGTATTTACTGACAAACTAACGAATGCATTGGCACCTGACTTTTATTAAAGAAAAAAAAAATATTATCTTGCCTGTGATCATTGGCTAAAATCATCATTAAAAAATACCAATATTTAGGTAATTTAATGAATGCTCCTAATCCAGAAATTGCCCCTGGAACCACTTGACAGTTTTTGTTTTGAGCAACATTTCTATCCCAACCTGCTACAGATCTTTTACCTGAAATAACTCATTAAAATGCTCTTGTGAAAGGAGAGCACAACATGACTGCCTTCCCTTTGTTTAATGGCACAGGACCTCTCTCTCTCTCTCTCTCTCTCTCTCTCATAAATTCATTCTAATTAAATTATGCTTCTCAAGGTGCTCCCTCTCATGCAAGCCTTATGTAATTGTACCTAATATTTTCTCCACAATTGATGTTACATTAAAGAGGCTTTAACTACCTGCTATCCTCCTAATGGCCCTCATTCTTTTTATTTTCTTTACTTTTCTTTTTTTTTTTTTTAGCTCAAAGGAGACAGGAATTTGACATAACAAACTCTGTTTTAAGAGTTTGTCTTGAGCTTTCATCAGTTCTTTATAATTTCCTTAATGATACATAATAAACACAAAGGCTCAAAAAAATATATCTCTTTGAACACCAAAGAGAGCATTACATTTTAAAGCTCAATGAAAGTAAGGAAACAGTCCAGTTAATGGGTCATTAGCCAGTTTTATCTCAAGACAGTGATGCTACAGGTGAGAGGATGTGCTGATTCAAATGAGTACAATGAATCTTACAAAATTATCAACAATCATTACATTTTCCATAGAGGTAGTAAAGGATATTGACTCTTTAAGCTACCAGGATGCATTTTCATATAATTGGGTGTTGTTGTTTTTTTAAAAAGCCAAATCTAAGAAAACATGTGAAATCTCAATACATATCTTGGCCTGTGTTGCAGATTCTCATCAGAATTTTCTATTTTTAAATAAAATGTAGAGGGAGTAGTTGTTTTCTATTTCACACTTTTCTGTGTTTCAGCAACCCAGTGGAATACATGGGAGCTGTAGAAGAAATGAATAGTTTGTGGCTAAAAATATTATATATGATAGACTTTCATATCTTTGCTAACTAAGTATGTAAATAACTTATCTAGAACCATAGAGAAGCTACTTAAGTGTGAATAGCTGGCTTATACTACTGTTATTATCATCGTTAGAAACATTACTATTAGCATTACATTATTAAAATTTCTGGGCTTTTTGTTTGTTTGTCTTTCCTTCATTCTTTCTGTCATTATTTGGGGATGAGTATACATTTAATTATCTGGTTGTAACAACTCATTGTGCTAAATGTGTAAATACACTAGAACACTTGTTGAAACATAAGTAAGTGGATATGTCTTGTCTACCCAACATGACTGATATCTTTTTAAGGGATGTGATAATATTTCTTTTTTAGTTTGGAGATTCCACACACCATTTCTTAGCAGAAGCTCCATCAACAATTGTGGATTGGCAGGTCAAATCAAAGGGTGAGATGCTTTAAAAAGGTCAATGTTTTAATATTAGAATTTTCTGCAGAATGGATCAATTAATCTTCCTGAAAAATAACTTATTTTTCTGTGTAAAGTGTTAAATGTGATCATTAATTTTTACCCAACATTTATTGAGTACCTCCAATGTTCAGGGGCAACATCCTTAAAGTGTTTTACATGGATTAACTCATATTATGATCTCTCTTATACAGATGAGGAAATTGAGGCACAGAGAGGTCCAATGGCTTGCACAAGATTATAATGCCAATAAAAGGAAAAGCTGGGATTTGAACTAACAACTGGGTTCCAGAGTCCACACTACCAACTTGCTCCTTAGCAAGTCACCATACTCCTAGGTGGTGGGAGAGAAAACCACATGTACTCCTGTTTCTGTAGATAAGTGACCAATGTGTAAATAAATGACATGAATCCTATGACACATATTTGCTCAGCCATGTAAGCCTGAGCAGTGACATATTGGACAATAATGTCTTCACAAAGCTCAATGTTGGAGTTCATCAGAGATTTCAAATAAACCAGAGGCATATTACACCATGAGACAATATAATACCAATCTGGCTCTAGCTGAAAATACCCCAGGCTTGTCACCACTGCAAATGGCAACCAGGGGCAATATAAAATGAATTACATGATTCTAGCTCAACCTTTGAACATATCAACAAAACCTCCAAGACTATGCAAAACAAGTACACACTTAGAGCTATACCCTATACCTAGGGAGCTAGCATTAGAATGAACGAGAAAAATTAAAGAAAAAAAAAAAACTACTTGCATTTTCTTCCTAAAAAATCTGGGTTCAAATCTCATTTCCATTACACATGGGTTGTATTACCTTAGAAAAACTTCCTAAGTAAGCCATGTACACTCACCTCTGAAATGAGGATGCTAGTATATATTAGGGGTAATGTGAAAATCAAATGAGGTGACAAAGGTAAAGCCATTTCCATTTTCCTTAGCATTTTAAAAATATAAACAAATAGCAACTATTAATAGATAACATCTGCAATCAGAGTATGTCTTTCCTACTTTGAACAGAAGGGCCTACTTCTATAGAATTTTGTTGTTATTGTTTTCCAGGAGGGCTTCATGGGATCCTTTTTTAAAATTTCAAACATAAACATACAAAGAGCTATATATATGCAAAAAGAAAGGACAGCACAAAAGAAATGCATGTACTTATCAACACCACTTCACACTGTCTAGTCCTAAAGTATAAATATTTATAATAAACAAGCTTCAATTTAAAAAACTTTCTTACTACGTTTAATGGACAGTAATATTCACTTTTCTTTTTTCACGTGTGAAAAGAGGCATAAACTGAAGAATAATCTGCACAAACCACTGGCAAAGCAGACCACAGTTCTGGTCCTTAGAATTCTAGTCGAGGGCAGCAGTCACATTCTCTCACACTCCTCCTTCTCCCTTAAAACAGGGACTATTCTTACTTCAGAATGGGAGGTGAGAGAATGGCAGTGGTGGCTTTTTGGTGGGAAAGGCCGTTCTCCTACCCCTGCCTAAGAATGGCAACTCTAATACCTCGGAGTGATGCAGGAGGAGGGGGCAAGCTGGGGTGGTGAGGTCTCTGCCTTTTAAGCAAGCCAGCCAGCAAACACAAATGCATGCAATTTGAAATTTTAATTAGGGTGCCATGTGCTGGTGACATATGGCAACACACTGACAGCTGGGCATCCAGGTTCAGGAACAGACCTGGGTTCTGAAGTCACAGTTGGCAGAAGCAAAGTTCTCTGCTTGTGCACTAGGTGCTAGCATGCCTGGGAAGTGCTGTGCCAACATCGTCCCACCATGCAGCACTGCCTTCCGGCCGCTTGTAGACGCTGCCTGCCAGGGGACCACTACTGCAATTCAGAGAGTGAGAAGAAATAAAAAAGAGTATGCTCCCCTTTCCCACTACCATCCCATTCTCAGTTTCAAGCCAGAAAATATTCAAAACAGCATAAGCCACTGACTCTCTTGTGACTTCTCAGTTAGAGACTTTGGGACATTGGCACTAAACTGTCTTTGCAGGAGCAATTTCCCTGTGACTGTGATAGTATGCACATCAGAGCATGATGATCAAGAAGGTGTTACCTGCACCAAAGTCCATAACATCAAGCCCTTTCATAAAACCAAGTAGGATTTAAAAGTCACATCTACATAGATTAGAAAAGGAATCATGTTAGCAAAGTATCAAGATTGAATAAAAACATTTTAAGACAACTTGTTAAGCATTAAAGGTCAAACTGGCTAACTTTTTCTTCTACCAGAGTTTTTTCCATGATGAATTAAATGTTGGTCAGTTTGACCTTTGAAGCTTAACAAGTTGCCTGAAAATGCCTTAAAATGGGTTAATGAATTGCTTGTAGCTTCTTCATTCACTTTGCCTTGCCTCACTTTGCCTATTAATTCTACTTAAAGTGAGAATAGTCTAAGTCTACTGTTCCTACACAAATCTAAGGCCACAGCAAACAGAATAATGGGAACATTTCTTAGCTAAACCATGCAATATTAAGAGAACCATTCTTTAGGGCAAGCATGTGAAACTCGCTGCCCACGGGCCGCATGTAGCCCACAACGAATATTTATGCGGGCCAGCCAATATAACAGTATGTAAGAAACATTTTAATAAAAATTTTGTAACTTAATTTTTACAATATCTTGTTATACATAATTATTAAGACCGAACTACAATGTTCGCTAATGACTGATTACTATAATCGTGCTGCATTCATTTCCCTTACACACCTTACACGCAGGCGCACCATTTCTCTCCACTAATGCTAACAGTGAATATTTTAGCAGCCGACTGCCATGTCATTCTTGGACTGACTTGTTTGGTGTGCACAACAGGAAATATTTCGCTTTTGAAGAACAAGAAAAATAGGTTTATTTGTGTTACTCTTGTTAATTTGTGCAGTTATTCAGTGTCTGGGAAGTTAATGTTCAAGAAAAAACATTAATTTTTATTAAAATGTTCTATTGTTTTATGTTAACGATTACTCATTTATTTCGGCCCTCTGTATTCAACATGTCTATTGAAATAAACCTACGTTTCTATGAAAATTGAAGCTTTTGTTTTTTGGGGGTCCACATAAACTTAAACTTTGTTTATTTGGCCCGTGTTAGCCTTTGAGTTCGGCATGCTTGCTTTAGATCCTCCTGAACTATAAGTATTTGACCGTAGGGAACTAGAGTAAGTAAATGTGTATGCCAAACTGTGCCATCCACAACTCTGTGGTAAGTCTGAGTTTCTAGCCAATAAGCAATGAAATTCTTCTGGGATATTATAAATACAGGGTCCAGATTTTTATCTCTTCCTTGAATTCCAAATCACCAAAATGAATTTAAGGTAGAAATATCATTGAAGTGGAAATTCAAAATTCATCAATTTGATTTAAAACCAGCAATTTACTGCTTCCCCTTATTCAATAAACACACTCACACTCACATACACACACACAAACACACACACACTCCTTTAAAGTTTTTAAACAGTGTGACATATAAAAAATATCATGTTATATTTTACTATTATTATTATGCAGAGAAATTGATTTACATCACATTTTATTCTACTTCAACTTAATTTTTGGAAAGCAACAAAACAAGCTGAAGATTAACATCAGCTATTTCAGGCTTCAGACAACAGTGCTGCAAGCTGGAAAATACAGATACTAGAATTTACACCCTCCAGTTGTAAGCCCATTAACTAGTTTGGACAGCACATATGCATTCTGCGTACAAGTACCCTTAAAAAAATAAAGCATACTGATAAAACAAACAAAGAGACTGCAGTCTCCTATATATTAGGATGAGCTCTTTGAAATAAAATACCACTGGCCAGTAAAATCACCTATAAAATTTGCTCTACTCTAAGAAATGCACTAAAATGTACCTTTAAGAACATGAAGAAAACCAAAGGCAAGAATATTCTCAATTTTAGATATTTTACAAATTTATCTTAAAGTAGCTTTTAACTGGTTCAAATAAAGAATCCTTTCACTTGAGTAAGGGCTCCACAGACATATCCTAGGAATTTACTAATACTGAGCACCACCATGGGAACACAAGTTTTTTGCCCTACTAAAATTCCCTATGAAGTTTCTATAGGTTTCTTGTCCAAATCAAGTGTAAGTATTGATTCCCAACCCTAGATTTTCAATAGCTCGCTACATCTATAATTTGATCAAAGGATACCACTAAATTTCACTTAAAACCCACCTACAACACCAAACATAAATGAAAAACAAACATCCCCTGAAAGCAAACTTACTTTTAATTTTCTTTATAAAACTAAAAACTTATAAAAGTATGAAGTATAGAGTTTAAAATACACTTTCCAATAACAATAGCAGAACTGGAATCCACATATGGACAAATAAACCAAAATCTATCCGAAAAGATCAAGTCTCTGTTACGGAAATATTCAGTTACTCTATAAGAAACATCAGGCTCATTAAAAATTGTTAGACATAGGCCTAGCTGATTTGGCTCAGTGCATAGAACGTTGGCCTGTGGACTGAAGGGTCCCAGGTTTGATTCTTGTCAAGGGCACATGCCCGGTTTCGGGCTTAATCCCCAGTGGGGGGTGTTCAGTAGGCAGTTGACCAATGATTCTCTCTCATCATTGATGTGTCTATCTCTCTCTTCTCCCTTCCTCTCTGAAAATAATTTTAAAATATTTTTTAAAAAAAAAACTGTTATAGTATTTTACTCTGCTTTATTTATCCATGTTTTCTGACAATATAACTAGGTTAATAAAAACTAAAATTGAATTTCTACTCCCTGAAATAACATTATATAAAGTAGCAATGTGTAAAAGAGGTATTTCTTGGAGTTCTAGAAAACACAGTTAATTAAATGTAAAATTTTCACTGGGTCTTTCAGAGGATGGCAAGTTACAGAACATTTACAGAGAGTAAGCATCACCTTTGAATAGGCTAAAGCTGTCAAAGGATAAAACAATTTGTAAATCTAATGCAAAGATGAAGTGTTTAAATACAGATAATACGAATAGGGCAGTAAGTTGTATTTTAAAATTTCTTAACTTAGTGACACAATAGAACAAAAAATAAGAAAAAGGCAAATGCAGAGAACAGGGTATACAACAAAGGTCAGGAGAACGGTATTGTTTTTGGGAGTAAATTGCTGACTTGACCTTAAAATACAAAAGATTTCAGAAAATGTAGGTTTAGATGAAACACGGCCCCTTTGGTTGAATTTCACAAACAAATTGCACGACTTGGTCATTTTCTTATGTGGCTAAGATAATATTAACTAACAAGGGAACGTATTAGTGACTGCAGAAGAACAGTTTTTGATAAAGGAATCTCAGTGGAACAAAATTAACATTCCATAACATAGAATAGGGAAGAAAAGTCTATAAATTTATTGAAAACATTTCAGTGTACATTCCTAGCTATTGTTATTTTAAATCTGGCAGCTACTGTCAGGGACACTTATGGGACAAGAAGTGGTGATGGAAAGAAGCAGTGATCTATGGCACTGACTTCTCAAGGGGCTACAGAAAAAAGAGCCAAGAGTTAAAAAAAGAAATTTATAGGAACTGGGTATGAGGTCCATGTTGAACATAGGTACCTTTAAAACCAAAAGGAGCTCTGTATGGTCCTGCATTTAAACCACATAGACTCGTGAAATAGTTTTGAAAGCCCTAGAAATTAAGAGCTATGTGCAACCTGTCCATAAGGGGCCTGGAATAGGGCATTTTTAATTAAAAAGAGAAGCAATCCACACGGTGCGGTGGAAAGGGCCCTGAACTCAGATCTGCTTTGCCAGCTCTGCCACTTACTCCCCACAGCAGGGGAACATGGTGCTTCCTCACCTACCACATGCTGGGGTGGAGCCCGGGCCACCACATTTCCCTCCAGCTGTGAACGCTTTCTATGACCTAATCTCTACCTTGACTACTTTACAGGGTGGGTTTCCATGAAAATGAAATAAGGTTAGCTTGTGTCGAAATTATTAAATGTTATTTTTTAAAATACAGGAACTCTTATTCTGACCTAAAGTTGATGTGAATAAAGGGGGGTGGAATGCCTCAATGGCAAAAGGGTGGAGAAAATTCAGAGATGATATGATGCTTATGCTACTGAAATCTTCAGAAAGTGAAGTGATTTTCTGTGCACTCAGAAAGAAATCTGACAGCAATCATGAGACATGGTGTCTTTCGGAGGACACGTATTTCAAAATCCTGAAACATAACGAAAGGTACTATTGTCCACCAGTGACTCTGTGCCAAGTGTTGTGGTCAGCACTTGACATGACTGATTTCACCAATTCTCACATCACCCTTATGAGGTACATGTTATTATGTCATTTTACTAGATGGGAGGGAAATGACACTTAAAATGTTTAAGGCAAGGTCACTTAGCTAATATGGATTTGAACCCAGGTCTCTGGCTGACACTAAATTATCTTGTTAATCAAGTTATCAGACTAATTAATTATCAAATCAAATCCATCTTGTTCATCGTAACTATCACATTATACTAATGCTGTTCCTTTCTGCACAAGCACTTCCCCAATTTTAATTGAATTCATCAGTCCAATCAGTTAATTGGGTCAAAAGTTAAGTTGACTTTAGATGTATGTAGACAAAGCCCTGAATAAAAATGTAAGCATTAGAAGACATACTTTTAAGAATCTGTACTAGAATTATCAGCCCTATTAGAGTATGATGTTTGCCTTTTGGTATTTCCATGAAAGGCAATAAAAACATTAATGAGGAAATTTTCAAAGGGAAAAGTAGTCAGGTTATGAAATAAATACATGAACCACCAGAATTTTGGGATACAGCAGGTTTGCAGTTTGCCCAGAACAATACCATATCTGTGTATCATATCATCTTTGATTATAGATTATGATCCTTCATCATCTTTTTTTTACCACATTAATAGAGAAGACATTTGTAGAACACTGAAAAGCTTCTACTATGCATTTTGTCAATGGAGAATTATTAACTGACTATATATTAAGATCCACTTATTTTCGTTACACCTGACTCAGAAGCTACCTCTATCTTTCTTTGGATTGGGAGTGGAGGGGATCATGTAGGAGACAGACCATCAGACAGAGTAAGATCCAGTTATCAGTTGATGTAACTTCAAGAGACTTCCATAACTGGACAACTTGGAAATAAAAAAGGCCCTTCTCGTAGCACTCAGTGATCAAAAGAGAAATACTGGAAGTCACAGAAAAGTTTCTTTTCTTATGCTTTGCTACTCAATTTCATACTCAACTATTCTGAACAGCAGGTATTAACATTTTTGTAAGCACATGATGTACATTGGTCCAAAACAAACACACAGTCGCCTGCCAACTTTGGGAAGTTTTGAAGTCACATTCGGTGATAACACCCCTGCTCCTCCCCCATATCAGAGGATTCGGACAGTGCTTTACAGTTTTGAACTCTATACTAGGCCAATCTAAAAAAATATTTAACGGGAGATTTTAAGAATCTTAGTATGAAAATGTTCAAGAAGGAAACAGAAATGCTCAAATTTTGAAATCCCAGGTGAGGGCTCAGTACACAGTCAAAGGCTAGGACGCATGATGAAAAGGTCCTAAGCTTCCTTGGAAAACCAAATGAGACACTGTCATGGATGATTTATGGAATTTCCTCTTTAGATCAGAAATACTTCCAAAACTACCTCCCACTTGGTGCTTCAGCACTTCGGTAAATGAAGTCAAAAGTGACAATGTACACAAATCCATCCTTATTTTGACATTTCAAACCTCAGTAAAGGCTCAGTTCCACATGGTGGCCTAAAATTAGACAAACTTCTGTAGACTCAAGAAAGAAAAGGAAGTTTTTTGTTGGGTTATTTTTAATAGGCTTCAAAGCTTGTCCAGTCCTCTTTTGTAAATTTTAAGACACAGTTTAGGAAAGGAAACAGGTCCCTGCAGGGGACAAACTAAATTCCAAACACAGGTGCTCAGAAAGTGTTATCATTACCTAGCCTCTAAAAGAAAATCAATGGCTGCCTAAACAGTTACCAATAGTTGTGAACCAAGACAGATTTTAGTTTTGATCAGTGCAATCCCCGCCGCCGCCCCCCCCCCCCCCGTTTTGTGTGATGGAAGAGAGGGAGGGAGGGAAGGGGAGAGGCAGTGGGGAGAAACAGGAGGGGAGAGAAGGGTGAAAAATTGATTGATTGATTGATTGATTGATTGAACAGTCATAACACTGAGAAGGGATCAGAATCCAGAAAGATGTACATCACAACACTCTCATGAAGTTTTGCAAAACAGAGCTACTATCTACACACCAGAAGCTGATGGAATCAAAAACCTTCAGCACTATCTCCTGCCTAATTGAATTGGTGCATGTAATGGAAGGAAGCTGTTTCTCAGAACTGAAATAAGTGGTGCTGGGAAAAGGAGGTGGCCAACAGGGCAGGCTGGAGACAAACAGAATTGGTAGAACAGGCACCCAGATTCTCTGGAAAGCAAATCCTATTTAGTCCTTATCCAACCAGGTCACGGTGAAGTCTGTATCATAGCAACTTGCAACTTTAAATACTACTATTCATTTGGTCATTAGTTTCTCTTGGTTTCTTTCACTTACCCGTATTTTTGATAGCCAAACCCTTAAATGAAAGCAAAGACTATGAGAATGTTGTCAAATTTCAATAATGCTCAAGGAGGTGGGGGGGACTGCCAATCTCCTAATGGTTTGGCCTAACATTCTTCCTGGAGTTACCCAGTAACAGATTAATGTAGCTAAGCATTGTAAGACTGAGCTGAAATACTAAGAAAACATGCCTGAAATTTAAAAGTAGGCCTAACTTTGCTAGTTGGGGAAAAAAAAAACACACCAAAAAACCCCCCAAAAAACACTAAACCACTTCCAGCATTCTCACTGCCATGTTTCCTTATTTATTTATCTTTAATTTATCGTGGTGTCAAAACCCATGTCTGTGGTCTTGAAAAAATCTTGCACAAAGTTTGCTTTTTATAGTACCAGACCATTATAACTAAAAAACCTCAATTAAAAAACTTCCAGGAGAGTTTGGTGCTCAATACCAAAAATGATGTAAAGCCTCAACTGGGAAGGCAAGAAAAGGAGTTACTCTTGCAAGAAATCCAAGTCTAAGACTTGCAACTAAAATCCTTGGTACTAGGGTGACCAATCTAGTTGACATTTTAAGTATATTATTCAACTCATATTCCTGGGTCCAGATTCCACACATATTCTGATTCCAAACTTTGTCTAAAGATCAGAAAGTGTTTTTATTGTTTGTTTCAGCGAATGCCCCAATTCAGACCCACTCAGTTATATCACAAGATGTGTAAATGCTAAAATCCTGAGACAGATTAGCTATCACACTACTCGTCTGATTACATGTCAATCATTGTTGTGATGTAACCATAAAAATGGGATAAGATATGTGTCTGTGTCTGTTTTACTAGTATAAGCAGAAGACTGGAGGCCATTAACTTAGAACCTGGCATCTCAGTTCTGTCAGCAGCCCTACTCAGGAAAACCACCATGTCTCCAATCCATGCCCAGCCCAATCCATGGCTAGCCCAATTCTGGTCACACAGAAAGAATATCTGGCAAACTCATGGTGCTGGGGTGAGAATTACTTAGTCCAAAGTACCATGAAGATGACACTGAGTGGAGACAGTGTCAAGGGGTGGTTAAGATGGTGGCCACCAGAGTCACCTGACTGGTGCCAATTTCCTGGTCAGTAAAACAGAAGCATATTGTGAAAATTAAATAAGATAATTGACATAGAGGCTTAGAATACCACCTGCCTGACATGCAGCAGCATGCGATAAATGCTATTAATATTATTAAAATTCAATTGCATTATCACCAGAAATAGCAATATGTCACATATTCCCATATTCTAAAACCACAAATGTGAATGAGAGTTCCCTCAACTACAGATATGATCCAAACTCAATCAACCCATCAGCAAGTATTTAATGAGTGCCTATGATTCACCACTCAACATTCCTAGACTCCTGATGGCCAGCTCTCCTTATATGAAAGAAGTCGTCACGGGAGTCTTTTTTAATATAGCCAAATCGATTTTATATAACAAAACAGTAGTGAACTCACTGACTTAGGTGTATTCATTTGAAAACTGGGGAAGCAACCTATGACCCACCTTTGAACTGATTTTTAGAATCTCCTCTCTACCCCGTACTCTAGGCTCTGAAGTCAGGTGCTACTCAAGCAGGGAGGAGAAAACAGCAGAGGCCCCAGAGCCGTGGCCTGAAGACCAGGCCCAAATCCACACAACTCTTTTTCAGTACCTCTGGCCTGGTCTGCCTTGGCTTCCGAACCTGCCTCTCCTTGTTTTGTTCTGTTTTCGTTTTTGTGCCGACCAGGAATTGAACCAGTGAATCTGCCTCTTCTTGCCCACCCTTGACCTACTTTCTCCTGGTTCCAAAGGCCACCCACCTCCTTGTATACACCTTCTGACTCTCAGGCTCTGAGTTGATCACAGATAATCATCTGGCTCCTTACTAGACTGAGTGCCTGACCAGCCATGACCCCAATTTTTTAAAGGCACCAAATTGGCCATTTTTACATATATCATGCCATCTTCACAATGTGCCTGTTATGAGCCTAACATGTAGCTATTACAATCTTTACTTTGTAGACTAGGAATGAGTTTCTACACCTAAGTTAAATAATTTGCCTCTGAATGGAATCAGACATGCAAATCAGACCAGCTCAGGCACCAAATACTAGAAATGACCTGGTAACAACAGTTAATAGTAAAATAATGACTATAACTAGCCCTAACTATGAAAGAAGAAAATTTTCAGAAGCCATGACCAATTGATTAAGAACTTAGAAGAACAGATTTCTATCCATCATAAATGCCCTAAGAGCTTAATTATAAAATTCACCTAAATAACAACAGCAGCAGCACAGAGGTAAATAATTTCCTAAAATCAAACAGTTGCCAAGTGGTAGGCCAAGGATTTGAACCCACATTATCAAGTTATCCTGTTGTAAGACCCAAGAGCCAGTGCACAATTCATATGGGAAAAACAAACTTTTCAAGTTAAAATTAAAAAAAGAAAAGAAACCTCTAATTTCTCATTCTTAGTTCCCAGTATATATCTTGCTTTGCAGTACGCCATACAATAGACACTTTTGTTCAGCTCAGCAGGGCTATTTATATGTTGTAACTCTCAGTGCTTTTGGGACGGTGTTCTTCCTTCTCTGAAATCTAAAGATGGTCACGTAAGAAAATTTCAGGGATAAGCTCACTCTGTTTCAGTTGAACAACTAGACACATCGGGGCCACCACCTCTGGGAACACAGAGCCCACCTCCACCGGGAAGACTGAGTGAGTGAAGCTGCTTCGTCTCTTCCTGGCAAGGCTGCCTTGTGACCATGACAGAAAGAGAGGGCACAGACTCACAGAAACCCATCCCGGAGATAAGCAAAGCTGCAGAGGAGAGGCCCGGTTGCGGTGCCCAGTCTGTGCCAGGAAGGAACAGATCTTTCGGAGACTGTTCTCTGACACTGCTGAGGGAGTGGGTGGCAATATTGAGTCTAAACGGAGCACGTCTCCATACCGCCACGCAGCTCCTTACACTTCCCCAGGAAAACAAACTGCTTCACAGATGCATCAATTTCTGAGTTGAAATATAAAACGGGGAGAGTAATTTTTTAATTACGGAGGCAGCTATGGCAGTTGGAGCGGCAGCTGAGGGGCGATGCTAGCAACCTGGGTAGCATGTCACTGCAACCTTGCAACCACTGGGAACTGGCTGTCTTTGGAGGTGGGTACCCCCCGGATGGAGGCCACCTTGAGGAGAGGGGCTCAGGTGGGCCACAAGGGATCACGGATTTCGTTTCAGTTTGGCTAAATAATAATAGTAGTGATGGTGAACATTTGTTAAATGCTTACCATATGCCAAACATATGCTAATCACTTTACCTGAATTATCTCATTTAATTCTCATAATCACCCTATAAGGTAGGTGGGTACTATTACAGCTGACATTTTACCAATAAGGTAACAAGGGCTAACAGGGTGAAATGGCTCTTTCAGGGCCCCCATGTATTACGAAAGCAAAAGTGAAGTAGCTCTGGAATGCCAAAGTGACAGTGCAGGGGTAGCACCCCTGTTCAAACAGCAACACTGTGTGAGATGCCAGGATTGACAGTTAGTAGTTCTGTGGCCTTGGGCATGCCACTAACCTCTCTTTGGCTCAGGTCACTTCTCTGGAAAATGAGGGTGATGATAATAGTACTGCTGCACTGAGTTGCTGAGGGGATTAAATGAGATAATATATATAAAAACTCAGAGTCCTGTGTATTAGCAAAAGAACTACATAAGTATTAGCTGCTGCTACTTTATTATTATCTCTAAGGAACATATTTTACCTAAAAGGCAACTTAATCTGGCTCAAATGCTACTTTCCCTAAGGCACCTTTGCTGTCTGCTGAGAGGTAGTTGCTCCCTTTCTGTGTTCTCCAATGCTCCGCTTACATATTGTTAGAGCTCTTGGCAGACTGACTTGTAGGTAATTCACTTACAATAGGTAATTTACATCTATGTCTGTTCCACTGACTGGACTGTTTAATGGAGACGACTGTTTCTTACCACAGCTCTACTCCCACTGCCATCGCTGAGCTACCACTGTTACTAATTAGCAGAAGCAACAGTAACAATAGTATAGTTAACATCTGTGTGATAAGAGTTTTACATATGATATTACATTTAATGTTTACAATAATTTACAATGTAGAAACTATTCTGAATCCTACTTTACAGATGAGGAAACGGAGGTGTAGAGTGGCTAAGTCACCTGCTTCAGTTCACACAGCTAGTCAATGGTGGAGCCAAGATACAAATACAGGCAGACTAAAGGTCTATAGCTTTGTCCTCCCCGAAACAATGTGCTGTACCGACTGTCAATGGAAAACCAAAGGCATTAGTCTAACAAGGCATTTTATAATAAACTAGAGGCCCAGTGCATGAAATTCATGCACTTGGGGGCGGGAGAAGTCCCTCAGCCTGGCCTGCCCCTTCTCACAGTCCAGGAGCCCTCAGGGGATGTCCTACTGATGGCTTAGGCCCGCACTCCGGCCTCCCTCTGTGGGAGGCGACCGGCCGATCAGAGGAAGGCGATGCCCCCATCACGCCTCAGCTGCTGCCACTGCCGGCCATGAGGCTGCCTGAGCCTTGGCCATCGCACCCACTGCAGCTTGCCTGAGCCTTGCCTGGCCCTCACTGCCTGAGCCACGGGCCCCATCGGTGGCTTGCCAGAGCCCCGGGCCGGCCCTGGGCAAGCGGCAGCGGCCATCAGGAGCACTCACAGCCACCGCTATGTGGGGAGTACAGGCCACCCTCCGCCGGGCCCCGCCTCCCCACCCCCATCACCGACGCTGCAAGTCCCCACCCACACCTGCTGTGCATACAGCCTGATATGTCGTTACGTAACAGCATCCCAACCAATTTGCAAATTACCCTATTATTAGAAGTTTTCTGAGTATACATAATAAAACAGAGGATTCTTCAGTAAAATTTAAGGAAAATGAAACATTTCATTCTCAATTAGCTTAGTACAGTACAAAAAGTATAAAACAGAGTCCCACAATTCCTGTCATTGTGGGACTGAAAACAGGTATAAAATGAGTAATCAAATAAATTAAGACCATTTCAGATTGGTAAAAGTACTATCCTATCTAATAACAGACAAACATGTTAATTGACCATACCTTCACTATGCCTCCCATTGGCTAATCAGTGTGATATGCAAATTAACCACCAACAAAGATGGCATCTAATTTGCATACTGCAGGCAAATTAGATGGACTGCGAGCTGCCATCCGACCCCATGTGCTGCCTAAGCCCCACCCTCAGCCGGGACCCCCGTGTGGGACTCTGGGCTGCGGGGCTTGGAGGTGAGATTGGACTGAGGAAGCCCTATTCTTGCAGAATATTCCTGCAATGGACTTCTAGTGTGAGTATAAATACGAAGGCCAATTTTAGATAGGATGCTCCTCTACAGAGATATCATTTGAACTGGAAGCTGAAGGGTGAGGATTTTGGCAGCTTATTAGGAAGGGCAGCCACGGGAAGGGCAGGGGAAAATGCATTCTAAGCAGTCAACAAGTAGAAAAAGAGTTGGCAGGTTCCAAAAATCAAAGGAGCCAGTGAGGCATCCAGGGAGTCAGTGGTATGAAGTGAGCTTGGAGAGCGAGAGAGACTGTGCAGTATCTGTAAGCCACGGCAACAAGTGTGGATTTTATTCTAAATCCATGGGTTTTTAAGCAGAAGAGTGTTAAAATTAACTCTTTAAACAGCAGTCCGCCTAGAAGGCACAGGAATAAAAGAAGGGGAAACACTCAGAACTATGAAGGAGTTGGAGTAAGGATGATGGTGGCTTGACCTAGAGATATTAGCTTTTTTCCCTTTTGATGGACAAATTTCCACACAAACACTGGAGATGTGTCCTATATTCATTCTATTTGTTCATTCAAATTCAACTTGGAGTGTCTTTAGAGCCCAAGGGGAACTTATCTTCTTTAATGCTCCACTGCACATATGTGGAAACTGAGGCACAGAGAGCTTATCTGACTTGCTAATGTCACACAAGTAACTGAGAGCAGACTCCAAAGTCAGATGTCAGGGGCAAAGGCAAACTAAAGCACGCACACTTTCCTGTTCCTCATAAGCTGCCAGAATTCCGTATTGTAAATAAAAGCCTCCTTGAAGTATTTGAATCTCACGTTAATTCTCGTGTCAACATTAAGCAGCCCAGCACCCAGCTCGCAGACGCAGACGGAGCCTACAGGGTTAAATAAAATGGAAATAAAGTCCAGTCAGAGAACAGTGGGGTATGCCTGGGAAAACTCATAAAAGTAATTTTAAACTCCTCTGTGTTCTTTCCGTTGCTTCCTTCGGGTGTATGTGCAAATTATATCTTACTCTCTCGGTTGCATTTTGCCTTTTCCTCCCTTTTCCCAAAGAAAACTCCCCAAAGAGACAATGCTTTTTTAAAAAAAAAAAAAAAAAGGGGGGGGGGCGGTGAAAAGGGGGGGAGGGAGCCAGTATGAAGTTCCTCTGCGCTCCTCCTCCCTCTGAGCACGGCTCCTATCACACAATAATGTGTTATTTTGTTGAATTTTGGCATCCATCTAGCTTGTTTGGTCAGAAGCCAAAAAATTAGAGTGTGTCGGTCCACCAGTTTCTCAGCAGAGAAGCTCCCTTCTCACCCAGCGAACCCGGCGCCCCTGGCCCGCGGCCAGGAAGGGAAATCCATTTTACATGAAGGAGGCGGCAGCCCGCGCTGGAGCCGCGCTACCTACGAAAATAGCTCCGTGGCCCGGCGCCAGGCGGCCAGGCCCGTCCGGCAGGAGCACTCGGCGTGCGACGCAAGGTGAAGGGCTCTGGGAAGGTGGCCGCTTCTGAGGAACAAGGCAAGGGCTGTGCGTGCCCTCGTGGCGTGTCACGTGGCCGGCCCGGCCCGCGCTGATTGGCTGCGGCCGAGTAAATACAGCCGCCATGTAAGGAGCTGGACGTTGTCACCCTTCGCTGGCTCCTTAAAATGGCGGCCCGGGCCCACACGGGGAGAAGCCGGCGGAAGCCCTCTCTCAGGGTCCCCACCCCCGCCCTGAAGGTTTTTGTTTTTGTTTTTTTCAATAAAACCTTACGGATCTGAGTAGAAACAGATTTCTCCCAACGTGCTTCTCGGGCTCAATTTCACAGTTCGGCATACACTCGGGCTCTGTCAAAAGCTTGACACTGTTCCAGGGGAAATATTAACTGTAAACTTTCCGAGAGGAATTCAAGGAGCCGGCAGCAGCGTCGGGACGCCCTCCCTCCGGGAAAGCACATCCCCAGTGTGGGCCTGCGCACGTTCTGGAAAAGCGGCACAGCAGCCGCAGCTCCAGGGACCTCCTGGAGGGTCCCACTTCACAGTCACACGGGGAAAGGGGAACAAAAAGAAAAGGAACAAAAAGGACGCATCCTCTTCGGCTACAGGCACGGAGGGCTCTCCCTCGCAGGCCTGACCAGTGGAACACCGCACACTCTGATGTATAAATATTTGCCTCTGGCTAAAGTTCAAGCGGCCCTGCCTGGCTGCCAGACACAACAGAAAGCCATCATCCCCGGGAAAGTGTTTACTGCAGCGGTGGCCAAGGGCGGCTGCCAGCAAGAGGGTGCCTCTGATTGGCCGGCCGGCCCGCCTGTCACCCGAAAGCACCTGGCCACTGGCCACCGGCCCCTGGGCTGCTCCCACCTCTCAGGGATGGCTACCTCCTCCATGCACAGCCCGGCGCAGCTACTACAAGACCAACAGACGTGCGGATGGTTTTACCTGTGATCCTCAGGGCAGGGGGCCTGACGGAGCCAAGCCAGCTGGGTACCTGCAATGTGTCTTCTCCTTGAGACTACCTAGGAAGGGCCTGTGACCATTTCACACACACCAACACCACCGGCATTTCTCAAATCGGGTGTTCCCTGCACACCTCCAATGCTCATGCCTATGTATTCCACAATTAAATTCCTCAATCGTCATCACTTGATGATTTTAAGCAACTTTGAAATTCCTGGGAGATAATAAGTTAGGAGAGACCTCTGCTCCATAGCTGAAATTGGCTATCTACACTAATAACAGACAAAGATGCTAATTGACCGTACCTTTGTTACGCCCATCAGCCAATCAGAAGAGTATGCAAATTAACCCAACAAAGATGGCTGTTAAATTTGCATACTGCAGGCAGGGTGGGACAGCGCCATCTGCCACCTGCCCCGCCGCCATCCGGCCCTCCCGTATGTGACCTGGGGCCGCCAGGCGGGACAGCAGTGGAGACAGGAGGAAGCCAGGCACTGGAGACAGGAGGGAGCCAGGCAGCAGTGACAGGAGGAATCGAGGCTTCGCTCCGGCTTCAGGAAACCCTATTCTTGCAGGAATGGGCCTGAGGAAGCCCTATTCTTACAGGAATCTACCTGCAACGGGCCTCTAGTCCTGTATAATAAAAGCCTAATATGCAAATAGTTCAACTGGGAGTTCTACCAGGAGTTCGATTGCTCGCTATGATGTGCGCTGACCATCAGGGGGCAGCACAGAACATGGCGGCGGCAGTGGCGCTGGCATTGTGTGGCAGTGGAGGTGCTGCTGGCCCCAGTGGGCCCCGACAAGAGCGGGACCGCAGTGGGATGCTGGAGCAGGTGAGCAGGTGGTACCAGGCCAAGGCGGGTGCAAGCGAGGGCCCAATCGCCCTGACCAATCACCCCACAGACAGCGACCAGCAGCTGGCAGGCCCTGATTGCCCAATTGGGGCCGGGCCGTGGGCTGGGATGGGGAACTGGGGGTGGGTGACAGTGACCAACCTCCCGTGGCGCCCGGGCAAGGGGCTGTGACTGCTCTCTGGCTACCTGGGGGCAGGGGTGACGGGATCGAAGGTGCGGTGAGAATGCAGGGTGTCTGCCGAGCTCGCTCTCACTCCGCATGCTACCTTCCCCAAGGACGCCAAGGCTCACGCTGGGGAAACCCCGGCACTCAGGTGCCAGGCGCTTGTGAGGAACCCGCCCCACATCCACAGGCCTCTTCAGGTGAGCCGGACCGCGGCCACCAGGACCACAGGGGCCAGTCGGGCTCCCCGTGGGTTCACGCAGGAGCTGGTCTGCAAGGCTGGCCAGGAGAGAGCGCGCTGCCCACCTGGCTACTGTGTGGCACCGCTGGGCAGCCCAGAGGCCCATGCTGCGCTCTGGCCCGCAGTGTCTGGCCGTGCTCAGCGCATCTCTGCATGGGGACTCAGGTGCCATGACTCAGGCAAAGGGGGGCGTGTGGGGTCTAGAGGCCCAGGTGCTGCCAGGGCCTAGAGGTCATCTGCAGCCTGCCCTTCCACACCAGACACTTGCACTTCGATCGCTGGCGAGGCATAGAGACCATACCCGTGTATGAATTTCATGCACCGGGCCTCTAGTCTATATAAAAGGCTAATATGCTAAGTGTCTGACCGTCCAACCGGTCACTATGATGTGCACTGACCACCAGGCGGCAGATGCTCAACACAGGAGCTGCTGTGATGCACACTGGCCATTTACAGAGAAACGGCACCATGGGCCTGGCACCCACAAAGCAACACTCAGCTTCCTCCAAGTGGGACACAGGCCCGGCCACCAACCCAGATTGACAGCCCCCCAAATCACAGTTGACACTGCCGAGACCCCATGGCGCAATATGCGGCCCACAGCCCAGCCTAGCCCGGAAACTGTGGCTGTGGGGGCCAGGTAATGACGTCACGTAGCAACAGCCGGCTTCCTCTCCCTAGCAACTATCCTCCTTGGAGTTTCTTCAGCCCAGGAACACGACTTGCTTTATAGCCAGTAGGAAACACTTTACACTGTAACTGAATATCTGTGAAGCATTTTCCTGTGCCTCATCTCATTTGATCCTCACAGAAGTCCTGGAGTAGGTAGATAGGAGATTCAGTGGAATCCTATTTTCTTTTCATTAGCTGGAAAACAGAGATTTAGAAAGCTTAGAAATTTGACCCGACTGAAAAGAAGTAAGAAATGGTGGACCTTGAAAATGACTTCAGGTTTTCTCACTGCGCATAATATAGTCCAACACTGCTGCAGTTAAATATTTTACCCTTTGTACTTCCTGAGTGATCTACAATAATAATCTGCTTTGTGTTGATATTTACTGCTGTGTTACTGACAATTACCTGAAAGAGATGTTGGGGTGCTTCACTGGGCTGGAAAATGTTTAGCTACATCAGAAAGCAGGTCTAATTAAGCAAGTTTATTCTCTATATATAAAAGGCTAAGTTGACTTGCGCACGTGTGATACATATAAAGCTCTCACTGGCGCCAATCGCACTCATGTGTTTCAATCTGTCATTGTCAATCGTGACTTTGGTTGACACTTCTATTATAGAGAAAGGGCGAATAGTGATATTAAAATATTTCTTCTAATTAATTTCCTTTCAATGTGCACAAATCCATGCACCAGGCCACTAGTTTTGTTTTGTGTTTTTTTTTAAATATATTTTATTGATTTTTTACAGAGAGGAAGGGAGAGAGATAGAGAGTTAGAAACATCGATGAGAGAGAAACATCGATCAGCTGCCTCCTGCACATCCCCTATCGGGGATGTGCCCGCAACCCAGGTACATGCCCTTGACCGGAATCGAACCTGGGATCTTTCAGTCCGCAGACCGACGCTCTATCCACTGAGCCAAACTGGTTTTGGCAAGGCCACTAGTTTTAAATAAAGCAAACGGTCCTTCCAATGCTCTCTCTAAAAACCAAAATATACATTGTACTGTTTCACAGTCGCTACAGTTCCAAAGCAGGTAGAAATAAGAGAAGCTTCCCAGGAAAAGATTAAGATCTCTAATTGAGATCTAGGAATTGAATGAGAAAATGATCTTAAACTCTTTTCAGAAAAGTTATATAGTCATAGTTTATGCTAAGTATGTAGCTAGCAGGGCCAAATTTTTCCATGATATTCAGTATTCAGGGAAGTTTGAATACAATCAAGACAAGTCATAATATTTTAAAATTATTGTCACCCATATAACATTTCTGTCTTCATAAACATTAATGCATGAATCAAACTTGTCCTTAAGATTGTAAACGAAATGTTCCTATTTAGTTGAACTGAAAGTTATACAGAACATGGGACAGGAAAATCAAGAAATATAAAGCTAAGAACTTCTTTCAAGTAAAATATTTGATATTAAGGAACAATAATTTAGGTAGAGCAAACCAAGCTGTTATTTCATCTGTTTAAAATAAAATACACATTTGCTGAATTAAAACATTTGCCTGTTTGTTAAAAATAAAGATTTTATATCTGTACACAATTTGGATCTCTAACTGAAAATTCTTCAGGGTCCTGAATCTTGGCTAATTTTAGGCTTAAAGAAATTTCTAAATATGAATTTGGTGCAAAACTAAAATAATGTACCAAATAATTCCAATTTCAATTGTATGAAACTTTGACTAATTCCTAACCAAATGTGTCACTAAGGTTGATCTGTGTTCGACCTCAGAAGCCCAGGATTTATAGTATCAAGTTTGGCTTCCAGGAGATCGCAGCGAATCATGGGCAAGCAGATCACAGAGGAATGTTCTGTTCCCAGCTGTGAACAAGACAGAATTAACTCTGAGACACTTCCTCCTGCTACCCGGGTGGACAAAAAGGTCAAGATGGTTAGCTCTTGTAGTCTCAGTACCAACCGTCAAAACAACAGGCATGTTAAAAATAGATCGTCTATAGGCCACCAAGATACAAATGCAGAAAGAATTTAAAATAAAAATAGAATATATTTAAGTTTCCGCGTCAAGTATTTGAAATACTATAACATGAAACCAAGGAGAAAAAGGACAGAACAATAATTTTCCCAAGTGAATTAACTTTACAAACTTTGAGTCTTAAAATTTTAAAAAACAACCATTCTGACCCCAAGGATGACACTTTTCTTAGGAAATTCCTTGGATTCACAAGTAATTCATTAGTAATTAAAGCATGAGGCAAATTTACCACTTTCATTTGTTTATATTTTGATAACTGCATTTTTCTCCGCTCAATTTCTATGGAAATAAAAATACTGTTTACTGTCATAGGAATTTTTTTATCCATCAGTGGGGAACACAGTTGAAATATTATAAGGGTTTTTTGTGGGGTTTTTTTTAATGCAATGAAATAGTCAAGACATTCCATGGTGGTATGATATATCAATTCTATCATAACCATGTAGAAAACCAGAGGCAACTGCTGTTTTATATGTAAGTAGTTACTTAAGACTTATCACCAAGCAACATGTTTAATAAAGTCTGTGTCATTTGTACGATAAAATGTTAAAACATTAATAAAACTAAACTGGCAATAAAAGTAATTCCATCTTACAGACTTTCACACTGAACAAAAATGTACCTTCTAAATAAAAATAATGTTGCAAAGGTAAATATTCTTTTTAAGGCTGCCGAATACATCACTTTACTAGGAAAGGCTTAGCTGTGTTATTTGCAATTCCCTCATTGCACAACAATGTACATTACTGTCTGTAAGCTCTAATTTGGCATGGCGCATCATTAATGACCTGAATGGTGGCTGTTTCACACATACATATTTAATTACAACAGCTGAACAAATTACATATTTATGCTTTATAAAGGGGATTGCCAGTCTAATTCATTTGCTATGCATGCAGGTACAGGACTCCATCTGCAACAGCATCTGCACAACAAGAGCTAACAATTATCCATTGTACAGCAAGTAAGCATATCTGGGGAAACCTGGAAGGGTGGCTGTCATATTAACCATTTCACTGCCTCGGGTGCTGTATTTCTTCCAGGGATCAAAATCTTTTAAAACAAAAATTGTAGCCCTTATATGCCTTCTTGGTCATGTAACAGAATCGGCCAAGCCTCTCATCCATGCTAATTTCCGATGGATTTAAGATGAAAGATTTTAAATCCCATAGTACAGGGCGGTTGTACTTCATGTGGCTTCTTATAGTGAGCAGACATTTTCTTATGTGACTTGCAGCCCCAGAACCCAGACACTGGTCTTTAACAGCCTTTGCCAAGACGTCAGTGGAACTTATCTTCAGCCAGAACAGAAGTTAAGACTTTGTTACCACACTCTCCATTACACCGTAGACCTGGGTGTTTATAGAGAATGGGTCTGAGGAACTTTCTTAAAAGAAAGCACACTCTAAGCCCCTTTGGAGAGTCCCAAGACTCTGCCGAGCCATTCTTATCATCAATACATTTTCCAGAGAAGCCACAACTAAAAGCTACTATTCCCTCTTTTGGTAATAAAGTCCCGTTCACCAGAGCTGCAACCTCATCTTAAGTGGCTTCAGGACTTTCGTATGTTTAATTTAATATATCCAATGAGTAATATAAATATTCTGGACCATCACTTCTACTTCAAAACCCAAAGAGGAAGAATTAAGAGTCAGCCAATCAATAGTGAGGTTTCCCATTATCATTTAAGGCTCTTGCTAGGCAATAAAGAGGCTCCATGGTGATGGCCCCTAAAAGCTCCTTACGGCGTCTTTGCCTCTTTAGGCCGCAAAATCAAAGCATGAGTCAGAGGTGTGGGTTTTTTAATGTTCCCTCTTGAGTGATGGAGTTCAAGCCAGGGGCTGACTAGGTGAGGAGGGGGTGGGGGGCACGGCAGTCCTGGGTACCATGCGAGTAGAGTAAGGGGCATCTGCCCTCTCCCTGGCGTGAATCCCAAGGAGTCAGGGCATACTGAAGGGTGGATACCGAAAGGCACTTCCAGCTGTCCATGCAGGTCTTGGCTACACTAGAGCCAAGTTCACATATGGAGAGAGTCCTGATTCACTGAATATCAGCCACCTGTGGAAGTCAGCCTTTGGCCAGAAACCACACTGTGAATGAGAAGACAAAAGCTTATCTGACATCTCCACAGGCCAAAGGACCTTTAGAAGAACCAGGACTTGATCTATGGGGTTGCACATCCAAATCAACTTTCACTATCAAAATAAATCTGCACTCCACAGAGAGTTACTGGAAATGCACCCTCTCCCTGGTGCAGAACCAGGACTACCAATTCAGTTGGTGAGGAACCACAGTGAGAAGGAGGGGCCCGGCCGGGGTTTGAATTCACTGCCCCTGGACTTGCAGGAGACTTGAGGTCAGACTTCCTGAGGAGTTAGCATGGGGCTCCCCAGGAGTTTCCCATGAAGCAAAGAGCTGCCCTCTACGTTCCACTCGCACCCAACACTCCGTCGGATGCTTCAGTCAGCAGCCCAAAGGCAACCACACAGAGGCTGCATGTTGCTTCATACTTCACAAAGGCTTTGATGAACCCCGGAAGGCGGCTGTGTCCAGTTTATAGATGCAAGCACTGAGGTGCAGAGACATTGACTCGCCCAACACACCTAAGAAATGGCAGAACTGGGGCCCAAGTTTGAGACGGCCTGACTCCCATTCCTCTGTTCCTCCCCTAAAACTAAGCCTAGCCTCACTGCTGCCCCTGCTCTCTTGCTTTGCATGTGCAAGGCTGTCAACTTCCCAGTGAGAGGCCCCAGTATGGATGCATCTTTGTCAGCACTAGTAGTGTTGACTTCAAAAGCAAATGCAGCAGAAACTACCGGGGCCCTCCCCCTATGCTGTTCACCCCACCCTGGAGGTGGCCTACAGCTGGGGCAGACATGCTTTCCCGTCTCAAACACAAACACCTGAGTCTTTCTGCCTCAGGGCTTTCTCTGTCCACAGGGCAGAGTGGGGCAGACTGGAAGTGCAGAATTCATGTGCACAGGAGCCACCCTCAAGCACAGAGGACAAGAGTTGGCTCTCGGTGAAATAATTATGATGATGTTCTACCTCCCGGGGAGTACCCAGAGGGAATGAGCCCCAGTTGGTCACAGCAATAATGCGCGCACTAAGATGCCCTTTACTGGACATTTTTCCTCCCTATACTCCCTGGGATCACCTCCCAAACCTTAGTCTCGGGGCCTGCTTGTGAGGAAACCCCAACAATAAAACAAGTATTCATGCCAGTAACAAAGTAAGCATGGCCTTTGGGTCCACCGCTAACCATAACCTCACACTACTATTCTGCCTTGATCAATTTCTTACCAGAATGATAGTACAGTTGGCACCATCCTTCCAACAGTGGGTGATTCCAGCAAGGCTATGGCCTTGCCAGAAGATGGTCAGAGAAGCAACTGTTGAGGACACTTGATTTTGAGCCAGCTTCTGTTTGTTTATTCTCAGCAGGCTATTTAGCCTCCATGGTGATCAGCTCCCCACATATGAAATAAGGAGGATGGCTCCTACCCCAGGGTAGGATTGTGAGGATAAAATAGGGCATTTGTAAAAGCAACTAGCACATAGCCTAGCTATATAGCACAAAAGTGCATCATTATCACTATTATAGAATTAACTGTAAGGCCAAAAGACACCAATATGATTTGGATGAATGCTAACCAGGAAAAAAAAAATCTCTAAAGGTAGGATATAAGGTAACAAACTTTTTCTCCTATTGCTCTATCTTTTAGCCACCTTTAATTAACCAAGCGTAATTCGAAAGCTTTAGCAAACTAACCCCTTCGCTGGTGTGGCTGATATCACCTAAAAGTTATTGGTGATACTCTGTACCAGCTCTCTGTAAGTCAATGCCACAGGCACCTTGGCTGACCTTGGCAACTTTCAAACCACAAAGCCATGAGCTACTGCACTTCTGCCTCAGTCTCTGGCAATCTGGGGGAAGTGGGCAGAGGGATTAACCAGGGACCCACGTAAGATAAATGAGCTGTTGTAAGGTGCCACATACCAATTCATGCGCTCGAAGGAAGAGATGGATGGTGCCCTGGAAGGGCTGATTTACTGTCTAAGGAGAAAGTCTCCTATAGATCTTCATTAAGAATGCTAACTTCCCAAGGTTGATTTGCAAGAGTGGCTACTGTGTGGGACAAAAGACAAAAAAAAAAAAAACACAAAGTTTGCAAATGTCAAGGTCTTACAGAACCAATAATAGAGATGGCTCATTAAAGCTCCTCTTTTTTCAGGATGGCTTACATTTGAGGAGGGGATTATGGAAAGTGGAGTCTGACTAGCCTAAAAGCAGAGAGTCTTGTATATAATAAATGGTTGTCCAAACCACATACACAGAGGATAGAGCCATTCTTCCTACAAACACTAACTAGATATAACATAACCTTCTTTAATGATTCAGAACATACCTGAGGATCATGCCATAGGGTTAACTTCTCCATGCTTCAATTTTCTTGTCTTTAAAATACTGATAACAGGGAGTTGTAACAATTAAATGAGCTAATGCACATAATATCACTAGGTAAGTGGTGTAATGCAGATAGTGCTTTTTTAAAATCAGGGTTATTATTATGACTATCATCAAAAATTCACTAAATATTGATTAAGATTATATATATACTAGAGGCCCGATGCACAAAATTCATGCAAGAGTAGGCCTGCCTTCCCCCACCTGCCGGCACCAGCTTCCCTCTGGCACCCAGGACCCGGGCTTCCCTCGCAGCCCTGGCATCATCCGGGAGGACATCCAGAAGGATATCCGATCTCATCAGCATATTACACTTTTATTATTATAGATAATGTATATATAATCTTAAAAGTATATATATGGTATAGGACAGTGGTCGGCAAACTGAGGCTCACGAGCCACATGCGGCTCTTTGGCCCCTTGAGTGTGGCTCTTTCACAAAATAGCACGTGCAGGCGCGCATGTACAGTGCGATCGAAACTTCGTGGCCCATGCGCAGAAGTCGGTATTTTGTGGAAGAGCCACACTCAAGGGGCCAAAGAACCGCATGTGGCTCGCGAGCCGCAGTGTGCCGACCACAGGAGATTGGAATAACTTGACCCTATAAAATACAAATCAAAAGAACAAATCACTTCTTATCAATGCCCTATTAAAAGTTCGTCCAAGCCAGTGTGGCTCAGTGGTTGAGCGTTGACCTATGAACCAGGAGGTCATGGTTCAATTCCAGGTCAGGGAACATGCCAGGGTTGCGGGCTTGATCCCCAGTGTGAGGTGTGCAGGAGGAAGCTGATCAATAATTCTCTCTCATCATTGATGTTTCTATCTCTCCCTCTCTCTGCCTCTCTGAAATCAATAAAACGTATTTTTTTAAAAGTTCATCCAAAAATCCTAACTCGTACAATTCAAAACATAACTTCAGCCCATCAAACGAACCTTCCCAACAACAAGATCTGTGTCTTCCTTCCTTGTGCCCCGGGCACGTATCACAGTGCCTGGCATATCAGAGGTGCTCAAAGGTTCTCAGATGGAGCCGAACCAATGGGCCCTTCCTCTAACTGTTAGAGTCTAACACATGGAGCAAAGGCAGAAATACACTCCCTCCCTTCCTCTCAGTTTTCAATGCGAATGGCAGATACCTGGTAACTCACTGGTTTGGTACCACATGACAGCAGCTTCGTTCACTCACTTCTGCTTCCTCATTTCCCCTCCCACTGCCAGATGAAACGAAGGATAACAAATCCTTTTAAAAGCCACGGTGCACTCTATCTCTGACCTCGCTCCAGAGTCCTGATGGTATGTGGAATTCCCCAACCCATTCCATTAAAAGTCCATTTCATTTTTAGACCAGATGGAGAACAAAAGAATTCATCTGCTTCGTGGAGTGTGTGTAGGCGTGCATGTGACTCTCAGAGCAGGTAACAGTGTCTGGGTAAAGCCTCCCCAACAGCTTCGCAAACTCCCCTGGCCTGCTGAGAGCCACACATTTCAAAATCACTGAAACTAGGCGCAGACCCAGGGTGGGGCTCCTGTAAGTACATTCAGCCATGGACCTCCCATCTGCCTAACACCCTCACCTCCTGGTTGTTTTTTCCTTTAAGACACCACATGTCTGAGAGGAAAAATTATGAGAGGCAAAATGAAAGCTGAAAGACAATATAACAAACAGTGTTTAAAATAGAAAAAAATAGCCAAATCCTAAAGCTTCCCCTCTCTCCATCCATGTCTTTCGTCAGCTCTGCCCTCATCATCAATCTCTATTCACTTTTCCCTAACACAGAATAGCATTTATTGAGAATGTTTTGAGTGCCTGCCAGGCCACTATGCATCCATTATCTCACTTAAGGCCCTTAGGTATCACCCTTATCCCTGCTGGACAGACAGAAACTGGGACTGAGAGAGGGGAAGTCCTTATCCAAGGTCACACAGCTGGAATGTGGAGGGACTGAGCCATCTGACTATAAGTCTTATGTTCCTTCCCTGGAACACCCTCACCTCCCATAGGAAATGCTTGGGAATATCTTCACGGTCCTGCCCAAAGAGGTGAGAGAAATAAATAAAGGGAAATTAGGATAAGTAAGGAATTGATTGAGGGCAAGTAAAGCAATCCCTTAGTCTTCCCTTGAGAGTAGATTTGAAGCCCCTACAAATGGAAAATGATAGCTTTTCCACCTTACACCTGAAACTCAAATACGAAAAACATGCATTGTGATACCACCGTCCACATGTATAAAATGTCCCTTCCAAGGGACATTTTCCATTATCCACATGTATAAAAGTCACTTCTCTATCATTTTCTCCACAGATCTGCAGGCTGGTGAGGGCAGATTACAGACTCTCATCTTTGGACAAATTGGGAGAAACCCCCGGCATGGAGAAGCTGAGGCATGCTCCTGATCACCCAGCGAGTGACCTCAGGCAGTAGGGCAAGCCCCTTGACCCCCTTGGTCTCTTCTCATTTTATTTAGTAACCAGTGCGACTCTCTTGGATCTGTCTCTCCCAGCAGACTTCCATGTTTCTCAGGAAGAGCTGCCAATTTTTCTTTCCTAGATGAGCAATGAACCTTCCAAGGGTATCAAAACAAACAGTGGAAAGAGCACTGGCCGTCAAGCCAGAATGAAATCTAGGGGGCTCACGTCCCAGTCACTTACTGGTTGTGAAACCCTGGGCACAAGACTTGCAAGCACATAGGTTTCGGGTTCCTCACCTGTAATTTGGAAGTAACAATACCTGCCCTCTCTACCTTATGGAGTTGTCAGAAAAATCAAATGAGAGAATGGATATGAAGGGTTCCTTATAAAACTGCAAATACTGTACAAATATAAAGGATTATTATTTTTGGATTCAAAAGACTTTCTCAACTGAACGAAGCCCTGTGTAGCTGGATGATCATGTTATGTTATAAATAACCAAGAAAAATGTTCTGGTTCCTGAAACAATTTTACCAGCCTGCTTGCTCCCATGAAAGGACACTGGTAGTAAAATGAATTAAATCAGCACTCTTCGCTATCTTCAGGACATAAATTGTCACTAGCAGCAGATCACTAGATGAAGGGCTATTTTCAAAGGCATACAGACCTCTGACTATAAAAAGCTGCCCTTCACTAGTCTAGAACGCAGGACAAGGGGCAAGGTGGGGTGGGGGAAAGGAGGCTGCCTGCTGGTTTTACAACAAGAATTATCCCACATGGACTGCCTTGTCTCCAACAGTGGTTGAAAGAGCTCATATGCTAAACTCAGCGTCTTGTTAAATATTTCAAGGATGCTAATGGAACCAGTCAACTCTGTTATGCATCAACAGGCTGGCTTTATCCTAAAACCAATTATAAATAAACTTCTAAATACAGCCTTCTTTAAATATGCATTTTTAAAAAAACAAAAACAAAAAACACATCCAACCTCCATGCCATCCGTCACCAGCACATATCTGACTCTTCTAAAACCCACTGTCTATGGGGACCCGGTCCTGCACCTCTGTGACCATTGCCTTCAGAGCCATGGCTAGTACACCACTATTTCTAATAACTCCTAAAGGTTCCTTTCTCTTCAGAAAGCAGAAATTCACTGCCAAACACACTGCTTCCATTCACAAGATTATTTATGGTGCTGATAATTGAATTCCAGTCACATGACCAAGGAAGACTGGGTTCAGAGGGAAAAGAACCTAACCATAATTTCTAGAGAGATCCATAAATTACTGCTTTTCTCCCCTGGAGGTTAGAGTCCTTGGATTCTTCCCTAGCATTTAGTCTAAGTTTGGAATCATCACAGAAATTCCTTTCTCTGTACTCAGTGACAAAGCTCCTAAGGTAAACCCTTTGAAATCACCCTTTGTATTAACCCCTGAGGACCCCTAGGGGGTGCATGGGAAATCCCTCTCCACATCAAATGCTGCTGTCTCCATTACAGCTCTCAGTTCCTAGGGTCTATTGTCTTAGAATCAAGGGTATAATCCTATTCCAGGGCTCTTACACCAACAGAAGCACAGAGTCGCATCCACACCTGCACCAGCACAGGCCTGTGAGCATGGTGGCCACAGCAAACGGCAGATTCTCTCATTTCCTCTAAAATTAGACCACCAGGGCATCCCCTTCATTGCTTTAAGGAAGACCTACCAAAATTTTTTTCCTAAATAAGAAATTCCTCCTCCTCCCACATCCTATATTTAGTGTTTTAACAAAGATGGGAGCTTTAATGATTCAGTGTAGCCTGCATGACAGACAGCATTTATCTGGTATTATCCTTTGGCTCAACCAGAGAAGAAATGGCACTACAGCACTTCCAAAATATTTTCAAATTATGCTTAAAATAAAAATACAATGAATAATGTCAGACTAGACAGAACATCAAACATTTTTTCCAAGAATTGCCTTCTTAAACATATCACACTTCCATTTGCTTGGCTTCTTATTTCAAGTAGATGGGTTAAACGACATCATCCTATTGTAATACTTTTAGCCTGGAATACATTTAGCATTTCAGAAATTTTTTCACCAGTCCCCTTTATGTCACAGTTTTAGAAAATATAATAAGTAGTATTTGATCAAAGACTGGTAATATAAGAAATTGGGAAAGTAAATGAATCATCTAAGCGATGTAGCCAATCTGGTATACATGCAAAGGCCTTTTGCTAAGTATGAACATAAGCACCCATGTGTGTGCATGCACACACACACACATGTATATGCACCCACACATACATATACACCCACACACATCACAGAGCAAAAGCAAACACTATGTTAGCAACTTAGGCATTATTTTCTATAAACTTTCTTTCCTTTTTATTTAGGAAAGAATCTCAATAACTCTCTCTCTCTCTCTCTCTCTCTCTCTCTCTCTCTCTCTCTCTCTCAGAGCCCAGTAGCTATTTAAAAGCACACACAGAGACAAAGTCTGCTTCTTTAGAAGCTTATCAAGACCCAACACCTTTGCGGTGCACCATCACTGATGTTGGCACAGACTGGTGATAAGTGTCCGGCCGTTAAAAAGGCAATGACAATTTCTGCTCAGCTCAGACCATCTTCTAAAGTTCCAAAGTAAAGAAATACTTCCTACTATCCTCAGTGAAGAACACTATTTTGCAGGAAAGTTCAAAATGTTACTGATAATTACCCTTGTCATTTAGATGGGAAAAGTGGGGCTGAAGGGCTGGGGGAGCGTATTCCCAGGCAGGAGTTCAGGTTAGGTTACAGTCCTGAACGTTCAAAAACCCTGCATTGGCTGGAGTACAGGGAAAATACCGAGTGCTATGATCCAAGACCATTTACTAGCAAGCTGGGTTTCTGGGCCTATCCGAATAATGTAGGTCTTGGCCATAAATTGCCCAGGAACCCTACAGCTTCTTGGCGGTCATCTCAAGTTTTACAATATACCCACATTTACAGGCATTCTTCCTCCCCCAACTAGGTAAAAGGAAATTGTGGGAATCTGAGCAGCTGTGAACCTGTCCAAATGCCACCTACATTTTAGATCCTTCAGGGAGACAAGTGTGAACTTAAATCATTCACTTAACCTCTTCTGGGTCACGGATGCCTTTGGGAACCTGATGAAAGCTACAGCTGACGGTGTCCAGGAGTTGTATTCAGACAGCTGTCTATGCATGAGGATCCCCAAGGTAGCTGAATGGGGCCAGACAAAGGAAGCCAACACAGCGCCTACTGACACTCCATAAAATTCTGATTGCTGACCTATGCTAATTATTACCATGTCTTCCAAGATAAATGGCAAGTACCCCAAGAGTACATGGCAGGAGTAGTGGGAAAATATGCCTTTACATACCACAAAAGTATCACAGTGTAATGGCAAATAGCATATATTACACTACTTTCATTCAAATCCCAGAGAGGAAAGCCAATCTTTGGTGTTCAAATTCAATCAGAAGAAAACTGGTTTAGTCAACTACTCACTTATTAAGCAAGTACTCTGTGCAAGAAGCCAGGCTTTCCTGAGGATAACAAAGAATCATAAGACTGTTCCTATCCATTGGGAATTGAGAGCCACATTGGGGAGAGAAAAGACCAAGATGTTGTTGATATCATAGTCCAGGTTTTAAACCTTTTGATTTTCCCAGTAAGTAGCATAATGTCTGGCAAAAACAGCCATTTAGTAAATACCTATTGACCACTGAACATGTCTAAGTACACAAATATGTAAAACACCAGGCAGCAAAAATGAATAATACAGAGTCCAACCACAAAGTAGGTAAGATAATTGTATTGGAAAGTGCGGACCCCTTTCCAAAACAACCACATTCAGTTGCAGAGTCTGAAAGACTTCAGGAGGGACCACACCTAAAACACAGAATGAGGGCAGACAGGCCTTCTCTGGACAGAGACATTAAGTGTAGAAGGAACAGCATTCCTGGAGGGACAATGGAGAGAGCACAGTGGGGGGAGTGGGGAGAGGCAAACAGCAAAAACCAATCTGACCAGAACACAGAAGTGTCGGGGGGGTGGGGGGCATAAATATTTAGAATCTTCTATTCTTTACTTGTTACACAAATGGGGAATAAACAGGCTTCTGACTGTCTATGTTGCTTTTTAAGCTTGCAGAGGGGGTGGGGGATACTTAGAGTATTTATCTAAAAGCTTTCAAGATTCTCTACAATTATGATTTTTTTGCTTTAGGGAGGAATCAATTCAATTTTGTAAATAAAAGCTTCCCTTCAACAGAGTCCAGGCAGGCTATGTTGAACAAGTTGCTATTTTATTCATTTAGGTTTCCCACACAGAGGCCTGATACGAGGAGCAAAAGTTTCACAGGTTTGCCATTTGTTTTATGTAACTGCATCTTGTCTCCAACAAAATTATGATAAGACAGACTTTGTTTTCTAAACAAACTTGAGGCCTTCCATAAGCAAAGGAAGCAAGCCTTGCTGTGAAAGAAAGAAAGAAAGAAAGAAAGAAAGAAAGAGAGAGAGAGAGAGAGAGAGAGAGGGAGGGAGGGAGGGAGGGAGGGAGGGAGGGAGGGAGGGAGGGAGGGAGGAAGTGCTGATAAGTGGGTAAGTGAAAAATATTTAACAGCCATTCATAATTAAGCTTTTCAAAAAAATGTGACCAAATCTATGGGCTCGCCCAACTGGTGTGGCTCAGTGGTTGAGCACTGACCTATGAACCAGGAAGTCACAGTTTGATTCCCTGTCAGGGCACATGCCTCGGTTGTGGGCTCAATCCCCAGTGTGGGGCATACACGAGATAGCCGATCAAGGATTCTCTCTCATCATTGATATTTCTATCTCTCTCTCCCTCTCCTTTCCTCTCTGAAATCAATAAAGATCTATTTTTAAATAAAAGCTATGGGCTTATAGAAAATACCAAGACTGCTATAGCCAAGGCTTAATTTTCAACCCCCTGGAAAGAGATATGTAACATCAATCCAGAGGCATGAAATAGTCATAGGATATCCCAAATATAGTGCTATTTTAAAGAACTATAACAGGAGAAATTTTTATTGAATATCTTCAAGAATCCTGGTCACAGGAAATGTTAGTGTCCATAATCTGCCCATATCACCAGTCTGGGTAACTAACACTGTTTCTTAAAGGCTCACTAGCTGTATATCTGTTTGAGTTCATGGAATAAATAATGCTCTTTTATTTTTATTTAATCTTCCCCATTAAAAAACTAAAGTGCAATTTCCTTTAGCATTTTTCATGTCAAAAACGAGCATCTTTTCAACTCTATCTCTCAACATACACCTATAATATGCATGCGCACACAGGGACAGGCCTCTCAAGCCGAAGCAGATGTACCTAAACTCAGTTGCTGTAGGAAAACAATGTAAATATAAATACATTTTTTTACTTCCACGAAAGCTCTAATTATTAAAGGTATTGCAGTTGGTATTGGCACTATTACATAGATCAGTGTGAGTTAATGCCACCAGCTTGTGTGATAGTTAATGCCTCCACTTTTAATGTAAATGCACTTGCCAAACTTGACTTAGACGTGTACATAAGGTAACACAGGAATCTCTTCGTAAAAAGTCCAGAGAAGGTTCCCCACAACCACCAACCAAAGCCCATACCCATTAGCCCTCCCATCATCCTTTGATCCACCAGGTAAATGCAAAGTATCAACTTGGCATGAAATCTTCCTAATCTTATTAAGTTTACATCAATATCTGTGTATGTGAAGAGCATCCAATATGAGAATTTAAGTAACCTTTTGGATTTGAGCTAGGGGGTTTTCCAGGCACACCCAGAAATCTGCTGAAGATAAGGATAAGCTATGACACGCTTTTGCAAGATTAGAGGTAGAGGAAATGAAACGCAAAGAAAACTAAAAGGATCACAGCACCTAAAACCTGCAGATGTTTTCATGGAAAATAACACCATTTCTGGCTCACAGAAATAACAACAGGATTAATAGTTGCAGATTTGTCCTTTCTCCTCAGATCCTTTTTCAAACTACTTCAAATGAATACATGAAGAATTGATTTTTAAACCCATGTAAATTCTTAGAGACAATGCAGACTGACTTAATTATAATCAATAAAATCTACAGACATTGATGCAACCCAGCAGAAACACTTGCTCCCAAAAAGCAAGGCATAAAAATCACTCCGTGGCTCCCTTTGTACGCAACACTGATATGACCTTAATAAATATTTCATTCCTTTCAGTGAATAACCAAGCATCGAGATGGCAAATTTTAATAGCTAGGAAATAATGGCATAATGACTCCACCAAGAAGAGGCCTCCTTTCGAGAAAAGTAAACTTATTCTAACTTCTGTCTTCATTTCCAAAATACACCCCAGATCAGCACAGAATCCTAAACAAGAGTACATTTATCTCCCCTTTCCCTAAACAGATTGAGGCATTGTTTAAAGAGGTTTACAGGGACTTTTCTCACTACAGCAATGTTAGAAAAGTCCCATGGGAAAAGATGTACAATCTTCAAATACAAGAACATTTTCTTTCCGTCCAACACAAAGTAAGTGCTCAGCAAATATTCTTGGATTACCTGACTTTGGGGTATAGTCAGCCCATACAGTGACTCCCAGCTTCTTACATGAGTTGTAACTAGCAGAGAGTCCAAACGCCGTGGCAGTTTGGACTATTTCAATGCTAAGTGCATTATCATACCTTTACCTACATGTACACCCATCTGCTATTTTTCTTCTCATCCACCCAGACTGTGTGGATCTTCTGATATAGGGAAAGATAATCAGTATGGGACATAGAGCTGTGTTCCAAAACTGAGGCAAGCCACCAGACATATTAAGAGCCTTGGTGTCTCCATCGAGGAAACAGGGTGACGATACCCAATTTACAGGATTAGTATGAGGATTGAAGAGAGCAAGTTTAGTGCATCTGGCACAGTATCTCTCACATGACAGGTATATGAAAACACACGATATTTTCCCATACAAATAAGTTCCCTATCCTTCCCCTTGTCTCTAAAGTAATCTGTTATTATAACTCCACTCTAAAGTAGATTTTGATATTGCATCTGGACAGTATTTTCATTTTCAGTCCTAAACAGAGTATTTAGGGTAGTAAATTAGTATTCCTCTCCCTTAAATAATTCTACAATTGTCTCGTCATAGTTTCCCTAATAAAAATCAGTTTTGCCGGAGACATATGTACTACTATCTGTAATACTTTAAACAATTAAAAAATAATAAAAATAATAAAATAAAAATCAGTTTTGCCTGTTATGTTATAGCTGATAGTTACTGAAATACTTAATTATCCTAATGTTATTTGAGTTTCCATTAACTTGCTGGGCCTGACAAAATAATTACATGTTAGAATTACATAAATGTTGTAAAGGTTTCTATGCTTCTAGGTATTGGTAGGTGACCCATTTATCGTCCCTAAACTCTCCAACACCTTCCCATACTAGATACCTACAGTATCTAGTTGGTTTGGTCTGGCTTTTTCATTTTGGGTTTGTTTGTGTTTTTGAACATCAAGATCATGAAAACCCAAACTTATAGCCCTGAGAAAAAATGATCAGGATCAGGCAGAAATACTTTCTCTTAATTGGTGGCTTCCTGAATTTGCCAAGGACATTAAAAAACTGCTAGCTCAGCAATAAGCTGTAAAAGGTGTAAGCAAAAATATTATAGGTGAGTCAACTGGCTGGAGTCAAATAGACTAAATGTACTAAAGGCTTTCCTCTAGTACATGCTTACCTATGATTAAGAGTTCTTTAAACTTCCAGAATTCTGGAGTTTAAGTAACTAAATATATACATGGTTTGGTAGCATTTCAATTATAACCATGTATATAAAACATTCTTTCATATAAGCATTCTTTTAATCAACTTAAACGTCAGCTTGTGTAAAGCATTTTGGAAAAGTTTCCTAGTGTTAGAGTTAAATGTACTGATAAATAAAAAGACAGGAAAGATTTCTGTCCAATAAAGGTTGTCATAAATCAGATGACAATGATTTCTAGAATATTTATTTTAAAATAAAAACAATTAAAGGAAAATGAAGTTTATCCATAAGTTTATAAAAGAAAGAAATATGCATGGGGTAATTTAGATATTTTATTGTAAGGTTGTAATACAGGAATAACATTAATTGGTATGTTCTTTTCTAACTTCTCTGCTAAAACTCTAAATAAACTTTACCAAGAATTAAATAAATTCATGTAATGTTCCCTCAACAGTTTGCTCCCTGTTAGCAATGTATTCCCCTGGTGTAATGCAAAAATATTTGATTAAAAAAGAAAGCACTGGCCTTCCCCCAAATGATCCTTACTTTATAATGACCAAACCTGGAGACTTTCGATACCTATTGGAAGGTTCAGGATCTCCAGGCCCTGCATCTGGGTTTCCTGCTGAGTTGGCTACTGTGGCAGGCATGCTCCCTGGCAAATGCCACAGCCATTCACAGCCTCCTCATCACTGTCCACTACAGGGCCTGGCAAGCTAGATACTCATTTCCCCCCACTTCCTTGCAGTGATTGATCCAGTTTTAGCCAGTGAATCATAAGAAGATGTCACCTATATAATTTCTCATGAAGTGTTTCCTGATAAATGGAACAAATGAGGCTAGCATGACCCATATCACCCATCCTCTGCCTTGAACATACAGATGGCCACCATAACATGATGAGAATTATGAAAAATAAGTCAACAAATAAAGTGTCAGGGCAGGAGAATGAAAAGTGCCTGGATGCTTGTTGGTATGAGTGAGCAAACAAGCCAACACTAGTTACTACCTATGGACTTAATAGTTATGCAAGAAAAAGAAATCTTTGTTTAAACCATTGCTTTTTGTTTTTTGCAGCCAACAGCATTCTCAAGATACAGCTGCCATTATTTAAGACATTTATTAATTCATATGAAAATATGGAGGCCCCGATTCTTTTTAAAAAATAAAAGAAAGAAAGAAACCAGGACACTGGGCCCAGGTTTCACACAACACCCAATACCAATTGACTAGAACTAAGGGGCCTTTCCATGGGTCTCGCTCACTTTCAGATGGGGCTTGGGCTCTCCCTGTTCACTGCCTACTTCACTCCTTTAGTTACCCCTCCTCCTGCCATAAGCATCTGAATTTGAGATCCTAGTATTCAGCCTACAAAAATATATACTATGCACTATAAAAACAAATGACCTTTATAACCAACAAAATATGTATTTTTTTGCTTCCTAGAATCGAGGTATCTGGCTTAGACAGTCAAGGTCTCAGTTATGAAAATATATGTTCTTTTGCTGACTGCTAACTTTTTCAACAGGCACAGAAGATTTTGGTTTACACACCTACACAGAGAGGAGAAAGACACCATATCACTACAGGGCTACATAATACTGGTTAGGGCTAAAGACAATATGATGGTGATGATATTATGAGAGGCTCAGCAGTGTATGAGATGCTTTACAAATACTATGGCACTTAATCCAGAAATAAAAGTATTAGGTAGATAATACTACTTTATCTTAAAAAATATATTTTTATTGATTTCAGAGAGAAAGGGAGAGGGAGAGATAGAAACATCAATGCTGAGAGAAAAATCATTAATCAGCTGCCTCTTGCACGCCCCCTACTGGGGATTGAGTCTGCAACCCAGTCATGTGCCCTGTCCAGGAATCAAATCATAACCTCCTGGTTCATAGGTCATGCTCAATCACTGAGCAACACTGGCCGGGATACTTTTATTTTTTTAAATAATGACAGTAAGTCTCTGAGAAAGTAACTGATTCGAAATCACAGAGTTCACAAGCAGTGAACAGAAACTCTGAATATAAGTCTTTCTTACTCTAAGACATATACTATTAACCATAGGTTATACTGCTTCCCAAAGAAGAGACTAAAATATCTGATGTTTTTGAGAAACATTCTGTAAAATTTCTCATTCCTATGTAACTATATTCTAACATGACAATTATGTCAAATATTTGATTTTTAATACCCATTAGTATAAGGCCTGATTCCGGTATAGGATTTTTTTTTTTTTTTCAAAAGGCACTTCCTTCTTAAGTGTAACTGACCTGGTACAGTAAATTCTCAAGATTCAAAAGTGACTCATTTCCAAAGCTCCACACATTAGCAGCTGGTATTATTCAATCTGAGATTTAAATTTATAATGTACTCTTGATAATGTACTCCCAATACATTTTTCACTTCTCTATCTCTTGAATGACACAAGATAAAAAGATCTTTAAGGTATAAATATTTTATATAAACTTTCACTCTGTTTTTTCTCAGCCATTTTCCATTTGCAAACACTAGACATCATGTAAAAAAAAAAAAAAAGAGTTTGAAAGAGTTTTATGGATTATGTTGGAGGTGCTGAGAACTGCGTATCCATTCTGCTGTGGCAGCAGACACCACAGCTACCGGCCGCGGCCCTTGCTGGGTAATGAGAATGTTCCACCCTAAATGGAGTCTGATTCAAAGCACTGTTTTTCCATGGGGCAGAGAGTGGGCTGGAAGTGAACAAATTCCTGGCATCATCTATGATGACAACTGAGTTTGTGCAAGGCCCTGGGGTGCCAATGAGACCCTGGGACTGGGTTACTTCATTCAGCTGGAAGGGCCACAACACAGCCACTCCTCTCAGGCATAATACAGAACAGCAGAGGCTTAGCCAATCGTTTATAATGTCCAAGGCCTTCCTCTCACATTGGTACAATGAAGAGGTTGGCCCGTCCAAGTTTTAGAAACTATCTGCACCGATTCCCCGGGCCTTGCTGCTCACACCGTAATCAGTATATGTTTAACACCTCACAAGTTTATTAAAAATGCGGAGTGGTGATGACAAAAACTTAAAAAAAAATAATTAAAAATGCAGAGTCTCAGGCCCCACCCCAGACCTTCAGGATCATACTCTGCATATAACAAGCTTCCAGGTGATTCCCTGCCCTAGGGATCGATTCCAACTCAGCTGACTCTGGAAGAAAGAACAGAAGGGCCAACGCTAACAGAGATCCAGTACCCCCACACTTTTTTCGATATAGATAGATAGATAGGTAGATAGATATATGTGTGTATATATATACACACACATATATCTTCCACATGCATTAGACTCTGGAGAAAAGATCCCTGTTTAAAAGAAAATCTGAAACCACTGGATAAGATGATCTATAAGGTCATTCAGAATTGCAGATATTCCATAATTATATGAATTTGCAAAGCTTATATTTATCACTTTAAGGATGACTTTGTTTTCCACACTAACTCATTTTGAAGAGCAATCTTCTATAAGGTGAAACCAATATTCTTATACGCTAAAACATAACTTGATCTTTTCCCAAAGGTATCATTAAGAACATGAGTTACACAAAAGTGTTCCATCACAGTAAATACCCAAAAAATATTTAGGAATATTAGTATACAGGACATTTGTGTGTGCTTGTGCATGTGTGTATATATATACATAAATAAATATGCATATATTTGTTAAAATGCATGTACTGACATGTATATGTGTATCTGAATGTATTTATGTATGTACACATATATACATGTATGCACACATATGCACTGTATATACATGTTTTTATATTGCACATATACATATATACATGTGTGTGTGTGTGTGTGTGTGTGTGTGTATAGGGGGGAGGGTCTCAAATTACTATCCATCTTGACCTCATATCTGCTCTACTTTCAAGTGTCTCCATGTCTTCTCTCACCATTCAGCTTGCCAGCTAACACCTCTTGTTGTGTCCACTTTCTAGACTCAAGCAGCTGTCCACTAGAGCTTATTTGCTGGTCTGGAATGAAAAATCAGACTTATGTAGAAGTTGGTAGGCTTCTTTGAGGGTCTCTTTTGAATATAAAGACCATGAGCTTTAGTGCTCAAACTTGATAAAATCTACTTTGGATGATCTTAGCTACCATTTACTGAGATACTATGAGAGGCTAGGCAGTGCACGGGGTGCTTTACAAATACTATGCCTCTTAATCCAGAAAAAAGTATTAGGTAGGTAATATTACCTTTACTTATTTACAAATAAATAACTGGGGGATGGTTGTGCTTTCCTTCTAGTGGTAAGGTATTTTCCCAACTGTACGAACAGAAAACAAAAGCGCAGGTATGTGGAGTCTAACCGTAAATGACTTTAAGGAAAACACGAATTTGACTTTCTCAGTTCTCATCTCTCACCAACCTACCTTATGCAAATAGACTGGTGATCTTTGTGCCAGTGCTTGAAAGGTCTGAAAATGTTAGATGGGGCTGTGTCATGATGCCAGTTACCAGGGGAGCAGAGGGGAGAATGGAAGAGGACCTCCTCGGGCTACACGTTCTGTCTCCATCAGCTTTCATGGGCCACTAAAGCTGCCTCCAAAGCTGGGATAAGCCAGAAAGGTGTGGGTCAATGCGGTTATCATCAGTTCTGACTTCCAGGGAGGTGAGGCTTAAACCCCCAGGGGGTCATCCCTCCTTTCTACATGCTCGGTGACCACCCTTGGAGCACATCGACTCCCAGCTCTTCCTAGGAGAAAGGCAGTTTCTCTAGATTGCACCGAAAGGCATCCCTGTGGCTAACCCTATAAAAACACAGTGCTGAAGTATCCCGTTTCAAAGTTGGATGACACTTCAGAGTGGTTCTCAGAGTTTAGCGTGTATCTGAACCACCTGAAGCACGTGTTAAAAACAGGTTGCTGGGCCCCAGCCCCAGAATTTCTGGCTCAGGAGGTCGGGAAGGGCAGAGAAATGCAGCCAAGTTCCAAGTGATGCTGCTGCTGCTGGGCTGGCAAACCCACTTTTGAGATCCTCTAATCCAGGTCAAGCCTTTATTTTACAGATAAGACAAGGAAAACCAAAAGGGTGAAGTGATTGGGCCCAAAGCACAGAGTGGGTGAAAGAAGTATCGGTTCTAGTCCCTCTCTCCTGTCTCACAGTTCAGGGCGCTTCCCATCACAGAACAGCTCACGAGGATTCGATGAAAGGTATTCAAAGAATGTCTTTATCTATAAAGAAAGATCCTTGTTGTCTTATACGTACGTAGCCTTTGAAAATTTCATCTACATTAGCTCATTTGACTCTATATTATCCCTGACGAGGTAGGCAGAGCAAACATTAGCATCCCTATTTGGGAGATTAGGAAATTGAGATGCAGAGTTGTTAAATAGTATATCCAAAGCCACAAAGTTAGTTAAGTGCTAAAATGGATGGGCGTGGTCTGAGATGCTTCAGCACGGACATTCCAGAAAGCTTTTCAGAAACGCAAAATCTCAGACATACTACAGACCCAACTGCATCCAAATCTGCAGCTTACAATATCCCCAGCCGATTCATATGCACAATGAAGTTTGGAGAGCATTGGTTTAGATAGGCCTAGAATCCAGGCCATCCAATTCCAAGACAGATGCTTTTTCTCCCCTCTCTTCTCTCCCTCGCTGAAAGTCCTGGTCAGTGTCATATTTTGATTAGTTTTCCAACACAGCCTAAGTAAGAAGTTAACTCTCACCAGGTAAAGGACACTCACAGTGTTGCCCTTAAAAAAACATTAAACTAGGTTAAATTACCTTTCTTACGAGTGTTGGTAATTCCTCTGTAGTCATTTTCTTGACTGATGTATAGACCCCTATGAAATGAATCCTCTGAGAAGAAGATGGAAAAAAAAACAAGACAGTGATCAATGGATTCAATTAGTTACAGTATAATTCTACCGAGATGAAAAAAGATCAAGATGCAATGCAACTACTCCAAGGTGGCTAAAATACTTTACCCAGAAAGTACACCATTTCTTTCCCACATTCTTCCTGAACTATTAAGTTCAAGAAAGCACAAAACAGCTGCTCCTAAGACACCGGGGAAAATAACCACAATAAATGCAAGGCTCCTCACAACTGGAAGTATTTAAATTCTCTTTTAAAGGTCTAGGCAAGATGACAACTGCATTTCTTCACACACAGGAAGTGTTACGCAGACCAATTTCTATAATGACAGCAAGTAAACCCCTCTCACGACATACAGTCAACCAAGAATGAACTCAGTGGTTGCTGTCAGACCACAATTTTGAAACATGTATGCAGGTTTTTCCTTCAACTTTTCAAATCCGTTCTTTTGATTGAGAGTCTGTGCTGAACAGAAAGCAGAATGCTGATACGGTGCACCTGTGCAAAGCTCCTTACTTCAGCATTGCAAAATGTAAATTCAAGTGATTTCTTTTACAATATGTCAATCCCAGGTATTTAATAGATAAATATAATTTCTGCTAATTTCAGAGTTGCTTTGTGAAAACACATGATTAATCAGGGCAGTAAGATTCCAATAGTTAAAATTAATGCTCAGACCCAGCTGGTGTGGCTTAGTGGACTGAGCATTGTCCCATGGACCAAGAGGTCCTGGGTTCGGTAACCAATCAGGGCACAAGCCTGGATTGTGGGCTTGATCCCCAGTAGGGGGCTTGCAGGAGGCAGCTGATCAATGTGTCTCATCGATGTTTCTAACTCTCTCTCCTTCTCGCTTCCTCTCTGAAATCAATAAAAATATATTAAAAAATAATAAATAAAATTAATGCTCAGGGCCCTGGCTGGGTAGCTCAGTTGGTTAAAGCATCATCTCAATATACAAAGGTTGTGGGTCCAATCTCCGGTCAGAGCACATACAAGAATCAACCAATGTCCTTTGGTTTTGAGCACAAAATTTCCTCAGTTTACCTGAATATTTTTCATTGTTAATTGTCATTCATATTTAAATCATTTGGATTGCTTTACAATGAAATAGTAAATTAGTATCCTGGATAAATTTTTATGCCTCCCCAATGCTTTTAAATCTATAAATAAAGAACATTTCAGAATTAAAAAAAAAAAGAATCAACCAATGAATGCATAATAAGTGGAACAACAAATCAATATCTCTCCCACCCTCCCTCTCAAAAAAAAAATTAATGCCCACAACACAGTAACAACCAATTATAACACCTTAGTAGGTCAGCATATTAAATAACACAAAATTTGTAACATAAAAATTACTTTAGAAAGATTCCCCCCTCTATTAAAATGTTTCTTTCTAGTTTAAAAATAATGTGTTGAATTAATAAAGCTGATCAAGTGAGTAATAGAATCCACAATCTTAATCTTATTATTTTCAAATATGAAAGGGCTTTTCTGCCAAGAGCCAACTGCCTCCATTTGCCTAAGAACAATAAAATCTGATTGACTGTGAGCTACCTACGCTGAGATAATTTGGCATGGGCACACTACCTTTAATTCTCCTTGCATTTCTTTATCAAGATACACAAAGCTGTTAGTGGTTTATCCCTCTGAAACCTGGGGATCCATGTAAACAACTTTTAACAGAGGGATTGCACATAACAGTTTACAGAGCACTGTGGCATAATGCAATTCAGAGTTGTTCTTGATTTAAAATGTTTAAAGTCCAACCACAGTGTCAGTCTGCCCAGAGAAATCTCTTATAAAAGTTTTCACACTCTGTTGGGTTAAGAGACAGTGGGTATTAATCCCATGGCTTCTACGCCAAGCTTCCTTTTTGTGGTCAGCAGAGAAGCTATGTGGTTGGTCTGAAAGAGTCCAAAGTCTTTTTTCTGTGTTAAAACAAGGGAAAGTGGGCCGGTTACAGAGTAAAAGAAAAACCACAGCCAGCTCACTCTGCTGTAGCTTTCCCCTTAAATGTGGCCTAGAGCTATTCTGCTTTCCAAAAAAAGGTTTAATTTAAACCATACACAGTGCTGCAGGCTGCCACGTTTCCAAACTCGACATTCCTCTCTAATCTGTGCACTTCAGAACCAACACACTGTTTCCAGCCGTACTCAGACGAGCACTAATAAATAAAATATCACTGCCCATCCATTACTTAATTTGATAATAATACACCCTTTTTTCCCCTTCCTCTATTGATGTTATTCTAAGTGCTTATTCGAGTGTGTTCAACTGCTGTAAACATCACCTCTGAAAAAAACTCAGTCTGTTCTCCTCTGGAGAGTGAAGGGAAGGGGAACTAAAGTAAGGAAACTTAGGAGCACTAGCGAGCGGTCCAGAGCGAGGAAATGGCCGCTCTGAAGAGACTGTGTTTGCTGCAAACAGCTTCTTGTCTTTGCATTTAAAAATACAAATAGTGTTTGCATGTTTCCTCCTTGGAAAGGACATTCGAATCTGTGCTATTATTCGCAATGTCACACAGTCACCCCAGCTCCCAGCTACAGAACAGCCACGTGACCAGCCCAGGTCTCCGGTCATCGGCGTGGCTGGTGCCGATCACCCACCGGCCGGCCGCGGTGAACAGAAGGAAGGCTCCGCAGCTGGGGGGCTTTAATTTTTTGCCACCGTGTATTCACTCGCGTGGTCATTAAGAACTCCAACCCCAGCGGGAAGTCCGGCCGCACGGTTTTCCATGCGAGTTGCCATGCTCTATTATACATGACACTTGTCAATTAAAGAGGAAACCCTTTTAAAGCAAACTGAAGTTAAGCTGGTACTTTCTTCAACATCTGATTTACCGCTGCTGTTATCGTCCAAAAGGAAGTTTGTTTTAGAACAATGATAGCAGTAGTAATCCTCCTATTTCAGTAGTGAGGGATTTAAACACATTCAGGGCACTGGGGACCAGTCAAAAGATTTCTTTCAACAGAACTATGTATTTTCAGTAGTCAAAGGAAGGTCTTACTGATGGGATAACTGCCAAGATTGGACAATTTTTCAGCCTAACAGTTTAGAGAATATCATTTTAAACTACCTGGTATAATACAAATGTGGCACAATAGATCAATGCAATGAATTCTCTACAGTCAGTAAAATGCTCTCCCAAATAATGGAATCCATTAATAATGATTACGGCCCCCGTGCCTTTACCACAAAAGTAATGCCCAATGCTACATCTCAATGGTCTCTAATAAATACACACAAGTCCCACAATAAGAACATAATCACAAGATGGCAAATGAGTGCAGATTCCAGCGAGAATGCAAATTAAAAAGCCATTATTTTACCTTGTAATAAGCACGTTCCTTATCTGTAAAATGGGGCTTAGAGGAGATGATCTCTTAGGCCCCTTCCAGCTCTTTGAGCCCATGAGGCTTTAAAGTTTTCTCAAGGTTTTAACGCTTAATGCACTCACTATGGGACTTCCACCAGCACACACATAATTATTAATGCTAATAAGAGTCCCCGAAACTTTTGCAATGAAACTTTAACTTGGATTGAGCTGGAGGGGAAAGGAAATGTAAAAGAGATTTCAACTTTAGATTTTTAAAGTTGAACAATATTTTGTTTCCTAAAAAACTAAAAGCATCTTTGGACTGATGAAACATACAACTTCCTGGAAATGTAAGTAGGTGACCCAACATGCATGGACACACTTACGAAAGAATATCTTTAAACTCAAAGCTCAGAACTATATTTCCACGATGTCCTAGCTCAGGGGTCCTCAAACTACGGCCCGCGGGCCACATGCAAATACAAATATTGTATTTGTTCCCGTTTTGTTTTTTTACTTCAAAATAAGATATGTGCCGTGTGCATAGGAATTTGTTCATAGTTTATTTTTTTTAAACTATAGACCGGCCCTCCAACGGTCTGAGGGACAGTGAACTGGCCCCCTGTTTAAAAAGTTTGAGGACCCCTGTCCTAGCTAATAATGACAACTAGTGTTTGTTTATTCTGTGACCAACATGATAAATCCTTTGTGTGACTTAGTCTCATTTATTCCTCACAACGAGCTATTATTATCCCCATTTTATAAGTGAGGAAACTGAGGCTTATGGAGATTTAAGCACCCTTTTGAAGGTGAGGATTGATTAAGGAAACAAGGCAGAAATAAGCCCAAATTAGTGGAACCCCAGGGCCTAAACTCTTAGCCACAATGCAGACACTGCTGCTTCTTGTTGTTGTTAATTGGATCCATGTTGTAATCTGGTTAAACCCAGTGCTGTCTTCAAAGCCCTTTACTCTCACTTGATGTTGACTGCTTGAAACACCAAAGATCAGGCCTCAAGACTGGCTTACATGCAGCCTACTTCTCTGCTATACATCAGCGATTTCCAACCTTTTTCATCTCATGGCACACATAAACTAATCACTAAAATTCTGCAGCACACCAAAAACTGTATTTTTTGCCAATCTGACCCAAAAAAGGCATAATTTTGATTCATTTACACCAGATGGCTATTGTGCTGGTTGTTGTCACTTCTTTATTTGACAATCTAAGAAAAAAGAGGTCAGTGCCCCTGCCTCAATCATCAGATAGTGCATGTTTTAAAAATTCTTGCAGCAGGCCAGTTGAAAATCACTGCTACAGAGTTTACATTTGTTCTATTTAATTTTTTTTTTTAAATTATCAATCTACAATAGTCACCAACAGCCTGAATTGAGGTGTGTTTTTTAAAGTATTCTTAGCTTGGGAGTCAAGTGTCAAATTGTCCCCCACTCCTTTTAACAAGCCTTTAAAATACTCTTTTAATCCTCACCCAAGGGCATGCTTACAGAGAGGAAGGGAGAAAGAGAGAGAGAGAGAGAGAGAGAGAGAGAGAGAGAGAGAGAGAGAGAGAGAGAGATGATGTGCCTTGACTAGGGATTGAACCTGCAACCCAGGCCTGTGCCCTAACCAGGAATCAAACTGGCAAACCTTCAGTGCATGGGATGACACTCAACCAACAATCACTCTGGCCGGTCAAAATACTCTTGACTAAGGTGAAAAAATGTAGCAAGGGCCTAGAGGTAAACTTTTATTAGGTAGTTTCTTCCCTCTCATAGAATGTAAATGCCAAGTTTTATAGAGACTTCCTTTCCTAAACTGTCCAAGAAGGAGACAATTTAATAGGCGTGGACTGGCCCTAGCTGGTTTTGCTCAGTGGACAGAGCATCGGCCTGAGGATTGAAGGGTAGGGTTTGGTTCCTGTCAAGGGCACATGCCCAGGTTGCAGGCTTGGTCCCTAGTTGGAGGTATGCAGGAGGCAGCTGAGCAATGATTCTCTCTCATCACTGATGTTTCTGTCTCTCTCTCCCTCTCCCATCCTCTCTGAAGTCAACGAATATCCTATATAATAAAAGCCTAATATGCAAATTGTCCCGACTGGGAGACCAAGAGTTCAATCACTGACTATGACATGTGCTGACCACCAGGGGGCGGCGTGGAACTTGGTGGGTGTCAGCGACACAGAGCTGGAAGTGGGTGGCACTAAAGGTGCTGCCAGCCCTGATGGGCCTCGACAAGAGTCGGACCGCAGCAGCATGGTAGAGCAGGTAAGCGGGCGGCACCAGGCTAAGGCAGGTGCGAGCGAGGGCCCGATTGCCCGACCAATCACCCTGCAGATGGTGACTGGCGGCGGCCAGAGGGGGTTGGGAGGGGCTACCACCAGGCTCCCAGGCGCTGAGGGAGCCTGGCGGGGGTCCCAGCCCCGATCGATCACTCTGCAGGCGGGATGGTGGAGCAGGTGACGGGGCAGCACCAGGCCCAGCTGGGGTGCCAGATGGGGCTACCGGGCTGTGAGGCTGGGGGCAAAAGCTGGGGCCAAATCTCCGCAGGCCACCCCAAGGGACCCCACCCATGCACGAATTCATGCACTGGGCCTCTAGTAAATAAATAAAAGACATGGACTGCAGAATGAACTCATGGACATGGACAACAGTGCAGTGATTATGGGTGGAGGGGTGAGGGGAATGGAGGATGGTATGGAGGAATAAACAGTGATAGGAAAAAATAAAGAGGGGAAAAAAAGATGTGGACTATATATGTAGACCAGTGATGGCGAACCTATGACACGCGAACTCATTTTTTTGGTTGATTTTTCTTTGTTAAATGGCATTTAAATATATAAAATAAATATCAAGGCTAGGGAACTGTCTAGGGCGGGGGGATAAAATGGACACATATGTAATACCCTTTGTAATACTTTAAGCAATAAATTAAAAAAAAATTTAAAAAAAATAAAATAAATATCAAAAATATAAATCTTTGTTTTACTATGGTTGCAGATATCAAAAAATTTCTATATGTGACACGGCACCAGAGTTAAGTTAGGATTTTTCAAAATGCTGACACGCCGAGCTCAAAAGGTTCGCCATCACTGCATGTAGACCAACCCTTTACTTGAAGCTTTGAGGAGAGCAACTCCTAAAAAAATAAACTGAGCACTCACCTACAGTCCTTGGGACATCACATGTCTAAAAAGCAGGAAGACCTTGGAGCTATGTTTAGAATATTAAAACTTCAACTAAAACTATACACTTGTCCATGAAATAACTGCACAGGCCTGCTAAAACCTCAACTGACTGCTTACACAGAAACTACAACATATTCTCACTGCTGATGGCCCTTTTCTGTCTGTTTGCTTTAAAAATGGGAAAGTAAATTAGTTATTAACCAATGCAGTTTGTCTAGAAGACAAAGGCTTTCTAAATATGAAATAAAAAATAATAGTTAAGGTTTTTATTGATAATTGGAAGTTAAATAAAAATTATAGTCAAAAGCATCCCCAGCTAACCTAAATCTCAGACCCTCACCATAACAACAAAGCAAAAGATCATGTTATAAACATATAATGACAAAGAATAATAAGCACAGGCCATACGGGCAGATGCCTGAAGCAGGCTGCTGATGCAACATGACATCACAGGAAACGGTGGGGACTGTGGCAAACTTGACAGTCCAGATTCCACCTAAGGGTGTTCAGATTCCAATGTTTGGAAACACTGTGCTGGCAGCATTCAACTCAGAGGACAACGACTGACCAGCCAGCCCACTCGGTTCACTGGCCAGGGGATCTGTTTTTAGAGAAGGAAAGTGACTTGTCTACATTCACTGCCTGGAATCACTGCCCACCTTCAACAACCACGGCAGGGCCAGCCAGGAAGCTTCCCAATTCCCATCCTTTACCCTAACCCTGTGCTTATGCTGGGTGAGTCCGCCTGGTAAAACCAGGGCATCCAAGACAAATGACTTAAAATCCCTACCCTCACTCTCCTTCCAGTGGGATACACAGACCAGGAAACAAACATTACCATACAGCAAGGATCCTACACTGACTCTCTGCTCTAACTTCCATGAGGACACAGAGGTGAAGAGAAGCCAGTTCAGGGGGTGTGCTGCTCAAATTTAAAGTGTTCCGTCTTTGTAGACATGTGCTACTAGGCCATAATGTGTCTGGACTTCATTATTTCCATCTTTAAATAAACACATTCCTCAAAAAAGGGGGTGGGTGGGAGGCTCAGATCATGATACTCTTGGAAAATCTAAGCCCAAAAGAACTAAATCTCCCAAAATGAGACTTCGTAATAGAAATTCTGACAGACCTTTAATGATGGCGGCACTACGGGGCTTTGTCTAAGAGAGCCCTCGTATTTTCAGTTTAGATCATTGTTTATAGGATGCCTTGCGAGGATTGTATTTGCAAGTGCCTGCCTGAATCAATGAGGTGAAGTTTGACATAAGGAAGAGAAGTGCAAAGTACACCGTTTGAAAAAGCAAGGATTTACCTCCTGGGGTTCAGGAGGCCTGCGACCCAGGACTTCAGGCAGTGAAAGATGCTTTTGACTCCTCCAGTTTGTAGAAAAGGTTGAAGTTCAGTCTGGCGCAGTGCAGCATTCCACAAGACCTGCTGCCTCTTTGAGCAGGCGATTAATCTCATGATCGATAGACCATATGATTAGGCACTAATAGCTGATAGGAGGAGAGAATAAACAACCATAAATTTGCTTTGTACTGAGTAATCCAAGTGTAAGCAGGGTCATTTAATGGTCACATCGGGTCATGCTACCTAAGGGGCCATATGGAATAAAAATGGAAGATACATACATTTTTAAAGATCTTCAATTATTAGCTCGGGGTTATGGGACCAGGATGGAGCTCTCTGAGAAACACCTATCAGTGTAGTATTGTTTGGCGACAGATGCAAAGGTTTCCGTGTTCTGAGTGGGGAGGACTGACTGCAGAACAAATAATGGGACAGCCCCATTGCTGAAAAGACTCATCTGTAAGCACCATCATCCACCACCCTTGGGATAGCATGAGCAGCCTTGGGTGGTCTGCCTCATCAGTCCCCGAAACACTGGATTCTGTGCCTAGAGGACAAACTAAAAGGGAAGCAGCACTCTGGATCCAGGATAGGACTGTGTGTGTCTCTGAATCAAAGCCGTCGCTGGGCTAATTCCACCTCTGCATGCAGATCTCTGCTCTGAGTTCCACGGTGATTTCTCGGGGTGTCATGAACTTCCAGTATTGGGAATGGTAACACACACAACATAAAAGCTGGGATCTAGAAGGTCATAAATCTAATTCTTTCTTTTCTCCCTTCCCCTGGCTTCTTCTCTGTCTAAGACTCTGACCTCCTACATCAGCCCCTTGAAAGAAAGAAATCAATCACCTCCACCCCCTCCCCGCAACTAAAATGAAAACCCGAGCCTTCCCTACGCATTGGATAGTTTTCTCTTGTCTGTGACAAAATTCAAAAAGAATCTGCAAAATGTCAATTTCCCCTCTTATGTATATCCTTCTCTCCACCCAATCCTGAGCCTCAGGGAAGCAGAAAGGCCATAAGCTCTTGCTATTAATGACCATGAAAAAGGAAAGGAAGATACTTTGTTAGCCTAAAAGGAATATGCCAGAGAAAGTATTTGTTGGATTTATAAAAAGAACATCACTGGTCTTGCACTGTGTTCTCAGCCCCACAGCAAACTACACAAATCTCTTTTCTTTGAAAACTATCTGGGAAACAAACCCCTCCAATCACCCTCTCCACTTCTGAATTGTTCCTCCCAGCCCCCATTCTCCTCATCTCCCTCCCTCCTCTTCTTACTAATATGGCCTTTGTGAATTTCCAAAGCCTTTAGGGAACAACTGTTCACAACCCTTCCCTCTAGTCTAATTGTTCAATACTGATGATAGCTCTTGAGCCAACAGAAGAGGATTCGATTGGCTCTTTGAGAAGAAAGCCAGCGCTTCAGACACTTTGGGGTTTGTTGGGGGAGTTTTTGTTATCGTTGTTCATGGGAAGCTGGGAAATTTATTCCCCATTCAACACCCCTGAAAAAGTCCAGGGTTTTAAGCAGTTGCTATAACTAAGCCATGTGAGAATTTTAAAATTTGCCCTGAAAATTTTTTCTTGGTTTACATTTATTCAAAGAGTTTCCACTCACAGAATTTCTGAGCTGAAAGACATTTTGGCCAAGTACAATCTATATATATAAAAGGCTAATATGCTAAGTACCCATCCGGGTAATGACGTCACGTAGCAACACCTGGCTTCCTCTCCCTAGCAAGTAGCCTCTTGCAGTTTCTTCAGCCCAGGAACACGACTTGCTTTATAGCCAGGTGGAAACATTTTAAACTTTAACCAAATGTCTGTGAAGTGTTTTCCTGTGCCTTATCTCATTTTATCCTCACAGAAATCCTGGAGTGGATAGATAGGAGACTTGGTGGAATCCTGTTTTCTTTTCATTAGCTGGAAAACGGAAATTTAGAAAGCTAAGAAACTTGACCCAACTGAAAAGAAGTAAGAAATGGTGGACCTTAAAAATGACTTCACATTTTCTCACTGCACAGAATATAGTCAGACACTGCAGCAGTTAAATATTTTACCTTTTGTTCTCCCTGCATGATCTACAATAATAATCTGCTTTGTGTTGATATTTACTGCTGTGTTGTTGACAATTACCTGAAAGAGAAGTTGGGGTGCTTCTCTGGGCTGGAAAAAGTTTAGCTACATCAGAAAGCAGGTCTAATTAAGCAAGTTTATTCCATATCTATAAAAGGCTAAGTTGACTCGCACATGCGTGATACATATAAAGCTCTCACTGGCGCCAACTGCACACGTGTGTTTCAATCTGTCACTGTCAATCGTGAATTTGGTTGACACTTGTATTACAGAGAAAGGGCAAATAGCAATTGTGGAGAGTGGCTACAGCGTTTGGACAGGTTCAAGCCTTGGACTAATAAGAGGGCATGGTCCTCTCATGGCAAAGCCACGTGCAGGTCCCAGCTTGGAGGGCAAAGCCCTTCCAGTACAATTATAGCCAAAGGCTATGGTTGTAAGCTTCACTTTATGGTCCAAACCTCTGGTCCCAGGTGGCTGAGTGATGTGGACTGCAGGAGGTGCAGCAAGTGCTGCCAAAACAAAGCTTGATAGAGTTCTCAGGTGCATATAATTAAGTAGACTCGAAACTCACGAGAACATTGTAAACATCTTGACTTTGCCTCCTGGGATCTGACTATAAAATAAAGACTCAGCTTACAGGCTGTGGCACTGTCTTTCCATCCGAGGACAGTGTCCCACCTGGCCTCAACTGTATTCTCTTGTCTGTCTTCTTTAATCCTTCACTGCCCCTCCTCAGGTTCACCCCTGGCCATGCTGGACTCAGTTCAAGCGATATTAAAATATTTCTTCTAATTAATTTCCTTTCAATGTGCACAAATTCATGCACTGGGCCACTAGTTGTACCATAATAGGATGCCCAAAATATCAAATCAAAAGGGACACACCAGTCCTTGGCCAGTGTGGCTCAGTTAGTTTGAGCGTCATCCTGTGCACCAGAAGGTGGTGGATTCGATTCCCAGTCAGGGCACATACCTAAGTTGTGGGTTTGATCCCTGGTCGGGGTGCATGAGGACGGCAACCCATGAAGTTTCTCTCTCTCTCTTTTTCTCTTTTACTGCCACCCAGTTCCTCTCTCTGAAAAAAAAAAAATCAAAATGTTTTTAAAAAGGGACACTCCAGTGTCCAGCCATTTCTCTACTGAGACTTTCTGGAATAAAAGCCACCCAGCTGGGACCACTCATATGAACTTCCAGGCAGGCAGAGTACTTGCCTGGGAAGGAAACAGTAGAGGGACAGGATAATCATCTGGTCCAGTGCACTGGGCTCCAGGGGAAGGATATAGAGTGGTGACAGAAAGGGCCTTGGCCAAAGAACATGGAGATGAGTGGGGCAAAGCCTTGGCCCCAGAACACGGGTCAGTGTTCTCTCCCTATACCATCCTAACTCCAAACATGTATTTTTAAAAGTTAGTATCAATTTCAAAACATAGGGAAAACACTCTCAGTTCCTTTTTTAAAATATCTGCATTTTTCCCAGAGGAAGAAGGAAGATCTCCTTTGGAGACACACAGAGACTGTTCAGATCTAACTCAGCTACTCTACCCTGATCTTGGTGGTCTCCATCACCTTGTCCTCACTGAAACTCTCAAGGGCCTGCACTCAGCCTGGTTCAGAGCAGTCACAGTCATAAAGATGTCCTCCATTTGCTGCACATCAGATATGGACTAGGACACCTAACAAAATCACTTTTAATTGTCACACAGTCCTCTGAGTTAATATTGCTCCCCCAGTTTACAAATGAAAAACACTGAGATAAAGAAACTCAGATGGGTTAAACAACTTGCCCAAAGTCACAGATCCCCAGCAGAGACCAAATATGAATCACATCTGCTTTCCACACTGCCTTAAGAATTTAACAGTGAGACTGTCCTACAGCTCTCAGGAGTTAGTTGGTACCGGTACCAGTAGCTAGCCCTTCTGGTTTACATTCTCCCAAGCATGAAAGCAAGGCAGTCTTACACCATTCCCATGGATACCAGAGTTTCATATCACTAAGGCAATCAGAAACAAAGATGAGTCAGTCTTAGCAAAAGCACTAAGTATAGACTTGAGGCTACAGCTATGTGGGCAAAAAGAAGTGAAGAGACTAAGGATTATTTTTTAATCTTATAAAGCCAAAAAAAAAAAAAAAAGAGGAAAAGAATTGATTCACTTATTCTTTCAGCCTCAGCAAATGTTGGCTAAGCACCTACCCTGCACCAAACTTTCCTAAAAATTATTTTTTCACGTGATTGGCTGAGGTTTTTTTTTAATTAAATCTTTATTGTTCAGATTATTACATTTGTTCCTCTTTTTTCCCCCCATAGCTCCCCTCCACCCAGTTCCCACCCCACCCTCCTCCCTCACTCCCCACCCACTGTCCTCATCCATAGGTGCACGATTTTTGTCCAGTCTCTTCCCGCATCCCCCACACCCCTTTCCCCCCCAAGAATAGTCAGTCCACTCCCTTTCTATGCCCCTGATTCTATTATAATCACCAGTTCATTCTGTTCATCAGATTATTTATTCACTTGATTTTCAGATTCACTTGTTGATAGATGTGTATTTGTTGTTCAAATCCAAAAGAGGACCACACCAAGACACATCATAATTAAAATGCCAAGAGCAAAAGACAAAGAGAGAATCTTAAAAGTGGCAAGAGAAAGACAGTCAGTTACCTACAAGGGAGTACCCATATGACTGTCAGCTGATTTCTCAACAGAAACTTTGCAGGCCAGAAGAGAGTGGCAAGAAATATTCAAAGTGATGAATGCCAAGAACCTACAACCAAGATTACTTTATCCAGCAAAGCTATCATTCAGAATTGAAGGCCAGATAAAGAGCTTCACAGATAAGAAAAAGCTAAAGGAGTTCATCACCACCAAACCAGTATTATATGAAATGCTGAAAGGTATCCTTTAAGAAGAGGAAGAAGAAAAAGGTAAAAATACAAATTTTCAAACTTTCCTAAATTGAATTAGAAAGGGAATGGTTCACTTTCCCGCCACTGTTTGCCTATTTAGCTCCCTTGATGTCAGCCATACTGAAGGTAATTCATCATTGGTTCTCCTTCATCGTCCCATTTCACCTGATAGTGATGCTCTGGAAAAGCAATAGAATCTGCTGCTGACTTGACTCTCTGTCCCCTGACTACAGAATCGTGTTCTGTCCATTTCTAAGTGAATCGTTCCACCCAACAAAGTAGAGCTTAGGAAATGTAATCCAAATGATGCAAGCAACTGGCAATGATCCACATTCTACTGGCGAGAAGGTGCACACGCAGCTTTCCATAGTTGCACTAGCTTCCTGTTGTTACCCAAAGTTTCACAGAGACATGACACGTGAACTCGGTCTTCAGTGAGATACTACTCAGCAAAACCTGCTCATTAGCCGATGAACCCTGGGACAATGGAATCTTCTGACAGGTGTGGCTGGCTGACTAGTGACCCCCCGCCCCATCCCCAAGATGTCCACATCCTGATCCTGGATCCCATGAACATGGCAAAAGGGATTTTGCAGATGTGACCAAGTTGAGGATCTTCAGGTGGGGAGGTTATCCTGCATTATCCAGGTAGACCCAACGATGTAATCACAAGGTTCCCTGTAAGAGAAAGGCAGGAGGATCGAAGGTCTGAGAGAAGGAAGCAGAGACTGGAGTGATGCAGTTTTGAGCCAAGGAAAGCCAAACCAGCCCCTGGAAGCTGGAAGCAGCAAGGAACAGATTACCCCCAGGAGCCTCCGGAAGGAACCAGCCCTGCTGAAACCAGACCAGTTTTAGACTTCCTACCTCCAGAACTATAAGAAAATAAATTTGTGCTGTTTTATCATTATTATTTTTTACTTTTTTTTTGTTAATCCTCACCTGAGGATATTTTCCCATTGATTTTTAGAAAGAGACCAAGGGAGGGGAAGAGACACAGAGAAACACATCGACTGGTTGCCTCCCGCACACGCCCCAACCAGGGCCAGGGATCAAGCCTGCAACTGAGGTTCGTGCCCTTGACTGGAATCAAACCCAGGACCCTTTAGTCCAGTGGTTCTCAACCTTGGCTGCACATTAGAATCACCTGGGGATCTTTTTAAAATCCAGAGATTCCCAGGTGATTCTAATGTGCAGCCAAGGTTGAGAACCACTGCTTTAGTCCATGGGCCAATTCTCTATCCACTAAGCCAGCTGTTCTCAGCCTGCGGGTTTCGACCCCTTTGGGGGTTGAATGACCCTTTCACAGGGGTCGCCTAAGACCATCCTGCATATCAGATATTTACATTATGATTCATAACAGTAGCAAAATTACAGTTATGAAGTAGCAACGAAAATATATGGTTGGGGGTCACAACATGAGGAACTGTATTTAAAGGGCCAGAAGGCTAGGACAATTCATGCTGTTTTAAACCAGTTTGTGGTCATTTGTTATAGCTGCCATAGGAAACTGAAACACAGAGCTTGCAGTAATTTGAAGAAGAATTGAGTTAAATTAGCACTGACTTGACCCCACAAATCTGGGCCCCAGGATGTGCCAGAGGAGAGAAACAATGACAGTGACAGTGTTCATTACTGATGAAGTTCAACGTCACACATAAACCTTAAAACAGGTGAATACTACAAATGGTTCAACATGCTTATAGGACTGAAAGTGAGTAAGCACCCAGTGTCCGGGAAATTAATATTTGAGTGCCTCTGCCATGTCCAGCCCACCCCAGCTCAGTTCTGCGACTAACTCTACTCCAGAGACCTCTAAACACACTCATGTGTGTGTGAAGAAGAAAGTAGCCAAGTACCTGGAGGGCAGGGATTTTTGTCCCTCGTGTTCACTGCTGTATGCCCAGCACTTAGAACAATGCCTGGCACATAGTAGGTACTCAATAATATTTCATGAACTAATGACAGTCTGGAGATAAAAGATAATTTGTGAGGAACAACAAAATCTCCAGTGGATAACATTTCTCTGAAAGATTATCTGATTGCCCAGACTCTGCCGATTTTGAGAAAACATCCTCCTCATAATTGTACTTCTCATTTTAGCCACACAATGTGACGTGCAATAAAAATGACAAAACAAAAATTCAGAGAGAAAGTCAGTGAAACCAGGTTATATGGCAATATGTTCGCTCCATGTCCCTACCGTGCGTGAAGACAGCATTAATTTCCTTGAGAGTTTTTCTCCTTGGCTTAGTGCTGAAACGGCACAAAACAGGCAGAGGTTTGATTCTCTTAGATTTACTGTTAATGCCACCGGCATTTCGAGAATAAAATATCTATAGGCAGATATGAAGCCCCTTAATTAAATGAAATGTTATAGGCATTTGAAATATTCCTAAGGTAAGGGCTAAAGGGGAGGAGGGGCCACAGCACACCTAGACAGGTGAGGCTTAAGTAACAGCTGTGGCTAAATCACATTTCCAAAAGGACCTGGTACATCAGGTATGCCCAGAGGTTGGGTCTCATTATTCTGGTTTCTTCTGCTAACAATGGACAAAGGGTAGGAATTAAAGAGCTGCAGGCCTTGGGCTAATGGCTGACACAAAGGAAAATAAACATCTATCCATTTTCTCAAAGAATGTTCCCTGAGCACCTATCCTGTGCCAAGCCCAGAGCTAGATCCTAGAGATATAAAAACAATTTAGTTATTGAGCATTTTCTCTGCACTAAGCAGCTGTGCTAAGTATGAAGTATGACCCCATTGTTATCGTGTTCATTTTACAACGAGAAAACCAAGGTGAGCGAGGTTTCACAGTTCTCCTGGAGTCAGGTGGCTAGTGCTTGGCCAAGAATCGGAATCCATGTACATGTGACTCTAGGGCCCGTATTCTTACACACAAGTGTCCCAGTGTCTCTGCTCAGCACAGGTCCAGCACCTGAGCTTCGCCCATCACTAAACGCCACCAGGTCAGACTTCAGCATACACACACACATTGGGTAAATCTGGAGACAAAAGTTTTCTACCGAGATACCTGCCAAAGGAACACAAAAACGTTTTTGAAGCCTTCTAGAATGGTGGCTCTCAAGCTTTAGTAGCATGGCGGTCACTGAGAGGGACTGTGTAACACAGAGTACTGATGCAGGGGGTCTGGAGTAAGGACCAGGATTTGCAGTTCTAGCAAGTCCCCAGAAGAGGTGGATGCTGCTGGTCCAGGGACCACACTTTAAAAACCACCCCGGCATAAATCTGCAATATAACCTCTTTAGGGCAAGAATTCTTCTTTTGCTCACTGTATCCAGAAAAAAAACACTTGGCACAGAACAGGTATTCCGAAAACAGTTACTGACCGAACGGATCTGCTGTGTGCTTGAAAAACAGATAACCAACGTTATTTAAATTGTGTACAAACTAGGTGTAAATAGGTTCTGACTGGAGCCTTGGAGATCATCTCATGATTAAGGGTGTGAGCACCTGAATGAATGTTGTGACATATCCTTTGGCCGCTCAGAGGCATGTGTCAATGGATGGGTGCTGTTATTGCAACCTTTCTCAATCATGGTGATTTGGCATATTGGAAAGAACATGGAATTTGTGCTAATTCTATACTTATTAAGTACAAATTCTTCACACCTAATGCTATATAGCTGAATGTTCCAGGGTAAGTTCCCCATCCAGTAAAGCTTACTTTTCTCTTTTATAAAATGGGTTCTGGAAGATACAAAAAAAAATAACATGTCTGCAGTGTTCAGCTATGTGTCTAGCACGTGGTGCTCATTCTTCACTGGTAGCTATGATTAACTTCATCATAAACACACCTCTGTCAGAAGAAGTCCTGAGCTTCGGTAAACAGTCATTCACGCAACAATATTCAGCAAATATTTACCAAGCACGTCATTCACTCTGTGGGGCATGCTTGATTCTCAGATGCCACATTGAGTAATGGGTTAAAAACATGCCTTTCCCAGATTTTTTTTTTTGACACCCCAAAGGGCTTGTTCTCAAAACCTTGGGAGGAAAGATCCAAAACAGCGTCCTGGTAGAGCTCGGGGGCAAGAATCAACAAGAGTTATGTAAAGAGGTGAAGCAAGCCAGGTGTTCCTCCTCGCTGAGGAGGCATGAAGAGGGTTGAGTCAACAAGCCTACTTGCTCTGGGGCCAAACAGTCACCACACACGCGGTTCTCCTGGCAGGTGTGAACGCATCGGAAGAGAAGCTGCACTGTCCGGTAGGCACAGCCGGGAGGTTCTATCCCAGGCTCCCTCTTACGTTCTTGGCACATCGGCAAACCGTTCGAGATGCCATGAGTCTCACCGGTGTCTTCCAGTCTCCTTCCCTGAAACACTAAAGGCAACACAAGATGCCCCTCCCTCTGGAAAACACTTCAGGGAAAGTTAGTATTATTTGCCTCAAGTCATCCTGTTAAGAAAACTAAAATTACAATGGAGGGAACCCATAACAGAAAGCAACCTTGACAGTTTCGCATTCTTGTGTTCATTCATAACGTGACAGACTGAGAAAGGTACCCATTTGGACTCTTCGGAATAGGAAAATCCCAAAACCATAGTTTACTATTTTCAAAGGAGTTTCAATATGGGCAGAAATCAAGAATACTGTTCTTCAGGCTAAGTTTATATCCTGAAATATGCTTCTTGTAAGAAATAATTTTTAAAATGTGGAATCTAAAATTAAGCAAAAATAACATACAGTATGTTCAGCTTTGAAATTTGCCGGGATTCAGCCAAGTTTACCATAAACAGAAGGCAGAATTGTCTATTTTTAACGTTACAGCCCTTGGGTGATTAAAATTTTGAGCCATAATAAACAACTTTTTTCTTCTTTGCAACATAATTTCTCATTTGAAATAGCAGTCTTTTTCGTTGTTTAGGAGATATGGATTGAGCACTTCGTGTTTTTCTAATTCTTTCTTAAACGCAAATTTCTTGCAGAGACTAAATTCATGCATTAGCATGCCAAAAGCACAGATTTTTTTTTTTTAAGAAGAAAAGAAAAAGAACCTTACCAAGACCCAAAACTAAATTGCCTTCTCTTCTCCTGTTTTAACTAACAATTAGCATTTGGACAGTTGCATTTTAGGAGCAAAACACAGTAACAGATCTCACCATTCTGTCTACATAAGTGGAATCACCACAAACACCTCACTATCACTCAGATTATGTGGCAATTTGTAGTGTTTGCAGATCTATTATGTCAGCAGAAAGTGTATCTTCCCACCAGGAAAGACAGTTGTATGTGTAATAAACCAATAGCCTTTGACACACCAGTTAATTACATCAGTTAGCCACTATCTTCTGAGCATGATTTCAGTGTTAATAAAACTATTTTGGTGTGGAAATGAAACAGGTCACGACCAGCAGATGAGGAAACAGAAGGGACTTATGGGGGATATAGAATGTCAGTGTGCTGAGTCACACAGAATTTAACCTTGGCCCCCAAACAGGATGTGAAATTTTCCCCTCTGCTGTGAGTATTCTTTCCCTCTGGCATCACTCAGGGCTAACTAGCTCACAACTCTTTAGAAATTAACAAGTTTAAAAGTCTTGCCTCCCCATCAAGAGCTCTCAGCAAAATGAGTTCATTGGTGATGAACTAAAGCCCAGGACCACAGGTGCTGACTTTAAATGCCAGGGTTTTCTCCTGGAGGGGAAGGGACAAGTGAAAGATGATGCTCAGTTTCTGGTCTGAACGACAGGGTGAAGAGTGGTAACAGCTACTCATTTTGAAATACAGCAAGATGAGCAAGCAGATTTGTTGGAAACACGGGTCAGGCAGCACAAGATGTTAACTCAGTTCTTGTTTACCTGTTTTTTCCTGTGGGTTTGGGGCTCCAGAGAAAGACCCTCCTACTTCTGTCTTGTGGAGCAACAGAGAATATCCCAGACACTTCAATATTTAAGCTTGCTCTTAAGGAATCTCTTCTCCAGGCTTTATAGCCACATTTTCCTCAACTGCCCGTTTTCATATATGATTTCCTGATCCATTAGCATCCAGGTCTCCAGTCTGTTGGCAAACCTCTAAGCATTTTGTACCCAAAACTGGGTAAAAACATTCCAGTTGTGGTCTGACCACAGCCCAACACAGCATTAGCTTTAGAAAACGGCAATGTCGCACTGCTGGCCCCTGTTAATCTTGTGGTCAACTTACACTCTTGGGTGGTTTCCACATGAACTGCTGTCAAATTAGGTCTCCCCTACCCTTCCTTTGTATAATGAAGTCTCAAATTGTAAATACAGGGTGCCGTGTTCCTATCCTGCCTACATTTAACAGAAAATGAGGATTTTTCATTCCATTCTTACCAATTCTGTCCCCAACTTTGCCAGCATGCCTTCTGGAATGAGCCTGCCCATGTTACATTCCAAAAGGGAAAACAGTCTGAAAAAAGTCCATACCCCTTTATCACTGGCTTTTCCATATTTCAGACTACGTAACAAATGGCATTTTTCCCCTACAGAAAATATGGAAAACCACGAAGGGGCAGGGGACCTGCACACAGGGAACAAGATAACTTCTCATCAGTCTTGGAACAATGCAAATCTATTATAATTTATTTTTCTTATTCTGGAGTACAAAATTTATATTTTTATAGTGCAAATTTAGATATTGTACACTACCTTCTTCTACCCTCTCCAATCCCGCATAAAAAAAAATAAAAAAGCACAGCTAGATATTTACCAACATCCTGGAGACCAGTAAACAATTTAGGTCTTTTCTGTAGGCAGGAGTCAGGAATGTTGATTGGATTTACTTAGCTATCAGTATGTAACAGGCTGTGTAGCCCTCAGGGCAGGGGTACAAAAATGTGTAAAGGAAAGAGCTATGTTTTTAAAAAAAAAAAAAAAAAAAGTACACCGGCCAATTTCCAGTACTTATCTCAGCCTTGCAGCCCCACTGCCTGGCTGTCTTGAGGTCATTTGAGGATTTGGAGCTTAGGGAGTGAGTGGTCTTGAGGCTTCTCCCTCCCTGGATGTTCCTGCCATCATTTATTGGGTATCGTTCAAGTTTGGCAGAGCCTAATGTCTGGATTTACACCAGGTCATAGAGCTGCATGGGGGCCGGGGGTGGGGGGGGGGTGGGGGGGAGGGGGCTACTCTTCTACTCAGCTCTCAAAATTTCCTGCAAACTCAATGCCTTAGCAGATATCAACATCTTCTTTGTAAAAGTCCTTAAGAGGTATAGATTAGAACAACCTTAATCCTCTACTATGGAAGATGGTAGGAGTAGAAATATGCTGAACCTGATGCTTATCAATACTAGAAATTAGAATGAACTTCTTAAACTCATGGCATAGTCTTTTAAAGAAGAATGGGAATACATGTGTTTGGGGTAATTTAGATGTAGCTGTGCCTAAAGGCAGGAGGAAAGACAAGATCACTTCCTAATAACTATTGGAGTTCATTAACAATGCCACCAGGGCAGGCCCAAATGACTTGGAATTGAGACCAGAGAGAGAATTATGAAATCTCAAGTTGAGGGAATGCTGATTTGTATCAGCCACTAACTCCCCAGACTACCTTTAAGGAAAGGTATCCTAACATCTTTTGTTACTTTCTGGTCTTCAAAAGAGATGCCTAGGAATCTCTTAGGGCAGTGGTCGGCAAACTGCGGCTTGCGAGCCACATGCGGCTCTTTGGCCCCTTGAGTGTGGCTCTTCCTAAGCCTTAGGAGTACCCTAATTAAGTTAATAACAATGTACCTACCTATATAGTGTAAGTTTAAAAAATTGGGCTCTCAAAAGAAATTTCAATCGTTGTACTGTTGATATTTGGCTCTGTTGACTAATGAGTTTGCCGACCACTGTCTTAGGGGAAAGAACAAGTTCTCTTTGAAGAGGAGCATCCTGGATTAAAAGTCAGCTGCAGGCCACCTTGTTCCGTAGAACCAAGAAGCCCCACAGAGCCCTCTGGGAAGATGCCCAATCTGACCAATAGCTGAAGACATTGTCTCGGTAACCTCACCACAGGGGCTACTCAGGTCAGGTTCCCGGTTGTCCTCTGCAAATCGTTCTTCTTTTTAGCCTCAGAGTGACTAAATGAGTTCAGAATTAGTTCTATTTTACAGATTAGGAAACCGAGGCTCTGAGAGTTTAAAATGACTAATTCTTCATTAGAAAGTGAGAGCCCAGATCTGACCACAAATTGGTCTGACCACAAAGATCCTTTCCACCTCTAAGGAAGTGGGGGTAATACCAGTGTATTCTGAAAATCATTTTTGTTTTACTAAAAGTAAATGAGAGAATTCTGTTGCTATTTGGTTCTCTGAAAATGCCATAATCACTTTTCTTTCTTGGCTCTAATCTTTGCTCCTAATTCGGCCTCTGTCAACCAGAAAGAGAGGGGGGGTGGAAGGGGGAGGGAGGAAGAAGAAGAGGAAATGAGCTAATAGTAACAATAGAGAACACTTAATTTTTATACACTAATTAAGGAGTAAGCAACATCTATCACCACTGGAAAAGATTTCAGGGTTTCTATATTTCTTCCTCTGGTCTGACAAACAATTCTGAGAAACCACTTCTGACACAGGCTGAAAGTCCGGGACAACCAAAACACCTGTGCCTGAGTGCAGGCTCGTCCCCTGGCTGCACACCTGCAATCACCAGGGGAGCTTTAAACATACACATACCCCCTCCCATCCCAGGTGATGCTAAGAGGGCCGCCAAGACTAAGACCCACAGTCCGAAAGCAACGGAATGGAAGGTTAAACACAACACAAAATAAGTTTGTTTAGAATTCACACAAGGATGAAAAGGGAGAGTAGCCCAGTAACTTATATGGCAAATCTAGTTTTAAAAGTGATACCCATTTGCGCCAGTTTTCCATCGAACTGCCCCAAGCCCACCCTGGGCCCCAATTCTGATTTCCCCATGGCGGCAACTTTTTTTTAATTAGACTTTTATTTTAATTTTTATTTTTTGGTTAATCCTCACCCAAAGATATTTTTCCATTGATTTTTAAAGAGAGAAGGGAGGGGGAGCGATATAGAGAGAGAAATATAGATGTGAGAGAGACCTCGATTGGCTGCCTCCTGCATATGGCCAAACCAGGGCCGGGGATCGAGTCTGCAGCCAAGGTACATGCCCTTGACTGGAATTGAACCTGGGACCCTTCAGTCCGCAGGCCGACACTCTATCCACTGAGCCGAACTGGCTAAGGCCTAACTTCTTTCCGCACTTTCTGGTCTGTAAAAGAGAGTAATATCTACCACGCAGAGTTGTTTTCAAAATTAAGTGACATTTAAAAAGGCATACAAGATGCTTAGCACGCAGCACTTAGTAAGTTTCAACCCTCTGACACGTCTCTCCATCTGGCTGCGCTAGGCTTTAAACAATTCACTTCTGTTTGAGTCACCATTCTTTCCCAAAACTCTTAAGTTTCTGTCCTCAGCACTCTCCTTTAAAAGGATCTTCACATATGATTATGCGAATAATATTTACATTCATAATCCAATTTACATATTTATAGGGTAGTTCACTAGAAAGGACTAAGTGTAAGTTTATTTTAAAAATGAGGCATCTAATTTTGAGCACCTATCATGTGCCAGGTATTATGCCAAGTATTCAGTACTCATCATCTCATTTAATTTTATTTCATTCTTATAAAGCCTCTTCAGGAAAAGAATTATTTTGCTCATTTTATTGATGATGAAATTAGATTTCACAGAGGTAAAGTAACTTGCACACATACACACAACAAGAGATAGCAGGAGAACCTGCTAGAATTTGAACTCAGGTCTGTCAAAACTCCAAAGTCAGGCCATAACTGTGTCTCCCAGTGTATAAAACACTTGATATTTCAAGTGTATGTGAATATTTTACAGACAAAGCATTCATAAAATGTTTTGTGTATATGTGTGCACATGCCAAACTTCAAAATATTTAAGTATAAACTGTACTTTTGTACTTAGAACAGCATCATACAATTAACTTCTAAATCGATATTGAAATTCATCTAGTTTCTGTTTAGCAAATTGGGGTTAATTTACCTCTCATAAAAGTGTTAGAAATGTTCTAAAGCACCCCCCCACCACCACCCTTTTTTACTACCCAATCTTTTTATTAGCCCTAATGTTGATTGCCTTCCCGGGGCATCTACTGGTTTACGTATAATGTGTCTAATTAAATTTAAAGAAGAGATGTTTCAAGGAGCACCATTTCATCATTTCCTCTTATGCTCCATGCTGTGGACTTTAATGAGGACCTAGACCCCATCTTAACTCGGCCTTAGTTTCAGCACAGATGAGCTGTGCTTATTAAGACCATCCTCAGTTGTCAGGAAAAATAGCTTTATTAAGGTCATGGAATGCGGAGAGTTTGATTAAAGCTAATCAAGGAAGAAAGCCTGGCTGCAGCCTGGTGAATCAAGCCCAGAACAACAAGTTCAACATAACTTCACCTCGCCTATATGTTAAAAGCAGACATAAATAAGATCAGGTTTCTACAAAGAATGCATGGGCAAATGCAGGCATATTACATGCTGTAATACCTCTCCTGAGTTTTTAAGTTGAACAACTCTTTCAGGAAGCAGCATATATTTTAAGCTGCATGGATGCAAGTGATAGTGGAGGGTTGTCAATAGCCCCTGTCATTAAAAAAAAAAAAAAAAAAATTGGCAGGAGGAGGCAGGGTACAGGCATTACATTCTTCCAGATTTAAAATGTGTGATCTATGGATATGTCTGGCCAACGATGGCACACAGATAGCACTGTCTTGGTCATCGGAAAGTTAGGTTTCGGCTTTGTAAACCTGAGTGACGGGCATTAGCAAGTGTGATGCTAAAGCATTCAGCACTAATAGTATTTTGGAAAGCTCTTCTAAGTGGGATTTATAATATCATTTTAGTTTTAAGAAAATAAACGGTAACAGGAAAGAATAGCAGAAGTCTGGAAATCTGAAGAACCAGGTGTAGCCCTGACTCCAAAATAACTGGTCACGTGACCTTCCAACAGCTTCTTAGGCCTGGGCTATCGGGGCCTCAGGGCTTCCCAGAGCCAAATGAGACTACATAGCCTCTTAAAAATCTAAGGTTCTACCATGCTATTAAAGTCTACTGCAGCCTTCACACCATTTTCTTCCTAATTGAAGGCAATAGGGTCATCAAAGGGCCTCCCTATCTTGTTAGTCAATCCTTAAATTTAAAAATCCTGAGTCAAAAAGAAACGGTGAAGAATGAGTGGAAAGCCTTGAGGAGTTTTGAAAACAAAAAACAACTGCCCTGATGACGATGACCTGTTTTCTTCGTTAAACTTTTCTAATTACTTTTTACCCTTCTCCCTCCCAGGTGTGCAGCTTTGGGACATATTATTATTAAAACACACACTCCTGTTTTAAAAATATCTTTATAGCTAATTCCATGACACTGATTTTAGCCAGACTCTATGTTAACTTCATAATTATCAATGTACACTATTAACAATACATACTTTAATTTGGTAAATCAAAGAATCTGGAAGTGGTCGTTTCTAAGAGCCCCCAAGTCAAATGTTACGTCCTGTTCTAAGAGCTGAAACAGGTAAGAAATTTCGGAGTAAAGGGGACTCGAGAAAACAGGGGACCCCTCCTTCCACAATAGCCTGACTCACCACCTTTTTCTGATTTACTGGAAGTAATGGAATACAGGGGCTTAGGAAGAACAGAGGAGAGCTGTGCATAATGGGATTTAAATAATCTGATTTTCCTAAGAAAGAAATTGAGAAGCAAAGAGATAAAGGATTTTCTGTACACACATACACACACACTTTCTCACACACTTCTTTAAAGCACCCTGTGGTTTCCAAAGCACTTTTGTATCCCTTAGATATCATTTAATCATTTTTTAAATATTGAAGGCAAGAAGAGCTGGTACTATTATTTCCAATGTTTAGGAAACGGAGAAACAACCCCGTTAAGCAACCTCAGTGAATTCACATGTGTTGTTAATGGCAGTGCCGGAAGTAGACTCCAGGTCTTCTGAATTCTAACTGAATGCTATCCCTACTTACATTATGTTTTTTTAACTCCACAAGTATTTATTTAGTGCCAGTTATGTGCCAGGCATTGCTCTTGATATACTAGGAAAACAACAGGAACAAGACCAATTAGGTCCTTTCCCTCCTAAGACATTCTAAGTGCCCATCCTCATGTATTTACAATAGGTATAGTTTAATATATATGGCTTTCCTACACTTTTGTATACCAACCAGTTTATGAGACTCATTAAAAATTAAGATCACATATAAATATTTATTATTTTTAAGAACTGCACTCATTAGGTCAACACAGAACAAACAAACCCAGCCACTCCCGCCTCCTTCCTTCCTCATTCCTCCACACAGCTAGCCTTTTAAAACAATCTAAGTAAATAGCAAAGTAACATCTATTAGAGCTACACATTTGTTCACATGCTGAGGGGGGGGGGTGTCTATAAAAGTCTTTAGAAAAAGAAGAGGTTCAAAATTATGAAGAGAGCTTTTCTTAAGGATCATTTTAAGCACACACATGGGATTTTAAAGCATACACACGGACATCTTGTTTGGGGAAAGTTTGTTCCTTTTTCTTTCTTCTTTTTAATTTACACAAAGCAGTCTTAAAAAGCCTGGGGAGGGGGGCGGGAATGTCTGCTCCCCATCTCTAGCTCTGTTGCTGAATGAAAGATCGACAGGAAATTAACGCAGTGGTAGGGAGTTTCTTGCCAAGAGTGAACTCCGAAACAAAAGAGCCACTATTGTGTAAGAAAATCTGACATCTATACCCTCCGCCATGTTCTAAACTTCAGCAGTCCTTTAGTTTGATCTATGATTTGTTCTAAGTTTTTAACATATATATGTAAAGTGTTGCATTACTCCTCGTCTTCCAACTCTTTCTAAAAAAGAAGCAGACTTTGTTTCTTTGTTCCTCTCTTCTACCCTCTTGTTTAACTGTCTTTTTAGCCAGCAAAAGAGTTGGTCAGTGAATTCAACTATTTCCCTTCTTTTCCCATCCATGCCAAAAGCACACTATCTCAGAGGCTTACAGGATTTCAGATGCTACCAAGTTACCTGAGATTATGGTATTAACTTTTGTTGTTTCGGCCTGATGATACAGAAAAATGCTCATTTTTTTATGATAAATTTGTGAACCTGACATTGCTGCTCATTCCCCATTTTGCATTGCATTTGCAACATTAACACCATGGAAAGAATGCAAACCATGATGGTGGAAGTGAGTGATCTAAGAATTTAAAGTCAAACCAAGTGCTGCTCAGGTACATCCACTAAGAATGATCCATTTATGAGGTGAAGTTAAAAAGTGAGATTACTTTAGTCATCACCGTGGACTGCTTTGTTTGATATTCAGTGCTCATCTCTCAGATAACTTTTTATTTAAATATATATATATATATATATATATATATATATATATATTTTAAAATTGATTTCAGAGAGGAAAGGAGAGGGAAAGAGAGAAACATCAATGATGAGAGAGAATCATTGATAGGCTGCCTCCTGCACACCCACACTGGGGATTGAGCCGAAAACAGGGGCATATGCCCTGACCAGGAATTGAACCATGACCTCCTGGCTCATAGGTCAACACTCAACTACTGAGCCACACTGGCCGGGCTCAGATAACTTTTTAGATGAATTCTCTTGATTCGTTTTTGTCCAAAATGACATAATCAAAAAGGCTGTCACATCTTGACTGCTATTTCCAATAAGAAAATTGGGTTTACTTCATTTCAAGCAACTGGTTTACCTTTATTTAATTGCTTCTAAAGAAATGTATAGGATTGTGACCTACCAACATAAAATCATGTTCCTCAGCTATTTTAATAGGTGCCAATAAAGCCAGAAGTAGGAACAAGTCACCAAAGGCTCAGCTGTAGAAGTTTTCTGGGCACATTCCAAAAGTCTACATCTGCTTGGCAAGGACTCAGAAAAGAGATACGGTTACTCTTTTTACAGTCACATAGCTTTCCCAGGCTTCAATGTATGAAAAACAGCTTGTTCTGTAGCAGAAGAAAATCCAACCAGATTTACAAAAATCACATACTCACTATTCTGCCACCATCAACTGAAAAATTATTGCTATCCATGGAACCAAAATCATCAATGATATGGTTATTGTATATTGTCATGTTCACGTGGTCTGAGAGTCCAAGTGGGAATCCTATCTTCCTTTTCTCTTTGTAACATAAACACTTAAGCATTTAGTGATAAAATATTAAAAGCATAAGGCTCCAGACTCAGTGAGCACAAGTTGCTGAGATAGCACCAACTCCAAGGAAAGGTGTCAAGTATGTTAAAATATGGCTCTAGCTTAGACATTAGGGGCCCTCATCTCTCCCTAATATGCTTGCCTTATTCCTACTGTCCACAGCTGAATATGCATGTCAGCACTAAAATGCACCCCTTAAAATCTAGGGAGGAAATTCACCACATCTCTCTCAATACACAATGTAACTGTCACATTTGTGCACCACAAACAACAATTCTAGACACTTTTTAAAATTATAACATTAATTGATCGTTTGTCACCACTAATTACAGTGATCACACCACATTTACTTTACTAGCAGGAGTCAACTTTGGGCTGCTGGACAATACATCAATGGGAAAGAGGGCAGAAAACAGAAGAATTTAGGGGGAAAGAGTATTATTATCTCTCTATATATAAAAGCCTAAGTGACTGTCTGACCATTCGACTGGTAGCTATGATGCACAATGACCACCAGGGGGCAGACGCTCAATGCAGGAGCTGCAGAGCTTCGGTGACTTGGCAGCCATGGTTCTCGGGTGACATACCTGGAACCAGAGAGGAGTGAGCCCAATTCCGGGGTGCGTCACCCAAGAACCACCCTCTCACAATCTGAGACCCCTTAGGGGATGTTGGAAAGTCAGTTTCAGCCCAATCCCCGCAGGCCAGGCTGAGGGGCCCCACTGGTGCACAAATCTGTGCATCAGGCTTCTACTTATAAAATAATAAATGTTTATAACAATCGAGTGCATTTTTTTATTTTCATAAATCTCGTTTCTTGTGAAAACTTCATTTGGTCTCTTCTTGATTAAAGTTCATACTGCTATTATATAAAACATTCCCTCATTGTTGGGAAATTACAGAGTAGGAAGACTAGGTTGATGATCAGAAAAGGCTACCTTTGTTCCTTGGGGGGGGGGGGGGGAGTTGCATGAACCTGTCATAGCCCTAGTCTGTTAGAAATGTAAGGGACTTTAATGGGTATTTTAGTAGAACCACTTAAAATTAAGTGATGAATTGGAATGGGAAAAGTTATTCCAATAAAAGCAAACAAATTAACTAACCTGACCTTGGTCCACATAAAAGATTCATTTTCTTAATGGAAACAAACTCTTTGTGTCTAGCTCAGGTTTAACCACTGAAGTGTATGTGGAACCTAAATTAAGCTATAGAAATGTACGCCTCCAGACACTCAGGTGTACATGCACAAGTAGGTAAGAGTTCTTATAGCTGCGAGGTATGCTGCTGGCATGGTCTAGTATGACCCACTTCTACAATGATTACCACATGAGTCAGAAACCTGTTAAGACCCAATTAACAAAAATGTTATGCATCACTGATGCATGCTTTGTCCGGAGCTTAATTCCACTATTTTCCTAAGTAAATTCTGCCTTTTCTATTCATTAACTTCCTCTTCCCTTGGGTACAAGTAGCAACTTTGCCCATTTTCTTTAAAAAAGGTTACAGAAGACCTGAAAGTAAGGGCAATGGGATGTCTTTTTGGCCATTACTCTAAAAGAGTAAGATAACATCTGTCTTCATCACACATTTGGCATCTCTGATGCCGTAAAAACAGCTCATTTCATGAGCAGTTTGAAAGATAACATCAATGTAGCCCAACCAAACTGGAAGTGGGTTGGTCTTTCCTCTTCTTCCTCCCTGAGCAACCAAAAGTGTTTTCAAACAAAGTGGAAGTAATTACTGAATAAGTCACTCTGGGAGCAGCTCAGAGTCTAGGCCAGGGGTGCGCAAACTTTTTGACTCGAGGGCCACAATGGGTTCTTAAACTGGACCGGAGGGCCGGAACAAAAGCATGGATGGAGTGTTTGTGTGAACTAATATAAATTCAAAGTAAACATCATTACATAAAAGGGTACGGTCTTTTTTTTTTTTTTCGTTTTATTCATTTCAAACGGGCCCGACCCACGGGCCGTAGTTTGCCCACGGCTGGTCTAGGCTGAGGAGACAGGACTCTCATGCTTGAAGCAACCAAAGACAGTGACTTTGGCTTTTTGAAGAAAAAAAGTCTGGTAAGATTCATCGTAATAATATAAGAACCATTACACTGAGTCAGTTCCCTTGTCAATCAAGCTAGGATTCTAACTTGAACTGTGCCCCCAAGAGATAATTTGTAGGAAGACATGGATGTGCTCTGAATGTCTATCAACATTCCTAACGTTGTGATATGTTTTTAAACATATTCATTATCTCTAGACTCTCCATGGAAAATGTCCTTAATGTGAAATACTTCAAAGAACTAGTAACATTAGATGAGAAAGTATGATTGTTGTCTTTCTATGGGTATATTTCACTTGTATAGAAACTGTCCTTTAAAACCAAGTTGCATGGACTTACGTTCTTACTCTGTAAGAGAAAGGGGGATAGATATAGATTTATTTACTTATAACATTTTCATAATAAAATAATCCCGGGTTAACTGGGCTACTTCTATATGGTCTAGAAATGACCTTTCCTTAATCTTACCACTTTTACCATTTATTTATTTATTTTAAATATATTTTTATTGATTTTTCACAGAGAAGAAGGGAGAGGGACAGAGAAACATCGACAAGAGAGATCGATCAGCTGCCTCCTGCACACCCCCCCACTGGGGATGCGCCCGCAACCAAGGCACATGCCCTTGACCGAAATTGAACCCGGGACCCTTGAGTCCGTAGGCCGACGCTCTATCCACTGAGCCAAACCGGTTCGGCACACTTTTACCATTTAAAAGATTTTAAAAAGTAATGCATGAGGTAAGCTCCACCATTTGCTGGCAGGCATACTAGTGTCCTGAGTGTGGCCCTAGGAGTCACTTCACTATCAGGACCTGAGTTTCCTTATCTGAAGAGTGTATGGGATTCTACCAATTGACCTCCCTAAGGTCTCAATGTCTAAAATTCTCTTTATATGTAGGTAAGTCATCAATTTCTATTTCACGCACACTGATGCCTATTTTAAACAACATATGAGGGGGTTATGTATATCAACATTTTTCCTTAGGCTACATATGTTTTACTTCACATATAATAAAGCTCATCATTTTTACCTGGGCTCTTCACTTCCCTGTAAATCAGATCTCATTACGGTCCATTATTCTTCCTCTTCACTACTTATTATATTAATTAGGTGCTCTGTATCACTGCATTTTTTATACCATTTGCCCAAAATAAAAGCACATGAAATAAGGTTGACTTAAACAACCCACTACTGGAATACTAAATAACAGGCAGTTTCATCTAAATCATTCCATTCAATTCATAAACCTTAAGAGTCTACAATTTTCCAGACACAGGACTTAGTGCTAGGTAGTCAAGGACTTGCAAAGGCTCCTGCCCTTGAGGAGCTCCCAGTCTACTGAGAAAGCCAACACCGACTCTACCACAGGTAAGTGGGCATATACAGGATATTCATATATATCCTACCTGTTTTCAAAGGTTCCTGGGGAGTAAAGGGTAAAGTGTTAGTAAATACTGCTTGGCTTATAATTTAAAATAAAGAAAAATTAAATATAAATACAAACTCTTTAAGATTTAATTTTTACTTTTTAAAGAATACTTTTTTTAAAAAAATCCTACTTTCTGCTGAAGAATATTGCAGTTGCTTTTTTATTTTTAAGGGCATAATAATTCTTTTTCAATGTCCAGAGATATCAAGAGAATACAGAAAATACCACAAACTTTCATTTTAGCCAGGAATCTTACACGTCTTCTGGACAAAATAACATGGTCTAGATGATGATTATATGAATGTCCTCCTCAAAGAGGTTAGTTAATTTGACTGGCAGGAAGCTCTATATTTGGAGTAGTTTTTAACTTTTTAAGATAATGGGTTCCTTCAAAATTTGACAATTGTTACCAACCCTCTTCCCAGAAAAATCCAAAGGTAGTCTAAATTCTGCAAACAATTTCAGGAACCAATATATAGACCACAAGTTAACCTAGCCTGTTAGTCCTGTTCACTATTTTTATTCGTGGTTTGAATGATGGCATATAACGAGTTGATGAATCAGGCAAGGTGGGATGAAACTAACGTATCCTCTAACACATGCTTCAAGTCTAGACCTCTAGGATTCAAAAAGAGCTCCCTATGTTGAAAGTTAAATTGCAGTCAACAAGACGGTGTGTGTGTGTGTGTGTGTGTGTGTGTTTAAAAGCAAACTAAATACAAGATGGCAGAGCTCACATGGGCAGCAGTGCCTGTTAACATACCTGCATGAAGAAACAGAGAATTCCATCAGCTCTGTGATGTTCCTAAGGTGGAATCAGGACTGAGGAGAGATATTAATAACAGCCAGATTCTAGCTAAATAAATAAAAAAGTCTTTTCAAACAATGTGTATTTCAAACAAGGCTGCCTTATGAGGAAGGGAGCTCTCCTCCTTCGACCTGGGAGGCAATTTGGTGTGGCGCAAGAAGATGGATCAGGTTCTAATTTCAGTTTTGCCTTAAGCGAGACACATGAGCGGAGGCAAGTTTCCTTATGCTTATATAACTTAGTTTCCTCATCTGTAAACTGGAGGTTATAAAACCCACACACAAGTCAAATGAGATGGCAAGAAAGTGCCTACTCCAGTATCCTGCAGATGTAAGGTATGCAACATGAGTTCCTGCCAGCCTTCATCCCCTCTCCCGCCCCTCTCACTTTTCTCTGGAAGTATTTAAGCAGAAGCTGTTGGGGGTATCACACAGGAGATTCCTACAGAGGAAGGTGGTTAGACATGATGGCCTCTAATATCCTTTTAAGTCTGGGGTTTGGTTAGCAAAACTATTCTTAGGTGATATATCTTCTATACTATGTGTATGAAGTTGAAAAAGATTTACTTTCATCCACGTCCCTTCCTTGAGCAGTCACCTGAAAACCAGAATGAATGCTCTTATTTTTCTTCTTAGGTATTATATGCTTGCTAGCTCACTCCACTTTATTTCAAAGAATTTTCCATAAGCTCTTAAATGTTTCCATATGACACCATATTCTGCAGGTAACTTGAGTTCATACCATTCCCCAAACACGAGTCCCTATAAAACATTCCAGGATCTCTTTGTGTGCTCTGAATAGAATTTGTTAGGCTGCCAAATCATTCGGTCTTCTCCAGATAGCCTTGTCATTCCTAACTTGGTTATCGAATTCTTTTATCAGCGTCTTTTAATCAAAGCCTTTCAAAACAATCTGAGGATTAGGAAATACCATAAGGTCTAAATGAAAAAGGCAAGAGGGTGAAATCTAACTACCAACTGGGACAAAAGCAAAGGGCTTTTCTGACTTTGCTTTAGGATACAACAACAGCGGAAGCGACTGTCATCTTGGGGGCGGGGGTCCTGGGGGGGGGAACTGCCAGCTCAAATGTCACATGTGAATAAATTATTGGCTGTTCATAAACAAGAACAACAAAAAAAGGTGGTATTCTACTTTTATTCCTAACCCATGAGCTTACACAAGATCTTGACTTAGAATATTTTTAAAAGAGGGAGACTCTCCTTTGTCAAAAAATCATCACCCACGACTCAAAAACATGTTTAAATAAAATGACAAATTAAAAAAAAAAATGAAGAAAAGTCCCAGGCTCCATGCCTCCCAAGGCAGCAGAGACTCACTCCTCTCGGAGAGAGAAGCAGAGATGGTGGGCGCGATCCAGAGGCACAGCTGCTTGGGAAGTTGCCGGGCTCTCCTGTCATTTCAGACGCCGCGCTGCACACAGACACACTTGGACGTGGCCACCTGGACTCCCTCCTCTCATGGAGGGAGGCCAGGTCGCAGTGGTTCCACCCGCTGCCGCTCCCTGGAAGGAAGAAGGCTGGCTGCTCCACGAAGTCTCTGCCACCCTACGAGCAGGTTGAATTTTCAAATAGGGCGATAATTAAAGGGAGAAAAAAACTGGCCGCCTCTTCCCCTCCAGCCCCAATTTTATAACTCAAGGAGATCATTGTTTCTTTCGTTATTATTTTCTCTCAACCATGACAATAAACACTCTTCAGCGAATAACTCATCAGTGGAAAGCTATTCCAAGAATTTTACGTTGATAACACCATACGTGAAGAACGGGAAGGAACTTGGTTGATAATTTGTTCGGAATCCCTCTGTTCAGATACCTGGAATGCCTGCCCCTCGGCTGGTCAAAACAGAAAGTCCTTATGAAGGGCTCATAATACAAACCCTCTTGTCCGCTCCGGACAGAATTAATCTTCCCTTCCTTTGTGAGACCCGTGCTCATACACAACACTCACTACATTGTGCAGCTGTAACGTCTCTCTCCACTGCAAGGCCTTACCCTCTTGAGAGTAGGGCCTGGTCTTACTCTCCTACGGATCCACGTTGCCTAGCGTCATGGTTGGCTCAGAGAAAATTCTCACAGTTGCCTCAATAAATGGTTGCTGAATTAAGTTAGGCCAAAAGGTACTAAAGGTCAAGAAGCTAACATGACTGCCTAAAGATCACAGGGCAGTGCTCTCTCCACTCTTCCGCATGAGCTCCACAGCCCTCCAAAAAGATGGTAGTAGTAGTGGCTTATAATTTCATTGTCTCTCAGAACCGTTGTTCTTCCTTCAGCACTGATGCCACTCTTCATCCAATAAGGCACTCGGATTCAAGAAAAAGGAATCTGTGTTGCCTGATACCAAATAATTTGATAAAAGGCTGGTAAAACAGAAAGGTTTCACACATGCGAATCTGCCCTTGCACCCAGTTTCAATCCTCTTATTTCCCTGATCTGTATTCCTGCTCTCCAGATGGACCACCAGCTTTACACCAATGCCAGCAACAGCTTGCATATTGTTTGTTTAAAACAAAGATGATGGATTAAATATCATATGCAATGTGAGGAAAGAGGTGAAGGCTAATATTCCTGTCTTGAAATTTATCATGAACCCAGTTCATGTAGCTTCCTTGCCTCCCCTCCTCCCCCGCTGCCAGTGGATTGGGATAAATAAAGATTCAATTTTATTTTTCAGACTCAGCAGTGGAAGCACACATTCATCTAGAATATGGAGCCTTTCCATCACTCCAGATTTATTCTCGTTCTAAGGCATCATTACCCTCCAAATTATACAGACTTATGTCATTTCATTGAAACACTCATTCACCCATCACATGCCCAGATCCAACAGTAACACTTTTGTTTTAAAATTATGCCAAAATGAGCAAACTTGAAATTCTTTCACCTATATTTGAGTACTCTGCAAAATGTCTCTAATCATCTCGAATAAATTCCAACCAAAAAAATCTACAATTTCAATGCAAAATACATAAATGAAAGAAATTGCAGCAGAGGTCTCTTACTGTATCTTATTGCATATATGATGCCGCCTACAAAGCAGCTGCCAGCAGGGTGAACTGTGTATCAAAACCAGGTTTTCTACATGACTGTGGATTCTTTCCTGCATATTTATATATTGTCCCCATTAGAAAAATGATTTAAGAAAATAAGCACTTTCTTTTAAGAAGCCAGGAGGGACGAAATGTATAAAATGTGAAGATAATTCTATAAAGAGATTCTGATGATAGGTTATCATTTTAGTAGATTCTCGTCAACAAAAGAAGACTGATTAGGGCCTAGGAGTCCCATGGGGAATATCTCTAGGAGAAACCAAAGGTGGAACTCTCCATTTCCTCCCGGCTGCAAGGATGTGTGCACTGAGTCGATACGGGAAGCCCATCTGGAAGCATCACAAATACGGTCTAATCCTAGACATGGTCCAGGCATTGGTTTTGACACTGACAATTCTCTCACTCTACCATTTCTATCAACTACTCAGGTTAAAACTTTATTGCAGGCTGGAATTTGGCCCTCTCCAGTTGCACCATGAAGAAAAAATATTTAAAGAAAGGTGTTTTGCAACTCCTGTGTTTGGAATGAGTGATAAAACCTGTAGTGCTACCAACACTTTCTAGATGCCAGTTCAATGACATCCATTTCATATGTCAGGACAGAACAGCAGGCAGACTGCACATCTAACAAGGCCCTCAGCAACCCTATGCAAACTCTGGGGTACATGGGAGTTACGCTAAAACTTTAACTATATGACCCTTATGGCAACTTGACTGCCAAAAGGCACAATTAAGCCAGTCATATTGCACTATAACTCCTTCTCCCATGTTATAATGCTGGATTGACATTTTCTCTTGTATGTTTGCACGTGTGAGAACATTACTAGACTACCAGGCATATTCAAGCATCCAGACAAATAAAAAGAATCTATAATAAAATTAGTATTTTAAAAATAGCCACGAATATATCATGGGTAAACAAATGGATACATTAATAAATTTAACTTTTAAATATGGGAAAGTCACACTTACAAACACAGAATATACATTTTTTCCCTAGGACCTTGAAATCTAAGGTCCTTCTAGCTATATAACATTCTATGATTCTTTGAATCTATTTATATTTATTTGCTCACTTGAATTTTTTCTTGTTAGGGAAGGTAGTTCTAGCCTCTCTTAGAATATCTTTCCACCTACACATCTTCCTACAGCAATAACACAAGTTGAGCTGAATGCACAGTTATGTAACTTTAAGATAGAAAGAAAATGGAAAAGGGAGTTTTACCCCAGTCCCACATGCTATCACCACCAAGGCCCACCTAGTGAAATTTCACTTTACTAATATACTAAAGGCAGCACTAAAATATTTCCCAATAGGTTAGGTGAAAATTCTTCCTTCTTCTGATGTATTGGGGGAGGGAAGGAGAGAGTGAAATCAAACCATTCAAAGTTGGTATGAAGGCATCTGCTGCTATAATTTCCTCCACAAAGCTGGTTAAGGACAGCAGAGTCTTTTCTTGTTCACATCTACTCACGGAGTGCAAATTCTTTGCCTCATAAAGCGAACTCTGTTTGTGCTGAATGTATATTCACGATTTCCTGCTAATGAGGTAAAAACTGATTCCAGATGAGTAGAAAAATGTCTTAGTTTTCACTGAAAATTAATTCCAGGACAAAAATGTAAGACAGTTTTTTACAAACCTGTAACTGCTTATCAATTTCTGATTCCTTGCTTACATATTTACTCCCTAGATTAATTTATTAATTTTTTGGAGGAGGGTCAGTTTGTGATAACATATTTTTATGTTCTAAGCATAGGGTTGCTCATTTCCATCCAGAATACAAAGGGAGCTTATGTTTTCTTGTCCAGAAGAGAACTCTTTTTTAAAAGATCAATACTACATGGCATAGAATACCATCTGGAAAACAAAAGCGTTCAAAAGGCACTGGGAAAAACAGAGTTAAAGTGATCATGTAATCAACCTTCACTCACACTAGAATATTTAGCTATTGCATCATGTGCAGTACACAAGTCACACGCTGTCCTCAGGCCACTCCATTGAGTAACAGACAATGCAATGCTTTAAATTTGATTTCCTAATGTCCTGGAGGTCAATTTAAGAACGTACCATTTGTTAATACAGTTCTTGTAAATTTATTCGAGATTTAAAAAACTGGACCTGGTATTACGGCTAATAGATATTAGTAACAAAATATAATCTGAGGTACTAGTTACAATTAAATTAGGCAGCATAAAGTGCAAAGCATTGCTGTGTTCAATCTTATATCCAATGTGGGTAGTTACAAATGTAAAAGCATCTTCTGTCCTCGGACTCGGACTTCATTTCTAATGTTTCCGTTTTCCTTAAATTCAGAACCAGCTAAAGCATTTAGAAAGTAGTTTGTGTAAGAGCCATATTTCTAGTTTGAAATGGACTTAGTTAGAGGTTGTTAACTTCAAAAAACCCCAACTGTCTGAGTCCTAGTGTATGTTACCTTGATCGCTTTTAAAGACATTTTCAATAATGTCTTTTGAGATGGGACCAGAAATTACTTTATTCCCTTCCCAAAGATTTCACTTACAAGCTTATCACTCTCTTGATGGCAGGTCTGTGTTACTGAAAACTGTTACTGTCACAGCAGAGGTGGAATAAGTGGACGTAAGAATAACACCATTAAAAGCGACCAGAGTTTGCCTGGAATGCCCAACCCTGTGTAGAAACAAACGTTGATTTTGATTCTAACAATATTTTCAAACAATTCTTAAATCTGGCACACAGAAAGAATACTAATCACCTAGATAAATGTGTTTCTTCTACATGCTGGAGAAGCGCCATAAGAATATATCAAGTTTAGTAAGCTTATGTGAGTGAGGCACTGTCCCACTTGGCATTACTTATTGGATTTCATATGATTTTATTAGAATGTTGAGGCAGACATTATGTGAAACTCTGCAATTAAGCGAATTCAATCTTGTCATCTCACATAATAACATATATTACAGAGTCAAACCAAATCTATGGTCAAGCGTATAGCACATGATTTAAGCCAAAGAAATCAGGTTTGATCTATATGGACCCAAAATTTAAAGTGGAGGGGGAAATTCCTTTTCCTTGGCCTTGATCCAAATATGCTACCTATATAAATCGGGTTCCTTTGAGATGTTGAGTATACCGTACATGAAGAAAATAAACTACCACCCCTCTAAATACCCAAACTTTTTCCTTCAAATGTTTATTTTTAAAACAATATCAAAATTTACAAGTTCCCAGAGATGAGCAGAGGGGAAGCTATTAAAATTCAAGGACATTAAGCACAGATATCTACTCACCAGATATAAATCTGCTGTTGGATTACTAATTTTTCATTGAAAAATTATATACTCATACATTTCTTACCCAACAATGAAGCAATCAAACACTATAATGGATATACTATATTTCCACAAGATTTTCAGTTATAATGAAGGGCATAAACCTTCAAACCTAAAGACTGAATTTTTAAACTTTCCAGAGTCTTAGTCTGGATACAAAAATTTAGCAAAAAATAGCACAACTTATTTCAGCCATACAAGTTATTTAATGAGCACCCATGCAATCTATGCCAAATAAAAATGAAGAACACGGTGCCATGCCAACTTCTCTGATTAATGCATCCTTAGCTTACATTTCCATACAGTTTCTCTTAATTAAAGACAAACAGAAATTTCCTCCCACTAAACACTTTTAGGTGCACGTTTACTTTCTAGACTTATTTCTAAAAGTGTATATAATTTGTTTTGCTGAGTAACTGAATTACTTCATATGATAAAACCATTAATTACGTGGACCTGGTAACAAAGGAAGAGCCCTTGGCGCAGGAACAGAGGCTGCAGAGTTTATGTGCGATGTGGACTTTGGGAGTGAGGTAAGCAGGATTTTGTAAATGTCACTAGGTGCAGTGGCGGGTGGGGGGATACTTAAATAAAACCAAAAAAAAAAAATCACTAAATTATATTCATTGATATTTAAGATTTTATGGGATATTTTTACCTAATAAAAAAGGTTTATGTACATTAGTTCTCTCAACTAGCTATCATAATAATTTATCTGAAAATTAGCCTGAATAATTTCCTGCTTATATTACAAAAGGAAAAGACCTATAATATCTTTCATATTCCATGCACTTTTTCAAAGAATCCTGAGACTTCTCCTAAATCAAAATGATTTTCCTCCTGTCTGGATGCCTGTAGCAATTATTAGCTCTATGACTCTTTAGCACATACTCTCTGGCACTTACATCATCAAGAGGTAGTACATAGCATGGTCTGCAGTCACACAGACCTGGATTCTAGTGCTGCCTTCACTACTCACTTGCTATGTGACCTTGTAGCAAGCTGTTCTTCCTTCCTGGAGGAGCTGAGTTATCTCTCTTTAGACCATGCTATCCCTACACACCAGTGTCCAAACACAATGGCCTTTTTCTTCATCCCTGGTGTGTGTGTCTGTCTGTCTGTCTGTCTCTCTCTCTCTCTCTCTCCCTCTCTCTCTCTCTCTCTTACACACACACACACACACACACACACACACTCACACTCTCAATCCCCACCAAGTTCTTTGCACCTGGTCTTCTGTCTACTTGGATGCTTAGGGTGAGTGTGGCCTTACCCTCCATATAAAGCAGGAACCCCTCATTTATTCTCTATCACCTTGTCCATTTCCTTTAGAGATTTGTCACATTTAGAAATCATTATATTTGTTTACCTACTCCCAAACTGTAAACTCCATGAGAACAGGGCTCTATCTGCCTTGTCCACAGGTCAGTTCTTAATGCCCACCACAATGCGTGGCGCATAATGAGCAGCCAATAATTGTTGGCTGAATAAATGAAAAATACTGATTGAAAACATCATTACATATAAAATTATTTTCTCCAATCAGATTCCCAGAAGTGATGTTACTAACTGTAAATTTCTCTCCCTTTCTTTAATCAGGGGATGTTTCATAGTCTCGGGCCCACAGGAAGGTGTCTTACAGACCAGGGTCTACTTTCATCACAAGTGGGTAGGCAATTTGAGATAGAGACTATGTCATATGCATTAAGCTCAGAGCCTTATACACAGTAGGTACTCAATAAATACATCTGAGAGCTTTAATACCTAAATGATAAACTGCAGTCTGTCAGGACAATGAATTATTAAGCAACTGTTATTAGTATGGAATATGACGACCTCTTAAAACATTCAAGTTATATCTACCAAATAATATTGAGAGGAAAACACAAAATTACACGTGCTATAACATTACATAAGACAAAAACTATGCCTACTCATGAATCCATATTTTTTCCTGTTCTTACCATTACTATAGACTTGACAACAAAGGACTCAGGTGGACAGAGACTAGTTCCTAAATACAATACCTCAAACTTTCAGGAGGGAAAAAAATGGTATTAGGGAGACCAACTGATTCCTGTATCACCACCCAGTGATTCATTACAAACATTCATTTCTCTGGGGTCATTCTTCCATCACTATGGAGGGATTTATATCCATAACCTCCATTAACATTAATGGAAGGTAGCCACATAATTTCACCAGAAGTCCACTAGAGAATCGGGCCTGTAAGAGAAAGAGCTTTCATTTATTAAGTTTATAAAAAAATTCCTAATATAACACAAATATATAACAGGTGCCTCAGTTAACTGCCATTGATGAGTGCCATTATGCTGGAGAGGGTGAAATTGAACAATTAAATTAATTCTGCTATATTCACAGAAAAGAGAGCTCATAAAACCACGTAGGTCTAACTCTAACCCCTTACGGCTCCCTCCCACTCTCCACAAGAGACTATCCTTTGATGCTCTACTGTAATTCCGAAAGCAAACAGTAGTTTAAAGTATTCCTTGTCATTAGAAAAGAAAGCACCTTTTAAAATGGAATGTTCTAACAAAATACACTCATACATGCAGGAAATAAGGAATTTACAAGCCAATACAAAGTCATTATTTAATTTTTAATTAGGCTTCACCTAACAATGGAAAACTAAGTCTTCCTTCATCCATTTTACAAAATGCTCATTGAGAATACTCTATGGCTTAGAAAGCTTCCGAACAGATGTTGAAAATGAGAATTCAAGACTCAGGAAAATATGAAACTCACTTTACTCTGTTCTCAAGTGATGTGATAAACAAACAGCCTCACCCACTGCAGTCGTGGTTGATAATTTATTTCTAGAGTCTGATGACTCTATGGCAATTCACTTTGCTGATGAAACATTCTTTATTTGGGTGGGATGCACGCAGATACCAACTTAACGAATGTCATTCCCACAAGATAATAGACCATAGAGAAGATGCATGCCAGGCAGCACTGCATCGAGAAACCACTTTTCACCTATCAGAAGACGCTTTCACAACCGACAGTGTTTATCAAATTCACAAACCTCATTCCTGCCAGGCAAAGTTTCAGAGTCAGCTCTGTTTCTTCATTAAGGTCATTTAAACTTTCTGATATCCATGTTTTCTGCATTTTTGCAGTTGCTAAAAATCCTTTCCTTTGCAATAATTAATAACAGCACTAGCAGTGGCAAAGATGTTTTAATTAACATGGAGTCTCACTTTGACTGTATACAAGGGCTTCCTTAAATCTGTAACACCATTTTATTGATACCTAGAGAATGCTCCTTCTCCAGCATTATTTTGGGATCTCTGATTTGGTCCTTGCATTTATACCATTGAACTCGGTTGTAACTGGGCAGCCCCAGCATAAGACAAAAATCAGCATCAGACTCAAACTCTTAGAGGTGAAAAAAGGGGTTTCCTTAAACCAAGAAGAAAACAGAAAATATGGCAGCTGCTCCTCAGATCATCCTTGGAGGGAAGAATCTGGCTGCCAGTGAAGAATCAGAAAGAGCAGGAGGACTATGGTGCTTACCATTTCTTTTGTTGTTAATCTTCACCCCCTGACCCTAACCCCCTGGAGATTATTTTTCCATTTATTTTTAGAGAGAGTAGAAGGGAGGGGGAGAGACAGAGAGAAACATTGATAAGAGAGAGAATTATTGATTGGCTGCCTCCTGCACACCCCCTACTGGGAATCGAACCTGCAACCTGGGCATGTGCCCTGATTGGGAATCAAACTGTGACCTCCTGGTTCATAAATCAGTACTCAACCACCCGCCACACTGCCCAGATAGGAATGTGAAATTTTGAGGATTTTTTTTTTAATATATTTTATTGAGTTTTTACAGAGAGGAAAGGAGAGAGATAGTTAGAAACATCGATGAGAGAGAAACATCGACCAGCTGCCTCCTGCACACTCCCCACTGAGGATGTGCCCACAACCCAGGTACATGCCCTTGACCGGAATCGAACCTGGGACCTTTCAGCCCGCAGGCCAACGCTCTATCCACTGAGCCAAACCGGTTTCGGCATGGAATGTGAAATTTTGAATGTATATACAAAACAAACTCTAATTATGCCAAGGGAAAATATGTCAAAGGGACCAGATGCAGACCTTCTCCCTCTTTGGGGCAAGGGCAATTGGACAAATCCTTTCAACTTTGCCCAGGAATAAGTTGGCAACTTCCTTTGGGTAGCCTTGCTCAATGACTGGCACAAGGTAAGAGATGGGCGCTTGCTGAATGAACGTGGGCAGCAGACATCACATACACTAGCACACCCTGTGCTCCATCTCAACCTCGTATTGTTGAGAACACATACCACCCATCCCCACTGCTGTGCTGTCCCTTCATTTTGCTTGCCAAACTTCAAAGCCCTACTGCTGTATCGTCTCCTTCAGACATCTTCCTCAGTCTCCCTGACTCGGAATGAATACTGTCCTTTGTTGGGCCACATGAGTCCCTTGTGTTCTACCTATAACCTAGCACTTAGCATGCTATGCCTCTTCTCCTAACAATCTTTGAGCATCTGAAAGGGAAGAAGAATGTCTCAATTTTCTCTATTATTCTTCTATGAACAGACACCATGTTACTTATTTCTAGTAAATGATCAACACATATTTGTTGAATGTTTAAAATGTGTACTTCTACCTACACCAATACATTCTGTCCTGTCTGAACATGACGCCCAATTTCCTCCTGATTATATTAAAATACCTAAAATGTAGAATCTGAGGCCAAATCTTTTCTAGGCTCTTGAAGGCACTCTCAGATTACGTACTATAAACAAGGTAAATATAGAAAACTGACAAGAAGAATGATAACAGTCACCATGAACACACCATGTCCAACCTTATCAAAGATAAGCCTTCAAAAGATAAGAAGAAAAGTCCAGAACATTCTCCTGAGTAACTGGAACATGCCCTCAACTTCCAATAAAGATCAAATATTGACAATGGAACAATTTGGCCAAGCACAAAAGAAACTGAAATGTGTTCTCTAAAAAAATCTGCTTTTTTAAAAAAATAGAGGGGAAAATAATCTGGAAATCATTTTCCTTTGAAAGGATAAAGGAAATAATGTTCTTTTTTCATACTTATCTTTCTAAATATATATAGAATCACTATTAAAATTTTAAAAGATGTTTTATTATATAAAATATATATCTTTTTAAGTTTTAAGTATCACCTCAGAATCAGAAATCATTTATTTTTTTCTAAAACACGCTTGCCGTTTTATATATTTAATTCACTATATTACCCAGGGCACAGAAAACAAAACCCACTATGATTGACACTTTTGTGCTGAGAGAACTACAAAAGCCACTGCTCGCTCTCCCTAACTCCACTCTGTCCTGTTTCGGGCTCCCTGCATATGAGCCTGGTGATCAATCTTGCCAAAGCACTTCCTAAAACAGGTCATATCCCTACTCCAAAGCCCCACATGACTCTCCATTGCCTAAATTTAACCAGACACTCAATGCCCTCCCCTACGTGAACCCCCCATACTAACCCAGCTTGTCGACTTACTTGACCTGCAGTAAATCTTGCACTTTCACTCATGCCTTTCCCTTGCTCTCCAGTCTCTCTACCAATCTGGATCATCGCCCCTCTTCAACATCTAATTTCCAAACAACAAGCCTTCAATCCACAACTCAAATTTAGTTTTGTCCAAAGGCTTTTTGATCATCCTTATGCTTCATAAATTCTCTTCTAAATTTCTACAAGACATGTTCTTATTTGGTCTGTATTTAGATGTCCCCGAGAAGGATGTGTGTTTCATATAAGCAAGTACTACATTGTGTATGTATGTATGTATGTGTGTGTGTGTGTGTATGTATATGTACATATATATATGATTATATCCTCCACCAAACCTAGCATGATGGCTCACATGCAGTCAATACTCAATACATATGTATCAACTAATTATCTCTATGACAGTAATTTATAAACTTTACATTATGAGATTTTAAAATAAGACTATAACAACTAAATTAAGATAAACAATGTATTATAAACAAAATGCTTTCAAGATATTGAGACATATTATAATTAGACACTTTCATTCTAATCTTATTCCTAATCATGTCACATTTTTAGGGCTAATAAAACATTGAAAATACTAACTAAGCAGGCTAATTTTAATTCCTTAACCCAAATTACTATAAAAATTAACAATAAAAAAATTGTAAACTCTGCCAGTGACATTTCATCTCCATATATGCACAATGTAATTAATACAAGCTCAATGGTAGCAATAATTGCATATGAAATGAATGAATGTTAGACCCACAGCAGAATTTTGTAGGTTAGTATGAAAACTTCAGTAGTCCACTGTGTGCAAACATGTCCCTAATTTTAAATGGGTTTTAAAGAAGATAGTTTACTATACTAAATCACTCCCTACGAAGATAACTGCATTTGGGTGGCCATTAAAAAAAGTTTTCTGACTAGAAATGTGAGCTATCACACATGTAGAATACCTTTATCATAACCTTAATCTAGGACAACAAAAAGGCAAATACAAGACATTGAAAACACCTAGACAATCTGGAAGAAACCAGCCAACACTTAAAAACTGACCATAATTGAACTATAGGGACACTTTACAATTTACAAATTCCTACAGACATACATACACACACACACACACACACACACACACACTTCATCATACATCTCAAGAGTCATGGTATTCTACATTACTACATAAAAATGATACTGTACCTTGGTTTTAATTTAATCTCTTGTTATGCTGATTTAGAAACCAGAGTTTACTGCCTTTTAAAAAAAAAATTTAAAGCTAACTAAAACTGAGAGATTATAAAAGGGGTAGAGAAATATATTCTTAAACAAAGAAAAAGTATTTATTTTTTTTAAATGGCATAGCTCAAATACTAAAGACATACTCAAGCTGCCAATTTTTAGAGCATGTTTTTTTAAAAAAAAAATCTTTCTATTTTGGACAAATAGGATTAAGCTTCTTAGACAATTCTTTGTTGTTTTGACTTCAACAATTTATGCAAATGAGATGTTAATTAGTGTAATTGTAACTTAAATTATGCTTGTGTAAACCTCTCCATTGGTAGAAGAGTGTGGGAATCTACACAACTGGTATTTAAAGTAGCTGTACCAACTCCCTTCTGAAAGCCCAGCATAGCAAGATCACTTTCATGTCTTTACAATTTGTTTTTATGAGGTGATAACATTTTTACAAATACCATCATTTTTGGTTTTTTATATTGTAAGTGACAGTCTGACATTTTACAACTGGCTTATTGAAAACAAGAATTGAGCACTCTAGCAGTAACGGACATTAACTGCTGAATAGAGATTCAGATGCTAATGAGGTGAGAGGGGCTCCAGAAAGTTTTGATAAATGCTACACACACTCTAACTAGCTGTGAATGTGGGTTGACAAAGAACATCTACACCAGGGTTCAATAAAATGTAACCCTTTAAATTAATCATACTGGCAGTATTTAATAGAATGCACAACAATCTCCTTTTCTGTTGGCTATAAAGCTGGAGAAATGCAGAGTCCTCACAAATGAACGCTCCCACATTTCCCACTCCACACTGCTACTTTCATCTGAACATCTACAGCTGTTTCAAAAGTACTTACTGTAAATAGCAAAGTATAAGCAGATTTCAGAGTCTGACTCTTTCACAACATAGGATATAACTTTTTTTCTTCATTTTTATGCATAGATTTAAATGAAAACTCCTAAGAGAAAAAAAAAAACATTGACGATTTGAGTGCTTGGTTCAGAACCCAGCACATAGTAGGTTCTTAATAAGTGACAGTTGCTATACTAGGAAAGACCTGGCAACTTATAAAAAGAAAAACCATCTGCTCACACAGGAAAAAATAAGAAAATTCAGGAAGTAAGGCCTTCTGTCTTCAGATTCACAAACTTAAAGTAGGCCTTTGTTCTTCAGGGGCTGTTGGGAAACCTATTTTATTGCTTTTGTAAAGAAGTCTTTTTATACAGAAGAAAAATAATAATGTCCTAGTAAGTGAAACTAGAATGAGCTTCATTATCACAATGACTTATTTTATTTAATTTTTGATGCTCACACTAACCAACATCTATTGATTGCAAACTTGTACGTTTCAGCAGACTGCAGTTCAAGAGATCACCCTTATATTTCTTAAGCAAATGCAGAACATTAACATGTTATTTCTTCTTAAAGTGACAATCCCTAATATCCTCTTTGGTTTTTGCCAATTTTAATCTTGGCAGGAAGTGGAAATCTGTGCACTCAGCAACACTGCAATCTTGCTGGCTGTCAAAATTATGTGTCAGCCAATGCCTGAATGGTATTCTTGTCATTTCATCATGGTAGGAAACCTATCAGCCTGACATATAAAGCCTCTAAAAGTAGTGATTTATGCCAAAATGTAGATAAACTTACCCACCACCTAAATTTCATTTTTATAATTCCTATAACTATTATAACTTCCCCCAAGTAATATATATCCAAATTGTAGTTATATCTTCGAGGATGCTTTATTTTAAATTCAAGAAATAATTATTACTAAAATTGTTTTAGGTTAAAGATCACTAAATTTTAAAACATATACATTTGTCTACACTGACACACATATGTATATATTTTGTTAATATGCTTGCTACAGATATTGCATACTTTTTTAAAAAAAAATCATTTTCTCTCAAATAGTCTCCATGTGAACCACACATTTCCAAGCCAACAAACTAATCGCTTCTCAGTAGACTGGATAAAAATGATACCTTTACCCTTCAGCAAGCACTGGTTCCTCTTTGACTTTTTAAGAGTAAAAACTATCACTTAAAAAAAGTGAGCAAGTAGAGAAATGTGTGCTATGGTTTAGAAATGGCCATTTAGCCAAATTGCATACCTGTGCTGTGTCAGCGTCCTGGCAGAACCATCTCATTCCACTGGTCTAATGGATGGCAATTGAATTTAATTAACAAAACTCCTTTGACTTAGTTTCATACAGTGCTGAATGTAATGGAATCTCTCTCTCTCTCTCTCTCTCTCTCTCTCTCTCTCTCTCTCTCTCTCTCTCTCTCTCTCTCTCGCATTTAAATAAAAATGTCCTGACTGCCATCTACTTTAAGAATATTAAAGGCTATACATTACACTTAAAGATATAATACAGTCATCTCCTTCCCCGTGGCTTAAATTTAGTTACTGAATTATATAACATAAAATAATTAAAAAGATACTTTGATAGTGATACACAGTATAGATTCAATTACCACAATGTATCCATTAAAGGTACTTTTTATAGTATGAATAAAATACAAATCCTCTTTATGGATCAATACCAGAACATAATTCTATTCTTCCTCCTAAAAAACGGAAGTTAACCATTATAAATCATCTTCACATGAAAATGGTAAAAAGGTATTCCTTTGAAAGTGTTCTGTTAATCTCAATATATTAAGAATGTTACTTTCTCTATTATGCTCATTTTTAAACTGTACTAAAATTCTAATAACATTTGATAACTGATTAACAGAAAACTTAGGAACCATTCTTTTTCATAGTTATATAAATGCCTGACATTAAATTCAGAGGGACATTTCCATTAACTAAATAATATTTTCTAAATAAAATCAAGAACACACCAAAAAATTGTTCCTAAGGGATTCTGAGTAAATATTACTACTCTGCCTAACTTTTGCCTGGCTGGGCACTCTGAGACAAGTTCCCATGATTGATTATTTTGTTATCTCTGAATCTTTGACTTTGAACCATAACCTTTTTTGCGAACAATGACAGTTGGGACCTACCATTTGCCATCTGTAGAGATGGAGGGAGGAAAAGGACTTCACGTACATTAATCAACCAATTAAGAACAGACTTAAACAAAACACTAAAGCATAATAAACCCCTGACTGCTTAATAGCTTTCTACTTTTAATAGTTGTCTTCCTGCAGTCTGCTCACAAGATTAGGAGTAATCTGTTCAAGTCTTAACAAAAATTGCATGAGGAAAAGGGAAAAAAGTAAACCAATCCAAACCATGAATTTTAAATTGTAAAAAATGATACTTAAGGATTCTATAGTTCAAATCAAAATTTAAGAGGCTGACCGCACACCACAGTATCAAAGAATCTCACATCCATACAAAATATGGTCTTTGTCTTTACTGGAATATCTAAAATGATTAGTACATACAAATAAGCCTCTTATTTTGAAATATTAGGTAATTGCATTCTTTAAAACACCACTCACCAAATAACTTATACTATCTTTCTGCACATGAAGTAATTTGCCAGGAGAATTTGAGGATTCAACTATTGTAACATAGAGCAAACCCAGTAATTAACAAAAGAGAAAAAATTAACAAAAATGAGGTAAGTTCTTGACCTTTCTCTGATTAAAATATGATCAGCAAATGTAGTATTTAAATATTAAGGCATTAACTCAGTCTCTTTTGTAAATAAAAAATAAATAGGAAACCAAGGGATGAAAGTCAAGGATGCCCAATACTCACAGGTTAATTCAACACTGAATTAATTGGCAATACTAGCCAGTGCCGTAAGAAGTGTTTGAAGGATAAAAGCATAAGACTGGAATAGCAGAAATGAAAGTGCTATTGTTTGTACTTGATATGATAATCTACACAGTAAACACAAATTAATTTACAAATTACTGGCTGAAAACATGTAAATATAACGGGATGTGAAATTATTGTACAAAAATTAACTGTATTTCTATACTAGAAACACACTGGTAGAAAATATTCTTTTAAAAACACAATTTTCAAAAGCAGCTTCACAAAAAAATTCTCAAGACCTGAGTAAAAAGTAATTCAATCAATTGAAAGGTAACATCTAAATAAATAGACATACCATGTTCATAGATGTACTAAGATCTGATAGTAAAAAGATAATTCATCTGTAGATTCAATATATTTCTAAACAAAATCCACTTTTTATGAAACTTGAAAAAATTATTCTATCACCTCACACCTGTCAGAATTACTATTATCAAAAAGACAAGAAATAACTAGTGTTGGCAAGGATGTGAAGAAAAGGGAACCTTTATGCACTGTTGGTGGGAATGTAAATTGGTATAGCCGCTATGGAAATAATTAAAAATAGAACAACAATGTGATCCAGCAATTCGACTTCTGGGTATTTATCTGAAGAAAACAAAAATACTTGCTGGAAAAAATACTAGCATAGTCACCCCCATGTCTATTGCATCATTATTTATAATAGCCAAGATATGGAATCAACCAATAACTTGATTTCTATCAATGGATAAATGGATAAAGAAATTGTGGCATACACACACACATGAGTATTTGGGCATAAAAAGAATGAAGTCCTGCCATTTGTGACAACATGGATGGACCTTGAGGGTATTATGGAAAATGAAATAAGTCAGACAGAGAAAGACAAATACCGTATGATTTCTCTTGTATGTGGAATTTTTTAAAAAGGGGGTCATGGATATAGAAACTGGTGGTTGCCAGAGGCGGGGGTGAAGGGGCAGTGAGAAATGAGTGAAGTGTGTCAATGGGAAAAAGAAAAAAAAAAGAAATTCAATACTAAAAGCTTATTTGGAACCATAGCTCTGTAGCCTACCTTGATGAATATAAAATAATATCTAAAAAAGAGAAAAAAGCTTTGAAATTAAAGTGAATTCTATATGTAGAATAAAATATTAAATATAAATAACATATACTGTATATGGAATAGTAAAGAGACAAGAATAACTAAAACACTCCTCAATAAAGGTAGGAAGGATTTGCCTTATCAGATATCCTAAGTAACTATAAGTGCTTAGTAAGTGACACAACATAGTGTTGGTATGGGGTAGATAAACTGATTATTGGAACACAGCAGAGAATCCAGATGCAGATACATACAAATATGAAAACTTAATAAACAAAAGAGGTAGCCTGGAAGATTATTTGGAGGACTAGAGAAACTATTCAATAAATGATGGAGTAAAAACTATCATTCACAAAGAAAAAATAAAATTGGACCTCTCCTTCATACCATACACAAAAATAAATTCCAACTGGAATACAAACTTAAATGGGAGATGAGCATTTAAAGATGTGTAAAAAATACCATGTATTCCTAACAGAGCAAAGAAGGATATTTTAAATAAGACAAAAGCACTAACCGTAAAGAAAACGGATTAATAAAGTTTACTATATTAAAATTAATTTTTGTTCATCAAAAATATCTTAAAGCAATTATAAGACTAGCCACGAACTATGAAAAGATATTTGAAAACATATAATGCAAAGGAGAATTCAAGAGACATAAAGAATTCCTAACAAACCAACAAGAAAAAGACAAGCAACAAAATAGAAAACATAGTAAAAAGACATGAGTATTTATTTCACAGAAAAGGAAAGATATAGAAAAGATGTTTAATCTCATTATTAATCAAATGAATAATGCAAATTAAGACCACAATGAAATATCACTTTATAGCCACCAGGTTGGCAAAAAGTAAAAATTTGGCAATAGTAAATATTAGAAAAGACATGTATCAACATGAATCTTTTATACACTGCTAGTGCTAGTGAGAGTGAAAAATAGGTACTATTTTTAAAATAAAATAATATATATATATATTTTTAATGTAACATTTGCCTGGCTGGTGTGGCTCAGTGGTTGAGCAACAACCCATGTACCAAGAGGTCACAGGTTCGATTTCTGGCCAGCGCACAGGCTCCATCCCCAGTAGAGGGCGTGTAGGAGGCAGCTGATCAATGTTTCCCTCTCATTGATGCTTCTATCTCTCTCCCTCTGCCTTCCTCTCTAAAAATCAATAAAAAATAAATTAAAAACAAAAAAATGTAACATTTACACACTCTGTTAATCAACAATTCCACTCTTAGTACATGCCCTAAAGAAATTCTTACACACATGCTCCAGATGACATGTTACTATTCATAAGACTTGCTGGTAGCAAGAAAGTAGAAACATCGAACGTTAGTATATTATATAAGAAGAATAAATTACAGTACATGCAGCAATATTAGAAACATTGAGTGAAAATCAATTTTAAGAAGCATATATGTATGTATGTGTGTATGTATATAAAAGTTTTATAAAACTTAAGCAGAACTGAACAATATATTTAGTACACAAATATGTCATGAAAACACTTCTTTTATATGAGGGTAATGATGAACACAATATTGAGGATAATGGGTAATATTTCCAGGGAACATAGAAGTAAATGCAAAATACTGCTGATGCTCTCTTTCTCAGGTGGGGAGAAAGGTCCCCAAGTCTGCACTTCATTATTATGCATTATAACTTACATATATTCTTATATTGAAAAACAAATGAAAAAGAAATAAGAAATCAAACCAGCAATGTTTATTAAAACAAAATGATTTTTCACAATATCCTAAAACCTTTCAGCAACAGGCCTGAAATGGTTTAAAAGAAATACACGTGATTCTCTAGTTTGAATTATTTTATTAATGCAGTCCCATTTTCCCCAAGAAAATATATGAATAGTTAAATTGGGGGGGTGGGAATCGTCATTCTTTTTTACTTGACTGATGTGAATCATTTTCATTTTAAATCCAATCTCAATTCCCCATGCAAACAGGGGGATGCAGCCACATAGGAGGTAGTAACTCCAGTATGGACAAATCCAAACAGCAGATAATCCATACTTCTGTTTGACTTAAAATGTATCATCCAGTCTTTTAACATTCCATTCCATTATGCTTCGTTTCAAAGAAACTTCTATTCTTGGGAGGGGGCTGAAACAGGATGATCTAGGTTTGTTGTAAATAGCTGGTAGTAATACATACATACACACACATCATATCATATAGCCTATGCCACATATCACGTATCACATACATATGAAAGGAGATCAACAAAGTGAGAATTTTTTGGTCTGACAGAGAGGTGTGATTTTTTTGGTCTGATAGATGAGTGCAAACCTTCCTTCCAATGATAATATTCACTATCTGGTTACAGGACTGAGTTTCTATGAATAATTTCCAAAAGAAATTTTTTAAAAACCTGACTGAACCTGAGTGGCATGCATTACTCAAAGATGAACTTAACTGAATTGAGAAACCTCTTATCTCATCACAAGCCCAGTCAGCATTTCACTACATCCGTTTTGGTAGGTAGATTGATGCACTACTCTTCAAAAAGGCCTTCTACTTCAGAATGCCTTCGTACGTGTGCTGAATTGAGAAACTGAAACAGCGATATCTGTCCATCCACACTTCAACAGGATGAAGGTGATCATCTTCTCTCAGACACAAAAAATATAATCAGAGAATTAAGTAATAATTAAATGAGGTAGGATTTCACTGATAAGCATTATAGTGGCTGCTATAAAGTTACTCTGTACCAGTCAAGATCTCTCCACTACACACCATCTAAACACACACTCCTCACCACCTGAGAGGTGTTCGACCAGCCACACCAAGCAAGAACAATGAATACTCTGAGAAGGGCCATGAATTCATTGCAATAGCATTAACTACATTATAAAATTAGAAAATAACCGTTTTTCACAAGATGCTATAGTTTCAGTAATTAAATATCTCTTTTAGAGATTGATAATACTCTAAGGGAGAGAAAAATTAGAGTGTTTCCTAATTCAAGTTCTTAATAAACATAATCTTAGTATAATTTTAAGAAAGAAAAAAATAGAGATATTTACCTCTCATACCTGACTAGTGTTTTTGTCAAACATAGTTTGAGTTATTGAATGAAAATTTACAACAACTGAACAGGTATTTCTCCTTCCCAAAATTCTTATTACCTAATAAGCAATTAGCCATACATTGATCTTGACCTAAATCTTACACTTCAGAAATAAAAATGAAAGGAATTTCAAGAAGATATATAAGAAAATGCAAGTTTCCTATTAGTATTAACAGAACAGTGGTTCTCAACCTTCCTAATGCCGTGACCCTTTAATACAGTTCCTCATGTTGTGGTGACCCCAACCATAAAATTATTTTCGTTGCTACTTCATAACTGTAATTTTGCTACTGTTATAAATCGTTATGTAAATATCTGATATGCAGGATGTATTTTCATTGTTACAAATTGAACATAATTAAAGCATAGTGATTAATCACAAAAACAATATGTAATTATATATGTGTTTTCCGATGGTCTTAGGCGACCCCTGTGAAAGGGTCGTTCGACCCCCAAAGGGGTCGCGACCCACAGGTTGAGAACCGCTGAGTTAGAAGATCCCTGATCCTAGGAAGCACACTGGGATAGCCCATGCTTTATACCACCCTGCAAAATCAGGCTGGCACACTATCTTCTTTGCAGCTTTGAGATTCAATTAGAATGTAAGTGAAAAAAATTGCATTCTAGTTTTCATTCCCTACTGGAATATTTTTGGTGACTGCTCACTAAAGAAGATGGGCAAAATTTCATCCCATTCAGCATTCTATGAAGCACAAAAGAAGACTTTTCACATCTTTTTAAAGTAAATTAATTTTCATATGATTTTACAAGTTGTTGTTTCTCAGTATGTACTTTTAAGGTTTTGGCAAAAAAAAAAAAAAAAAAAAAAGGAAAGAGAGAGAGAGAGAGAGAGAGAGAGAGAAGATTTTCTGTTAAATGCTGCCATTATCCCTTGCTGAAACCAGTAGGAGCTTTTAGATATGAAAATGGGGCCAGAAGGAAACACTTTATGGGAAAATCTGCAGTGGCACAGTTTTGATAATGAACATGCCTAGAGAAATAAAATCATGCATGCTGTATGTGTTGGGGGGAAGAAACTCTTATCTTCAGTTGGGTTCTGTTTCCCTTAGAGAGGCTTATGTTACCTACAATCAATAGGTCTCCAATTAAACAAAGAAGATTTACATATGCTGGTGCATTTTGGAGCTAATGAAATTGGTCTAACAGTTTTGATGTGAGAAAAGCATTGGATAGGAGGGGAACTTTAGTAGTTTACCATATATAATTGGGCCCAAGTCCTTAATTCTGATTTCTAACTTTTCTACTACTACCGCCTGTGGCCTTCCCCAACTTGGGGTAAGTAACAATGCCAAAATATACCTGATTCAGTGAAGAGAGACAGACAAAACTTTAAATGCTCTCTAGAGATAAGGATACGACTGACATTTTCCCTTTGGAGGAAGAGGGGATGTGATCCAACCCCGCCTCCCCCAACACCACCACCACAACCAAAGTGTGTCTATCCTAAGGACAGGACTACTTCTTTAATCAAGATTACGCTCTTTAAAAATTCAACAGCATGAAATTAAATCCCTTTGTCTCCCCTCTAGCTGGGTACCTAGCACATAGTAGGTACTTGAGAAATAAATGACTGTTGTTACAAAGATGATTTTCTTACATAAGCTGAAGCAATGGTTATATTTCCCTATCATCTTTACAAGGTAAACAGTTCAAATAAAAGTCAAGACCAGGATCTTAGATGGAAAAACAAATAGCCTGACAGTTTTCTATAGATAAGTCTGGCATCACCAAACCTTTATTTTCCAAATTATAATTATTCACATATAAATAACTCCTTTAGGTTAACATGCAACTTTGGATTTTGGTGAAGAATCAGAAATCAGTTAACATAATAGGGTGAGAAGGGAAAAATCATTCTCACACAAAAAGTTTAGGCTTAAATTCAGTCCTAAGGTGAACACCCAAAAACTATATAATATGTTACCTGGTTTTAAAATTCAGATTATCGGCTTCTCACTTTTTTTTTGTTTTGTTCAACCCATATTCTCCACTTAGTCACCAGCTCAACAAAAATATGAGCAGGCTCTATGCACCCCTATGGGGAGGTACACAAAAAACTAATACAATCCAGCCCCTGCTCATAAAGAAATCACAGCCCAATTTGGAAGACAGATCATTTTATGGAACAAGAAGTGCTAATGGTGAGTACTGATATAGTGCTACCAGGATTCTATGGGAATGTAGGCAAAGAGCCCTTAAATGCTGGGGTGAAAAGAAGGCTTAAGTAATATTAGCCAATTAAAGGTGGGTGAGGACATTCCAAGTAGAAGAAATAATACAAAAAATAAAAAGAGAGAGAGAGAGAGAGAAAATACACACACACACACACACACACACATATTACGATACAAAGTGTGGGTAGAGTCTCATGGGAGACAGGTAGGAAAACAGGGTGCCTCTGTATGTTCCATGCACTAAAATTTTCACTTGTATCTTTGCATGTGCTCTCTTCAGTTTCAAGGTTAGTTGTGTTAACTGGTTAACTCAATCCAGAAAGACAACTCAATCACTTTAATTATCCCACATTTTTCTACAACTTTCCCTTGTTTAAATATTGTATCTATTTTTTAAATATATTTTTTATTGATTTTAGAGATGAAAGGGAAGAGAGAGAGAAACATCAATGATGAAAGAGAATCATTGATAGGCTGCCTCTTGCACGCTCCACACTGGGAATTGAACCCACCACCAGGCATGTGCTCCGACCAGGAATCAAACCATGACCTCCTGGTTCACAGGTCAACACTCAACCATTGAGCCACACCAGCTGGGCTGTGTCTATTATCTTGATTAAAAATAAGAACATTCAATAAAGTATAGCACTGTGAAAGGGGGCTCACCAGAAGCATGAGACATTCCCCAGCACTAATTCCTTAAGTCCTGAGCCCCACTCAGACTTTAGCTCCTACCTCCAAAAGCTCAAGGGTCCAAGGCCTGATATGTTCGTTTACTGAAACATCACCCTGGTGGGAGTATGGAACTGGGGATTCATTCCAAATTTAAAGACAAGCAATCCTTTCTCCACATGTTGGACAATGAGAATACACTATAAAAATATCCTTCTAAGTAATACATTAGAAAACAGAAAATGGGGTTATATTGCAGACCCATAATTCTAATCTAAATATATATAATTTTAAAAGATATAACATTAACACTGTTTATCATGTTGTTTTATTCTTACTAATTGAAAAAATGAGAGATTAAAGAAAACATAATAAGGCCGCATATGTAAAAATGCTATTCAGGATTGTAAGAAAATAAGCTGTGTAGAGTGGTGGGGGTAATGAGAGAGGGAAATTAGTAGCAAAAACAGAGAGATTTTCAAACTTTTAAAACTTTCATTGGCTGTAAATAATACACTCTTAAAATAAAGGAAATATCGATATTGTTAAAATCATCAGGTGAATTTAGGAATTTGTATCCATGTGGCTTATTTAATCTGAAGACAACACAGTTTTCCCTGGAGAAACTGAACTGCTAACGTCCCATGAACTTGATCAAGTTCGCCTCACTTCTCTTACCGACTGTAAAACAAAGAAATCTGTCTTGAGTTTCATGATGTCCCACATGTCACTGTGACTAATCCCTAGCCATTTTTATTTACAGCGTTCAGATGAGTTTCTATGACAATCCCATGCCATTCTCAATGTTGCACACGCATTTTCTGCCTTTTGAAAAATAATTACAGAACAAATCATTTGTTTTAGTCTCTATACAAAGAAAAGCTCACATATTTAATGGCTGGAGAAATAGACTTCACTTTCAGATCAAACAACAAGCAGACATAACAGAACCAAAAAAAAATCCAATATCCACTGTGTGGGACCACCAGATCGTTGTTGTTGTTTGTATTTCATTTATCAGACATGCAAAAGTTCTTCTCTTTCCCATCACCATCTGTACACACTTTCCCCAAAGACCTTCACACCTGTCCCATTAACACACAAGCACACACTCACACATACAGGACCTCTTCTATGCTTTCTGTCTGAATGCATATTCGTATCTGTTTTCTTTTAACAACAGCAAATAAGGCAAAGCAGCTTGAGACCTTGGACAATTTAAATCCACTTCAGTATAAAAGTCTCAGGATTGCTAACTTTCTCCGGAGATGGAGCAAAACAGAGACTGTAGGTTATACCACTGGGACTTGACTGTTTTAGGAACTACTACCAACTGCCAAATGAATTCACACGGCTGGCTCTCCCAGGCCTTCCTCTCCTTGCTGTTTTTCATTCCCTCATTCTCCTGCTGTTTAGTTTTCCTATGACTCTGTTTTATACTTCAGTATTACTAGAAAGATGTTCTTTAAAAAAATAGAACTTTTTTTTTTTTTTTTTACCCACCAGTTTTCTTTAGAGAAAACATGCTACAGTGAACTATCAAATAATAGAAACCACCTGTGCCCTCTCCTGTGTCTGCTTGGATTTTCTTTCCACTCACACAGATATATTTGACATAAGAAAACAAAAAAATTTAACACTGAGGAGAAGTATCATCAAATGATAGACTTCCTCAACATACACCAATTGCACAGCAATATAAACAACTGGTTCTGTGAATTATTAAAAACTCACACAGGCTAGTGATTGGAAGAATTCTAATTTTAAAACAGAAAAGCTTTGAAGTCTTAATTTCTTTTATTTTAATCCTCACCTGAGAATACTTTTCTATCTATTTATTTAATTATTTATTTATTTTTAGAAAGAGAGGGAGGGAGGGAATTATTAATGTGAGCGACACCTTGATTGGTTGCCTCCTGCATGCGCCCTGACCAGGGCAGGGGATTGAGACTGCAACTGAGGTATGTGCCCTTGACCAGAATCAAACCCGGGACCCTTCGCTCTGAGGGCTGACACTCTATCCACTGAGACAAACCAGCCAGGGCTGAAGTCTTAATTTCTGAGGAAATTACATCTAAGACGGCATCAACTCATTTCATCACATTTTCTTTAGCTTTGTATAACTGGCACCTAGCACATAGTGCCTTAAGTGCTCAAAACATGTTTGCTGAATGGAGTTGCCAATGACAGGGTAGACTTTGTCAATAAAGGCAACTGAAATAGCTCTTCTATGCCAACACCAAACAAAAAGCACCCACCTGGATGCAAACAACAACAACAGGCTACAACTGCTCTCCAACGTATGCAAGGATTTTCTGCCTCTAGAGCTGCTGGGATGTGTGGTCTCCGTTTCTCACCTGTTAAATGAAGGTTTCCTCCAACGTGTGAAACTCTGAATCTAATAACAAACCAGAACAAGCTCTGTTTCTCACTACTTCCCCCCGCCCCCGCCCGATTCTCACCAGGGACTTGCTTTGATTGATTTTAGAGAAAGTTCGGAAGGGAGAGAGAGAACATCAATGTGAGAGTGAAATATTGATCGGTTGCCTCCCACATGCACCCCAACTGGGTATGTGCCCCGGCGAGGAATCAAACCGCAACTTTTTCAGTGTACGGGACAATGCTCCAACCAACTGAGCAACACCAGCCAGGGCTCTCACTACTTTTTAAGCTTCAGAGAAAACAAAGTGCTTTCAGCACTACTACATACTTCCAGAGAGCACTTTTTATCCCATCCAAACACTCAGGGGTAGCGCTTAGAGAGCTGGATACACTGAGAAACACATTAGAAAGTAAAAGCAGGCCACAGAAAGGCCTGACATCACCAGATCCAATCACTTACTAACCATGTGCCATGGACATGTTCCTCAGCCTCCTGACTGCATAAAAGCAATTGTAAAAGCTCCCCTCCCTAAAATGCATGATTTACATGAAGAGCTAATAACATAATGTATAAGAACAGCCAATTTAAATATTACAGAAGTTAACAACAGGAGCCTGAGGTTTCACGGATCTGGCTTTAACCCTGGCTTTGCCACCTACTGTTGGCATGACCTTGAGTGAATTACTAACCCTCTCTGAGCCTCTGTTTCCTGAATAACAGGAGTAACCCACAACAAAAGTCATCTACAATCTCTATACACCCCACCACCCAACTTGAAAACTTTTCCAAAACTTGGAGAAGTCCAAAAGAAAAACAAAACAGGAACAAAGAAACCCACATATAACCAAAGAAACTCATATGTACAATTTAGAAAACCAACAAAGCCAATCCTAAGAAATAGCACCCACATACATAAACTCCTTGAAACAGCCCAAGTGCTTAAAGAGTTTGTAATAGAATGCTCTAGTACAAAGCCAAATGCACTGTTGCAGCTGCTCTGTCCTCACTTTTAAACAAAGTGACTGATAGGAAAGGCCAAAAATGAGCATCTCTAAACGTGAATCTATGTTTTTCTCCAATCTATCTGTTTCCCTCCAATTCTGCTATCTCATGACATGTCTCATGACTTATTCAGCATCATACCCACCCCAGCACTTCCTAGACCAGTGGTCGGCAAACTGCGGCTCGCAAGCCACATGCGGCTCTTTGGCCCCTTGAGTGTGTCTCTTCCTAAGCCTTAGGAGGACCCTAATTAAGTTAATAACAATGTACCTACCTATATAGTTTAAGTTTAAAAAAATTGGCTCTCAAAAGAAATTTCAATCGTTGTACTGTTGATATTTGGCTCTGTTGACTAATGAGTTTGCCGACCACTGTCCTAGGCTCAATTGCAAATAAAGTAAAAAGCTATGTATAATCAGTCTCTATATAGCAAAACTGAAAATGTCTCTCTTTGAAGAATTACAAAGCTTTCTTAAACCTCTGACCTTTCCAGAGAAATCAGAGTCACTGTAGTTTAAAAATGTAGGTGGTAAAAGTACAAAGGATTACATTTATCCATTTTGCATGTTTGCTGTCTTTTCTGAAATGAGGGGCAAATATCTTTAGAACAATTAGTTCTTCAACCCTAACAATTCAGATTGCAATATCCTCATTTTCCAAAAAAACTGTATACATCCCAAGCTCAATGAGATGGCACTTTTCTGTTAATCTCTATTCCCCCTTCCTTTTAGAGAAAATCTAAACTACATGAATCCCAGAACCTTTTTTTAAAAAATAAGACTTTTCCTATACAGTGAACAAGCCTAGAAAATAATAAAAATTCATCTGAATATTCTTAAACCACCCCCGTAATTCTTGATTAGCTTGGGAGGGGGAGGGATTTCAAAAAGTACATTTAAACAAAAAAATAATTCTTAATAAAAGTCCTTGTCACATTTTAAGAGGACATACAATAAAAGTATTGCAAAGACTATCTTTTGCTGACAGGAACGTACAACAATAGTTATGCTGTTAAACAGCATCCAGTTACAAAGACTTCATTCTCAGAAGTTACTTGAAACTACTCTCCAAAAGAGAACCTCTAGCATTTAAAAGAAGAGAAGAAAAAGCCAACTAAATGAATCAAACAGAAACATTAGTAACTTAGTTATATTTATGTAATATGATCCATGCAGAAATCTTGCCACAGTTATACAAAGATGCAGACAAGCTTTTGCCAAAATCTTATCAAGAATCCTTGCATCATCTTAAATGTATGTAACCCACTTATCTTCAACTTCCCATTACTTAATGCCAAAAATATTTCCTCAGGTATACACACTTTTCCATCCACAATATTTGTAATGACTAATATTATTTTTGAGTTCTACTGCATAAAAAAGATATTTACAATTTTCACTGCCACTTTGCTATTATACCTAAGCTCATACAGTTCTGTTTAACAGCATGCTTTGAAGGTTTGCATGCACATACATAGTATCTTACTTCCTCATTCTATAGTAAGCTCTTTAAGCATCTCCATTCCTCATTCATTTGTAATGTTTAAAACATGCCATGAAGAAGGGCTTGATGTCATCCCAACACTGAAAACCATCTGTCTAGAACCTTCCTTTGCCTTTCGTCATTTTGCAGCCAAAATTTTCACCAAAGTTGATGAGAATTTGTCATCCTAAGAACTTGTAATGTCAGCTTCTTTGAAAAGCAATGGAATATTTGAAAATGACAATAATGGGATCCTATATATACAATATTCACTTTATGCAGAACCTTAAAATCAGATAACTAATCCCTTTAAGATTAAAACACACAGTATCCTAAGTGCTCCCAACAGAAGAGATAGTCCTCCATTCCCCATATTAAGTAATGTGTGCCTGATTTTGATAACTAAATGAGCATTGATATTGTGGCACCACAGTTTCTATTGGATAATAGAATCTGACCACCAATACCTTTCCCTACCAAAAAATTACCACTTAGATCAAGCTATGTGACTCACCACAGATACATCTTCCCCCACAGCATGAACATGCTGCACTACCCAATCATGGGCTGGCAAAATTACAAAAGGAAATAAAATCACCCAAACCATAGCAACAAAGACAGCAGCCTGACAAGGGCAGATGCTACACAGACATACATACAAAATTTTGAATAGTATTTACTTTTTAAATGTTTTATTATTTTTTATTTCAGCTTACTTTTTTAACCCATAGAGTACTTCAAAAATAGCTATTAAAATATTTGTATAAATATGTATGCTCTGAAAACTGTTTATGTCTGAAATTCACAGGATTTGGGACGACCATAAACACCAGAGACATCATAAGGCAGGCAGTATGGAACGGGGTGGAAAGAACAATGACTGTGAATCCTAATTTTTAATTCTAACCCCCTTTTGTTTCCAATTTATTCACTTTTATTCACAAACCTAAATTTTCCTCCTCCAGCATAAATGATAATCAACAACCCTAACATTAAGACTTATTAGCATTTCTTAAAAAGAAAATTACATTTCTTTTATTCACTATTGGTTCCAGTTCAGCAGCATACTTTTAAAAAAAAATCCTAAAATAATTAATATGTAGAACCAATGTAGTAAAAATTATTTTGCTGGTCTTTTTTTTCTATTTACCAATAGAAAATTCATGTTGAGTGAGACTGAGTTTTTGCACTGAAGTCATTAAGAACTAATCTTGCCTAAGTTTAAAAAAATGAATATAAGGGCATTAAATAAATCCATCAATAAATCATTTAAGGGCATTAAGATAAAGCTTGTCCCTATTTTAAACTTTTTTTCCTTTCTATTTTAAATTTTTAAAAAAATTTTTTTTAACTAAAAATACTCCATTTTTGCTTTCTTTTAAATAATTATACACAAGGCCACAAGGTCTTTATGGAATAAGTTTTAAATTTTTAAATCTAATCATTATGGGAAGTTACTAATATATATCTCATGCATATAAGAAAATGTTTTTAAAAAATCTACCTAGTAAAATATTGCATGCGACTCTGATTTTTAAAATAATGCTTGCTTTAATTCTCAATGGCTTCCCAAAGCATTTAAACCAATTCAGCTAACTTTATCTTACCAAAAAGAATGTTTTTAATCTTAAACCTGTGTCATAATGTCAAATAGAATTCACTAACTTCAGCTTCCTAAAAAGAAAATAGAACAAGTCATTCCAGATTGTTGACCCCCACACTGACAAGCCCAAAACCATTTCTCCTTCTCCTAACCAAGTGCAGCCTCATTCTGTGGCTAGGCCTGAACTCTACAGTGAACTATCTCTGTGGCAAAGGTTTGGATTTTGACTTTTTATTGATTCAAGGTAGATGTGTAATACCATTTAAATAACAGCCAACCCCAAACAACAAAATAGAAAGAAGGCTATAGAATAGATTTGAATTTTATTTTTAAAAGCAAATAACTTGGAATCAACAAGTCTGAATTTAATTTTGCTCTAACTTGGCCACTCTGAGACTTTATTTTCATCAGTACAAATGGAGAATGTATTATTTATTCACAATATTGCTATGAAGTTTTTAAAAAAGAAGAGGAAAGAAAAAAAAAGCTACAGCATAGGGCAAAACTTAGTACAGTGCTTGCCATAAAAGAGACAGTCAAAAAAAGTTATTTGTCTTCCTTCCTCCCTTCCTTCCATCCATCTCTCAGTTGATCAAGGCCCAAAATATCTATCACTAGGAAGGTATGCAAAAGACACAAAGAGCAATAAGTTTAAAGTTTGCAAAGAAGATTAAGCTGTTCCACTTCAATCTCCAGTTATTATGACCACCCTAATCATTTCTAGGTTTGGGATGAGCAATATATTACATGTCAAAGAAGACCAACACTTGCCAAAATACATAACACAAATGAACTTCTTTCCTTCAGTTTTATCTTGTTTAGCTTAATCTTATTTAGCTTCTTTACAAACAGAACAGCAAAAAGATCTCTGCCATGAAGCTGCTGCAATTTGTCATTTGTGGATTTATTTCTTTGCCTCATAAGCCATGTTTATTTCACTAAAATGGGAGGACAAATTCCATTAGATAAAATATACTTTTACACCGTGGAGTTATCATAACAAAACACACAACATTGTTTTCTAATATTTGGGGAAAACCCGGGGGGGTGGGGAGGGCTCATTTCTGTCTTTGCAGCAGCTATAAAATTCTGGTTAAGTTTAGGGACACTAAAGTTTGGATCAGTAATTTGTATCTTACAGTTGCCTCAGTGGCTGACAGCCAAAAAATAGACAACAGTCTATTGTCACCTTCAAAGGTAAAATGGTAATAATAATAAACATCTCAATAGCTCCTTTACAATTGTATGTGTGCCACAAGTGTCCCTAACTGGACCCCTAAATACTTAAAAAAAATTGTGAAACTTTTCTTTCTAAAAATTTGCACAGAAACTCCAAAAGCCACTAATAGTCGCTTAGTCTAAAAGAAACTATGCAAAAAAAAAATGTGGGGAGATTGATTATAAAATTCTCTTGATATCTTGTTGCTTGGGATCCTCTTACAGTCATTACTTAAACCAAAACACTTTTTAGAGCATCTCCATTTGCGATTAAGTTCACGGTTTTATGTTTCTCTTAACAAAGCATGCCAGTTCATTCATTCTCTTCCTCCTCCACCTGACTTCTTCCTCCCCCTTACCCCAGCTCCCAATGATTTACAATTTATAATATATTGAAAAGTAAGATCTAAATAACCATGGAGAAACTGTTGCTGAAATGGTCATAAAACAATGGTTAGCACATTCACTGCATTCAATCTGTATTTGATGTTTTTTTCCTCCTATTCTAACCCTCAGAATTGTTTTCAATAATCTATATTAACATTTGTGAGCAATTAGAACTGTTGTTGCTTCTGTGCAAGTTTTTAAAAGCCGACAGGCTGTTCTGCGTCTTCTGGAAGCAGCTTGGGGCCTTAACTAAGTGAAACACCAGTCCTACTGTGTACAGCAGTGACCACAACAAAGGCTGTGGTTTCTCCCACACTAGCCCTAAATAGGTTTAAATTAATGCTATTCATCACTGGGTAGAAAAAAAGACAAGGCAAATCCAAGCCAGCAGCATTGAGAAATTTCTTACCAACACTCGAACCTCTTAAGCCATAAATGAACTGACCTCCTCTGTTACAGGTTTACACCAAAACCACTCTTCCTCCTTATTCCTATTCATTCTCTGCCTCTGAATGTCCATCTTTTTCACTTCATTCTACATAAAGGATACTGTTACTAAATTCTAGATAACAGATATTTTTACTATCCTCAAGTTACACAGAAAACACTCCAGGAGATAAAAGCCATATTTATCTCAAGTTTGTCGATTGTTAGTGCTCTCTCCTTTGAAGACTTGAAAGACAAATATAAAGATAAATGAAGTTTTCTAAAATTGTGTGCATATACCAATTATTTACAGTAGATCAGTCAGCCACAAAAATCTATCACAAGTTTAGTGTTAGGTTAGAGTTAGAATTTGAGGTAGGGTGGTACTTACTCTATTAATTTTAAATGTATATTAGTCTTATTCCTTCTTTTTCCAAACACAGTTTATGATTACAAATCACAGAAACTAACTGCACAGCTTCCAACCAGGGAGTTTTTTAAGGCACTGAAGAAGTTAACTACATAATGTCTAGTCCTAGACTTGAACATAAACACATACACACATATACCAGCTAACAGAATATATGGAATGTAGTTGAGATATGCAATACTGCCATAAACTAATGTGGTTAAGTTATCTAAAAATAGAGAAATTTTTGTAATTAATTTGACATAAAATTATAAACTATAACAGTCTAGCATTTACTTAAAAATTGTTACAATAATTACTCTCTATGTATTGATAACATTATGCATATAGCTACACTGTATTTAAAGTACCAGCTTTATTTAAAAAAAATAAAAAGAAATCATTTCCACTGCTCTAAACAACACTCTGTGTGCAGCCTGGATGTGCACACACATGCACACGATGCACACATACGCTCATACACAGACACTCCTAATCTTACACCTGTTCTGAAGCAGTAGGAAGTGAATTCTCAACCTGTCAACATGACCATCTGGTCCAACTGCATATCATGGCTTTCTCTATTACTCTATGAAGGAATGGCAATCACGAAGCCAAAATAAAACTAAAATGCACCTAAATGGGAGTGTCTCTCCTCTCTCTCTCTCTCTCTCTCTCTCTCTCTCTCTCTCTCTCTCTCTTTGTTGAAACGGAATAATACGTGGCGTATCAGAGCAAAACTCACAGTAATGTAAATAATTTAAAATGAGCATTCACGCTAGCATAATAAGGTGAATAATATGGTACAGGTGATACGGTAATCAGTAATACTGCAGTACAGGTTTACAGGACAGGTACCAGAATTCCGAGACATGGCAACAGCTCTTTCAGTGAGTGATGGGACCATTACTAACCCTAGTCCAAGCAAAGCTAAGTAAAGGTAGTAACAGGGGCAGCATGAAAGCAATCAGTAACTATCGTACTAAAACATCACCATGCAAAAAAAATGTTCACTTATACCTTAAAACTAACCAAGTACTCGTGCTACCAGTAGGACAAATTCAATTTTCTCTGTCACTGGTTAATTAACAATGACAGCAATTAGCTGGCAAATTTTGGTCATTTATTTACCTTTCAAAGTAAATTTTAAGACCACTAAAAATACTTCCAATCTCAGAAAATTCCTCATATGCAAAAAGTGAGGATGCTCATTGTGATTTAGCGCTTGGGCCCAACTTACAAACTAGCACAGGCCAAACTGATTTAAACATAATTTTACTTCTTTAATTTTTATTTTTAAACATCTCCAAGCAGCTGCTTCAGAGCTTTCATTCTACTCCACCACACCCCCCCCCCAAAAAAAAGCAGGTAATAACTATGAAAAATAACGTGTAACACTGTCATTCTGTGGTCTAGACACAACAACTTACCTCTAATGCAAGAGATGCGTTCTTAAAAATCTAACTTCTTACAAAATTCAACTAACTCAGCTGAAAAGCTCCCTAGAATCTGATTACATTACCAGAAGTTATACAGAAGCAGTTTTAAAAAAAAAAAACAACAACAACAAAAAACTCTCCAGAAAGTTCTCGGTTGAGTGCCTACTAATGAACAAAGGTTAACTTTATCTAAAAGGTCAAATGCCTGGTGGCTAAGGTTATGACCTTAACAACTTACATTGTGGCCTTGCCACGTGCCGGGTATATTGTAGACTCTGGTACAGATCATCTGGTAAAGGCTGGTCATAAATTAGCTTTACTGTTACGTGCCCACAAAGAATACCATTGGCCACAATACCGTAATATCTCCAAGTTGCCATATGATACAGGGGAAGGACAACTCAAACAGAGACCAAACTAAAATGAATATGCTCTTTTATACTTTTAACGAGATGAAATTCTCAGGCTTTTGGAATCACTCTGATTTCATTATCCTTGTTACTGTTGATCAGCCACAAAATTCACACAGTTCGAATAGCCCTGGATTTAGAGGAAAAATTTGGAATGTAATTTATGTATTGGATTTTAGCATCTCAGTAAGTCTCAGGCTAAATCACCTCTGCGTTTTTTTTAAAAAAAAATGATTGATTCTGCATTAGTTTCCAGCATTTACATGTGTGTTCTAAGATTTCAACTTCCTACCAAAGAAGAGGCTGAGAAATAAAGCAATAATTGTACACATTTTTTGGAAGGAAAAAAAAAACACCTCCCTTTTGTGGCCAGCTATGGGGAAAAAAGGAGACTTTGGGGGAGAAAACAATATCTAACACTTTAAAGAAAGAGAGAGGTGGGGGGAGCAGGCTGTAGGTGAAAAGGCCACAATGAGTTTGGCATGTTTCTTGAAGCACGTTTCAGAGTCTCTGCCTCCTGCCAATACTGGCAAGTTCTCAAAACTTTTAAAGAGGTAAAAACATTGTTTAGTGTTTACAAATCTTCAGTATTATAACAGATGCTTGTCAAATCAGTAGTATGTAAGTTGACCGGCCTACCTCGTATTTGTATTGGCAGCCTCCCTTCCACAAATAACAGGTCTCTAAATCTCTTAAACCAAATCTGAAATATTTTCAGACAAAAGGCCCCTAATATTTCCTTTTGCAATCATCCTGCAGCGCGTACAGAGAAGCAGCCATTACTGCGCTCTGTTCCGGCAAAACCAATGGCCTGGCACTTGGCTGGCGTTCAGGCCTGACAAGGGATTCTGGGATACATCAGGAAAACCAAACCGAAAGGTAGTCTGATCCATGTTGCTGTCAATAAATCTTTCATAAGCAATAAGGATGCTAACTCTCCTAAGCAACCGTCTTACACATCATTTTACCAACCTCACCCTTTAAGGATTGAAACAACCAGCAACTGTTAGCTCAAGGACTTGGAGCAAAAGCACCAGTAACAGCATCAACAACAAAAGAGAATGCATGTCATGGCAATAGCTAGAGAGGTTGCATCTCTTAAATCTAAAGGAAATGTTTATATCTAGAACTTAGAATGGATACTGCTCACACCGATAAAAACATAACTGGTATTTCATTCTGATGGCACCTTTAAGAAAGTACAAAACATACCATGATGCGCATCACCTGTTGGCACCCTCAATTTGCAATTAGAGCATGACTTATAATTTATAAAATACTTACTTCCGAAATATTAAAAAGATTAAATACATTTTAAAAAATGTTCCCTGACAGCACTTAGAACACCCATATTTTCTTTGCATCTTGCCTTTCCTTATAAGAATCTCCACTTATATATGCAAATAAATTTTTAAAAAAATTAACTTGGCTTTTTCAAAACACAAAACAAAGTAACAACAATGGGATGGTAAAGGGGTTAAGAAAGGACTACTTTTCCTGTGTAAAGGTCATTTGAGAGGTGTGCCTTTTCATTACCGCCACCCAAAACTGGCTGAAGCAACAGGCACTTCTTATAATTACATATAAACATTTTCAGAAACCCAAACATTTTAAACAGTTACAGATCACATCCTCTAAAATACTTATCTGTCCCCTACCAACAGAATGCAAATGATGATGAGGCATGCTTGCAAAGTTAATTTCTCCAGTTTCTTATGTAAGGAAAGATGGATAACAAAAGTTCTCTTTCTGAAACATATACTGAGAAAAATAATAGAGAATAGGATTTCAGCTCACTTCTTTAAAATATAGCTTGCATCCTTATAATTAAAAATGTTTTGCAAAACAGTACAGTGTTGATTTTACAGATAGAATCTTCTCTCTCCTTTGTGAAAAAAAAATATGTAATTATATGAACCCCAAAACAATCTACTGGTAGGATTCCACAACCTTCTTTCTTCCATCAGGCTCAAGTAACTGCCATGAAGGTGATCTACCACGACCGATATGTACATATAAAAAGTCAACAAGTTACACAAGATCTGAGCTTTCACATAACACAATGAGCCTTTTGTCTAAAACAAGATGAAAGGAACAAAGTAAAAATGCATTATTTTATCCAGTCCTCAATAGTTTTATCCTCAATGCTACTCTAACTGCTGTGATATGCATAGGTAAAACATGCCCTGAAAACAGCCCTGAAACAATAAATACTTTTATTATAAATCAAAGCAACTCACTAAACCAATTATCAACATGGATTTCTCAATGCACTCACGCACTATACGGGTTGGTTACTTTTAAGGTTAACCTCTCCATCAATTACTTAAAAGAGTTGGTTTGCTTTTTCCCTTAGCTATCTGAGACAACACTAAAAGTTCCTAAATACAAAGCTACTAAGTCTGCATATTAATGTAAATCTTTTTCCCTCATAAATGATCAGCAATTTAATAACAATAAGCTCACCTCCAACCTCATCTTAATTAGCAAGGTGTTCAAGAGGCCCCCGTAGGTTAAAAACATTCCCAGAAGAAAAGCCACTAAAGATATTGCCTCACTACCAAACCACATGCTTTTTAACTAGATCCGCTTGCCAGGTAAAATACACCCTTTATTACAAGCGTTTTTATGAGGTTTCTCTGCCCATCATCAAAAATTGTGATTTAAACATATCGCATAACTGACTACCCAACACCTTTGATAACACCACTTGCCAAAAGAACTCAACTTCGTGCGAATTCTCTCAAAGCTCTGCTTTTCCATCTGCATGAAGGTGGCACCCCAGACCCCGGGGCTGTTCTGACTTTGGCCCGCCTTTGAAACCACGCTGTGCATGTGCACAGGCACATACAGGGGTCATCAGGAAAGAAACACACACAAGAGAAAGTGGAAGGACTTCTCACCATCGCACTTACCTGCTGCATGCACAAAGTATGCCAAATATAAATCGAGTTCCTTAACAGAAACCCCTATGTGATGGGGCTGGACACAGAGCCCTGGATTGGAGCACTGCGGGGACTTTACAAGGCGCTCGCCATCAGTACTTTCGAGCGGAATACCTTTAAATAAAATCACCATAACCAGGTCCAACCTCCAGACTTTATCTGCCTGGCGGAGGCAGTCAATTCTTCGCATCTTGCCTTTCTGGTCTGGGTTGGAAAGGACACAGCATGGAGGCTTTTTCCCTGTAACTGTAAGCACAAAATCCTCTCGGTACTCAGGTCGGATATCTTTCCGTAACTTGGCCAGAAGTCGAGATGCCCACTTCTGCTTGACCTCTGGTTTTTCACTTAGCAACTCGTCCTTCACGGCTCTCTCTTCTTCTTTTGACATACGCTTTTCATGTTTTTTGAAGTATTTTCGTTTTCGGGCCTGCAGGTTGAACCATGTGTAGGCGAAGGCTCGGACGTGGGGCAGAAGGGCTTCGATGAAAGGATGGAATTCATCCTAGGGAAATGAATATAAACAAAAGTATGACTACACTGAAAACAAAAAGAAACAACTTCTTTTTTTTTTCAGATGGTCACCGTCAAAAAAAAAAATCTTTATTTCACTTGAAATTTGATGCAAGGATTAAATTACCAAAATCGTATATAGAATCCCTACGGGAAGTCCAAGAGGGAAAAAAGAAAGCGACCAGTGTTATTTCTCACAACCTCAAAGATGAAAATTGCTAAAAATTAAAAAATGTTTTGGTATAGTCACCAAAGCATCCCAGGTTCTATGATCCAGTCGTCATTGCAAATCCTTTAGCTAGTAAGTAAAGTTTATCGAAATGCTTATAACAATACATAATCCTAACCCTATTTCAAGGAAGGCATATCTAATTTTGCTCCAGCCTTGACCTCACTACTTGTAGTACAGCCAGGGTTCAGCCGCCAGATTGGCAAATCCTAAACATTTAGATGCCAGTCAATGTTTATGGAAGTCTAGGAGCAGAAATCGTCTCCGCGATCAATGAAAATAAAGACTTTCCCTCTAAAAACACTGTATGTAGACTCTGATCTGTGTCTTAGTCATTTTGGTAACATCTGAATTCCTTTTTAAGTATTCCAGTTGTACATAAATATTTTTAGTCAAAAACTTAGAAAAATATGTCAGAGAACCACATACAAAAGAAGAGATGAATCTGATATTCATCAGACTAAAATAAAAGATCTATGTCCAAGACATAATTTCTGATATTATGGGAATGAAACAAAAAGGGGGGGGGGGGCAAAGAAAAGCGTACATTCCAGATAGTAAACAGAATGTGTCACTGTGACAACAGTGTTGCAACTAAATACATTTAATTTACTGATATGATTGTGAAATGCCTTCAGTAATGATCATCCCTTAAAAAACAAAATAATTATTTAACTTTTCAAAATAATATTTCAGGCTTTTCCTCACAGGAAAAAGGAGAACCTGATATATTCAATGTTTATGAGACTCCAGGAAAACCGTCATCGTTGCCTCTTAAAATTCAAGTAATTTGAAAATAAAATGGAATTTAAAATATTTAAATTTTTCTTACTGTTTTACTGAAGATGTTTGATTCTTTTACTTGACATTTTCTTAGTAAATATAAAAGTAAAATTAAAGAAAAATTAAACAGTAACCTCCACAAAGCTTTCTCGGTACATCTAACTTTTGATTAACCAACCCACACTAATCTTACATAACTTTTCTCTGCCGCACAACCCCCCAAAAAGATAAATTATTTACTTTCAAATAAAAGAGAATAAGAAAATCAAAGAGATACTTGATGACTTTTTTAAAGGGTGTAGGACAGATAATATTATAAAATGCATTCTTTTTCAGTTCGTAATATCCATCTAAATATATACTTTGGAGACAGAATTAACTGCAGTGTCCAAAATACTACTACTATTAAAAATTATTAAATTTTTAGATGTTCAAATGTAAACTGAATGGTTAAAACTGGTAAAATATTTTAACAATGAAGTCTGTTAAAATATAATAAATTATAATCAATTATCTAAACTACATATTATTGTTTTGAAAAGTATATATTAATAAAATACATAATTAATCATTTCAATAAATGACATTTCTTTTTTTCCTCTCTGAATAAATTTCAGGCTCTGTATTTCAAGTGTAACTTTGAAAACTGCTCTTTTTCAATAAAAGCATCCAAGAAGAAGTCAGCTTTTATAACATGTGAGCCTTCTTTAAGTGAAGAGGGAACAGGAAAAAAAAAAAGAATTATATTATCCTTTACCAAAAACCCTTAGCGTTTTTCAATTTCTGATGTTTGAAAAATCTTTCTTACTGCCATACTATAGAAGAGAGAAAGAGAGAAAGGGGGGGGGCAATTTTCAAGTCACAGTTTATCTACTAAGATACATGCCACACCACAAAGCATTTAAACATTACTAAATTCTGAGCTCATCCTTGAAATGCTCTAAAATACATAAATTTGGAGTTTGAAATGGTCCTTCACATTGACTGATTTTATTATCTACATAGGACATACTAGGGACCAAGGCTGTATGGCATTACGCAAAGAACTCCTGGAGCTTACCTTAACTACAAAGCGAGCTTTCACCAAAAGGAGGATTTTATTTTAAAGTCTCAGCCCTATTTTATAATGCGAAGAATAGCATAGTTCCAAACAATTCATATTTATGCTAAAACATTATCTTATTAAAAAGCATTATTAATAATAAACATTTTAAATAAGCATTCTAATATGGCATTTAAGTGCTCAAAGATACTCCCAACATGTTTCTCGGAGAACTGAGAACTGCGTTCATTCGTGTTCAAGAGGATTTTGTTTACCTGCCAACCAAATGCCCATATACCCCATCCTAAAAATCCTTAAATAAGGTCAACTATATCAACTAAACATTAAGAATAATCTAAGTCCCCATTTTTGCATCAAAAGTTTTTACAACTTATTACTCCCCAAAGGTTTCAAGAATGCGCCAATAAAAGAGCCCAATATTTTGTATAACTTTACACACATGCACAATTAAAGTGCTAGTTATCTTTCTCAACTCACAATTAGAAATATTCCAGAACATCAGAACTAAAGAATATCATTCACTTGTAGGAAATGTCCAGGTATAGCATACATTAGATTTTTAAAAAATAGTATGCTTTTACAAATAATGTTACTGCACATATAGCCATAAGTTATGTAATATTTCAAAATAGTCAAGAGAAAACAAAGAATGTTTTACATATGTACTCAGTGAGAAAGTTACCGGCCCCCAATAAAAACAAACCTGAAAACCTGTTTCCAAAGCGATATGACTTTCAATCAGCACCTTAAACGTTGATCAGTTTGTAAGTAAGCCAAGTTTAAGAACCACTGAATGCTGGCATTTCTGGGATTACTTCTCAAATGTTCACCTATAAATTTCTACTGTGTTACCATGCTGTGGCCAGGTACATGGTTTGCTTATGATATGCCTGTATACTAAAATAAGATGTCTGGCATTTTTCTGATAAAGTTTTTAAAAATTGCATACATGTATATGGAGTTTAATCTTTCATTGAGGGTACTTTTATCCCTGTGCTTACTGGACTTTCTTTAGAGACCAATAAGCTACCTGAGTTTTGCTTTTTAAAAATTGGCTCTAAAGCTCTATAAATATTCCATCAGGTTAAATAAATTGTAAATCAATTTTTAAAAGAAGAAATCATAAAATATGTGGCCTTCATTTGCTATTTAGTATGTATTTTCTTCACAAACTGATATACTAAGTAAGTGTTCCTCTTAGTGGTGCTTCCAGAAGGCCTAGTGAATGTATCAATCACACTGACAAATATGTTTAAAGAAAAAAAAACAACAACTTTCTTAATGTGATAATAGCTCATAAACCAAGAAAATCCAACTCTGTTAAATAACTAACTATACCTTGGGCCTACATAGATACACAGGTATCCTATGTGCACCATCTCAAAATATAAATTTAATTCTGAGAGCTCACTTGAGAAGACGCTAATGTATCCTACTATTGCAGCACACCGGTATTATCTACAAGTTCTATGTGTTGCAAACTTTTGCCAGCTAGAACTTCAGTCTTTGAATCTCAGCATTTTCACTGTGGTCCTTGCAACTCATTCAAATTATCTTACACTTTGCATCTTATCCATATGCAATTGTGAACTTTGCCAGAGTGGTTGAAAAGTTTCACTCCATACTTCCACAAGTTACTAAAATAGGAACTTTGGAAGTTTGTTAGGGGAAAATAAAAAATAAAAACTTTTACAATAACTAAAAGCAACTGCTATCCATTATTAATGCTAGGCCTAAATCCTAAACAGACCATTTCAACATAAAATATGCATTTAAGAGTCTTCTGAGATCAAATAACCAGTATTTTTACTGTTAGATATTGCAATATGAAGAGCTGTCATGTGGGAAATAAATCCAGACTCTACCGAGGGGAGGAATATCTATTGATACTTTTTAGCCTTCCAGAAAGTATTCCGATTAAACCGTTATCTCCTGCAAAATGAAGGCAAGAAGTGGTAGCAGGTTTTTTTTTTTTTTTTTTAGGGAGTGGTGAATAAACATTTTATATGAAGCATACAACTTCATGCAAGTGATTAATGGTCAGATCGCAATGTACCAAAACAGTATGAAGGCTCACACTTTTTTTTCTTTCCTTTTTTTTTTCCCCACCGCAAAATCACTTTTGACTTCGTGCCTTTTAGTCAAAGAAAATAATATATTCAAAAGGGACCAGATTTTGGAGCCATGAAGCAGCAATATTTTGCCTGGGGGTGGTGCAGGCAACAGAGAGGTGGAAAGGGAGGGCATGGAGAGGAGGGGTGGTGGGCGAGAAAGACCCACGCTCCGAGTTGAATCGGAGAAGAAAGTTGCCCCTGTCCTGCGCGCGGAGCGTACTGAGTCGCGCGGCGGCGGCGGCGGCGGTGGCGGTAGCGGGAGGCGGTGGCGGGAGGCGGCGGCGGCGGCGGCGGCGGCGGGGGGAGCCGAGTCTGGCCCGGGCCGCCGCTTGGGCTCGGGGCCGGGAGCCCAACTCCGCCCGACGTTCCCCGGCCCGCGGCCTCCGCCGCTCGCCAACCTGCGCAGCGTGGGCTCGTCCCGGCACCGAAACTTTCACTCGGGAAAGCAAACGGGAGACGAGCGACAAGAACGCAGGCTCCACCCGACCGGCGCGGGGGACGCGCGTCCGTGCAGCCCTGCTCCGCGGAGCCCAGGGGCCGGCTCACCGCCGCCCGCCCGCGTCCGAGGGGCGCTGTCCCGGCCGGGGCCGGAGACACCGGCCCGCGTCCCTCCCGCGGCTGGACCCCAAAGGCTGACAAACAATAAACAAAAGTAAGAGTTTGGGGAGGCTGCTAGGGCGCGGACTCCGGGAGCGGGCTGTGGGCGCGGGGACCCTCGTCCTCCCGCACCCGGGGCTTCCAGATGCCCGGAGCGTGCGGGGTGTGCGGTGGGCGCCGTCGGCGGCCCCCTCCCCGGGCGCCGCGGAACTACAGGAGCCGGCCTCCCGGCTGCAGAAACGCTGAGTCCAGATTTCAGCGTGTCATGGTCTGCAACCCGCGGGAACACGTGCGGAGCGTCCGAAAGCACCGCCGTTCCGCAGTCCGGCGCCCCGATATTAATTAACGCATTAATAAGAGGGCGCCATTAGCCATGTGCCCACACAAATGGCCGTGCAAGAGGAATGCACCCGCATGGAAACAAAGTTACTTTCTTAAAGCTGTATTTCTCCCCCCTTCCCCCCCTCCACGAGCACACGCGCGCACACACACGCAAACATGGGCACACACCAAGACACATGCCCCGGGCCCAGCCGACGTGACGGACCCCGGCACCCCCTGCCCAGCCCCTGCTCAGCCCCCCGCCACCCCGGCCCCCCAACCCCTCCGCATCCCAACAGCTGCTTACCTGGGTGAGACAGAGCGGAGAATACATAACTGCCGGGCGGTGGGCTGTGCGTGTGCGTCTGGGTGTGCGGTTTGGAGGTGTGCGTGAGTGCGGGTGAGAAAGGAGAAAGAGGGAGAGAGGAGGAGGAGGAGGAGAGAGAGAGAGAGAGAAGGGGGAGAAAAAAAATCAAGCCTGCTTCTTGCGTTCACATTTCCAACTCGGCTCAACTGCAGCCAGCCAGCGCTATTGCCGCTCCATGAGCTGAACTTTAACCCCGCCTAGAGTTTCCCTACACTCCACTATACATGCCTACTGTACGCGGGCGTTAAAGGCATAGCGCACCCTTTCCCGCGCCCGCGCCCGCCCGGCCGGGTGCCCGTGAGCTGCCCGCGCGCCCGCCTCCGCCTCCGCTCTGCACCGCACCGCACAGCCGCCGCCCGCTCGCGCCGCCGCCGGGGGCGGAGGGGGGCGGGGGGAGGGGGCGGCTGCGGCGCCGCGCGGCCAGCCCGGTCCGAGCTCCGCGGCCGCTCGCGCTCGCTCGCTCCCTCTCCGGCTCCCTGGCTCGCTGGCTCTCCCGTCCACGGCCCCCCCCACCAGCCCCCCACCCGGTCCCCGCTCAGCGCATTACTGGGTAACGCGGTGAGGAGCAGTTACAGTCTGGACTCCCGGGCAGCTATAGGCTGCCACAGGATGTGCTTAAGCAAACAAAACTACTTTTCCTCGTCCCCATCCCCCAACTCCCGCCGCAGACCTTCGCGGACCTCGGGGGAGGACTTGGGCAACTTTGCCAGGTGGTCTGGTACCCCCCGGTTCGCGGCGTGGGCACCAGGAGACCCTGGGACACGGCCTGAGGGTCCATTTGCATGTATGCAAATTTTCTTTTTCTTTTTTTTTTAAATCGGACCTCCTAGGTAACTTTTTTTCTCCTCTGAAATGCGGTATGGCTCAAAAGCCTTGTAATCTCTCCAACGGAGCTTTCTGTGGGAATAGATCGTCGGCAGGCGTCATTATGCACAAAACCCTGCAAACTTTGCGCCGCTTAAGTCCGATGGCATTCAGGAGCGGGGGTGGTGGAGAAAATTTTCACACAGAAGATTCACCGGATTTGGGGGTGGGGGTTGTCTGGAGAAAGGGAGGCGGAGATTAATGAGCGTTCTCCCTCCCAGGACTGTGAAACCAAGTGGGTTTGAACACAGACGCCATAGAAAAAGTTCTATCACGTTCAGAAACAACAGTGGTTTAGCTGTGACATCTTTTTCTTTTTAGGAAAAAAAAATGTTAATGGGATGTCCCCTTCGGGAAGAGAGATGATTCTGGTCCGCAAACGCGTGCCCAGAACTGGACACAGGCTCTGATGACCATCCATGTGCCTGGAACACCTCTGGAAGGGTGCCTTTTAAGAATCCCCTTTTTTCCTCCCCCAGGTAATAGTTCTTAAAATGGAAAAGAGCTTCCTGCAATTATTTTAGGTTTGCTAAAGTATTGTTTTGGCAGAAAAGGGGGGTGGTTTTTAGGGTTTGGCAAGTTGCCAAGTAAGCCTGCTTTTCCAGTTTTTTTTTAACCTCATATTTTCTCTCTAGGCTCTCCTCCCTACTGGGGGGGGGGGGGGGAGGTGAAAAAAAAAAAGTATAGCTCCTTCATCCAAACTCCCATCCCATCTCTTTCTCCTCATGCCTCTCTCATGCTAGTTTGCAGCCTGCTGCATTTGCTAATCCTTCTCAAAATTCCAAAAGGAAAGACGAGTGTATCACATTGAAAGACACTGGCACCCAGACAGGGGACTCTACACCTTGGTAGAAGTTACAGAGCTTAGCCTCTGAAAAGAGGAAATTCACTGTAGGAATGCCCACTCTGCAGGTGAGGGTCAGGGGAGGTGTTAAAGGCCATTCTCATTCAGCCTCCCCCCCCCCTTTTAAATGAAGGGCCAGCAAGATTGGTACAGGGGAAATATTCTGCATTTGTCTAAATTATTTTATGCTTGTTCTCCAGTTAATTTATTGCTAAAATAAATGCTGAATGGTCAAGAGACCATTGTCACACTCCCCGATTCTAAATATTCTTGGACATCACCATTAAGAGGTGAGGGGAAAGAAGGGCTTAAACCTTTAATAGGAGAGTCCCATTTTTCCAAACTAAACAACCGCTTTTCCTTAGTTCCTCTTGGATTTCTGCAGGGGAAAATGTCCTAAAAGCTAAGCCGAGTTACAGAGACAAAATCCCTGGCCACAGAACCTTTGCTGGGATCTATAACTTCAAGGCGCTCCAAGTTTCCTCGATAGACGTTTCTGGCTGACAGTCCCAACATGTAACTGAGGCACAGTGAGAAGTTATTGTTCAAGTATGTACTCTTGGGAAGCTGTCTTCCAGAGCAGATTAAAATCTTCCTTTTGGTGTATTAAAAGATAGACTTCACATCTGCCTCCTTCCAAAATACCAAAGATTCTTACTTTTAATTGAATCTCAAAAAAAAAAAAAAAAAGAACTGGCACGTCGCCCTAGTTGAAAAAGAATGGAGAAAAGTAATTTAATGCTGATATTTCTACTTTAAAAACTTCTTTTGTTGCAGCAGTGGATGTGCCCGCGATTTCCAGCTTTCTGTGGTTAGCAATATTATCTTAAGTAACTTTTGGCGCCCTTCGTAAGACTTTTTGGATATGGGACGATTGTTTGCGCCCTCTAGGCAAGGGCTGGATCCAAGTTCAGCACCAAAGCCCTTCACATCCGCTCCTGCTTTCTCTCCTATCTCCGCCAGCTCCCACTCCCTCCCCCGCGGGAGGATGGGGGGAGGGAGGGGGGAGGCGGGGGAAACACTACAAAGTACAGTTCCAACTACAGTCTTTGGAAACACGACTGAGAAAAATACAGTAGAAGAGTTACAGTTACAAAACGGCTCCTGGTAACTTTCTCTCCAACAGGCATAAATTTAAACACACACACAAAGAAACAGATGTTTCTCAAAGGGCAGTCTGGGGGTAAAAAACATTTCCAACTCTCTCCCCTCTTCCCAAGTTGCAAAAGTAAATCCTTGTCCAGAGTTCACAAAGATGCTAAGACACTTGAGAGTGCGAACAGGGGTGGAGGGAAGAAGGAAGAGGGAAGACATAGAAAACAGTATAGGAAACACAGGTGAAGGAGGAAAACTAGTTTACTGCAATCATATAAATGCCCTATTGTTAGGAAGGATAAACCCCTTATTGGAAATAACCGCTCCAATCATTTATTTTGCAAGTGCTGGGAGGCTGCCTTGAAATGGGGTTGTCTCCGCGCAAAAGAGGCTCCTGTCATGCTCTTGGCTATCCATATTCTTCCTGGCACAGAGCCCAGCCTTGCATTTACTGTGTTTTATTTGCAGAAATGTTACCTTGCCAGTTTTAGTGAAATCCTCTTAGATATATAAATTACGTCAATAAGGTTTCACTTATATGTACATCTCAAATACCTCTTGTTTTAGAGGTCACTTAATAGGAAGATCTTATTAATATGATTTAGATTTTAATGCCCAAAGCAGTAAAGGTAAAATTGGGGTTCGTAAGTGACAACACCATTAACTGTTGTTCTTACGAAGGCTAACTTTATCACTAGCATTTTTCAACATTTTTCTTCTCTAGTTTTTTGACCTGCTGGTCACTGGTGTGCAGATTTTTCTTCTATGCTTGTATTACTAAATTGAATCATGTTGCTGAACTGAGCATGCAAGTGGATTCTTACATCAAATTTCCAAACTGGAGTTGATGAGAAGGCCTAAAGCCTTGGGAAATGGCTCCATGGGATATAATACAAACATGGGAAAGAGCCCATATTATTTTCTACTCACTCTTCAACAGAATTAAGTATCTACTCTGCTCAGAGGGAAGGAAGAAATGGATATATTTTAGCCAGAGGCTGCCAGTTACTGTCTCCAAGATAAGCTACTGCAGTAGGTTTCCACTGGATTGGTGTCAAAGACTTGTCCAAGAGGCCAGATTCCAGCTAAGAGTTAGCCAGTCAGCAACTTTCCACACATACCCTCCACAGGGGTTGTTGTAGTAACAAGAAGAAATGTGAATTTGGCCAGTCGTAATATACTATTTGCTACTGACCATATATTTAAACAGCAGAATTCAAAAGAAGTCAAGAAAAACTACTTTCTCTCCCTCTTCCTTTCAAATGTAAAAAACAGCTGTCAGTCCACCGGCGAAACATTCTCTCATGCTTAAAACTTGTTTAGAGTTTCAAAAAGGGAGGCTTGCCTATTCCTCCAAAGTACTGGAAAAACCAAAGCTTCTAAGATAATCAGAGCGAGAAGTTTTGTAATGCTGAATATGCAATATACTACTTCCCAAAGCTCACTACAGTCCCATAATTTAGGGAAGTTTTTAAGTCACACATTTTTAAAAGTTGAACCTCACCTTCCAGGACAGTTAACAACTTTCCGAATTTAAAAATACTAATCCATGCAAAGTTAAACATTTCTCTAGCAGAAATTTTCTAACTTTTCCAAAAAGACAGTGAAGAAAGCATAAGATTCATGCAAAAATCCCCCATCCGTAGCTTTTTTTTTCTTCTTCTTCTTAAACTCGAAAACTCTTTCCTATTGTGCTTGCTAAAATCCGGAAGAGCTTGTAGCTTTGACAGCTTGAACCACACCATCCCTTTCAGAGCCGCAGAGAACTTCAGATCTCTGCCCCGCCCCCTCTGGCAATTGCGAACCATTGTACACCCAAGCTTTCTCATGATTGGATAAAGCTTTTGTCAATCTCCCCTATTGTCCCATTGATTAGAGGATGGAATCGTCAATTATTCTCCGGGTCCAGACATTTCTTTTCGGGTTAGGTTGACTGCTGAGGCCAGACGTCTTTTTACAGAACAGAGCAGCACGTACAGGATTCCCCCCTCCTACCCCCCCATGTTTCTGGAACGGAGCAAGCGCTAGGAGGAAAAAAAATCTGTCAAGCTCAGCAATTTTTTCAAATCTCAGGGAAAAAAAAGAAAACCCAGTCTCAGATGCACATAGCAAAAAAGCCATCCACAAAGCTACATCTTTAAAACAAAACCATCACAATAGACATTACCCAGCAATCACTTAAATGCATATGCAAGCTAGAGAAATTTTAGTCTTAGCCATTAAACAAAATCATTCTACCGTTATTGTTCTTATAAAACGCATATCCGTATAAACGCAAAATAGAAAGTTTAAGATGTACCACGTACCATTGCAATGTAAAAAGAGTACGTGAGAAACTTTAAAATGTTCAGACGAATTGCTTCATTTGTTGTCCCCTTTTTTTTTGCATTAAAAAAAAATCTAAATAAACTTGGAACCGTTGAAAACCCGGAAGAGGTTTTTTTTTTAAAGCTGTTGGCCAATTGCAGGCTTCTTGGATTTTTTTTTTTTTTTTTTTTTTTTTACTCCAAATCAGAAGGCGTTCGCAATTGCAATGTGCGCTCTCTGCCTCTCTCACTGTCTCTCTCTCTCTCTCTCCTCTTTTGAAAGCGATCCAACCCGGGCTGGCTGGTTCTCAGATTCTCTCTGCTTTTGCCGTGTGTGCTTTGGATTATACGAGACTTTGCAGAAGTTGCAATCGATTCGCAGTCTCTCTCTTCTCTCCCTACGCCCTTGTTTATTTCCGCAATCGCTGCAATTTGCATAGTAACCACGCACTGGGCGCCCGCGGCAGCCTATGGAGGGGACCGGGAGGGGGCAGGGAAAAGGCCTTGCCCCCTTCTCCCCTCCTCCCGTCTCTCTCCCCCGCCAGGCTCCTCCTCCCCCACGGCGTGTGGCCAATAGGAGCCCCGGTGTTCAGCGCAAGCTCCGGCCCGGTCACTGTTCGGCAGGAAAGCTCCGGTGTTACTAGGCCCTGCTGGCGGGGATCCTGTTTTTGGCGCATTGAAGTTCCTTTGCTTGCGGACCTCGCGGTGCTAGGGAGGTGTAAGGATATAGTACCTTTGCCTGCGGTTGTGCGGTTTTTGAACGTTTTAATCAAGTCTGTACACCTGCCTTTTCAGTTTCTTTTCCCATAGCCTCTCGTGAGTTATTAGGCTAGTTCATGATGGTCAGTGAGAGATTTAACCTTTATTTGCACTGGTGTAGACCAAGAGTTAAAGATCCTCTTTGGTTCATTAAATCAAGAGGGTGCAAAACGTCACAGAGAACTTACAGTGAAATAAAGCTTCTGCTCCAGGTTCACAGAGGAAAAGACATTGTCTCTCTTCTCTGCAAATGAGTGAACATGAAATTGTTAGGTGGGCTCCCTCAAGAAAAAGCTGTTCCTTTAAAGCAAACATCTAGTTGGCCAATATGCTTACAAAACCTGTGTTCCACAAAACTTAACACACCCCTCAACCTCCCATCCACCTAAAGAAAGGCTCTAATATTTAAAAGGTTGGGTTTTTTTATATATATAAGATAGTTATTGGAACATTAAGTCCTTCATTTTATTTCATTAACCCAGGCTCCATAAGACCATGTGATCTGGATATTTCAATGTTAACCTTTTATTTGTTTTAAGTAAAGAAACTAGTTACCATCACAGTGTGTGTAGGGGTGGGGGTGGGGAGGGGGGCAACTCTAAAGAGAAGAGATGCCCCTTTAAATGGAGAGCATCACAAGCAGGCTATTGGGTTTGTTTTTTGGTGTGTGGTATTTTTTAATGTGTTAAGTAGTTTAGGACGTTTTGCTGAATAACTGAGTTATAGGAAAATGTGTGCTTAGCTCACTTAAAAAAAAAAAAATTGTCCAAACGCAAGTCAAGAGGAATAGGATGCAACCTGGCAGTTGTCTGATTTGCTTAACTGTCCTTGGTAGAAGCACCTAATTAATTAATAACAGGACCTTGTACAGTTAAATTAGAGGTTAGAGAAACCTCCTATTTTATATTGAACCACATTTTTGGCTTTAAGCTTGCACTTTACCACTAACTAAAGGATGCAGCATTACTGGGAGGTAGGATACTGTGGCTGCCCTTGGTCTTAGATAAGCTTTGCTGTTCTGGTCTACCCATTCTAGATTCTGATATTGTCTTGTTCTAGAAAGTCTGTGGCGTTTAATCCTGGCCTTCTCCACTGACCATCCATTTCCACTTGTTATATTACTTTTACCCTAGAAATAACACTTGATGGAATGTAGTGGCTTAAATAAAAAGAAAAAGAATTTTTTCAAGCAACCAAAAAAGTTCTAGGTTTAGTTCAGCTGGTGATAGGCTGTGTGACCTTGAGATGGTTACGTAACACCTGCAAAGTAGAACATGGACCTATCATGACACTAGAGGACTGTTTTGTTACGAGCAAAGAGCCTTTGAAAAGCACAAGAAATATCAACTTGTGTCGCATTGCTCTGTAGATGCCATGGTCTGAATAAGCCCCAATGCTAAGCAAGCCAGGCCTTGTCAGTAGGTAGAAACAGTGAGTTTTCTCTGCTTTGTCTGTAGTTCATTAACTCCGCTTAATGTGGTAGGTTAGCACTTATTTCCTGTGATATTTTATATCTCCATCTAGTCCACAGCAAAACAGTATAATCTCTGGAGTCCAACTTAGGTATAATGTTGGGCCTACTATTTATCTAACCTCTGTAATACAGCTTTAGATTTCTCATCTAGGAAATGGGACGTAGTCAGATAACATATGTAATTTGCCTAGTATACTATGTATATTCAATATACAATAGCTATAATAATAATAATAATACTGTTTAATATGTGCCATGTACCACATTGAATGTGCTAGGAGCTGGGGATACAGACAATAAGACATTATCTCTGACTCCAAGAAACTTTCAGTCCAATGGGGGAGACAAGGCACAAAGGTAAATAGTAATGTAATGTGATAAGTGCTATATCCAACTTAGATATACCTAAGTGGCAATAGGAATATAGATGATAGAATGACTGATTTTGCCTGGATGTATAGATAGAGTCACAGAAGGCTAACAAAGAGGAAATGACATTTGTGTTGGGTCAGAAGTATGCATTTGTCCGGTGGACAAGGTAGGGGCAGGGCATTCCTGCCCAGGAAGGCACAGTAATGTCACTGTATGCAGTGGGCCAGAGAACGGGGTAGTAACTGGTTGTGGCTAGTTGTTCTAGCTAGTATTAGCTTGCATTGCAGTGACTAGACATGAAGTGAAAAAGGCAGGCTGAGGCAAGATGGTGGAGAAACTTGTGAGCCATTCAAACTTTCACTTGAGAAACTGGGGAGGCATCAAATGTATTTAACCAAAATATAGACAAAGTAAGTCTGCAAATTAGAAAGATTATTCTAGCAATGGAGGTAACAAGACTGGTTAGAAAGAAGTGTGGAAAGATGAAGTCCTGAACAGCACAGCAGGAATGAATGAGCAAGAGAGAAAAAGGGAGGGAAGAATAGAGGGTGGGAGAGATGTGAGAAAGCCAGGGAGACCCACCATATACATTAATTTCCAGCGTTTTGATCAACAGAGACAATTTAGGAGTGCAGTTTTTCCAGACTCTTCTCAAAGTCCAAATGCCCACAAAATGTATAACGAGAACTGTTAGTGAAAGAGTCTCTCCTAACCCCACAAATTGTCACTTCTATGTCCTTAAAACTAATTTTAAAATAATACCAGTAATAGTAGCAATAGCTCACATAGATTGAGTCTTTATATATGGGAGGCCCTTCCCACCCCATGAATTTGTATTCCAGTAACTTCCCATCGTGCCTCTGAAAATCAGGCATGCATCTAATAGGGTGACTTTGGGTTGCTAACCCCACTGAGAGCCTCATGTTTGCAGGTAGGCTGGCTTTATGCCTTGAAAATAGTAGGCTCTTCCAGGAATTTCGCTTTTGACCCAAATAAAAACTTTAATCCTCTTGCAGATCATTGGTACAGAGACTAGAGTATCAGAATCTTACAGAATTAGGAATATAATTCAAATTTGCAATATTTTTTTCTGATAATTCTTAATTTTCAATTTGTGAACTAAGCTGAATATTGAACACAGATTTGCCTGGGTAAATCCTAGATCATCCAAAGCACTTTTTAGGTAATCAAGATGGGCATTTAGAGGACAATATGGCCATATAAAGGATAAATAATAGAAGCCAATTTAAATCTAGGAATTAATGAAGTTGCCAAATAAGCAAGTTGTGGCGGACTATTGCCCCCTCAGATGCATTCTCTCTGTGTTTTTGGATACATAGATGAAGAGTATAGAGCCCTATTTTCCAGCCTGCCTTACAGAAAGGCACAACACATGATTCAGCACTCAGTAGAATCCTAGCAGAGTTTAGTCCAACGTCCATGTCACTCGTTTAAATTTGTCATATACGTGTGGCCTTTTTGAAGGCTGCAATGAAGCCTGCGAGATACCCAATTTTAATTACAAAGACTAGGATAATACCCTAGTACATCGCTTCTCAACCTGTGGGTTGCGACCCCTTTGGTGGTCGAACGACCCTTTCACAGGGGTCGCCTAAGACCATCCTGCATATCAGATACTTACATTATGATTCATAACAGTAGCAACATTACAGTTATGAAGTAGCAACGAAAATAATTTTATGGTTGGGTCACAACATGAGGAGCTGTATTTAAAGGGCCAGGAGGTTGAGAACCACTGCCCTAGGAGGAAAGAAAGTAGCAACATGGAAGGAACCTGGGTCGCTAAATGACATCATGGAACAGAGCTACTTCTCCAGCCTTGATTTTATTTACGCTACTGTGTGTTTAGGTCTCTGATATAGCAGCCTAGCCTCTACTGTAACTAATAATCAACATTATAAAACAATCTCATGGTACCTTCGGATTTTTCTTTGTCTAAAGTTATATATTTTCCCCCCAACTTGCTACAGCATACATTTGATTTTATTGTCAGCCTTCTTTTCCGGACTTTCCTCCTGCCTACTTTCTCTCTGCTACCCCCTCTTCCCAGCCACACAATAAATCATTTTTTCTCTTCACACCATTTTCTGAACACACAATGCATGTTCATCCCTCTCTTCCCTTGTTTGTGTGATTTCTTCTGCTCCCAAGTTCCTAAAGTTTTCTCCCTGTTCCATTCCTTTTTTTTCTCCCCAAGAGCCAGTTTAATGCTGCTTCCCAATTCCCCTAGGTAGAATTGGTCAGTCCCTCCCCCTAGAAAGAACTGGTCAATTCCTCCCCCCCCCGCCCCCCCCCCCGGCCCTCCCCCCCAAGTAGAATTGGTTAATCGCTAACATCTTTTACTCATCTCTCCAACAGCTTTCTTCACATTATCTATCAGTTACTTATTTGCATGTTTGTCTATTAGACTCTGAGCTCCTTGAAAGTGCAATGACTCCATTCATTCTTTTATTCCTATAAACACAATGCTATAGCAGATCCTTCACAAATGTTTGGTAAGTTAATGTGTGAATGGATAGATGAACAAACGGTCCATTTTCCAGCCTTGTACTCTGATGAAATACAGGGTCAGGAGTGTGACTTATGCAAAACATGGCATTATCAGTAGGTGGAAATTTTCAGTGTGAATAGGACATTGAGTTTGCTTTTCACAGAGCTTACCCACATCTTATCCGCTTTAACCTTCCTTCCTTCTGAAGTGGCACATCAGGAATTGTCATCCTCACCACACAAATGTAGAAACTAAGGCTCAGGAAACTGAAATATCCAAAGTTCTAACTATGATGTCTAGTTTAGGAAAGAATTCAGGCTTCACACATTTTTAAGTACCATTTTAATGGTTAGCTAGCTCTATACATAAAGGTAAGTACATGGGCCTATCATTAAAACAACAACAGCAACAACAAACAGCTTTATTGAGGTATAATTGACATACAAAGAACTGCCCATATTTAATGTATACAATTTGATGAGTTTGGATATATAAAAATACTCATGGTCCCATCACCACAATCAAGGTCATAGATATATCCAACACCTCTCAGAGTTTCCCTGTGACCTCCCCTCCCACCCACCCCAGGCTTTCTTCTGTGGTAAGAACATTTAACATGAGATCTGCCCTCTTACCAAATCTTGAAGGGCACAATACTGTATTGCCAACTCTAGGCACTAGGTTGTACAGCAAAGTTCTAGAATGTATTCATCTAGCATCACTGACACTTTACACCACTGAAGAACAACTCCCCATTTCCCCCAACTTCAGACCCATCCTCCCCATCTTGGACACACAGCAAACTGCAGAAGTTCCTGTAGACCACACATGATATCACACAACTGAGCTGCTAGGATGACCAAAGAAAGGAAATCTGTATCTTGGCTAAAGCGAAAGTAGCCAAGTCTGAAGCTTACAATTCACAGAAGGAGAGCTGAAAGGGAGCTCAGAAGTCTCTGTCCACCAGACTTTACAGATGATAAAACTGAAATCAGCAGAGTGAAGTGGCTAGCTCATGGCCACACAGCTGGTTAAGAATTAATCCCCAGTTCCAGTGCCAGTTTCATTACATCATGCAAAGACTATTTTGCAGGAATGGGAAAGGAGTGAATAACTATCTCTGGTATCAAAGTTGAAAAGAGGCCTGGGAAAGTGAAGAAATACTGTGAGTGAATCTGATAGGAGAAAGAAAACAGTCAACTAGCTAAACTGAAGGAAGGGCTCTAAAATCTAGGCTGAAAGATTTACTCAAACGTGTTCACAGTTGAAGGATAGTTTTCAGGAAAAATGAACTAGGGTGGGGTGAGAGCAACAGTCTAGAACTGTAACTTGGTGTTAGCAGCTGTGAGCTGATGGGATTCTTTATTCTTTGCTGTTTGTGGCCTTGGGCAGTGCAATTGCTTCCTCTAGCTTCCTTCTCTGTGAAATGTAAACATCACTAGTCCTGCTTACTTCTTGAGGTTTTGCGAGAATTCAATGAAATAATGAATATGAAATGTAAAAAAAAATTAGGTTTTTATTCTACAAAGACCTATATCAGTGGTCGGCAAACTGCTGCTTGTGAGCCACACGCGGCTCTTTGACCCCTTCAGTGTGGCTCTTCCACAAAATACCGGCTGTTCCACAAAATACTGACTTCTGTGCATGGGTCACGAAGTTTCAATCGCACTGTACATGCGCGCCCGCACGTGGTATTTTGTGGAAGAGCCACCCTGAAGCGGCCAAAGAGCTGCATATGGCTCGCGAGCCACGGTTTGCTGACCACGGGCCTATACCAATAGTTGTTTACAATACAGCACAGAATACAGAATATAGATATTTAGTTAGTCATATTTATCCTGCTTCTATTCAAAAAGGTTTTGGAGTGGAGATGTCTATCTATCTATCTATCTATCTATCTATCTATCTATCTATCTACCTACCTCTATATGTACACACACACACACACACACACACACACACACACCTACATATCTCCATTCCAAGATATTTTGGAATAGAGACAGCATAAATATAATATACTAGAAGCCTGGTGCATGGACTCATGCACCGGTGGGGGTCCCTCGGCCTGGCCTATGGGGATCGGTCTGAAACTGGCTCTCTGACATCCCCTGAGGGTCCTGGATTGCAAGAGGGTGCAGGCCAGGCCGAGGGACCTCACTAGTGCACAGTTGGGCTGGGGAGGGCTCCAAGGCATGTCCTGCCCAACTCGCCCAGTCCCCATCAACTGGTCCTCAGCAGCAAGTTAATCTACCGGTTGGAGCGTCTGCCTCCTGGTGGTCAGTGTGCATCACAGTGATTAGTCAAGCAGTCAAATGGTTGGTCGGACACCTAGCATATTAGGCTTTTATTATATAGGATAATTAATTAACTAAATATCTATATCTACCTATCTTTCTATTTAAATGACACTATTAAGATATATATAAGATAAAATCAAGGCCAAGATTAGTATCCAAAATACATACAATGAAATCCTATGTACTCTTCTAGAGTTAACTTATAATTTGACTTTGCGTTTCTTAGCAATTAATTTTAAAAAGAAAAGGTAAAAGCTTATAAAATACACAATATTCATATGATTATAACATTCAAATTCAAGAAGGGTTGTTTGTTCAAAAGCAACACAGACATTATGAGGTCTCAAAAAATTTAGCACATAACCTCCCACCACCATCATCCCCATCACTGCCATACATACACACAGACCAGGGTTGTGAAGAGGACAGTCTTTACTAAGCTTCCCTGGGTGAGATTTCAACCACCATAAGGATAGAGGGAATGGGAAGGATGGCATCTTATTAAAGGACTATTTTAGAAATTCCTCAACTTCAGCTTGAGTGCCTGGGGCTAGTGATACGAAGTGCTCCTGATACTGCTGAATTAGAATGTACCTAGCTTGATATCAGTGTCTATAGGCACAGAAAATCAGCAAAAAAGAGAGAACTAGTTGAGGTTGACACCTCTGATCCTGGTGGTGGTGTTTTGTTTTTTTTTTCACACTCACTCTAAGATCACATTCCACCCTCCAAAAAGTAGTCTGGAGAGACAGGAAATGGGAACTGGGAAACTTCTTTGGCATGGACACGCAGAGTTCAGACTCTCTTTTCCAGCCCTTATCCTTTAGCACTCCAGTCTCTCTTGACCTCTCTCTTTCATAAGGTGACTCAAAATGGGGTCAGCAAAGGGCAGTCCAGCAAGGAAGTTGTAGAGTTAGAGTTGTTGTTGTGTTGGATACACAAGCAGTAACAAGTGGGTAGCTTGGCTCAAAGCCCAGTTAATAGGCTAACAAGCAGGATTATGAGTCAACCAAAAACATTACAGAAAAAAAGAATGGTGTGTGGGTCAGGGTAGGGAGACAGGGCGTGATCTGACACTCTACTGGTAGGTCCCTTAGGGAAACAGCAGTTTTGTTTTATTGTGATAAAATATACATAACATAATATTTACCGTTTTAACCATTATTAAATATACAGTTCAGTGGCATTACATGTACTCACGTTGTTGTGCAACTATCATCATAATCAACCCCCAGAATTTTTCATCATCCCACACTGAAACTTTGTAAACGTTAAATAATAACTTCCCATATTTCTTTCTCTCACAGGCCCTAGAACTCATTTTGCTTTCTGTCTCTCTGGATTTGACTTCTCTAGATACCTTAGATTCAGCATTCATTCAGTATTTGTCCTTCTGTGAGTGGCTTATTTCACTTAGCATGATGTCTTCAGATTCATGCATGTTGTAGCATGTGCCAGAATTTCCATGTTTCAGGCTGAATAGTATTCCATTGTATGTATATGCCACTTTTTGTTTAGCCCATTTATCCATTGATGAAAACTTGGGTTGCTTTCATGTTTTAACTATTATGAATAATGCTACTATGAATATAGTGTATAAATATCTATTTGAGCCCCTGCTTTGAATGCTTTTGGGTACATATTCAGAAGTGGAAATGTTGAATCATATGGTAATTCTATTTGTAATTTTTTGAGGTGTAAGTAGCAACCTTAATTTATCTTTGGAGAAAAAAATTGAACAAATTCTTTAAGGACTTATTTCACTTACAGAGTTAATTTCACAAATATCAGGAATCTTGGATTCTAGACTCAGTTCTATTAATTGTATGGTCTTTGAAGTCACCTGATCATCAGAACCATTGTAAGTTTCCTCATCTGAAAAATGATGTTCAAGATCTTTTAAAATTCTAAACATCTATAATTCTGCATATTTTCTTTGGTTTATGGGTTCATCCGTTTGTTTTGGAAATGTTTTTTGAATGTCAGAACAGGTTTTACTCAAAGATTAATAGGAGTTATCAGGGCCAGGGGAGAGATAGGGAAGAGGAAGACTAGGGTGGTAGTTGAAAGAAGAAATAAAATGGACTGCAAGCTAGTGGGAGAGCAGGTGCCAAGGCCATGCTGAAGTGGTAAATATAGGTCAGAACACTCTGGGCCTAGTGACCAACTTTAAAGATTTTAGACTTTATCCTGACATTAATGCGGAACCATTGAAGGGGCTTAAAGAAGGTGGCAACAACATCAGTTTTTGTTCAGAAAAAGCACTCTAACCACAGTGTAAAAAATAGATTGTAGGGGTTCGCAACAAGTAGCCTATCCTTTTTCTACTCCATTATCTCAGTTTTTCCTTTTGCTTTGAAAGTGGTAAAATTAGTCAACATGTCCCAGAGCCTAACCTAGAACAAAAGACATTTAGATCAAATTTATTTCACCTTGGCAAATAATACTGTACAACACTTCTCCTTACAATAACAAATATTCAACCACCATTTTCCCTGAGTTGTGAAAACCACTCACCATGGTTGGTAATATACTAATGTTTTCAAGTCATTACTTTGCCAATTAATATTGACATTAGAGCAATTTTTAAAAGTTCCAACAGGAGATTATCTCTTTATCTGCAATGTTAAAATTAAATAGCACATATTAATTTGATACCTTATATTCTATAAGAAAACTTAAGAAGGTTCATATTTGATTAAGTGGACTTTTTCCATAATTGGGATACAAATAGTCTAGTTCTGACTTTATATAAAGTTTTTATTTAAATAATGTAATATTATAAAAATCATAAAAAACAATGATGCTGCTTTCCTTTGTTATATACTTCTTTTTTTTTTTTTTTTTTTTTTACCATGAAAGCTATGAGCTGTGTTACATCAGCATATTGGGTACCTATGAAAACAACACTTGATCCCTTTCATGGATGAAGGAAAGAAGCTGGTTTCTATCTTAGATCACATGAATGCAGAAACAAGTTGTTTGGAAAAATGGTCTGTTTTAATATGCAAGAAAAATGCCTTGGGTTATTGTAGATATTAAGATCATTCAGTAACTAATGCCATATTCAGTAAAATAATGCTGGGAAAAATAAAGGCATTTAACTTTCAATAAATGTTGGCAGTTTGGCATAGTTTTCACTTTTGTTTACCAAGGAAAGAAAACTGAAATGAGAGCAAGGAGAACCAATTATAAAGAGTGCTTCGGTTTGGCAAAGATGCCTGAAATGGCCAGTTTGTTGCAAGCGGAGCCAGGCAGAGAGCTGAAAATGTAAAGTTTGTAAGGTACTTGGTATGCTTTTGGTATATTAAAAAAAAAAAAAAGTGCCTTTTCAAGGAAGCAGCCAAAGAATGGTATTTCTGGTTTTAACATTATTCCTATTAGTTTGCTAGTCCTCCCAAGGGCTATAAAGTTGACAATAAATCACAAATATTTTAATTTGTCATGAGATAGCATATAGAAACAAAAATCTCCCAACTGGTTTTCTGCCAAAGTATTTCTACTAGCCCTATCCACTTCCAAAATTTATACTCACTATCAGAAATTCAGAAAAAAAATGGAACTATCAAATAAGTTTAAGTCTGGAAAACATTTACTGAATGCTGCTGTAACCCGCACTACATGAGGCCTGGGAATGCGGGACAAATAAGTGGTGATCTGGCCGTCCAGTCAAAGAGACAAGTGACTCTAGACAAGCCTGGGTTACCTCGTTTGCCAGACGGCCAGAGCAGAATAGCCTTCTCCAAGTCAGTAAAAGCATATGACACAGGAAGTTGCAGCAAACAACGAGGTGCATCCTACCTCACTGCTCTCCCTCCAAATCCGATGCCTCATATTAGGACTATATTGTGAAAGTCTCTATTTGAGCATCAGTTTGCAGTAAATCCTGCATTCTGATGACAGTATAATGTTTGAGTAAATTCTGAAAATATGATATGTATGATATTTGCTTTATAACATGTTAAAAATATAGCCATTAGTGTCCAGTTTAGTTTCTCAAAGTCAAAATTTGACAAGACAATTGAATTTTATGTTACAGATATTTGACTCATTGTAATATCAATGTATATCAGGTGCTATTTAAAATAGTATTTGAATCTTTTTTTTTTTTTTTTTTTTTGGTAGCATGACCAGAAGAGAGGTTTTCTGGGTAGATAATAACAGTGATACAAACACCTGTTGTTTCCCAAGCTAAATGTTCTTAATTGGAAAAGCACTGAAGAGCTTATAAAACTCATCCTTCCTTTTCTTTTTTTGCTTTTGTAAAATTGAATGTCAGTAATGACTCAAACCCATAGTGTGGCAAGTGTCTGTATTGTTTTGGCATTATATCTTGATCACTCCAGTTCTTTCCATGTGTTCAAGGTATTTGCTTTAATTTTCAAAAATTGTGTTGTATAATATTACATACTATTGATCTTAATGAGTTTACCAGGTGCAATAGTAATAGACTTCCATGGACTGTAGATAAAATAATTGAATTAACTTCGAAGTAAAAACAAAACAAAAACCCTGTTTCACAATTTGTGATATGAAAATTTAATGCAATCCTGAGAAAATCTGAAGTTTTTTACTACCCTACTCTATGTTACTTAAAAAAAATAAAAACATGATTAATTGAGAGAACATCGCAATTAATGTTTATAGTATTTAGATACTTTAGTTTACTTTAGTTAAAGCAGTAACACATTAAGACTTTCACTAAACTTTTCCTATAATAAGAAAGCTTCATTTGAGAATTTTTTCCCTTAAGAAAAACTTTGATACCACAAAAGTTTTAAAAAGCTAATTCTCCTGCCTGAATTGAGTCTCTATAAATGACAAATCATGGTTACACAGAAGATATACCGAGAAGTATTAATTCAGGTAAACTTTAGAGGAGTGTTTCCCAAGTTCCGAGCCCTGCCTAATACCCAACAAAGACTTCTTTATTTGTTAGTTTTCATACGTTCATAAGTAAATCAGTACATTTTGGTGTATCACTTTTTATAGTTATAAAAAAGATTCATGCCCAACTCTAAGACCTTGGAATCTGGGTCTTTATGAATAAAGGGCAGTGGAGGTTTTGCTGCCTGGGGGAGTGTGGGCTTCCCCAGAGTTGGTAGGCCGTGTTTCTGTGGACCGAAATACTAACCTGCTCTCATTTGTCTCTACTCTAATGACCAAATCAAAATACCCCTCTATCTCCAAGCCATTATAACATGGAAATTGTGCACTGTCTACACATCATGGGCTGTGAAACAACAGCCCAACCCAAATGCATGCCCAGCTTAGTATGTCTTAAATGTTGGAACAACTGAGGTGATCAGTTTTGAATTTATTTGCACTCATTTTTTTACTACTTGAGACACACTCATTAAAAAGCTGCATTTCAACCATGTTATATGTTCACATTGAACTGAGCTGGACTTTCGCTGCACTGCTGCATCTGGCTTTTTGATTTGCCTTGGACAGAAGTATTATTTCATATTACTAACAATTCAGACAGACTTTATCAGGTTGTCAAGGCATCAGCTGGGCCTCTTCCTTCCCAATCTCTCTAAGGAAAATGGGGTCGTTTTCCACCCCGCCCCTGGTATCTACAGGTTGGGATTACAGATACAGATGGGAGCAGCGAACCCAACCCAGAGCGTTGAATCCTGCTCACTTTCCTCTGGGCAGTTACTCATTTGCAATCAGCTCTGCTCTTAAACTCTTTAAAGCTACAAACAAACTTTGGGAAAGTTACATCACTGTAAACAAAGACACAGTTGCTTAAATTATTATTATGCAACACGATGTCATTACTCACACACTGACACCGCAATTATCTCCCCAATGTGACTATAGCTTTGTAGGCAGCTTCTGGAGAAGTACAAATCTAGAATAAATATGTCAATGCCACCTTTATGAATGGAAAGGGCTTCCCACCCCCCTTGCAAAGTGGACACCAAAGCAGTCTCCCGGGCCTTTGGAATTCCTTTTTAAATGTAAATGATCAGTCTGGTAAGGTCCACATGCCCAGCTATAGGGAACAGCAATTCCATCATTAATACGTGAAAGTGGAATTCTGGTTGTGCTTTTTTAGAATTCGCAGGCATCAATACACATCTGGTAATTAATTTGTTAATTACCCCGGTCCCTTAAAAAAAAAAAAAAGTGTCTGTAACCACTGGGCTGTGTCTGCCCCAGGTGATCCCTACCGATCTGGCAGCGAGACCGCCCCCTCCCCGACGCCCCGCTGCCGGCCCATCGCTGCTTTGCTAGGTGTTCAAGCAAAAGACAAGCCAAACGTGTTCCGGACATAGTTTTATTAACAATATGACAGCAGATAAAAAGGACCAGTTTGTGAAGAAAAAGAAAACTGGTGGCTATTTGTCCGAAGAAAAAAGTCGAGAGTGAGGACAACTGACCCACACAAGTGCCTCTGGCCATTTTCTCCCTTGGCTGTCGCAGAGCTGCCGGGAGGAGGGGAGGGGAGGCGGAGGGATGGAGGGACGAAAGAGATTTAAAGCATCATCTCCCTCTCTGCAAAGGTCTGGCCTCCCCGGTGCCCTGAAAGCGGTGGTAGCCATTTTCTTTCTTTTTTAAAAGAGCATAAAAGGAAGATAAAACAGAAAAGGTACATCTCCCTTCCTGCGCCGCCAGCTCGGCTCCTCCCTCCAAAGAAAGAAGCGTGGAAAGAAATCTCAGGTGCAAGACCCAATCCACACGCATCCCGAGAGGCGTCTGCGGGCAGCTCGGTGCTGATTTGGCGAGTTGCACGGAAGGAGACGCGATCTGGAAAAAGCAGTCCGTGCTCGCGCCCCCGCGCCCCCGCCGCAGCGGCCACAGAACCGCGGCTCCGCGGGCACGGTTGCCGCAGTGCACGTCCGCCGCAGCCGCCGGGCGCTCGGTGAATAATGGAAGTACAGTGTGGAGACAACCAAGTTGATTTATCACGCAAAATAACTCACTTCTTCAGTCCAGCTCTGGGTCCTGTCACTTTAAATCACAAACGCGCCTGTACACAGATCTGCAGGCGCCCGCACATGCATGGTACACGTGTGTGTGTGTGTGTGTGTGTGTGTGAGAGAGAGAGAGAGAGAGAGAGAGAGAGAGAGAGAGAGAGAGAGAGAGCCAAGTGGAATGATTCCAAATTGCTTCGCGTATATGATGGGGGGCGGGGAGAAGAGCCATCACCCCACCTCCCTACCCCCACCTTCTGCAGCGTGGACGAGTGGTTTGTAATGCAGCTTGGAGCAAAATAAAGTCTGAACAAAACTAGACTGTGAGACTAGCACGTCCCAGAGTGAAAGTGGGTGATGTTAACGCAGACTCTGTAAAGACTCGGATCACTTGCAGGCAAAACTAAAATTTCCCCCCTTTATATATATATATATATATATATATATATATATATATGAAAAGAAAATCATTAATCGGGTTCAGATCTAAAATGCTGCTTTTAAAATGCACGGCACATGTCGAAGACTCTGCGACTGTAATTTCTTGGGTAAACATCTGGTGAAGACATTCCAGGAACACATCTGAGAGGAAGAAAGGCGTAAGACAGCCCCTTCTTTATATATCTTGGGTCCAAAAAGGGTTGTTGGGACTTTTTTTTTAAGGTGCTCTTAGTCTAAATACCTTTATGAACTCCGAGAGGCAGTTCGGTTTAGGAGAGGAGGGCAGACCTGGGAATGAGGAGCCCTGGGTGCCAGCCAGCGCCTGGTCTGTACGCTTGGGCAGGTCTCCTTTCCTATGGCCCTCCATTCTCAGCTGTAAAATCGCAGAGGGTAAATGATATGCTTTCTCAGTTTTTTATGTTTCCGCTGACACTCCATGATTCTATCTAGGAGGGAATGGTGAGGGGAGGGTTCATGCCGAGAGAGAAAGAGGTCACATTCTTCAGGTGGCACCTGTTTAGACTAATGGTGATGAAAATGATGGGTCCAGTCTGACCGTGTCCTTAACAGTAAAGATTGTGTCTATATTAAGAGTTGCTATTGTCCCAGCTCTGAGGTATATAGAGCCTATCGTGAATGCTTTTTGAGAATGATGATGTAATATGGTAATTATATTTTTGGGAAGAAGGGGGAAAGATTATTTTCAAAAATCAGCCAAAAAGGGTTTGGGGATTAAAACAATGTTCAATATTCTTGTTTACTATAATCTGTATATGAAATGTATTCAATCCCTTGGACATTCAGAGAAAGGAACTTTTGGTGGGTGAGCCAGCTTGGTTGTCTAGATTGACCAAACTAATGGGATTAATTACTCCCTGTCTACTTTTCTGGGAAAACAACTCCAAGCAGGGTCTCAGGTAGGGACCACTGTGTAGTGAGTGGTCAAGAGTGTGGTCGCTAAAACCAAGCCACTGACTAGTTTTGACACACACTAGCTGAGTAATCATGGACAAATTACTTAGTTTAGTTGTGCCTCAGTTCCCCACATTTATAAAATGGGGATTATAATAGCAACTACTCCCTAGGACTGTTCAGGATTAAGTGAGTTGTCATATTAAAGGGCTTGGAACAGGACATGTGACAAACAGCTCAGTACATGTTAGAGGTTATTATTACTCCAAGGTAAACACAGGGAAAGCAAGGTCAGATATCATAGAGAATCTGTGAACTGCTCCTGGATTTCAACTAATACCCCTAAACGCCTTATTTTATTTGGCTTTTATGATGTCAGCTTAAAGCAAGAAGCTCAGCACTCTTTATTATTATTAAGAATAGGCCAGCACATTTCCTACCAACACTTCATTCCCACACATACAACAGTGATGAAGTTGGAGAATCGTCCACTTGACCAGACCCAGGCAGATATGTAATATTGGCTTTGTGTGTTGAGTGCATCCTTATTAATGTGTGCCTCGGCTGTCCAGATGGGAGGAAGCCAAGGTTTTCTTTGGAGAGAAGTTTCCAAGGCATCGGTTCCTACCTGTTCCTCCTGTGCTACTTTCCCCCCTACAACCTGATACCCCAGACCCAGTCTCTGTCATTGAGGTATGAAGGCAGAACAATCCCAAACCTCTGGCTGCGCCCTTTGTGTTATGATTAGCTTGAAGGGAAAGGCGACAGCCTGAAGGTCTCTCTTTTCCTAATGACCCCCGGAGTGCAGACCTGAACAAGGCTTTAGGAAGGGCCACAGGCATGGAATGCTTGAGGGAGCAATTCTTCTAGTGTTTGCAGTTTGGGATTGGAGGCGAGTTTCAGTTAAGCTTTATAGAGGAAGTGGAGATTAGGTGTTTCCAGAACAAGGTAGGCGCTGGCAGGCTTAGGTCACCGCTTATTGGTAAGTAATGTCCCACTTCTTTCCTCCTGTGGCACCCGAAGCCCCAGGTGCACTAACTGTTCTCCCAGAGAAGGCCCCATCGAGGCCTAGGATGTCGGGGCTGAGTCTGACACTAAGTTTAGGGGGCTGCAGGCACCGGTTAAGTTCTGTGAGCCAGAAAGTGTTTTTCCTGAGCACATGGGGAGAAAAGTTCAGTCGTTCCAAGCACCAGCGTGAGCGCTAGACTCCACTTTGTCAATCTGATTAACACAATGTCCTAAATAAATAAATCAATAGAAGAGGGTGCCCTGCGTTTCTACTCCACCTGCTTGCCTTCCTCCTTCCCCCTCCATCCTTACCACAAGCGCACACCCCTTCTTCTAAAGAGGTGCGGTAAGGTGCCCCAAAGGAAACCTAAGCAAGGTACCTATACTTTAAAAAATTCAGGAGCCAAAGGTGGGAAACTAGGTGAATTTCACTCCATCCTGCCCTCAGCAGCTTGGCACCCAGAAGCTGCAGGTACCAGACCTCCCAGAGCATCCTATGAACTTGGAGTCCAGGTGAGGACTTCACTGATCATGGCCCCTAGTGACTCTCAGACTTCTCTAGTTTCAGAGGTGCTGGGGGAATTTGAGAACAAATAAATTCAATTCTACTCTCTAATCACCACCTACCCAGACGACCCAGAGGACAAGGATCACTCACTCCAGGCCCCGAGAAGGGCGGAGCTCAAGAGAGGGGATGCGGGGAGGGAGAGGGGGAGGGGATGAGCGGAGGCACTGGAGCTGCCCAGCAAGGTCACGACCTTGTAGCGGCTAGAGGAGGCTGGATGTGCAGTGGCTGGGCACCGCCCTCTGGCCTCAGAGATGACCTGGAGCCCAGCGGCACCTTGCCCTTGGCTGGCAACCTGGCACATCCCTAGGGGAAGGAGGGGGCGATGCAGCAGATCCAACCCTGACTCTCAGGGTGGAGGCTGAAACCCTGGGGGCACCGGAACAAGGTATCCGGGAAGGAAGATCAGATGCTCTGTAAAACTGAACTTTAGGAGGGGCTTTCTGCACTGCTGCCCCCTCCCTAGTGGCGACCTCTGAGAAACTTCTGCCCCTCCCCACCGAGTTCTCTTGCCCTGGAACTTGGCCCAGACGGCCTACTTCTCCATATTGATACGTGGTTCCACCAACTCTGCAGCCTCCTTTCTCAGAGGGACTTCTGGGGTGTCTTGTAATGAAGGACACAAGTTCAATGCCCTTTTTTTTTTCTTTTCTTTTTGGAGTGAGTATTGTATGAATTTAAAATCTCCTAGGCATTGAAAACCAAATCAAACAACAAAACCCAAAACAAAACACCTTGCCTTCAGGTGAGTGGATAGTGGACTCAATCCTTGGGTCAGTCCTTTGCTGAAATCATCAAGTTCCTGAATCTTTCAGGAAAACAGAGCCCCTTTCATGCCCTCCTGCAGGGGGACTTAATAAGGCTGCGATATATTACCACGTTTAAAACGTTCTGCAGAGGCAAGATTTCCTAAAATCGACTTGCCAGCGTTGCATGGAAAAACAAATCCGCTTACAGAGAGAGGCCACTGAAGAGGCAGGGGGAAGGCAGGACCCAGCCCCAATTAAAAACCGCAGTTTCCAGCTTTTGAACCGCAGCACTGATACTGGGGGGCCATGAGGCTGGTGGGATGTAGTGGTGACCTTGCCAGCGGCCAGGTTGCAGACCTCCAGGCTGGTTTTCACTGCTTGCGGGAAGCCCCAGACTTCTTTTAAGGTAGCCCTTCCCCAGGAGGCCAGAGATCAAGCTCCCCACTTCATATTTTGTGGACATGGGTTTGGACCCTGCATCACGCCTTGCTCCTCACATACGTCAAGTGGACAAGTCCTTGCTCTTTAGCTGGCAGTGTATGGACCCAGAATCGGAGTGTGGGTGCCAGTGCAGACAGGGTGTATGCTTGTGCCCCGTTTGTTGTCTGACCATCCCCCCCCCGCCCCCCCCCCCCACACACCATTAAGGAATGGGCTCTAACAAAGCATTCATCTGCGGAAACTTTCCGTGGAGTTTCTTTTTGGGAGAAAGCACCATCTTAATTATTTTGCACTCAAGGTTTAATAGACCCTAGAGAGGAAAGTGGCAGAGTTTGCTAGTTTTGTGATTTTTCAGATCAAGAGAGTTTTAAAGGTCTTCTGCTCCTTAATTCTAGGGGGGAAATCACTAGGAATACTTTGCCCAGAAATACAGCGTTCTAGCTTAGTGGACATAGAAGGGCTGCTTACAGTCAACCTTAAAACATTCAAACTATAGTGCACAGAGTTTCAATTACCACCCCCCCCCTTTCAGAATCCAAAGACCCCCAAGTATCTCTGCTCCTCTTGTGGTTACCAGGCTATTTGGTAACACTTTCTCAAACTATGTCTTGGAATGGCAATTCTAACTTTTACAAAGTTTCTTGCTCTTTAACCTGGTAAGTTGCACTTGCCTTGTGGGCAACACAAGCTTGTCTTTGAGCCCTTGACATGCTTTCAACCCCTGCTGGGAGTGTTTTAAAGGCTACATTTTAGTTTTAAGGGATAAAATGTTCTTTTCATCCTTTATACCAAAAGTGTTGGGTGCAAAGTGGGCAAATTTGTAGGGAACTCTCTTAGCCTTGCTAACATCAGGAGGATAGTTTCAGCATGCCAGTCTTTGTGCTAAAATGCCAGGTCAAGGTACTCAGGACACACTGCGGACCATCAACTGTTTCTCTTGTCCCCCACAACCCGGCTCCAGCGCTGGGATGCTGGGCACCAGGGAGGCTGCGCATACCTGCTGATTTTAAAGCAGCGAGGTCAGCTCCGGTCACTGTGAGAGGACCCCCTTTCCCTTTAGGGTTACTTCTTAAGCAAGTGCTAGACTTTCACAAAAGGGAAAGTCCTTTCTTAGGCAGCGCTTAGAGACCAGGCCCACGGGTATTCTGGATAAAGCTGACGCTACCAGAAATGTGCAGTGCATTAGGACTCCGGCTTGGGACTGTTACACTTAATCTCGCCTCTTTTTGTTTCCATTGCTCTGTTTTTCCTTTGGTCGCTTTCCTTCTCCGTGTTCCCTACCTCTTGAATACGAGTTAATAAAAACACCACCCTATTTAAAAAAATAGAACTGACACTAAATTTGAGAGTTAACGTTGCAACTAAACTTCTGGAGTCTACCGATCTGTTCTCACACCTTGGCTGCGTGCAATGTCAGCAATTACTGTTCTTAAAATTCACTAAAATAATTCTTTCAAGGCCTTCGAGAAAGTATGATAAACGCTAATTGGAGGTGGGGGGGGCACCCAACTATTTTATTTTCTCATATCAAGGAAAAGGACTCCAACCAAACAATACATTGTATGTAGTTTATTTTTTTAACTACTCTATTTTCAGCGGCGATTTCTCTTCCTTTAAATTACGCAGCTTCATTCAATTCCACCAACGACTTAGCTGGTCTCACCGAGTGAGACCGCAGGTGGCGGAAACCCTCCTAGTAGAGCCTCCACATAGTTGCTCGCACGAAAGCGCTCAATTTCAGAAGAACCAAGAAACTGTCTTTTTCAGAAACAACACTTGGAGAAAGTGATTTACCGAATTCATTCAAGAGCCTCACTAGGAAGGACCTCAGAGGACGCGGACCCTCATCATGCGGTGCTCAGCAAATCCTTGTAGTGCGCTTCCCTGGGCCCCGCGAGGGCCCGCGTCCGGTCCGCGCTCCGTCCGCGGGAGAGCTGCCGGGCCGGCGGCGGCGGGCGGTCCTCCCCACCTGCCCTCGGACAGCGCGGCCGTCCTCCCCACCTGCCCTCGGACAGCGCGGCCGTCCTCCCCACCTGCCCTCGGACAGCGCGGCCGGGGCGCACAGCGACCGGCGCCTGCTCCCCACGCTGCCGGGCACCATCCCGCCTGCTACCGGGCGAACCTTGCCAACCCCTCCCTTCCCCAGCGCCGGCCCTTCCTCCCGCGTCCCCTTCACCCTCACCCTGCCCCAGTGGTTTTTAGGGTGCAGGGGGGTAGAGTGTAAAATGCGAACGTTTCCACCATGGCGATGCCCACTTCCTCAGATGGCTCCTGCCGGGATTAAAAGCCGGGAATTCAATTTTGCTGCGGAATCTCGGGTTCCTAGGGAGGGGACGGAGGGAAGGAAGACCCTGCAGGGATGGCGGTGGCCACCGCAGCTCCCGCCTTGCTGCCGACCGGTGGGAAGGAGGAAAGCCAGGGTGCAGGGAGGGGCCGCTGAGCTCCCCCTTTCTCTCGACGGGGCCGAGGCCCGGCAGCGAGTGCGGGGTGGGGGCTTCAGGGCCCGCGGGGGAACCGGTCCCCTTTCGCAGGCCGTGCGCTCTTGGCCCTGCAGGTGCACCCCCGCCCCCTTTCAGGCCCCTTCGTGGATCCCGCCTTCCGCCCAAGGTCTGTCCTTGGTGGCTTTGAACGAGGCCTTTCAGAAGTTTTTAAAGCTGCCCGTGCCCAGCACTCCCGGGGTCACACCCTCCTCCATCCCGCCACCCCCTACAGCTGCGGGCAAAAGTGGGTGCAGAGACGGAGCGGCGGGGCCGGCGGAGGCTCGGGATCTAAGCGCCGCCCAGGAGCGCCCAGCTGGGCCTGGAGCGCTTGGAGATCCGGCTCCGAGCCGGCCTCGGAGGAAGCTCAGGCTAGTGGTTCCCGCACTGCGCCAGCCCGGGAGGGAGGAGGGGGGAGGGGGGAGGGGGCGGAGGGGCGGGGAGAGGAAGAGACCGGCCGGGGGCGCGCGGGTTGGGGGGTGGGGGGGGGCAGTCCATGTTACCAAGGTTCCTGTGCTGGGCTCCAGCCAAGGAACTATTTAAATTGGCCTTTGGGGGAGGCAGCTGGTGGCCCGCGTCCTCGCCCTCCAATTCCCTGAGCGCGTCACGGCGCCACCTCTAGGCAAGTTGCAGATAGCAGGAGGGAGCCGGGCAGACACGCCCGGAGCGCGCCCCGCGGAGTCGGGCCACGTGGTTTGCCCAGAACCATCTCAGCTCCTGAGTCCGAGGTATGAGCTCAACGGTTTACGGGCCCGTTGGCGGCAGCAGGAGTCCTGCTGGCGCTGAGAATGAGCTTTTGGGGAGCGCGGAATTGGGGGAGTAACTACAGGAGTGTCAAAGGAGTGTCGTCTCAGGCTAGTCTCAAGGAATGCGGCGAGTTTCCCTGAGAAGAGTGGTTGCTGTGTGGCCTTGGACAAGCGACTAAACCTCTCTGAGGTTTGGGTTTCTCATCCTTTGAAGGGAATGGTGGTGTCTGTCTGACCTGAGCCTTGTGAGGGTGAAATGAGATAGCTTCGGTGAGAAATTACAAGCACCTGCAAGGAGCTTTCACCTGCTTCTAACATGAAAAGCCGTTTTATTTTGTACTAAGAGATCTAACTTGCAAGACTTCATCTAGCTTCTTTCTGTCCCGTGAAGATTAGGCCTTAAAAGAGGGCAGAGAGAGCCAGAGGCCTGAGTGTCTGATTAGAATAGAAGGAGGGGTTAGTGGAAGTTTTGATAACTACTCTCTCTCGCCAATCCCCTTCTCACAGACGAGTAACATATTACATTTATGTATAACTTACTATTACTATGTACTATTACCTCATTTAATTTTTTTATCGCCGTACATGGTATACATTTTCTCTATTTTAAAGCTGAGGAAATAAAGACATGGGGATATTGCCGCAGTTGGTACATTTTTCTACTTAAAAAAATTTCTCCATCTACCGTAATGTTAATGTATTAAGTACCTACCATGTGCTTGGTTATTACGAATTTTACATATGAGGCCCCAGGTGGCTCTCGCACACCTCTGTGAAGGAGAACTTCAAGTTCTCTCTTTTCAGAAGAGGAAACATTGGTTCAGGGAGCTTATAGGAGTCCTTTAAAGTCCTACAGAGAAGTGGTGGAGCCAAGTCATGGAGAGCCCAGGTCTTCAGACAACACATTCAAGTGACTTCTGTTGCACCACAACTTCGGATGGTCCCAGCTGGCTTTGGGGCACTTTTAAAAGTTATGGAGAAAGGTCAGGTAGAAGAAGTGAACACGTTGGTGGTTTTACTGTGTTGAAGGTGTGGTAAAGGATGGTGTTTAGAGCCTTAAGTAATGGTAGAGTATTATAATGTTTCCTAAAGAAATATTGGCGGTGGAAGAAGGGAGCAAGGATGCAGTGGGAGAAGCCCAAAAGGAGTTGATTTATACTTTTACAAATACGAATAACATGTTTATCTAATGACCAAACCGACCAAATCTCATTATAACAAATACCATTACACTGAAAATTTGGTGTAAGGCAGCTATTGCCAAATCTGGCATCTGACCTATAGTGATAGTGCTTTGTGGATTTAGTTATAAGAACTATTTACGATGAATATTTTTGTACATGAAATATTTTTGCTGGTCTGTGTCCATGTAGTAGTAGTAACATTTTATGGTGGGCTGGATTGCTCGGGGAGTTTTTTCATTGTACAACAATTGCTCATTGGTTTCCCTTCTTCTTAAGCACAAAATCAAACCTCCATTTGTACTCAGAATACTTCCTGCTCACACCTGAGAATAACTAACATATCAAAGGCCTGGGAGTTACTCACTAGAAGGCTTTGGGTCTTTGGGTCGGGGCATCTGATGTAAATGTGTGCATCCCACTTTGTTTTTTCTCCTCCTGGGTCCAGCCCTGGTGCTTCTGCTTGCGAATGCCTTACCAAGAGCTCAGGCTATACTTGCATCTACCTCTACCTTCTATAGACTGAGAGTATTTCTAATAATACAATAGGTTTCCATTTTGAAACAGATGCCACAGGAGATTCATTAATAGGAAAACTCTATTGTATAACTAACACCATAAGGTTATCGAATTTAAAGTCAGCCGCCTTTGAGTTGTCAGCTTTTGGGAACCACTTGATATTTAGATGAGGGCTTTATGAGGAAAAACAAGTTGAAACCAATATTTGTGGATTGCTTTTTATGTGTTCCACCATGCTCTAGGTCAGTGGTACTCAACGTTGGCTGCACATTAGAATCACCTGGAATCTTTTTACAATCCTGATTTCTGGGCCTCATCCTCCGGAAATTCTGTTTCTTTGTTATGGGGTGGGGCCACAACATTAGTAACAAAGAAACAGAATTTCCAGAGGATGAGGCCCAGAAATCAGGATTTTAAAAAGATTCCAGGTGATTCTAATGTGCAGCCAAGGTTGAGAACCACTGTTCTCGGTGCTAGCAGAGATATGGAGAAATCCAGGAGTATGTCTCCTGGAGTTCGCTTATATTCTAAACTTCAGGGTAGAAACTTCGCTCCCTCTCCATTCCCCAGGCCCATGCCTCAGTTCTGTCATAATGAAGTGCTGGAGCTAATGTTCAAAGAACATATACCCTCGCTCAAATGTTGAGCTGACCTAGTTCTCTTCTGGAATGATCGTCATCCTAGAATTTTGCCATCAAAATTCCATCTTCAGGTATAGTGACATAAATGAATGGGTTGAGAAAAGACTTCAGGAACGGTGGAGAATATAGCTTATGGCCTCACTTGACACAGTCATACATATACACATTTATAAGAGATGGCATTTATTTTGGTGAGACCTGTTTTATTCTCTGATATATAATTGTGCTTCTATGTCATGAGAACACATATCAATCAGTGTAAGTGTGTATATGGGTGTATATCTGGATATCTTAGCTACTTCTTTTTGGTACCTTTCCCCAACAGGGCGCAATATCTCTCTCTCTCTCTCTCTCTCTCTCTCTCTCTCTCTCTCTCTCTCTCCTCTCTCTCTCTCATTTGTAATGAAAGGGCAGAGCTGGGATCCAATCTATGGGTCACCTGTGTTGAATCAGAATGTTCACCTTTCCAAGTCCCAATCTCAGAACTTCTGAATGTGGGTATGTCCCCAAGTCAGTTGCAGGTCAGAGGTTGTTCCGTGTAGGCTCCACTCTGGGAAAGCAGACACTTAATAAAATGGAAGGGCTCTTTACAACACACAGCTGTGGGGTTTGTTTGAGGACCTAATTGCTGGTCCTGATCATGGGAAACTGAGTTTTCAGCCAAAGCCATTGAAAGTCTTAATAAACTGATGCTCCCTATTATTGACACCAGATGAACCAATCTGATGCGATAGTGGCTCAGAAAGTCAATTGCTAGAAGTTTGTAGTTGAAACTCAGTATTTTTAAATAATTTAGATGCTATAAAAGACAGCAATATAGTATGGACTCCAGAGCATCGATAGGCAATAGAACTGATTGACTTTAAACAAGAGGGGCAGAGCCACATTTTTTTTTTTAAAAGAACCTTTAAACAGGATCCAAAGAAATGTAGAGATTATGAAAACAATTTTGAAATAGTTGCAAAGGAAGAAGGGATTATATTAATTCTGAATTTAAGGACATTGTCTCATTTAACCCTATGTAATCCCCACAATATTGAGGCATAATGATCCCACTTCACAGAGGGGAACAGAGACTCAGTTTGAAGGAGGCATGAGGAGATTTAGATCTAGTCCACTCTGGCCCCAAAGCACATTTCCCTGCTTCACCCCCTCAATTCCCAGACCACCAGCCTTCTCAGTCTGCACTTGATTAACTTGTTCAACTTTCTCTTCCAAGTGCACGGTTGGCTCTTTTTCTTGGTACCATCATCTCAAACTTTAAGTATCTGTTTCCTGGGCGGCAGCTATACAGAATTACCTCTGCCCTGCGATTCACTGGCAGGCATGGATGCCCAGGTACAGAAGTTCTGAGACTCCAACAGCCAGTTCTAATTTACCTACCCTCCACTTGTACTCATCCAGTTGAATATTAAATCAGACCAGCTTATCCTTTTATCTTTGAATTTTACTCTAATCAGCTTGCAAAACCCTATTTTATTTTATTGATTTCAGAGAGAGAGAGAGAGAGAGAGAGAGAGAGAGAGAGAGAGGGAGGCATCTATATGAGAGATAAACACCAGTCGGTTGCCTTCTGTAGCACTGGGACTGGGGATCAAATCTGCAACCTGAGTTTTTGCTCTGATCGGAAATGGAACTTGTGACCTTTTCGTATATGGGACCAAGTTCAACCAACTGAGCCACACCCCCTAGGGCGCAAATTCCTATTTTTATTCTCAATAACTGGTGCCCGGTTCAGTGCCTCGCACATTGTCTATCTGGAAATATTTGCTTGTTGGTTGCTAACTTGCTTGTAAGGCATCCAACCTGTTCTCGCCTCCCCCCCACCCTCCCCAAGGCTGGTGCAGAAACAAGACCAAAGGGGCCAGGCTCAGCCAGGTTCTTTTCCCTCAGCCCCCCTCACTGTCACCCCAGGCCCCAAACATCAAAGGTGAAAGGCGCCTCTGCAGTCAGAGCCCCAAACAAAAGCTCAGTCCCAATAAACCCACACTTCCCCGTGGTCAGTTCTTTCCCTTCGCAATTCTTGGGGCCGAACTCTGGTTCTCCAACTGGCACGCGGACTGGGAAAGAGGAAACACGTGCGTGCTGGGGGGGCGGTAAGGGAGACAGGAGGTGGCAGCAATGGTGGGGGCAGGGTGGGATGGGGCGGGAGGCGGGGGGCAGGACGTTTCCCTGGGAACCCAACAGCCACATTTCTCCAGACTGGCGACTCCCAACTCTTCCAAAGAAAGCAGCAGGCCCAGCTCGTTCGTCAGTGTCAGATTTCAATGGCCGCGCGGGGCGGCCTCGGCTGGGTGCCCGCGCGCCTTTCCGGGACGGCTCGGGCCTTTGGCGATTCAGACAGAACCAACTAACAAAGCCCCGGCGGGGGAAGGCGGAGAAACACCTCTGTCCCCCCCTAGGGGGCCCCCCACTCCTGGGACCTTCTCCGCGGCCGGCTGAGGGGCAGGTGCGGGACTGAGGGGGGCTGCGATGGCCAAACCCGAGGTCACCCCGCGTCCCGCTGCGCTCCCGATTGGGGTTTCTTTCTTTCTTGCCTGGTAGACCAGGGCCCCTCCCGCCCCCTACGCTGGTTTCGCAGAGGGCGCCGCCCTGGGGGGGCCCAGCCGGGGTTGCGCGCTAGCCCGGGCTCTCCGCGCGCGGGGCCAGTGGACAGGACTGACTCCTTCTGATCCCGCACCTCCCAGCCTCGCGGGCTGCGGTTTTCGTGCACAACGCCCGCCCGCAGGGATGCAGGGCACTTTTTAGAGCCGGGCTTCCAGTCTGAGCGGGGTGAAAAGTTTGTCCCGGCCCCTAACCGCCTCTCCTCTAACCCAAAGGCTGGGAGCGGCCAGCAGAGGGCGCCTTTTTAATGCGCTTCAGTCGGGGACCCCTGCTCAGTGAGAACGGCGTCCCAGGCCGCCTCGCGCCTCGGGTTCCCGGAGGGGTGGGAGGAGGGGGAGCTGTGATCTCCGGGAGACGCCCTGGGGACCCATCCCAATCCCCGCTCAACCTTCAGTGGAAAGGGTCTTGGGGTGGGTGGGGGGCTGCTGACCCCTGTGGCTCAGAACGTCCTGCAGCGAGGCCCCCCCTTTCCTCTCCGGGAAAGGCCGTCTCCCGCAGTGGTTTACACCCTGGCTTCTTGCACCCCTGGCTTCTTGCACCCCTGGCTTCTTGCACGGGGTGAGGAGAGTTCCTTGCAACCGTGGCCCCTAACTGAAGCCACGCCCCCTCGAACTGCCAAGGAACGTGTCTGCAGGCGTTGTTCAATTGCAAACGACTAATTAATTTTCCAACACTTGGGCAGAATACTTTAAAATGGAAAAATGAAGGTCTTCGATGAAAATGAAGCTTGATAGTGTGCACCTGCCACTAATGTACGGTGCGCGGTAACTTCCCCTCATTAGAGAGATGACTTGGGTTGAGAACAAGTCATATAGTGAAAATCACTTCAACACGTGCCTGTTCATATGCATAAACTCCTGTGTACCAGATGGCAAAATATAATGACATCCTAAACAGCTAATTGCATAAACCTTGTAATGCAGATAATTGCTCTACCAAAGTAGGAGTTAATAATTTCCCACTGTATTGCCTGGCTTCAGAGTAATCCTTAAGGAAAGTTGTGACAATTCTAACACACTAAAGTTCACCAAGCGGTAATTAAAACTAGCACTTAAATCATTTGACTTTCAAACCCTTAATTATGATTCGGATGAACTGCTTTGTGGAAATCCAGAATTTATGGATAGTTACATGATAGCATTTAATGCTTGTATTTCATCAAGTTTTCTTTCATGGGCCTCATGTGGCATAGTATTACAGGGAGTCAAGGGGATATGTTCCAGTCTCCAAAATGATTCCAATAGCCGGAGCTTTGCATTTGAGGGCATGAGTGGTTAACCTACACTCCCAGGTGGATCTGCTGCTTATTTTCACTTACATTTATTTATAGAACCTCTACTATAATTACTAACTTCAAGCCTTACCATGTGCCTGGCATTGTTCTAAGCATTTTACAGGCATTATCTCATTTAATCCTCGGAACAGCCACTGGAAACATGTATGATTAATATACTCATTCTCCAAATGAAAAAGCTCAGGCAGAGAGATGCTAAGTAATTTGCTCAAAATTAGCTAGAAATCACTGATCCAAACTCAGACAGCCTGGCTGCAAAGTCCTTACTATTTACTTCTACACTGTATTGCCCCATGGGTTTAGCCAGGACCTTAATCATAAATCATATTTAGAAATAAAACTAAAATAATATAATTGGAGTTTTTAAAAAAGGCAATTGGCAAGTAGATATCTTTGTTGATTTTAACTTATCAGCTTATGTCATAATACGTTTCAGAGACAGATACCTGCTATGTAACATAGGGTAGGTCTACAACAGTAAATAAGCCAAGAAAAGTAAACCTGTGAAACTCCGTTTCTCCATCTTCACAAAGACTAAGGTTAGGTTTCAGCACCTTAAAGAGGATGTGCAATAATGAACACAGAACAAAAATCTTCTTTATAAAATACGTAGTGAACCATAGTCTTTTTTTTCTCCATGTTGATATTGTGGAGTTTTCCTTCCCTCCATTCTGGTAGACATATGTGGCCTACAATGAGAGGTGCCAGCTCTTTCCCTAGTATGGGGACCGTAATAGCTGAGATCCCAATAGTAGGGATTACTTTTTGTGGGCTAAGCACTATTACCTCTGGGCAGCTGTTCCTAAGAGCCTTAATTTAGTGAGAAGTATGCTGGTCTAGAAAACAGAAAACTGGCATTCTGGTTCTGGTTTGGCCATGAACTTGCACTACTAGTATGTCCTTGGACAAATAACTCCATCTCCCTGAAATTTAGTTCCTGTGCTATAAAAATAAAGACCCTGGCTTATGATTACTTACATCCTTCCCAGTTTTATTATTCTAGAATGTTGTGCAACTACATCCCACTGAGACATTTAGGTTGTAACTTCTTTAATAAAAACAAAGTCCTGGATTGGTGGGAATGAATGAAAGAATATCTACAGGGGAAGAAGAGGCTTAATTTAAGAAGCATTTTTCCAGATTGCAGTGCTCAGTGTATAAGGAAATATAAGACACAGTCCCTGACATCCTGAGTTCTTAAAGTAGCAGGTGATGCAGACAAGTATGCAGAGGAGTACAGTAGAGTGATAGGTGCTGTGACAGAGATGGACATGCAGTGCTATAGAACAGGAGGTACTCCTGTGTTAGGCTGTGGGAATCATGGGGGATTTCCCTGTGGAGGTGACATCTGAGCTGAATTTTGAAGGATAAATCAGTGTTGATAGTTAAAAGTAGAAGAACGTGCCATGCAAAGGACACTATATCCATGGTATAGGGGAGAAGAAGAAAGAAAGCTTGGCTCGCGCTGAACAAGTCTAGGCAGGACAGGTGGACACAGGTTAGATCTCGAAAGGCCTTGTTGAGGAGTTTGGACTTTGTTAGCACAGGAGAATTCAAAGCAAAGTGCATGTATTTATGCTTAAGTATTATAGTAATTTCCGAGTTACCAGACAGAACTTTTCCACTCATTTACTTAAAAAAAAAAAAAATCCTTATTGTTGAGAGTATTACAGATGTCCCCTCTTTTTCCCTCCATTGCCCCTCCACTCTGTTCCTGCCCCACCTCAGCCCTTCACCACCCTATTTTCTGTGTCCATGGGTAATGCAGATATGCATACCCGTTCTTTGGTTAATCTCTTCTTCCCTGCCCCACCCCCTACTTTGTCTGGTTTTTAAAAAGAGGGGTGTGAGTACCAAACCAGAAGGAGAAGCCCTCCTTTGGCCACTGGAGGGCTGGGGATCCTCAGTAAACCACTTTGAGTAGCAGCCTTTCTCCTTCCACCCCCTGGAAATGTTTGGTCTCTAATACTAATCCCCTAAATCCTTCCAGTCCTTAAGCAGGTGGCTTATTTTACATACGAAGGAAGAAATCAAAGTTACAATGATGGCAAAAGGTAGGAGAGAGAACATTTAGAATGCTTTAAAGTAGTTTAAAAGTGGTAAATCTCACCTACATCGGTAAGGAAGTAATTGCTCGGAAGTTCTAATCTGACTTTAGGATCTGAACAGTGTCATTCTCAAAGACTGTTGTTAGAAGTGCACATTGATGATGCTCTTCTGGAGAACAGCTTAGCAATATACACAATTCCTTCTATCTTTTGATCAACTCCACTTTTGGGAATTTATCTTAAATAAATAATCATGAACTGTTCAAATATTTGACAAAAAATGCTTGCAACAGTGGTTTTATAATGATGAGTCATTGGAGAAATTTGATATCCAATTCTAGAGAATAGTATAAATGAATTATGGTGTACACATATACGAGAATACCATAAAGCTATCAAAATGTTGTGATATATTAAATGAATCACTTCTATTATAAAATAAGTACAGTATGATCTCATTGTTGTTAAAAATGTTTATATATATATATATATAATGAAAAATGAGAAGTAGGAAATACATTTCAGAATATAAGGAATTTTAACTCACTTCTTTTTTATGTTTATATTTAAAATTTATTTATTTATTTATTTATTTTTTTAAAATATATTTTATTGATTTTTTACAGAGAGGAAGGGAGAGAGAGAGTTAGAAACATCGATGAGAGAGAAACATCGATCAGCTGCCTCCTGCACATCTCCTACTGGGGATATGCCCGCAACCCAGGTACATGCCCCTGACCGGAATCGAACCTGGGACCTTTCAGTCCGCAGGCTGACGCTCTATCCACTGAGCCAAACCGGTTTTGGCTATATTTAAAAAATTTTCAACAGTGGGACTATATAATGTTCATAATAAGAAAGCAATCATAATAAAACAGGCATAATAAGAAAATGGTATAAATTACTGTTTACATTAAAAAACCAAACAAATGGAGCAGACTTGTATATCTAGCTAGTAATGATGCACAAGGTAATTTGGACTGATCATCTTGCTGAAGACAATGAGAAAAGTTGATGAAAATATAAACATATCTGCTTTAAGGCATTTGAGAACAAATAAGGTAGTGAAGAATGACCTGGCTAGAATCTAGAGGAGAGTGAGGCCCAACAGATAAACTCAGCATTTGGGCCTACTTTTCCACCTGAGGTCTTTGCTAATTCTAGAGAGGGTGGCTGAAGGGTGGGGCAAGAAAGATAGAGATTGCATATCAGATCTTCTCAGGTTGGGAGTCCTGGGTTACGACCCTGGGAAAGTCTGAACTCTGGGAGTATGGGTGAACCAGAAATAAGACGCCCAGCAGGGCCTAAGACCAGTTTTGATTCATCTTTAAATTGGATTGAAGTGATGATGGCTTGATAGCAGAGACAAATGTAATTCCTCTCAGGGGAAGATAACACATTTTAGGCCTCAAGTTTATTATATAAACAGATCCCTAAATACAATGACTATCATGTAACAAGAAAAGAAAATACGTAGGCATATGAGGAATGAAATGAATGACAACTAAAGAAACCAATGTGCAATAGAACCAGATGCATGGGAATCCCAGATATAGGAGTTATGAGGCACATACTTTAAAATTACTATGCTTAACATACTTATAGGAGACATGCCTAAGCATAAAAATATGGGGAGAACCAAGATGGCGGCATAGGTTAACGCCGGAGTTTGCTGCTTTGAACAACTACTTCAAAAGTGAAACTAAAAGACTGAACGGACATCACCCAAAACCACTGGAAAGCTGGCTGAGTGGAAGTCCTACAACTAGGAGGAAAGAGAAACGCATACGGACACTCAGAGGAGGCGCAGTGCTGAAGTCAAATTCTGAGGTGCGGAGTGCGCGCGCGGAGCGGGCTGGCGGCGGAGGGCGCGGTTGGCGTTTTCAATCGGGAGGGAGTCGCAGACTCTGAGCTCCAGATCCGGGCGAGTCTTTAGGGACCCAGACTCAAACGGGAGAAGCGCGACTGTCTGGTTTCAGTCAGAGCGAGTGCAGCTTTCTCTCCGAGCTTTGCAGCGGGTGCTGGGACTCAGAGAGGCAGAGCCCCTGGGGACAGGACTGAGAGCGGCCATAACTGCTCTCTCCGGCCCACCCTGTTGATCCTGTGCCACCCGCCCCGCCCAAGCCCTGCACACAGGCATTTGCCGGATAGCCTCAGGCAAACGCCAGATTAGCACCTCCCTAGAGGACAGAAGTTCTCTCACTGCTGACACAGCTGATTCTCATAGCCACTTGGCCTGGAGGTCAAACCCTCCCTGGAATTAGCTACAACAATCAAGATTTAACTATAACACCACGAACAAAGACCACTAGGGGGTGCACCAAGGAAGCATAACAAAATGCGGAGACAAAGAAACAGGACAAAATTGTCAATGGAAGATCTAGAGTTCAGAACCACACTTTTAAGGTCTCTCAAGAACTGTTTAGAAGCCGCCGATAAACTTAATGAGATCTACAAGAAAACTAATGAGACCCTTGATGTTATATTGGGGAACCAACTAGAAATTAAGCATACACTGACTGAAATAAAGAATATTATACAGACTCCTGACAGCAGAACAGAGGAGCGCAAGAATCAAGTCAATGATTTGAAATGCGAGGAAGCAAAAAACACCCAACCGGAAAAGCAAAATGAAAAAAGAATCCAAAAATGCGAGGATAGTGTAAGGAGCCTCTGGGACAGCTTCAGGCGTACCAACATCAGAATTATAGGGGTGCCAGAAGATGAGAGAGAGCAAGATATTGAAAACCTATTTGAAGAAATAATGACAGAAAACTTCCCTCACCTGGTGAAAGAAATGGACTTACAGGTCCAAGAAGCGCGGAGAACCCCAAACAAAAGGAATCCAAAGAGGACCACACCAAGACACATCATAATTAAAATGCCAAGAGCAAAAGATAAAGAGAGAATCTTAAAAACAGCAAGAGAAAGAAACTCAGTTACCTACAAGGGAATACCCATACGACTGTCAGCTGATTTCTCAACAGAAACTTTGCAGGCCAGAAGGGAGTGGCAAGAAATATTCAAAGTGATGAATACCAAGAACCTACAACCAAGATTACTTTATCCAGCAAAGCTATCATTCAGAATTGAAGGTCAGATAAAGAGCTTCACAGATAAGGAAAAGCTAAAGGAGTTCATCACCACCAAACCAGGATTATATGAAATGCTGAAAGGTATCCTTTAAGAAGAGGAAGAGGAAGAAAAAGGTAAAGATACAAATTATGAACAACAAATATGCATCTATCAACAAGTGAATCTAAGAATCAAGTGAATAAATAATCCGATGAACAGAATGAACTGGTGATTATAATAGAATCAGGGACATAGAAAGGGAATGGACTGACTATTCTTGGGGGGGAAAGGGGTGTGGGAGATGCGGGAAGAGACTGGACAAAAATCGTGCACCTATGGATGAGGACAGTGGGTGGGGAGTGAGGGCGGATGGTGGGGCGGGAACTGGGAGGAGGGGAGTTATGGGGGGAAAAAAGAGGAACAAATGTAATAATCTGAACAATAAAGATTTAATTAAAAAAAATATGGAAAAGTTGAAGGAAAGGAGAGGAAAAATGTACATAATACAAGTACCAGACAAACATAAACTTTTATAGTTATACACTTTATAATACTTATAAAGCATTACTAGAAATGAAGAGAGATAGTTGGCACTAATAAAATATTTAATTCACAGGAAATTTGTATGTACCTAATAACAAGCACAAAAACATATAAAGCAAGAACTGACAAAGCTAAAAGGTGAAATAGAATAATTCATAATCACAGTGGGAAATTTTATAATCACTTTCAATGTTTCATTGAATCCATAGACCAAAAACCAGTCAGAATATGGAGGATTTGAGCAACATTATGAGCACACTTGATTTAATCAGAATATCCTATCTAATAATAGAGAAACATGGTAATTAACCGTAACTTCGCTACCCTTCCCATTGGCTAATCAGCGAGATATGCAAATTAACTGCCAACCAAGATGGCGGCCGGCAGCCATGCAGCTGAAGCGAACAGGAGGCTTGCTTGCTCCAGTGACGGAGGAAGCCAAGGTTCCCCGCCTGCCGCAGCCCAGCTCTGAGCTCCAGATGCAACAATGTTGCAATTATAGAAGCTAAACTAACCCCAGATACCTGCTTTCAGCTGCCAGTGGGCTCAGAGCTTAGAGCACCAGTGATGGCAACAGAGTTTCAATTATAGAAGCTAAACAAACCCAGATACCTGCTTTCAGCCAGCCACAGCCTCAGAGCTGGAGCCGGCTCTCAGCTCCAGTGACAGCTATAGAAGGTAAATAAATCCCAGAATTAAAAAAAAAGAAAAAAAGGAGAGGTTGGGAGCTTCAGTCACCCGCCAGCCTGAAAATGGCCCTCAGCCCCTCACCCAGACTGGCCAGGCACTCCAGTGGGGACCCCCACCCTGAAGGGGGTGTGACCAGATGCAAACAGCCATTATCCCCTCATCCAGGCTGGCCAGGCACCCAAGCGGGACCCCCATCTTGATCCGGGACACCCGTCAGGGCAAACCAGCCGGCCCCCACCTGTGCACCAGGCCTCTATCCTATATAGTAAATGGTAATATGCAAACTGACCCTAATAGCAGAAAGACTGGGAATGACTGGTCACCATGACACACACTGACCACCAGGGGGCAGACACTCAATTCAGGAGCTGCCCTCTGGTGGTCAGGGTGCTCTCACATGGGAGGAGCTCTGCTCAGCCACAAGCCAGGCTGATGGCTGCCAGTACAGCGGTGGTGGTGGGAGCTTCTCCTGCTTCCTCAGTAGTGCTAAGGATGTCCGACTGCAGTTTAGGCCTGCTCCCCGCTGCAGTTTAGGCCTGATCCCCGCTGGCTCCCCAAGGGCTTCCGGGCTGCCAAAGGGATATCTGATTTCCATCTTAGGCCCAATCCCCTGGGGAGCGGGCCTAAGCCAGCAGGTGATCATCCCCTGAAGGGTCCCAGACTGTGAGAGGGCACAGGCCGGGCTGAGGGACCCCTGCCCCCCACTGAGTGTACCAGTTTTTGTGCACCGGGCCTCTAGTGTAAAATAAAACAACAATGGTCAAATATAAAATTTTCCCCAAGCATATGCAAAATTTCTAAACCATAAAGTATCAAAACATTTCAATATTTTTCTTTATTTATGTAAATTAAGCTAGAAATCAATTACAAAAACAATTGGAAAGTCCCCAAATATTTGAAAACTAATAAATATAGTTCTATAGTCCCATAGTTCAAACAAGAAATGACAATGGAAATCAGAAAATAATTTAAACTGAAAAATAATGAAAAATATGTATTAAGTCTTGTGTGATACAGATAAAACCATGCTTAGACGGACAGCTGTAGCTTCAAATACACACACTAGAAAAGAAAAAAGGCAGAAAGTCAAAAAAGGCAGATTGTTAAATAGAAAAAAGGACAACAGCCAACACAACAATAGTCAGTGTGAACGAATCAAAATTATACCTGTTTTCTTTGTCAGATTGGTAAAAAGTGTAATATATTTTTTTGGGGGGTGCAGAATTATAGTAATTAGTTTGTATTTCATGAGATTAAAAAAAGTTGAAAATTACTGCTCTAGAAGGTAATATAGCATATCTTCACAACCTGGAGATAGGGAACATTTTTTTTACAGTGGACAAAATAAAGCCCAAACTTTAAAGAGAAATATTGATATACATAAAATTAAGAACTTCTTTTTCTCTAAAAACACCATTCGTAGAGTGAAAAGAAAACCACTAAATAGGAGAAGATATCCTATCTAATAAAGAGGGAATATGCTAATTGACCCTCACAACATTGCAAAGATGGTGGTGCCCACAGCCAATAAGGAGGGACTATGCTAATTGACTGTCCTGCCTTCAAAGATGGTGGCACCCAGAGCCAATAAGGACGGAATATGCTAATTGGCTGCCCCCCCCCCCCACCATGCCCTCAAAGATGGCAGTGCCCACAGACATAAGATGGCAGCGCCCAGTCCTCCCAGCCCTGCCGGGGAGGCAGGCATGCGGCAAGGCTGGGCCTGCCCCCAGGTGGGCCGGCCTTGCCTTTTGACTGCCTCTGAAGTCCCCCAGTCCCCTTATCCCCCCAGCTGCCCAGGGCCGGCCCGAGGCTCAGGCAAGCCTCAGATGGTGGCTACCCAGCCTCCCAGGGCTGACCCAAGGCACAGGCAAGCCTCGGGATGGTGGCTGCCCAGCCGCCCAGGGCTGCCCGAGGCTCAAGTAACCAGGGCCAGCTGAAGCTTGCACTGTCAGCAGTGGCAGCAGCAGAGGTGATGGGGCATCACCTTCCCCTGATTGCCAGGTCGCCTCCCACCCCTGAGGGCTCCCAGACTGTTAGAAGGGGCAGGCTGGGCTAAGGGACCCCCTCCAGTGCATGAATTTTCATGCACCAGGCCTCTAGTCTATATATATAAAAGAGTAATATGAAAATTGACCGAATGGTGGAATGACCAGAACGACCACTCAACCAGTCACTATGAGGTGCACTGAACACCTCTCAGTCCCTCCCCACGGCCAGCAGGATGTGATCACCCAATGGCGAATGGGGAACCAGGGGTGGGTGGTGGCAGGAGGTGGGGCCTGCTGCCAGCAGCCAGGGAAGATGGCCCTGATCACAGGCTAGGCCTAGGGACTGTACCCATGCACGAATTTCATACACCAGCCTCTAGTTTATAATAAATATAACTGATAAAGACTTGTGTCCAGAACATATCAAAAGAATTCCTGAAATTAAAAAAACAAAAACAAAAAACATATCTGGCACATGGGCCTGAACAAGCACTTAACATATGAAGATATTGAAATCATCAAAAATATATAAAAGATGCCCATTAGTCATCAGGGAGTAAAAATTAAAACCACAATAAAATACCATACACATATCAGAAGGGCCAAAATTAATAGACTACAAAACTAGAGCTTTCCATCAAGATGGAGAAGCTTACTTCCTCCAATAACTACATCAAAATTATAATTAAACTAGAGGCCCGGTGCATGGATTCATGCACCAGTGGGGTCTCTTGGCCTGGCCTGCAGTGATCAGGCAGAAACTGGCTCTCCAACATCCCCTGAGGGGTCCTGGATTGCAAGAGGGTGCAGGCCAGGCCAAGGGTGTCTGGCCCATCTTGCCCAGTCCCAATCGGCTGGACCCCAGCAGCAAGCTAACCTACCGGTTGGAGTGTCTGCCATCTGGTGGTCAGTGTGCATCATAACGACTGGTCGAATGGTTGAACAGTTGGACAGTTAGCATATTAGGCTTTTATTATATAGGATTATAAAACAGTCAAGCTGGAGAACCACCAGAAGATTAGCTGATCAGAATGCCTATAACCATGGATATAAAGAAGCCATGGTGAGACTGATAAGAGGTGTGGAGGTGCAAAATGGACTGGTCTCATACCTGTGTGGCGGTTGAGAATAGGGAGGGATATCTTGGCTACAGAGGTTCCCCCTGAGGTGCGAGGGGTCCCTGCTCCACAAGGAGTTCCTCAGCCTAGAGCACTGGTGCTGGGAAGAGGAATGACCATAACATTTGGCTATGAAAATCAAAGGGGATTCCTTCTGGGTGAGACAGAGGGCTGCTGGATACCCAGGCGTTCTTTTACAGGATTCACACCCTTGTTCACAAACATTTACCCTAAGCAAAAGGACAGCAGCTTGAAAAGCACCAGAGACATACAGGGAGAAACTGAATTGTGTGGCTTTAGGGCAAGGGATGAAGGGATAGCAACCATTCTCTCTTTGTGGAACCCTTCTCCCACACAAGCACCATTTTCCCTGTGTTGAGCCCTGTTATCAATGGTCTGCCAGCCAGGTGTCATCAAATTTAAATCTACAATGACCTAGTGAACACTGCTTGCCCTAATCTGATGAGTCCCTGAGACCCACTCCACCCACCTCATGTACCACAGCCCATTCAGTGACAGGTAGCTGGCCTGGCTCAGGTGACAGATTTTCTTAAAAACTCTCAAAGGTCTACATGCCCAGGCAAGTGGTGGCTGGCCTCCTCATGCCTTGTGCCTTTTGCTGAGCAAATGGTGGCAACCAGCCTTGTTCGCAGTGTGGCCTCTCCCAGGTACCACCAGGCCCAGCACAGGCTGCTGCCAACCCTGGATGACTTCATAGCTCCTACCAGGTGGGCTCTGGCTGGGCATATGCAGTAGCTGACCCTGACCTGCACTGGAGCCTCTACTGAGAGATCCCAGAACCAACATACCCTGTGGCCAGCTTCATACTACAACAGAGCACCACCTATTGGCTCCACAAACAGTACAACCAAAGTAGTCTCAATGGGCATGAGAATCCTGTGGGGGTAAATCCTGCTCCATAAAGTCAGCCCCACACAGTGACTCACACACTGGTTGTGGCCAGTCCTCACAGCCAGTCAGCCTCAGGGTCAATCTCACCCACTGATGTGCCATTAGCAATAAAGGCTCAACTATAACAGGAGGGCACACACAGACCACAAAGAGATACTCCTGGAGCATCTGACTCAGATGATCAGGGAGACTGTACCACTGGGCCTGACAGAGGCTATGTAAGGCTATCCTGCCAAGATTGGGAGACATAGCAGATCTAATTCATCAAAACAAACACAGAGAGGCAGTCAAAATAAGGAGACAAAGAAACATGTCCCAAGTGAAAGAATAGGAGAAAACGAACTAAACAAAATGGAGCCAAGCAATCTACCAAATGCAGAGTTCAGAACAATGGTTATAGGATGTACAAGGAACTTAGGGGAAGAATAGATGAACTCGGTCAGAATTTCAAAAGAGAGATAGTAAACACAAAAGGACATAAAAACCAGAAAAAGAACCAGTCAGAAATGAAGCTACAATAACTGAAACACACTAGAATAACTGAAATACACTAGAATAACTGAAGAATACACTTGAAGGAATCAACAGAAGATTAGATAAAGGAGACGATCAAGTCAGTGATTTGGAAGACAGTAGCAAAAAACAACTGATCAGAACAGTAAAAAAAAAAAAAAAAAAGTAAAAGAAAGAAAAAAAAGATAGGAATTTAAGGGACCTCTGGGATAATATCAAGAATAATAACATTCATAGGGATACCAGAAGGAGAAGAGAGAGAGGAAGGAGTTTTAAACCTATCTGAAGAAATAATGATTGAAAACTTTCCTTACCTGGTGAAGGAAATAGATACAAGTCCAGGAAGCACAGAGAGTCCCAAATAAGATGAACCCAAAGAGACCCACACCAAGACAGATCATAATTAAAATGGCAAAAGTTAAAGACAAAGAGAGAATACCAAAAATAGCAAGAGAAAAGCAGTTAATTATCTATAAGAAAGCTCCCATAGGCTGTCAGCTGATTTATCAATAGAAACATTTCATGCCAAAAAGGACTGGCACAAAATATTCAAAGTGATGGAAAGCAAGGACTTACAACCAATACTACTCTATCCAGCAAGACTATCATTTAGAATCAAAGGAGAGCCCTAGCTGGTTTTGCTCAGTGGATAGAGCATCTGGCCAAAGGACCAAAGGGTTACCTGCAGGCTCCTCCCTGGCCTGGCCACTGGTTGGGCTCATGCAGGAGGCAACCAATTGATGTGTTTGTCTCACATCAATATTTCTCTCTGTCTTTCCCTTTCTCTTTCACTCTCTCTAAAAATCAATGGAAAAATATCCTCGGGTGAGGATTAAAAAAAAAATGAATTAAAGGAGAGATAAAAAGCTTTCCAGATAAGAAAAAGCCAAAGGAGTTCATCACCACTAAACCAGTATTACAAGAAATGTTAAAAGGGCTTATTTAAAAAACATAAATATGAATAATAAAATGGTAATCTATATATATAAAGGTCTAAGTGACCAGAATGACCCGAATGACCAGAATGACCAGTCGCTATGACATGCACTGACCACCAGGGGGCAGATGCTCAATGCAGGAGCTGCCTCCTGGTGGTCACTGCACTCCCACAGCCAACCTCCCCTGGCTGGCCAAACTTCCGCCGTCCCTCCTCCCAGCCGGCCAAACTCCCGCTGGCCAGCCCCAATCTCCTGATTGGGGCCAGCCCCAGGCTGGGATGGGAAACCAGGGGGTGGGTGGTGGTGGACGTGGCCCCTTTCCCAGGGGTGCTGAGGGCCAGCTTCCAACTCGGGGCCAGCAGCCAACCTCCCATGCCCCATCCCTCCCCCTGTCTGGCAGGCCATGATCGGCCTGCTGCCCACCCACTGCGGTGACCGTGGGGCGGCAAGGGAAGAGGAAGCGGGGAGTCAGGGAAACACGTGGTGGTGGGGTGCTGATGATGGCAGTGTCTGCGTCAGGTGTCTGTTCCTTCCGCACCCAGCCTGGCAACCATCACCTCCTTTCTGGTCTGGCCCCGATTGGCCTGGTCCTGATCTGCGCTGATCGCAGGCCAGGCCTAGGGACCCCACCTGTGCATGAATTTCATGCACCAGGCCTCTAGTAACTATATAACTATCAATAATCACTTAAAATCTAAATGAGTTAAATACTCCAATCAAAAGACATAGTGTAGATGAGTGAATAAGAAAACAAGACCCATACATGTGTTGTCTACAAGAGACCCACTTCAGATTGAAAGAGACACACAGACTGAAAGTAAAGGGATGGAAAAAGATATTTCATGCAAATGGAAACAGCAAAAAAAGTTGGGGTAACATTACTTATAGCAGACAAAATAGATTGTAAAACAAAGGCTATAAAAGAGACAAAGAAGGACATTTCATAATAATAAGGGGATCAATCCAACAAGAGGATATAACCCTAGTAAACATTTACACACCCAATGTAGGAACACCTAAATATATAAAGTAAATATTGATGGACATAAAAGGAGAGATTGACAGTAATCCAGTAATTGTACTGAACTTTAAGCCCCATTGACATCAGAGAATAGATCTTTCAGAAAAAGTTTCCATACAGCAAAGGAAACCATCAACAAAATGAAAAGACAACCTACTGACTTAGATATTCACTAATGATATATCCAATAAGGGGTTAATATCCAAAATTTATAAAGAACTCATACAACTTAGCACCAAAAAACCCCACAATCCAATTAAAAATGGGCAGAGGACCTGAACAGACACTGTTCCAAAGAGGACGTACAGATAGCCAATAGACAAATGAAAAGATGCTCAGCATCACTAATCATTAGGGAGGTACAAATTAAAACCACAATGAGATACCACCTCGCACCTGTCAGAATGGCTATCATCAATAAATCAACAAACAAATATTGGTGAGGATGTAAAGAAAAGGGACCCTAGTGCATTGTTGTGGGATTGAAAATTGGTGCAGCCATTACTGACAAAAGAAGGTTCCTCAAAAAATTAAAAATAGTTTAAAAAATTAAGAACAAGAACTACCCCTATGACCCAGCAATTCCACTTCTGCGTATTTATAAAAAATATATCTGAAACACTAATTCAAAAAGATATATGCACCCCTATGTTCATTGCAGCGTTATTTAGAATAGCCAAGATGTGGAAGCAAGCAAAGTGCTCATCAATAGGTAAGTGGTGAAGAAGAAGTGGTACAGATATACAGTGGAATATCACTTGGCCATAAAAAAGAATGAAATCTTGTCATTTGTGAAAACATGGATGGACCTAGAGCAGCAATTTTCAACTAGTGTGCCACAACAGTCACACTAGTGTGCTTCAGCATACTGGTGTGCTATAAGAATTTTTAAAACATGCAATAACTGACTAGTCAGGGGCACTGACCTCTTTCCCTGAAGTTGTAAAATAAAAAAAATGACAACAGCCAATACAAAAATAGCTGTCAGGTGTAAGTGAATCAAAATTATACTTTTTTTTGTCAGATTGGCAAAAAATATAGTATATTTTTTGGCATGCCATGGAATTTTAGTAATTAGTTTCTGTGAGTTATGAGATGAAAAAGTTTAAAAATTGCTCACCCAGAGGGTAGTAGGGTAAGTGAAATAAGACACACAGAGAAAAATGCCATATGATTTCACTTATACTGTATTGGAATATAAGAAGAAAATAAGTGAATAAGCAAAATAGAAATAGACCCATAGACACAGAGAATAAACTGATGGTTGTCAGATGGTGGGAGGATGTATGGAGATTGGGTGAAAAAAGATGAAGGGATTGAGAAGTACAAATAATCCTGGTGATGTCAAGTACAGCATGGGAAATATAGTCAGCAATCCTATATAATAAGAGAGGAATATGCTAATTAGCCATTACACCCTGAGGTGTAATGACCAAGCATGTCACGACCAGATCACAGATCAGCAGGAGGGTGGGCCAGCAAGGTACAAGTGGGCTGTGGAGAGCTATAGGAGGGGGCAGGGCGGCAAGCTATGAGGTGGGGAGAGGGGTAGGGGGAGCTACAGGAGGGCAGCAGCGACCTACTGGCTACAAGCGGGCTGCAGAGAGCTACAGGACAGGGCAGGGCAGCAAGAAAGCTGGAGGCGGAGAGCTACAGGAGAGGGCAGGGCAACAAGCTATGAGGGGGTACAGGGGGAGCTACAGGAGGGTGGGGCAGCAGGTAGAGAGCTACAGGAGGGCGAGGCAGTGGGCAGAAAGCTACAGGAGGGTGGCAGTGACGTACTGGTGCAGGGATTCGTGCACAGGGCTACTAGTATTGTAATAACTATGTATGATGCCAGGTAGGTATTACAGTTATCTGAGGGATCACTTTGTATATTATATAGATGTCTAACCACTATATTGTACACTGAAAATAATATAATATTGAATGTCAACTGTAATTGAAAAAAAAGAGACTACAAAACCACCTGTTGGTGAGAATGTGCAGCAACTGGCATTCTCATACATTGCTGATAGAAGTGGAATTGATACAACTACTCTGGAAAACAGTTTGGCATTATCCTATCTAATAATAGACAAACATGGTAATTGATCATACCTTCGCTACGCCTCCCATTGGTTAATCAGTGTGATATTCAAATTAACCGTCAACAAAGATGGCGGCTAATTTGCATACTGCAGGCAGGGCGGGACAGCGCCATCCTGCCTGCCCTGCCACCATCCGGGCCTGCTATCTGTAACCCGGGGCGGCGGGCGTCCCGTGTGTGACCTGACCCAGGGCAGCTAGGTGGGGCAGCAGTTATCCGCCGGCCCGCCTGTGCGTCCCATGTGCGACTCGACCCGGGGAGGCCTGGTGGGGCAGCAGCGATAGGCCGGCCCCCACCCCGGGTGTCCCGTGTGTGACCCAACCCAGGGTGGCTGGGCGGGACAGCGTGGCTCCTCTGTCACCCCAGCTTCCTCATCACAGCTCCTTTGGGGGCCTAAGTCTTTAGTCGGACATCCCCTGAGGGCTCCCTGGCTGCCAGAAGGATGTCTGACTGCAAGTTTAGGCCTGATCCCCTGGGGAGTGGGCCTAAGTCGACAGGTGGACATCCCCCAAGGGGTCCTGGACTGAAGATGGGTGCAGGCCGGGCTGAGGGACCCCCCACCCAAGTGCACAAATTTTTGTGCACTGGGCCTCTAGTCTACTAATATTGAACTTAATACCTTATAACCCAACAATTACTCCCTAGCCACAGACTCACCTGAAATGTGTGCGCCATGAAATGTAGAAGAAATTTCATAACATCATTATTCAAACTAGTTAAAAATTGGTAACAATCTAAATGTCCATCACCTTGGAATTGGGTAAATAAAATTGTCATATATTCATACTTTTTAATACTATACATCAGTGAAAAATGAATGAGCTACAACTACCTGCTACTAAATCAATCAAGTTCTTAAACATAATATTGAGCAAAAAATGCTGAACACAAAACAAAGTTTAGTATATGATACAATTTATATGAAGTACCAAAAAGAGACAAAGCAAAATCAAACTATGGTGCATAGAGATAGATACATCGGTGATAAAACTGTAAAGAAGAGTAAGGAAGTGATGTCCTTGAAAGTCAGGACAATGGTGGGTAGTGTTTGGGTGGGGGCAAAAGAAAGGAGTTTGTAAGAGTCTGATCATGCTCTATTTCTTGACCTGAGTGGTGCTGTCCACATATGTTCACATCAGATAAGTCATCAAACTGTATATTTAAACATGTCTTATATATTTTTGTTTAGTAATGTGTTTCAATATATATGTTTTATTTCATAAGAAGGTTAAAGAAAAGGATGCAGTCGCATGCACATGGTTTATAAGGTAAATGTTGAACATTTAGATTTGCTAGACATCCTGAAGAAACCCACATTAAAGGCACTATCTAGGATGGCATATGTATGGCCCTGTGCTTTTCAGTCACCACATCCTTCACCGGTGGCCATAGACATTGCCTGTAGACTGTGTCTCATTTCTCCTTGGACCCTGCCAGCCATTCTCAACCAACCTGACTGACTTGTCATGGAAATTCCAATCTATTGTCTGTCTGTTGTCTATGTATCCTGACTATTTACATAAAGTAAACAATCAGACCAGTTTTTGTATGAACCCAGCCTGGCATACCCTCCAAAGCTCACCAATTCTTGACATGTATAAAGAAATTGTGTATAAAGTTAATACCAGCTTACAGACTCAGTATCCTAAATAAGGGATTCCAAAGGTGTATTCTGTCCTTGGAAAGCAGGACTGAACATACACATAGTAAGTATGATTTACAGTTCTGCTGAAAAGAGTGGAAGAACATTTTATTTATTTTATCAAAAGATAAAACTGGCGCCAAAACCGGTTTGGCTCAGTGGATAGAGCATCGGCTTGCGAACTGAAAGGTCCCAGGTTCAATTCTGGTCAAGGGCATGTACCTGGGTTGCGGGCACATCCCCAGTGGGAGATGTGCAGGAGGCAGCTGATCGATGTTTCTCTCTCATCGATGTTTCTAACTCTCTATCTCTCTCCCTTCCTCTCTGTAAAAAATCAATAAAATATATTAAAAAAAAAGAGATAAAACTGGGCACTCAGCTAGTCACTTGGCACAAAGAAGGAATATTACAAATATGATTCCTGCCTTCAGGGAGCCCCCGCTCCCCAAGTCCTCCAGGCCCCCTTACTATGTGTGTCATTTTCCCTGGTTATCACCTCCTTTCTGATGAGCCATTCCTACTATTGGCCTTTCATTGCCATTGTCTCTTTTCAAGATGGTGTGAGGGGACGCAGTGGCAATGTGAGCCATAGATCCAGTCTTTGGTGCCCTTCCATGAATTGAGGGATCACAAACACATATACACATTAATGAGGTAAAAATATAAGAGTATGTGGTTAAGGGGCAACCTGACCCTGGGATGGAGAAAAACTGCTGTAGACTTTTCAAGGTAGGAGGGATTGGTGCAAGTTGAAGTGAATGAGGAGGACGCCATGGACAGAGTCCTTAATGGAAAATTTTAATGTTATTAATAGAAAATCCAGTCTTCTAACATGGTTTAGAGCAGGGGTCCTCAAACTATGGCCCGCGGGCCACATGCAATTACAAATATTGTATTTGTTCCCGTTTTGTTTTTTTTACTTCAAAATAAGATATGTGCAGTGTGCATAGGAATTTGTTCAAAGTTTTTTTTAAAACTATAGTCCGGCCCTCCAACTCTCTGAGGGACAGTGAGCTGGCCCCCTGTTTTAAAAGTTTGAGGACCCCTGGTTTAGAGGCTTTGTGACCTTAGCTCATGACAATCTCTCTACCTCCAATTCCATGTCTGTGCAATTCACACTTGACCTTTAAACTTAAGCCAGGCACTGCCTCTTTCAGGAAGCCTTTCCTGACCTATGTGTCTGCCTCTTTTTCTCCCATTCCATCTCTCTTCAAATAGCATTTATTGTACCATGGTGATCAGTTTATTTATTTCCCTCAATTCTGTAACCCCAACACATATGCACCGTGATTTTTTTTTACTTAGTAAATAATCAATAAATGCTTGTTGACTATCGAGGAAGTAAATTCTAGAGGGTAAGGAAGTATGTGAAAAGGTCCATCAAGAGTGGTGATAATGACACTGGTGCATCTGCCGCATGTGGCATCACAGAGAATATCAGAAGAATGGGACACCAAATACTCTTTTCAATAATGCATTTGGGGTCAGTTCTAGTGACTACACTTTCATCCTCATGCTCAGTCCGGTACTGTACTCCTTTTAAAACAATAATCCCTCCCGTCATACTATCTATACTTGGCTTTGTGCAATTCAACATTTCTATCAATTATTTGAATGAGAAATGGATGTTTCATTTAATAAAATCTATGGATGACAGAAAGCTGGGAGGAATGGCTTCTACCGCAGATGATAGAATCAAGATCGAAAATAATTTTGACAAGCTGGAACACTGGTCCAAAACCACAAGATGAAATCCCACAGGGGTATATGCGAAGTTCTGTATTTAGATAAAAAAAAATCAATGGCACAAGTATACAAGCCTACCTTTAGACTGGGAAGATATTTAGGGGTTATAATTGATCATTAAAGGAAGTTACAGGCATCAGCAAGGACCCCTACTCCACAAAAATCCAAAGACTTCAGTTACAAAATCAATGTCTAATGGATAGGATTAGATATATGCAAAAGCACTTTTAGGAGGAGAAACTTGAAAAGCAAATAGAATTTGATTGTGGTACAATTGACGGTATCATATCTGAAAAGAGAAGGTGTCAGTGAGAAGGGGGGCTGGTTGGTCAGTGTGAAATAGAAAATGAAGGGCTGGTGCTGATTGGTATCAGAAGACAAGAGCCTTTGACTATGGTGTAGTCAGTGGATAAGTGCATGGCCCTGGGTTCAGCCAGCTGCCTGGGTTTTAAAACAAATTTGCAAAGTACTAATTATGTCATTTTGGGCAAGTTTCTAATGCAATCTCATCTATAAAATGGGGACAACAGTGCATATTACATGAGATGGGGATGATGGTGCTTGGCTCTTAATCAGGGTGCAATACATGCTAGTTATTACCATTGTTCTCTTTTTTTAGTTTCTGTGTCAGTTTTTTTGTGAGATTCTGCAGATGATTCTTTCCACAAAAGTCTGCTTTGTTTGTGATGAGCTGAGAAAAAGAAATCGCATTCCCGGGCGCTTCCATCCCGGAATGCTCACATTGCGGGCCCCTGACAGGAAAGCCGGGAGGAATAGCTCTTCAGGTCTGTGTTGGTGAGTGTCAGGCATAGGCAATGAACTTTACCAGCCATTGTATCTTTCGAGTCCTCATGAAAACTTTGCAAAATAAACAGGGTCTGGAACTAGAACTAAGTCTTTGGCCTCTAAATGCAGTGTTTTTTAAAAGTATGTCCTGGGGTCACCTGCCTCAGAATCACTCACCTGAGGTGTTTATTAAAAATCAGATACCTGGGCCTCATTCTTAGGGATTCTGATTCAGCAACTCTGGAGTGGGGCCCAGGAAGCTGCACAGGTCCAGTTCAGAGCTTTCTGCTCTCCCACTCCACTTCCTACCATGATACCAATTTTAAGATGCTACTGTTTCCATGGATATTTATAATTCCTACTGTGTACCAGGCCCGTTTCAGAGGCTTTTGAGCACAGTGGTGAATATGCCTGTACAGGTCTCTTCTAATTGGACTTATGTCTAGTGGGAGGACAGATTGGTTAAATAAACATGCCAATAAAAATCAAGAACCATATCGGACAGTGAGAAGGGCTGTGCCTGGAGTGAAGTAGGGTGCTGTTGCTGAGAGTGATCGGGTGGCTCTTCTGGATTGGGGCGCCTCTCTTCGAAGGTGATGCTAAGCTGAGAGGTGAATGATGGGACCACCTTGAGAAGGTCAGGGAAGAGCGTTCCAGCCAAGGCCCTAAGAGAGAAGGTGCCTGCTGTGTTTGAGGAATGGAAACAAGGGCCGTGTGGCCGCAGTGTCTAAAGTGAGGGGAAAGTGGGACCAGGTCAGGCAGGTTGACAGGGCCCAGATCAAACCTAGCTTGGAGTTTATTTTAAGTGGGTGGGAAGCCAGTAGAGGGTTTCAACAAGGGGAAATATAGCCTTATTTACATTTGATAAAGGTCCCTCTTGCTGCTGCACCAGTTCTATGGGTGTGTGGTACCCAGCTATGCAATATCCCATCTCTGCCAGTGGGGAGAACTTACTTTATCTGGGTTTCTCTGTTAACACCCATAAACAGCACTTTATAGTTTACCAAGCATTTTTACGTACCTTGTTTCATTTACTCTTTTGGAAAATCTTGCTCTAATCCTCATGTTACTGATGGAGAAACTGAGGCCCATAAAGGATGAGATTCTCTTCTTAGGCCATGTGTTTTCTAAGGGTAGACATTTGAAAATGGGAGACTTTTACATAAAAATCGGTGTTTTTTTTTTTTTTAACAAGAGTGAGGGTGTACCCCATGGGAACCCAGATTCCTCCTGGAGACAGTGGCTGGAGCTGCCGAGTGGCGGCCCCTCCTTCCTGTCACTCCTGATCGGCTTCAGTCTCTGTTATCCGCCGACCCCCGAGTGCATCGGAATTCCAGACTTCTACTCTCAGGTGTCCTCAGCTCACTCCCTTCTCTTCAAGAGAATTTTCCTCCTCCCCCAACAAACCTGTTCCCTGAAAGAGAGAAAGGGAGCCTGGTGCTGCCTGGTTACCCCGGTCAGGGGACTGTGAGCTTGTTCCCGGGGAGCTAGCTCAGTGCCACCTGTGCAACATCAAAATTTCTTTGGTGTATGTGCTTCGCTCACAAATTTATGCAAACAGCGTCTTCACTCTATAATATGGTTACTTGAAATACTGATTCTCCAGGGAAAAAAATCCGTGTTTATCCTATTATTCCGTGTTACTTTACATTCTAGGTGGCTGGGAAGCCCTCCATAATTACATGCCAAATTTTGTGTGTGTGTATTTTTCTATGAAGAGGGTTAATAACTTTATTCAGACTTTCAAAGGGATCCATGATCCCCAAACTACTATTTCTGGCATAAGAATTGAAAGTCAGACTGAGCAGAATAAGATCCTGGCTCTGCCTGAAATTCCCCCTGAAGCACTCCAAGTCTCTGATTCCAGATTTCCTCATATGAAACATGGATTGACTAATCCTGGGCTTGTGGAGCATTGGTTAAATGAGATAATATATATGAAGTGCTTAGCTCAGTTCCTGGCACAATCCCTGAGTGGCAGGAAGTACTATTGTCATTGCTGATGTTGAATTGGCCTTCTCCCATGACAATTTAACCCGCTTTGGACTAAATTGTGTCCATTCCAAATTCATATGTTGCAACCCCAACCCCTCTAACTCCCATTGTGACTGTATTTGAAAGCTTTCAGGAGGTTATAAAGTTAAATGAGGTCATAAGGGTGGGGTCCTAATCTTATAGAATTGGTGGTCTTATTAGAAGAGGAAGCGAGAACCATCTCTCTCTTCATGCACAGGCACCAAGGAAAGGCCACCTGAGCCCACAGAGAGAACGTGCTATCTTTAAGCCAGGAAGAGAGCTCTCACCAGAACCCAACCTCGCTGGCACTCTGATCTCAGGCCTCCTGCCTCCAGAACTTCTAGGAACTTCTAGGAATTACATTTCTGTAGTTTAAGCCATCTAGTCTATGGCATTTTTTAAAGGCAGCCTGAGCTAAGACAATCCCCAAGTCCCATCTTTCCTGATCCATCCAGTCCCTTTTAGAGCAGGAACAACAGGAGTAGTCCCTACTCCATCCATGGAGGGGGTGAGGTCGGTTTGAAATTAGTCTTGTTGCTTTGCTGTCTGGAATTAATTGAACCTGAAGTGTCCTGGTGTTCACCAAGATGTAATTTTTTTTTAAAGAAAATTATTTAAATAACCAGCAGGCTGACCTTTGCACACACCTGGGTTTTTGGCTCTTTTCTGTTCAGTATTCCACTTTGCCTATTGACTAGAAAGAGCATTGTTCTTAGCACCAGCTTTCTGAAGAAGCAGTGTGGTTTAATGATTAAAGATGTGGATTTTAGAGCTGCCCTGCCTGGTTCTGAATCCTATGTGACTCACTGTGTGACGTGGACAAGTTACTTAACCCCTCTGGGCTTTAGTTTCCTCATTTGTAAAGTGGTGTTAATAATGGTGTCTATGTGCCTGGCTGGTGTGGCTCAGTGGTTGAGCGTTGATCTATGAACCAGGAGGTCATTGTTCAATTCCTAGTCAGGGCATATGCCCAGGTTGTGGGCACACCATGGTGGGGGGTGTGCAGGAGGCAGCTGATCAATGATTCTCTCTCATCATTGATGTTTCTATCTTTTCTCCCTTTCCCTTCTTCTCTGAAATCAATAAAGATATATTTTACAAGGGGTACTATATGTCATATCTCTATATAAAGGCTCATCTGCTAAGAGGGCTTATGTATCATTCCGACTGGGGGTGAGGGAAGGAATAGAATTTAGTGGTTTCAAATGTAGTGGTTAAAGATCAAAGTCACCTGAGAAACTTCTTACTAACGTGGATCCTAGATTCCATAACCAGAGCTTCTGTTTCAGTAGGTCTGGGGTGGGGTCTGGGAAATCGTATTTGTAATAAGCTCCTTAGGTAAATGCAGTTGTTTAGTTAATTTGTATTTGAGAATTACTTGACCCCATGTTCTTTCAAGGTCTCCTTTAGCCCATGGCATGTCACATTTCAGAATGAATATAAGGACGAGAAGGTAAGGAGATAACTTAGAACAAGGTCCTACTTTCTTAAAGCATCTCCCAGGTCAGAACCTGGGTGACAAAATCCCAACCAGGAGTGCTTATGTTAGTTTTTGTCTAGATTGCCATCTAAACTGGGTGCTGGCTATCTCTAGTTTATAGCAACCAAACGATTAGCAGTGACCATGCCAGAAAATGCAATCATCGAGTAAGTTATAATTGCTCAGTTTGCAAATAGCTGTTCTCTAAAGACTTTCAGCTTGGCATTCTGGGAAGGGTCTCTGGAATGGTGATCCCATTTAATTTATTATAAATTACCTTCTGGGCAAAATGGAGAGAGCTGACACCTATGGCAACATTTATATATTTGCAAGAATGAACTATCTGTGGTGGCTAAGATTATTCCACGTACTAACTAGAATTTCAAGAGTAGCTAGAAGAAGCATCCTTTTAGAGAAGACCTACATCATGGAAACCGCCGTCTAAGAGATAAAATGCCATCTTCGTGGGTTCGGCGAAGACAGGCTGGGGTTTGCTGAGAATGCTAGCCAGTGTCAAGAAGGCTGCAGGCACCGCGCATTAAAAGGCATCTCCCCTTTGACGAGTGTTTAATTTGGCCTTGTAAAGTGTATGAAGTGCAGGCATTTCATTTGTTTGACAGAAGCAAGCCCACAGCACCTCCTGTAATACTGTGCCACATGGTTTCCTGAGTCTTACCACATGTTGGGCATGCTCTGGGAGTCTGCAGGAAATAAGCTTCAGATCAAAACACCAGTTTGACAAGAGTCTGTTTTAATTGAAAGACACATGCCTCTGTCTTCTGAGCCAGGTGGAGGGACCTAAAAGAAGGCAGCATCTACCATGCTGTCCTAAGGAACACTTTGCTCTTTGCTGTAAGAGTATAAAGGTGCTCTGGGGCAGGCAGGTAGGAATCTATCCGTGAGCCCTAGAGTGTCTGGTGTTACTGGCCTCCCATAACATTCTCTTTCCTCCGACAATGCTGGCTGTCTGCCACAATGTCAATTATCTCTGGCTGAGACAGTAATGATCTGGGAGACCACTTTTTTATATTACATTTTAACAAACCAGAATTAGGAAACCTTACAAAATTCATACACTTTGACATTCCGTGCATTAATATCCAGCTGCTCATAAATCAACCATATCCATCAAGCTTTTCTGCTTCATGCATATTAAGTGACCATATTTTAACAATATATGAAATATTCCCCAATCTGAGTATTCTGCTGCTCCCTGCCATCTGCTTAAGCATGGCCATTTTTCCATGAGGAGAAAGTAGCCCTCTGCTCCTCTTAGGGAAGCGTAAGAGATGACAAAGTAAGCTGGGTCTAATTTGAAACCCACACATGACTCCTTTTGTTTGAGGGGGGATTGCACATTCGGAATTTCTGTTGCCTAAAAACAGGCCTAATCTTTCCACCTCATCACCGGTCACTTTCTTCCTTGTTCCGTTTTCTATACTCCAGGACCTTCTTGAGTTCCTTCAAAATTCAACATGCTCTCCTGGCCCCAAACCTTTAAAAGAGGGGTCCCTTTACTCAGGACCCCTCACCCCATTGCTGGTCCTACACCCTCAAGCCTTTTCCACTAGTTCCTTCGTTCATTCATTCATTCATTCATTCAACAAATACTAATTGTCTGTATGTGCCAAACACTTGAGTGAATGAAACTGATTAAAAAGCTGTCATAGAACTTAACATTCTAGTTGGAGGAGTACTCAGACCAAAAGTAAACATAGTAAATAAGTAAATTATATGTTAGAAGATGATAATTTGTATGGAAAAATAGAAAGGAGTAAGATGTATGAAAAGTGCTTGCAATTTAATTAGAGTGGAAGAGAAGTCCTTACTGATATAGTGAAATTTAAATTAATTCTCAATTATCCTTTGAATTGAACTCAAATTAACTTCTTCAGGGACTTCTTCCAGACTGGACCTGTCAGTGAGTCTTTGAATGTCTGACTAGGTCATCCTCTGTTATATGCTCTCATTATTCCCAATAGTTCTCATTCACAGCTCTTAGCACCATATGTAATTATATACTCAGGTGATTATTTATTAAAGAATGCCATGTCCACTATATTGCAAGCTCCCTGAAGGCAAGGGTAAGATTTTTTGATTACTTTTCTATCTCCAAAGTTAGCTCAAGACAAGTGCTCAATACAAATTTGTTGAATGAATGAAAGAACCTGTCCATTATGGATGAAAATGTACATTCAGGAGACATTAACAGACTCAGTTGAGATAATAAATAATGAATGAATGATATGAATGATAATGAGTAAGTTCTTTTTATAAATTGCGAAGTTCTATACTCATACAGCATCATTATTTCTCTGGATAAGACTCTCTTGTGTCAGCATGGTTCTGTGTTGATTGATATTGTATGACCTAGAAGCCCCTTGTGAAGGCAGTGTGGTTTAGTGGATAAGAGCATGGGTGCTGAAACCAGACTGCCTGGGTTTGCTTCTTAGCTTTGCCATGTGACCTTGTTGTGCCTCCACTTCCTCATCAATGAAATGGGATGACAATGGTACCAACATCACAGAAATGTTATAGAATTAAAAGAGTTACTATCTCTAGGTGCTTAGAGGAAGGCCTGGCATATAGTAAATACTCAATAAACAGTATCGTGATTATGGTTAGTATTATCTGCCATGCTTTCAGCTGCAATCACGAGATTTATTTACTGGCTGAAGTCTTTCTTGGTTTCTTCTCAGAGACAAATGAACTAGTAATTCCTAGTTCAGTGATGTTTTATTTAACATAAATCAAAGAGTAAGGATGACCCTTTTCAGGCCCTACGCTATAGGTTTTAGCATCAGTTCTAGTTCATCTAGACTTTTATCTTGGTATTATCCTGGTGTCCCTTTTCTGAGTATCTTGGCAGCTGGAGGTTAAGTTAGAGCCAATGGCTGAGAAAACTGGTCCAAATGCTGGTTCTGCTTTACTGGTGGAAATACTTGGACAAGATATTAAAATCTTTGAGGTTCACACTCTCACCTGTAAAATGTGACTCATAATTGCTCCCTCACAGGGTTGATGTGAGGACTGAGTGAGATAATGTCCATGAAGGGCCAGCTCAGAGAGAAGTTATATATATATCAGTTCTGCCTTCCTTGCCCTTTGCTCAGGAAGATATCTACATTTTATTTTTATTTTTATTATTTTTAATTAAAGTATAATTGTTATACAATAGTATATTAGCTTCAGGTGTACGACATAGTGACACAACATTACAATGTGATCACCACACTAAGTCTAGTACCCACCTGTCACCAAGCCCAGTTATTACAATATTATTGACTATATTCCTTGTGCTGTACACTACAGCACTGTGGTTTATTTATTTTGTAACTGGAAATTTGTACCTCTTATTTCCCTTCACCCTTTTCATCCAGTCTTCCAGCCTCCTTCCAAGAAACCTGGAGCCATGGCATTGTGGTCTGTGAAGAAGGATCTGATGAGTGTTCTAAATCAGGAAGCCAAAGTTAACACATTGGGAACTCACTACACATGCCTGAGATGATTCATGCTATTGTCACAGATCAGTGCAATAAACTCAGTGATCATTTGTGGTCCTATAAACAGGAGGAAAACAGTTATTTAAAAATATTCCTTTTAATATCAGAAATGTATCCATTTATGTAGCTCTAACTAATGAACTAACTAGAAACACCATAACAAATATATTTTATGGATTGTTGAAAAAAATTAAAAACATTTTCTTATTGTTGATTAACAAATATTATTTAGGGATAGTGGATGGTATAATAGTCATAGGTACTAAGGAGAATCTTTTGTGATGTTCAAAGTTATTGTTTCATGATTGCCATTAGATATTGGCCCAAGTTATGTGTGTGTGTGTGTGTGTGTGTGTGTGTGTGTATTTATGGGTGATTGTGACAAAAATGAAAGTAAGTCCAAAATACTCCCTTCACGTGCACAAATATTCTAGATTTTCTTTTTTTCTCTCCTGGATGTTTTTGCTAACCTTAGCTGATAATTTTCATCTGTTGTTCACTTTCAAAATATGCTTTTCAGCATGTCACAAACCCTTCAAATAAAGTTTCACTTCAAAAGACCTGGTTTTATTTCCAGATCTTCTCTTTTCCCTTGTTTGGGGTTTTTGATCAACAAATATTTATTGAGCACCACTGTGTAAGTGGCAGGACCCCAGAATGGCTTTTCTAAAGCCCTTGGTGTTCCAGATGTTGGATAAATCAGAAATCTATGACCAAAACTTAAAGCAGAATTAAAATTATGTGACCAAGTGCTTAGAGGGCAACATGCTGTTCACTACTGGCAACAGCGGAACTGGGGGATTTATTTTCTACTTATTGGCTTAAAATGTGAAATCTAGATGTGAGAAGGCCTAGCCTACCTGTTCTTAGGGAATCTTCATGCCAAAGTTACTCATTCTAATTCATCTGACATTCTTATTTGCTTGGTGAATGCTCAAGTCAGTGCCTTTGATAGCACTTCATGGTCTTTAAGATAAAATTTGGCATTCAAGGCTTTTCACAGTATGGATTCTGCTTACCTTTCCAACCCTATTTCCCATTGCTCCTCTGTTAGCTCCCAATGGTTCAGCTGTAACCAATTTTTTGCTCTTGGTCTCCATTCACTGAGTATCTATTCTTGGCCAAGCACCGCTTCATTAAATTTAAAGAATATCTTATTCCCTCAATTTTTCTGAGAGATTGTTACTGTTATTCCCATTTTATAGATGAAAATACTGAGGCCCAGAGACAGCAAATGATTTGTTCAAATTCATGGGCAAGTATGTGGATGAATAGTTATATGGACTTCAAAGCTGCAATGGAAAGGGCTCTTCCATCACACATGTTGCTTTCCTCATCAAAACGCCTCAAAACACGATCTCATTTTGCACCCTTCTTCCATGTAATGGCAAAATCATGGGCCCCTCCAAAATATCTACACCACAATCCCTGGAATCTGTGACTTTGTTACCTTACATGGCAAAGGGAAATTAAGGTTGCAGCTGGAATTAAGGTTGCTAATGCCGAACTTTAAGATAGAGAAATGATCCTGGGTTATCCAGGTCCATCCAATGTAATAATGGAGATGGAGTAAAGGACCAGGAACGGAGAACTGTAGGTAGCTTCTTGACAAGGCAAAGGAATAAATTCTCTTCTATCGACTCCGGAAAAGAACACAGCCTTATAAACACTTTGAATTTTAGCCCAATGAGTCCTACAGAGCTGTACGAAAATAAATTTATGTTATTTTAACCCATCAAAGTTTTGGTAATTTGTTAAAGCAGCAATGGGAAACTGATACACTCAAAAGTAGTATTCCTTTTCTGCATACTTCAGCTGCCATGCATGTCATTCCCAAGGCTGAAACCCACCTTTCCCATCCACCCCCTTCATTATGAAAGCCTGCTCTTGGGGAAGACATGAACCTGAACTTGATTAATTGTATTGCCCTAGACACAGTTGACAGAAACTTTTTAAACCAAGCCTCTCATTTCTAAGAGGTTGAATAATTTGTCCAAGGTCATACAGTAGCAGTGATAGGGTGAGAGCTCAAATTTATAACTCTCAACGTCCACTTCTAATAGCTTACAAGAACAACTTATTTAAAAGCATCAGCGTTTTCTTAGGGATCAGTGCTCTGAGATTTAGTTGTTGATTGTCCATATAAAAATTTCTGGATGTAGTAAACAGATTGGATCCTTGGAAATCACATTAAGTAAATCTATGGAAAAAACCCTGTGACTATTGGAATCAACCTATCCACCACCATCTTGTTCACTCATTTATCCAAATAATAGTGTATGCCAGGTAGTGTGCTAAGTCCTGAGAATTAAAAATGAGAAAAACACAGTTTGTGCCTATCAGAAACTCATGGTTTAGTGAAACTGGAAAATGGTCAAGGGTAGGAGAAACAGATATAATAAATAGGAATTGCAATGCCTTATGATAAGTGACAGGATAACGTGAAGAAGCAAAGTCACTAGGCAGGGCCTTCAGAAAATCCTGAGATTTCTGGAGGAGGCAGTGCTTTGGCTGGGTTTTGAAGCAGGAGTAGGAGTTAACTTATGGAGAAACAGAGCAGGTTAGCCTGGAGGAACAGTAAGTTTGGACTGGCCAAGTCATTTAAATAAACTATACACATTTGCTATTCTCCACCACAGTCCCAAAGTCAGATCAAAGAGATGTTTGGTAATTCATTGAATTCAAGAAAGCTTCAGCTTCATTTGTGAATAAGGGTCCAGCCTCATTCAGATGGTCAGTGTGTAGCATGGAGGAGTAGAAGGAACTATTAGAAACAGGTATGAATTTGGACTCTACTCCCTCCCAGTTGGCCAACTTTAAGAGGGGCTCTTTTTGTGCCTTAGTTTTTGTCTCTAAGATAGGATGACCAATCCCTTCCTTGCAGGGTTGATGTGAAGATGAGGCGATGTGTGTGAAAGCACTTGCCGTAGAGTGCTATGGAATTGGCACCTGTTACTATCAGCCTTACGAGCTCAGCTACTCTCCCCCTCTGGCTTCATCTTATTTATTATTTTTAAAATAAGCATTGTGTTGTTCATCATCTTTCCAGTCCTCAGATAGTTCTAATCTGAGCCCAGGGGCTTCTTACTGCTGGCCCATTGCAGGTTGGCGAGGATGTGCTAGAGAGGTCTAGCTTCAGGGAGCCATTTTCCATACAGCTGCTAGAGTCAGCTTTCTGAAGTGTAGACGACCATGCCTAAAATCCTCTTCCAGGTCCCTTGCTCCCTCTCTAGTGTGACCCGCCCCTCCTCTACCTCCAGCCCTGAGTGTTTTAGCTGCTCCTTACTCCCTCTTGTGATATATCTGCTCTGCTGGTTATATTGCCTGGGAGGCCCTTACCCCACCTTGTGTGACGCCTTCTCTAACTTTCCCCCATAAGTCATTCCTGCCCTCTGGGCTACCATGGTGTCTTGTACATACATATCTCTTCGTTTATTGTACACATTATGCTAAATTAACTATTCATCTATCTCCCCCATCAGAGTGGGTGCTCCCAGAGAGCAGATTTGTTTATTACTTATCTCTGTATTTTTAGCAGATAATAGGGACTCAATAAATGTTTGTTGAATGACTAATTGACTGACTAAATGAATGGAAGGCAGACGGGCCTTTAGAATTTTCTAGTAGCTAGCTCTTGTAAAACGGTGGATTGGGAGTCCTATAGATAATTACACTATCACACGCTGTAACGGATTGGTGCTCGCCAGGGAGTGACAGTATGTCCAACAGGCAATGAATTAAAACCTTGCTCCGGCATATCCCCTTTCAGAAATGGGAGCAGTCTCTCCAGTGACTTGAAAAATAGGCTTCAGTAACAGTGTAAGAAAATACATGCAATTAGACTCAATCCATAAAGTTGTCCTTGACTAATGTCTACATTTAAGGGAATTTAATTAAATTATGAAAAAGGCCTTTCTAATTTGACTGTCAGTCTGGTTTATCATGTATGTACATAAGCTCTGCATAGGGTTTTCTTTCCCGAGTCCCAGACCCTCAATCAACACTAGGACACACAGACGTATCAACATATTGCTTAAGAGTGGGGAGCCCGGTAGGTGAGTTTGAGAAAGCAGGGTAGCCAAAGCAATTTGTCTGGGTAGGCTGACAGAAATAGAAATTCTGCAAAATGCATTTTCTCCATTTCATTCATTCAGAAAATATTTACTCAGCACATACTATATGTCAGGGACTATGCTAAGTGCTGGCAATACACTGGAGTGGAAAGACAGATGTCGCACATAAATAGATGTAATTGTAAATTACATGCATTGTGTTTATGTTCATCTGAAACTCAGAATGCCCTCTCTTCTTTATGTTGTTTATATAAATTCAACATCCTTGCAATCATTATTATTATTCCTAGGTAAGGAATAATATAAAAAAAAGGTGTTGAGTCTGTGTCTGACATTGTGCTATGTCCTGGGGACACAGAAACACCTTCAAGGAGATTATGGCTTTAGTTGGAGAAACAGAAACTTGAAGAGGAAAAATCAGAGTGTAGTATGGACAGTGTAGGGTTAGAGAGAAGTAAGCGCAGTTACCGCCAGATGAACATGGAGCAGCGAGGCTTCCTTCCTCCCCTCCCTGCAGGCAAAAGGCTGCCTGGGGAACTGGTTGAAATGGAACACTTTTACCAACTTTTTTCCCCAAGGAGAGTCAGAGTCAGCTCTGAATGGACCTCCGCACCTCTGCCTACCATTTGTCCTACTCAAGGGCCATCCTTCCTGGGCAGACGGAGAGAGATAAACACATCTGTAACAAGGAGCTCCTGGACAGAGCCAAGTTGCTGCCCAGAGGCAATGGTCCTGAATGTGCCTCCAGGGGCTGACCTGCAGGACAGTTCAGAGCCCATCTGGACCGGCTCCATCACACAGTACATGGTCGCCTCAAGGTGCCCCAGGCAGAAGGGACTGATATCAAAGGCAGCCTCAGAACAGTCCTGGCCAAGGGATGCTCAGCTAAAATTTCATATTTAAGATACATTTAATTTCACGAATTTTATCTGAAACATTCTAAATACTCCTGAAATAAAGGGCCACCCCCAAATAAAGGAAGGGCTGAAATTGCATAGTGTCACTGGCTTTGGTGTGGTAATCAGTAGCCAGAACACACCATGGCAGGCACAGGATGAATTTAGATGGCAGATAAAGCATATTTTACAATTTCAGAATAAACATGCTTTTGTAGGTGGGGCAGGCTTCTCCTGTTCACAGTTCTGAGCACTCACCATTGGCTGCTCCTGTCATACCTGTTCCCTACTGGTCCCAGAGGGCTGTGAGGTTGCAGCCGCTCACCTAGGCGGACCCCTTCTATTTGCCGACAAGGAAGCTAAGATGTGGAGGGAAAGCGACTATAATACAGCAGAGGGAGGACTGCAATCCTGGGATCCCCTGCTTCACTAGGCTCTTCCTCTGGTGGGGGCCGCCTCTCAGAGGAGCCCTTTGTGAGCACAGTGTGCCTGGTAGCAGGAAGCAGCTATCCTGAGCTGCTCTCTGCAAGGGTCCTACCAATAAATGCAGGCAGTGAGGACCAGGGGGAAGGCCTGTGGAGACTTATGTCCAGGTGTCTGCAATCTACGTAACTGTTCGTCCCTTGCTTCTTGCACTTGAGATAAGTGAGAGGGGGTGGGCAATGACCTGTCTCTCTTTCGGGTGCCCATGCAGGTGAGGGCTAGCTGGGTGTCCATGGAATGGAGCTCAGGGCAAGGTTTGCCTGGGGAGAACACATCATCACTGGGGAAGTGTCTGAGCCAGGCCCACTTTAGAATTTGCCTGTTTGCAAACTCAGAGGTGGGTGGGTGGGAAGATTATGCACCAGGGCTTATCTCTCCCTCTCAGCTGGGTTTCTGTTATCCCTGGGCCCTGTGGTCGGGGCTGGCAGAGGAGCTGACCTATTGGCTTGGCACTTTGATCTGCACATGCTTGTCTTCACTATTGTCAAGGGGCTCCCCTGAGGGTGGGGATGGGATGGGGGAGGTGGGGTGAATTTGATGGTAATCCAGGTAGGAAAAAGAAATCAAAACGACACAACTAAATACAAATGTACACAACATAGACCACCTGGTTGGTCCTAAGTAAACCAGGCCAGCAATTTAGGAAGAATATGCTTAAGAAATTATGGCTGATATACCAATCATATATATGTGGTACATATATCTTTGTCTCATAGGACCTCGTGCTGTGCTTAACACATGGTTAGTGCATGGCAAAGAATTCTTAAATAAATCTATAGAGTGCTAATTACGGAGTGTAAAATTTTCACTCCGTGCTAACAAGAAAACAAGATGCACTCTTCACCCACAAAGAGCTTAAAATTTAATGGGGGAAAAGATGTAAACGAGGAGTTTTACGCACAGAAAAGAAGAAAGGTAGAGCATCTTTTGTTGAATGAGAGTGTGTGAGCTGCACTGTGGAGGCAGACAATTCCTCCTGAGGTTGCTCTCCCGCACGGATACCCCTTGGACTCCCTGATGAAGAAGCAGCACCAGCCTTGCACCTCGAGTTTCCCATTTCCCACCTACGTTGGGTCAGGTCTCAGGTGACATGTCTTCTACACCTGGGCTCAGGCTGACTCGCTATGTTTCCTACAGGTAACTTGGCCACTTGACCAACTCCTGGCAATTAGATTCACTTCGAGGAAAAGTTTTTCAGATGTCTTTTAGAGCTCATTTTTGAAAGATGGTCCACCTGGTGCCTGCTCCCTGGCTCTGGATGGAGGCCAGGGGATGACAGCAGCATGAACTTGCCATGGATAACAAGTCCTCTGTTATGACTGGGAGCATTTGCAATGCTATAAATAACTCTATCAATATTGTGATAATGGCACTTTAAAGAGGTCTATTTTACAAGTGCTGAATGTAAGAGAGACCACAGCTGCGCTCATTAATTCTGAAGTGTGCCTCCCTCTATGTAGGACTTGCAGGTGTAACAATAAACATGTTGATTCAATGAAAGTCTAGATAATGTTTAGATTAAGAGAGAGGTTAGGGTAACATTGTTAGTTTTTCCATTGTGTTGGCATAATGAAAACAAATTATAACAGCTTAATTGGAAATGGAAAAAAGGGCAAAACATAACTTTATTACAGATTTCAGATGCTTACCAATAGCTCCTCCCCCCTCGAGAGCGAGTATCATAATTGACAGCAGTAGATCTTTTGATAATTAATTGCAGTAAATTATCACTTGGCACAAAGAAGGCATAATTGTAATTAATTTGCAACCTTCCCAGCATAACACTGAATTAGAAATGGCACTGCCGTCATTTTTCCAAGGGAGGGAATGGAGGCTAGGAAGAGTGCTCCCTTTTCCTTTGATGCGCATTCCGAGTCTTGAGGCAAAACCCTGGCTGTAATTTTTCTGGTATGATCCTGACATCTCTGCGACTCTCTTGGGTCAGGGGTGTTTAATTTAGATTGTGGCTGATGGCGCTGGGCTATGGTAGTGTCCCCTGCTGAGTTCTGCCGTGGCCTCATATCATTTTAGCCTCCCGTTAGTCACTTAACCTTAGCATCTTTCTGTATCTATCTTTCCGTATCAGTCTCATTCACCGGGGAGCTGAAAGGCCTAATGCATTCAGATAACAGGCCTTGTTTCAATATAAAAATTACTATATCCTCACTTGAGTGAATTAAGAAAAACTTGCCCTCAAAATGTTTCTCTCTTTTCCTGGTGCATCCTATATCTAGGATGGTGCAGATTGTAATTAAGAATCTTTGCCATGGTCCAATTTTGTAGTGATTGCCACAGATTAAGGTTCAAGCTAATTTCTCAATAATTAATTAGAAACAGAAACGATGAGTAAAAACTATTTTCACCGGATTCTAGGCAACTGTTTATATTTCATCAGGGTGCCCGAAAGAACAAATCATTAAACTATGAAAGATTACATCTGGGTTAGAATTAATGTCAAGAGAATTGATTAAACCAAGTGTTGGCTCAGAGATGACGGCCAGGCTGTGCTACGCTGTGGACCACAGGCTTCCAGGGGTCATGGAACTTTCTCTTCCTGCTCCTTGTCCTCTTGGGAAGATGAGGAGGATCAGACTTCTGACAATAGGGCAAGAAGTTGTTCCGCTTAGTTGTTGGTCATAAACAAAGATAAAGTTCATGACCCTATTTCAGGAAGACCCATTTAACAAAAATAAACGTTATTAAATTATTTTGGACACTCTTCGAAGATCTTCTTAGCCCCATTGTTATAGACGCTGAAATAAGGTGAATTTATAGCCAGAGACCCTCAACACTGCTGCCCTGCCAATGAATCCAGGCTTGACCTCTTTGTAACGCCTTCTCTGGGGATTAACAAATCATTCAATCTTCATGCAACTTTCCTTTCTCAAAAAGCAAAGCCTCCAGTAACCCCTGCTACTCCGCACCCCGCCAATAACTTCTTCCAGTTGGGTTGAATTAGTCATGATAGTTTTCCTGTGTGAGCTAATATTCAGTGTGTCGGAGTTCAAACCACCCAGCATATTTCACAGGAGACTTCACACTGAGCTCAAGCCTCAGCCCTCGTTGCCAAAGGTCCTGATGCTTACTTGACTGAACTCCCTATGTGAAGACCTAAAGCACACCAGAAGGACACGTAGACACCCCCTGCAAATGCTGTGTTTTGTGCTCAAGAACCTGACATGTTAGAATCTTCACTGGGAACAGAACTCCAGTTTTCTGATCTCAAACTGGAACATGATTTCCACGGAGCAAATGGAGGGGAGACATTTCTGACAGCCTCTTGTTTTGAAAAAGCAAGAAGACTTAATCCGCGTGTTCTCCAAGGAACAGGACTAAGTTTCACGGATGGATGCTTTGGAGGGTAGGTTTTGGCTAAAAGAAGAACCGTTTTGTTTACAGTTGTCTGAGAGGCAAAAAGATACCCATCGAAGGAGCTGTGAGATCAGTAGGCAGGGAGGGTAAACGGGACTTAAGGTGCAGTTTGGGAGGGGGACTAGAAGGCTTTAGACTATGTGCTTTTAAAGGCCTCTTCCAATATATACTTTTTTTTTTTTATGGCTGTTTGATTGCATGGCATATGAAAGCCAGTTAAAATGAAAGCCAAAACCTGAGCCTCAGGAACCTCTTCCCTGCCCTAGAACATGGGCAGCGTCATTTCTCAGCGGGTGGATGTTTAGCCTCGTGCTGAGGGCCTTCTGAACTAGTTTCCAGTTCTTTGGGCCACAACATTGCTAAGTTAATGGTTAAACAGAAGGTCATTCATTTTTTTTCAGTCATTTATTCATGCGACAAACGCTCTGCGTCTGCAGCATTGCAATGCGCCAGGCTATCCAGGTGTCCTGATGCTCTGGAAGGATTCAGGTATAATCCCTGCTGGGGCCTGTCCTTTGTCAGGCTGGCCAGGGTGCCTCCATATGTGGCTATTTTGAATTCTCATTCTGACTCTGCTGTCCAAAGGAAGGAAAATACATTAGCTAATGAAAAAAGAATAAGCAAAATTTCTGAATCTATACAAGGTTTAGTGTGCTCTGGCTCCTGCCTGCCTCCCTCCCTAACCTCATCTCATGACTCTCACAGTTGTTCTTTCCCTCCAGCCACACCAGCCTTCTTTCTTCCACTTCTGTAAATACTCCACACCTTTCCCTATTGTAGGGTTTCTACTCATGCTGTTCCCTTGGCCTCCCCACACCCAAATCCTTTACCTCTCAAACATGACTTCCCTCAAGCCAGTTTTCCCTGCTCCACCAATCCAAAGCAGCTCTGCCCACCACTGAACGTTCTCTGGACATCTTGTGGTTTTCTTTTATAGCACTTCATAATAGCTTCACAATATTTGAGTATGTTAGAAAATTGAAATATGATTCCATTGTCTGTAGAATTCCTGAAACATAATTGAATCACAGTTTGAGATTCAGTGTATAGACTGGGCTACAACCCATAGCACCTCTTGGAAGATATCACCTTTAAAAAGAATAATGCAGCCCTAACTGGTTTGGCTCAGTGGATAGAGCATTGGCCTGTGGACTGAAGGGTCCCAGGTTCAATTCCAGTCAAGGGCATGTACCTTGGTTGCAGGCACATCCCCAGTAGGGAGTGTGCAGGAGGCAGCTGATCAATGTTTCTCTCTCATCGATGTTACTCTCTCATCTATGTTTCTAACTCTCTATCCCTCTCCCCTCCTCTCTGTAAAAAATCAATAAAATATATTTAAAAAATAAAATAAAATAAAAAGAATAATACAACAATCTATACTAATAAAAGGGTAATATGCTAATTAGACCGGATAGACCAGACGTCTTCTGGACATCCTTCCGGACGTCTTTCTGGACAAAGCCACAGCAGCTGCCAGGGCTGAGGGCCGGCGGCGCAGGATAGGCTGTGGTGTGGGAGAGGCGGTGGCAGTGCAGGAGAGGTGGCTGCACAGGCAGGTCCAGCGCTGTGGCCCCTTTCACAGAGGCAGTGGGAGAGGGGGCTGCGCAGTCCTGGTCCCAGTGCTGCCCCTTCTGCAGAGGTGGCCACAGAGGCAGCAGCATGGGCCTGGACCCGGCGCCAACGCCACACCTCCACAGAGGCTGGATGGGTTATGACCTGCTGTGCCTCAACCTCTCACAGCCCCTCCCCCAGCCAACTTGGCCCCAGATCGCCCCCCCACCCACCAGTGGGTAGAAGGCAGGGCCAGCACTAAGAAGCGAGGGCCGAGGGCCAGGCAGCTGTGGTGGCCGGCAATGGCAGCAGCAGCAGGGTGATGGGGGTAGCACCTTCCCCTGATCTGCCCCCAGAGGGAGGCCAGACTGCAGCTTAGGCCCGCTCCCTGTGAGCAGGCCTAAGCCATCAACAGGACATCCCCTGAGGGCTCCTGCACTGTGAGAGGAGGCAGGCTGGGCTGAGGGAGAGCCCCCCCCTCCCCCCCCCCCCAGTGCACGAATTTTCATGCACTGGGCCTCTAGTAGTAATAATTATATCTTCAATTAGATACATGTTATGATTTACATGTATTTTTTACAGACATTTCTGTTCCTCAAAACTGACTAGTGTGGTAAGCATCCATTGCTCTCCCATTTCACAGATGAGTTGTCAGAGGCTGCAGAGCTGGTTCGTGGCAGAACTGGCCTGAAAAAATCACATCTGACTCTGGTTCAAGTTTCATTCTGTCCACACTGGCCATCTCCTCCTTCAGTGTGTTTTACACTTAAATCAAGGTGTACACAACCAAGCACTTATATGGGTATTGTTTTTATTGTCCCCATATTGCCCTCTTTGTCCTATTCTTTCATCAGAAGCCCTCCTTCTTCAGTCTCCTGGGGGCAACCAGGCTGAGTTGAGGTAAAGAAGGAGAATTGGGGTTAGCCCTGGGACAGGTCGATTTTGGAGGATTTTGGAGTAAGCATATTCCCATAGTCTGTTGGAACTGGAAGGGGCTTATGCTGTCCTTTGAATTTTGGTCTGTGCTCTGTGGAGCTTTAAGGTAGTACTGCTCCACTGCACAGCTCCAGGGGCTACCTCCCACATGGCACTCCATCGCGTGGCGCCTCTGCAGTGCTGTGTGTCTGCGGGTGACTGAGGGACTGCCACGGTCACCTTTACTTTATTCCAGCCAACTCGGCTTTGATCTCTTTTGTATATTGAGCTTCTGATAAGATTTTATTTGAAGGAAGGGCTCTGCTCCATAAAAGAAATCACTTAAAACCTCAGTATTTAATATATATTTTTTTATTGATTTCAGAGAGGAAAGGAGAGAGAGAGATAGAAACATCAATGAGGAGAGAGAATCATTGATCGGCTGTCTCCTGCACACCACCAACTAGGGATCGAGCCTGAAACCCAGGCATGTGCCCTGACGAATCAAACCATAACTTCCTGGTTCATAGGTTGGTGCTCGACCACTGAGCCACCGTGGCCGGCAAAACCTCAGTATTTAATAATGCACCACCTGAGCTTGGCTGTCTGAATGACTTATCCATGGTCCTATAACCAGAGAAGGTCAGAATTGGGGCTTAAATTCAGACCTCTGGGTCTAAAGTTAACCCTCGGGCCTCTATCCTGGGCTGCCTATCTAGACATGGACAAGCCAGGTGGTATGGTGGGAAGGGAAACTGGGTTGCCTCTTGGAAGAAACCTTAGAAAGTGGAGGGATAAAGGTTGGGATGCTCCAGACTAGCCACCCTCTGGGACCCTACCTGCCTTGGCCAGACATGCTTATTCCTTTGATCTTTCCTGAAAACGTGCCTTCCCTCCCCTCATCTCAGCCACCTGCTAAGCCCTCTCCACCTCTGCCTTGATGATTTCTCCCAGGGAAGCCTTTTCCTCTCAACTTTGAGGGTACTGAAGATGAACACCAAGGTCCTCTCTCTGTTTCGGAAAACTGCTAGTGAGCAAATTACTCAAACTCTCCCCTACCCTCTGGATTGAACCTGACTGAGACCTTGCTCTCGGCAGTGACCTGTGTCTGTCTCTGGGATTTTTTCGTACCTTTTCCCAAGAATGAGAATGCTTGCTTTTGCAGTTGCTCTCGACCATTAGCAGTATCAACAAAGCCAAATAGTGTGAGAGCCCCTTTATGCCTTTTGCTTTGGAGTGAGACAATCATTCTCCCTTGACCTCATGACTTAACGTGCGTGGTCCTGGGAGCTTTCATGGAAGTGGGACTGAAGAAGGATGTCTGGTCATATTCAGACCCAGACAAGCACAAGCACACTAAACAGAAAGAAAGAAAATTCCTCTCAGTGTGTCTAGAGTTCAGTCAGAGTCAGCAAATGTTCCCAGCTGGAATGAATGACTGTTACTCTATCTTAACTCACAAGTCCCCTGACAGTGCTGACAAAATCTGTGTTTCTACAGTGTTAGATGCTCTGGCTAGAGGATATATTAATTGGACATCAGCTGGTGTCTCCTCACCCATTAAGATGGAAACAAGACAGACTCAAATGCCGTTTCATGGCGTGTGCAAGCACTAAACCCTCACGGGATGATGGAGCCTTGCCTGGAGACTTGTTCTCGTGGTCAACTCTGGCTTTGAGCTCCAGTTATATTTATATACATATATTTTTTCCCATTGATTTTTAGAGAGTGGAAGTGATGGAAGGGGGAGAGTGGGAGAGGAGAGAGAAAAAGAGAGAGAAAGAGAGACATTCATATGAGAGAGACGCATTGATTGGTTACCTCCAACAAGTGCCCCAACCAGGGTAGAGATTGAACTGAATGGGACCCACAACCCTTTGGTGCGTGGGATGGTTATTGAGCTCCAGTTTTCATTCGATCACCTCCCTTTATGAATATTCTTACTACCCTGCACATGTATCTGGCTCCCCACCATACTAATCAAGATATGAACTCAGCTCTTTCTCCTGATTTCTCCACAGCAAGGCATTTGGGCACATAGAGGGCTATCCTGAAAGTGGAGGAATGGGAGGGATTTTGACAGCAGCAACACAGATACTTAAAATTTCATGTTAGAAATTTTGCTTTTAAAGTCTCTCTTTAGCCAATTTGATAACTGGGCTCCAGTCTTCGGCCAGGTGGCAGAACATCCCATGTTCCCATGTCTTCTGTCCCCTCTCCTGTGTGCCCCATCCCCTCTAGCAAACAAAGCAACACAAAGTCGTTCCATTTCTTCACGCAGTGAAGTTGAGTTCTTTTATACCTTTACCTCCCAATTCAGACCTGAACTCATCAGAGTCCTTAGCAGAACAGAAGGGCTTTTATGTAACAAGATGCTTCTCTCCTTAGAAATAAAAGAGCAACAGTAAACAAAAAATGCCCTCAGTCCATATAGAGTCAGCGTGGGGAAGGGGCTGTGAAAGAAGGCCTTTGGTGGGTATTGACCGGCACAGGAACCCAGTTTTCAGGAAAAAGGCCTGCGCTTGCAGGTATGAGGAGGAGGGGCAGAGGGCGTGGGATCTCTGCTGGGCCTTTGCAGGCCAGTAGCTTCCCTGTGCTGACATTGCATTCTGGGCTGCTGTCACCATTTGCTCCTTGGAAAGGAGACTGCAGAAAAACGTGTCCTGCTTAGAAATGACAAGCTCACTAAGCCTTGCTGGGACTGAGGATGGCTGCTGAGTGGCGGGCACATCCTGAGGATGTCCCTGCCCAGAGCCCGTGGCCTGAGTCAATAGTGATAACTATCACTGGCTTCAGCGAGTGTGTTCCTGTGCTGGGCTGCTTCTAACACCCCCTCAGAGATGGGAACTTGAACAATGGTGGATAGGTGTATGTTACAATGTAAATCCAAGTGCAAGAAGCAGCTAGAGCTAGTGGGATGTACACAGTAGAGTCAGGAGACGCTGTTCTAATTCTGCTGTACCTTGTGATTGCTGGGTGACTTTGGGTAAGTCATTGCTTACCTCCCTATAAAATGAGGGAACTTGGTTCTCAAAGTGTGTTCCTCAGGGGACCCCTGAGGCTTTGCATGAAGGTGGAGAGGTGAGGGGAGAAAGAGTCCCCAACCACAGCAGTTCTGGTTTTGCCTGTTTTATAGTTAGTGTGAAAGATTTTCATTGCGTAAAGGATTTGGCCATAAAAGAAGTCTGAAAACCACTGCTCTAAAGGATGGCTGTCCATGACCTCTTGGAGGGCTGACACTACATGATTCTGTATGGAGGTATGGAAGAAGAATGGGTTCTGGGAAAGACGCAAGCATAAGGCAAAGAAATTCCTGCCACAAATAAATCCCTGGCCGATCTCTCCTAATCCCTGAAAGTTTAAAGATTTAAAATCTATTTAAACACACACACAAAACTGCAGTTCTCAGCAAATAAAGACTACTTTAAATTTCAGGTTTGTTACACCCACAAATCACCCATCCAGTACATTCTAAATAAAAAACTAATAACTCTCTTCGTAGGGAGTGCCCCTTGCAGAGGCCGTGTATCAGGCATGAACCTGCACTGGGAGAAAATGATACTAGTGCTTTCCAAATTACACTCATTTTAGAAAATAACTTAAATAAATGAATTTGGCCAAATGCAGTCTGCTTATTTTCTTATTTCCTCTGCATTGAAATGCAGGGGTAATATTTTTCTGCCAGCAAGTATTGGAAACAAAATCACTTAGAGCCATACTTAAGGAACATTTTAGAATCTTTCACAAAATTAGTTTAGTTACATTTCCAGAGTCTTTGCTTTTTATAGTGCTTAAGAGAGTTGGAGAGAGGTTGGGGTAGAGAGGGCAGAAGAAAAAGGGACCCAAGGCTATGGGCCCAGGGGCATCAAGTTCAGGGACCTTAGCAGTCACCTAAGCCCTCGCTCCCCCTCCCCCCACCTCCCCCCTTTCCATCAAATGCTTCTGTCTCTGCTTGTAACATTTCTGCCAGGTGCTCATCCTGCCTCTAGGGGACCCTCTCTAGTTATTGGGAAATGCCTGGCATATAGTAAGCACTCAATGTATGTGGATTAATGCAAATATTCTACGCTCTGTTTTTTACCTTTCGGTCCTGGTCAGCCAATGGGACAACATTCCATCAAGCACGTGACTCAGAAGAGTCCTTTCTAGAGAGATGGTTGAGGCATGCTGACTCGAGGGGGTGAGAAGCCAGGGACATAAGTTTCGCCCGTCTGCCTTGCATGGCACTGAGTGGCAGGGCTATCTCAGTGTATTAGCTCAGGTTGGAAAAGCAGAAGTCAGCTGAAGCATCCAAGATTGAGAAAGGCAGGGAGGGGCAGGGGCTGAGGACATGGGCTGTCTCAGGGGAGCTGGAAGCCCTAGTTCCAGTCTTAGCTGGGAATCCCCTTAAAGCACGGACAGGGAACAATGGTTTGGGGTGTCTGAATGAGATTAACAGTGCTCAATGTGTAGGAAGGTCGTGAGGACTTAGTCCAGAAACATTTACCTACTGTTTGCCCAGAACCATGCGATATCCCTGTCTTCAAGGAATTCACAATCTGAAGAGGGGACAGACAGGTAAAGAGACCATGGAGACGTGGTGTGGGAAGTGGTGCGGAGTCAGTACAAGGTGCTGTAGGGCTGCAGAGGCAGCACCTTCGTCCAGCCAGGGGGTGGGGAGTGGGTTGGAGCTCGCTTCCTGGAGGACAGAAAGCTGAAGTGAGGGTTCTGATCTGTGCTGGGAATAGAGGAAGCCATGGTGGTAGGCAGGGCTGAGAGCAAGAAAACCCTTGTCGATGATGCTAAGGACCTGGATGTCAGCTGGGTGATGGGGAGCCAGGGAAAGGTTTGGTGTAGAGATAACATTTGCTAATGTATTGGAAAACACCTGGCACATAGCAGACACTTAATCAACGCTCATTTAAAATTTTTGAGCTGGATTTTTTTTTTTTTTTTTACCCCAGGAGAGTCCCTGCACTTCTTTGCTTTATGCATATGATACAATTCATGATAAGAGATTTAATGCTCTAAAAAGAGCAGTGGGCCAGGAGTTAGGAGTGAGCCTACCCTCCCCTGCTTATCTGTCTGATCTTGGGAAATTCACTTACCATGTTTGATACTTAGTTTCATGATCTCTAACCCTATCTACAGTACTGTGAAGGGTTACTTGCTGTGTCAATATCAGGGGATGAATTTGTATTTTTTTTTGTGGCTCCTGGGAGGATTCTGGGTTTCTCCCAGAGCAGGCAGGGTGGTGAGAGTTTGGGGAAGGGGTAAATACATTTCTTCTTTTACTTTCTTAACCTGCATCTCCCAAGTGAGTGAAATGTATGCTGTGCGCATCTCGAGCCGGCTGAGCGGAGTGCCTGAGGACGGAAATAGCCGGGCTGATTTATGAGCAGGAGGCAGATTTGCTTTAATATCGCAACACAAGAAAGTCAGGTCTCTTAAATAATACGGCTCACAGATTTATGGCTGTGCTGCGTGCTCGCCTCGGCGCTGTCTCTGGCCATGGACGGTGCTTTGCTCCGGAAAGGCTGAAGTCAGCAGCTTCGGAGACGCTGGGAAATAGATCCAGTGGCAGCAGCCAGTCCACTGGGTCAGCTGTTTTCAGCGGGGGCCCCACTCCTCTCCACCCCTTTGTTATGTGTTGCCAGGACTGGTTTGGGTCTTATAAAGCCAGAGGTATAGCAGACGAAGGGCTGTCACTTACGGGGCATTATTTGGGAGATGACAGGAAGGCTCACAATTGCATATGCTTCTCTCTAGTGGTGTTGGCTTCTGGGCTGAGAATTCAATAAGCCACTAATTCTTTCATAATAATAATGTACTTATTCCACAAATATTTAGATAGCACTTATAACTCAGGCACTGTTCTAAATGGTTTACAATGATTAACTATAATTCTCTCAACAACCCTCTGAGGTAAGCCTGTTATTATCACCATTGTACAGATGAGGAAACTGAGGTAAGTGTCTGAAATAAGTAACTTTCCCAAGGTCACAGGGCTAGTGAGAGGTGGAGACAGAACTTGAACCTGATGGTCTGGCCCCATTGTCTGTATTCATAGCCGTTATGCCATAAATAATAGCACAAACCCAATTACAGTGGCTATGAATATTCACGGAGTACTGTACACTGGACTTTTCATGCATCTCATTTCATCCTCACAGAACCTGGGAGGCAGGAACTATTATTATTTCCCCTGTTTTACAGATGAGAAAGCTGAGCACATAGCTTGCTGAAGGTCACGTAGGTAGCAAGTGGCACAGTTGGGATTGAAACGCAAGCAATCTGACTCGAGAGCTTGTTGGTTAAATGTGAATGTGGTGATTGAGTTTCTTTCCTTGTACTTTATGCAGAGGAAGTGAGAAAAAGAGGGAGACATCTGTTAAGGGTAAATGTGAGAATAAAACTGGACCTACTTTAGTTTCTGCCAACTGATGATTCCATCGGGCCTGCCACCAGCAGGGCCGAGACCATGGAAACCACACATTGTAATGAACGTCCAGGCTCCTTGCGCCCCTTTGTCAACAGGGGTGGTTGGTTTCCTTTCCACCCTCACCCCTCTTCTAGAACAATAGATCCACCAGCTATCAAAAGTCATCCCTACCTCAGGGCCTTCCATCCTACCCTTGAGACCAATCCCATCTCTTCTGCTTCAGTCTGGTACCTGAGTCCCTGACCTCTTCCCTCTACTTAAGCATCCATGTTGATGACCTGTCCATGTCACCCTTCCTCTAAGTCCAGCCCCTGCTTTGCTTTCTCCAGCGTGGCTCAGACCTCCAGGCCTGTGTATGTGGCTTGCTCTATACCTGCTCTCAAACTTGACCGTGTTGATAGAACACCTGCTTTCATTCCTTCCTTCATTTGGTGCATGTGTATGGAGCTGAGAGAGCAACTACCGTGGGCCCAGCACCATGTTAGATGCTGGGGACTCAGAAATGCACAAGAATTGGTCTTTGCCAACAAAGAACTCACAATCCAGTGGGGATAAAACAAATCAACCATTACGGTGCAGTGGATGAAGTTTTGGGATAGCTGGGAGCATGTGGCACTACAGCAGCAGAGAAGAGGAGTGCCTTAAATCACATGGGGGTGAGTGTATGTGTATGCATCCTTTGTATCCTTGACAATGATAGATTATGAAGAACACTCTGCATGCGGGTGAGATGTAGGGATATGGAGAAAGGTTTGGCCTTGATACAAGCTGGTTTTTGAATGTTGAGGGAATGGTTGAGGGAGGACAGGGATCAGTGTTTTGCACAGAGGGAAAAGCAAATGTGAAGATGCTCAAATTTGAAACAGAATGACCAGTTTGGGAAACTCTTAGCAACCTGGTATGGCTGGAGTCAGGGGTCTAGGAGGGGACCTAGGAGAGTGTAGAAGGTAGGTGAGAGCAGGATGGGCCTTGTGCAAGGATGAGATGAAGACTATGAGGTTTGATGGAGAGTCTATAGGAGATTGGCATGCTCATCGTCCCCTTTCAGTATTGCTCTCTCAGCTGTCCATGCCTTGCTGAGATGTGAACTTGTGCTTAACCCCCATGCTTGCTCCAAATGGCCCCTATTATTGTTCTCCATCTGCCCCCAGAAAAACTGTGCCCCACCCGCTAGATTGGACTTCCTGAGGGCAATTGGCTGGCCTGCCCATTCATAGTCTTGGTGGGCTCTGCTTCCTAGGCCCACCACTTCTGGGCCATCTGAGGAGCAGCAAGCGGGCAGGCACAGAGGGGAGGGGAGAGAAGTGTTAAGAAACATGGTAAGGAACGTAACAAAAGGCACACCACGAGGGCCTTGTGGGCCAGTGTAAGAACTTGACCTTGTGCTTTTATGGGACAGAGCACCATTAGAAGGTCTAAGCATATACATGACATAATCTGAACAATGCTTTAATAGGATCATGCCAGCGGCAGTGTTGAAAACCACCCCACTACAGAATGGCAAGAGTGAAAGCAGGAAGTCTAAGTAGGAGGCTGTTGCCTAATTCACATGAGAGATGATGGCAGCTTGGGTGATGGTGAAAGCCGTGGAAACAGTTGGGTTCTGGGAATATTTTGGAGGCAGAGGTAATAGAATTTCCTGCTGTATTCCATGTGGATTTTGAGACAAGAGAGGAAATAAGGGTGACCGTAGGTTTATCACCTGTGCAGGTAGAGTGATGGGGTTGCCATTAATTGAGATGCACAAGACACCTGAGTTTAAAGCCTGCCTTCACTGCCCCCAACAGATTTTGTTGGGGTAACAAGGAGACCACAGGAGAGGCCCAGGAGATTACAGGGGATGTTCAGGGCATGGCATCCTGGCCTTGTGGCTCCCGCTGCAGAATCTAAGGTTTGGAATTCATTACAAGAAACATCATTTCTGGAAAATACAAGTAGGTTAGTCACTTCAGTCTATTTTTTATATTTAGATATTTCCGGGCACCTGCGTGCTTCATCCGCAGCCCCATTATATCTCTCAGAAGGTGCTGTCCTCTCTTGACTTTTGCTAAGTGACAGGATTTACTGTGGGCTCTGGTGTCAGGCTTAAATCAGCCTTGGTGATGGCGGCATTTTGCTCAGCAGGAACTCTGGTGCAGGGACTCAGTAATAAATGGGGCTCTCCACAAGCGTGGTGTGTTTAATAACTGCCAGGTTATCCCCAAGTGGTTTCCGTGGGAGTGGACCCAAAATTGCCTATCAGTCCAAATGAAGTATGCCACAACTTCCCCTGCTTTCCAGATAATTTTTAATTTCGGGACCACCTGCTCCTTAGTTCCACCAGGGCTGACTCTGCCAGCATCGTCATTGGGGGTTTTGTCTTTCTGTGACGTGTAACTCATCATCTCATGGGCCTGTCTCTGCTCAGTGGCTAGAAAACGTGTTTGCCAGTGTATCAGCATCTCTGGCCTGAGAGGTAAACATGGGCTGCCCGTCTTATATCCAGAGGAGACTTTAACCCACTGACAAAAGCGCACCACATCACTTCCTCGTGTGCGTGAATTATTCTTGGCCTCAGGGTAAGTGGTACCCAGACAAGATATGTGGAAAGAACAGGGGTGATTGTTGTTGGAAAGAACTGGGTTCAAGTCCTGTCTGTGTGACTTACTAAGTTGGTGACTTTAGGTAATTTTGTCCATTATGTGCTTTGCGTTTTCCCAGTGGTATCATGGGATTGCCTTGAGCAGTAGGAGAGCATCTGGGAAGCCTGAGGAAGGGCTTGGCACACAGTGGGGTCCTGAAGCATGTCCGTTGCCTCCATGCCTATGTGTGTAGTCTCAGGAGTTTCATTGTCTGTAAGAGGGGATCCACAACACCCCCAGAGGTGGAGCCAGGGCACTTAGGTCTGAGTCCAAGTTTGGCCTCTTACTTGTGTGATCCTAGAAAGTTACTTAATTTAATTCTACTCGGTTCCTCATTTTAAAAGCAGACATAATAATATCACGGGCTTCAAAAGAATATTGTAGGGATTAGGTGAGTTCATTAATCCAGGGGGAAAGCACTTAAGTGCTTAGAACAGTGGTGGGCACGGAGTAAGCCCTCTACAAAATGTTAGCCATCATTCTGTGAGGTCCCTTTGCCATCACGGAGGTCTTTAATTTGTGGTTAATAAGCGCCTGCATCAACTCTGCCAAGTCAACTCAGATACTTGATTCCCAGAATCCTGGGAGGGAGGAGAAGAGTGTTCATCTTTTCTTTTAATAGACACAGAGCGATGACGAGGTAAATCTCTCAAGGTCACAGACTACGTTAGTGGAAAAGACCCAGTCAGACTGTTTCCTCAACCCCTATTCTCAGTTCTCCCCACTGTATGATATGGACCAAGTCCTTGGAGTGGTGGGAGCCTACTGGCCCATGTAACTCTGGAATCTATGACCTTTTCCTCATTTAGAATAACAGAATCAATACACATTTATTGAGCATTTTCCATGTGTCAGGTGCTTTACATATATCATCTTGTTAAATAGCCCCACATCCTTTATACTCTTGGCAATGATATAAAGAACACCTTGCAAACAGGGACATAGCTAACAACTCCAACCTATTCATTTTTTGAGATATAATTCACATACCATAAAAGTGTTTAATACAGTGTTTTTTAGTATATTAACAAGGTTGGGTCATATGCTAACTTATGTTTTTTAAGAAATATCAACTGTTTTCCAAAGCAGCTGCACCATTTTAAATTCCTATCAGCAATGTATGACGGCTCTAATTTCTGCACCTCTTCACCAATACTAGTTATTGTCTGTAAGGTATTAATTTTAGAAGGTCATATTTTTATTCTAAAACCTTCCCATCTTGGATACCGTTAAAAAGACCTCATTGCTCAGTCAAATAGATAAGAGAAAAATCTTTAAAATTCAGTGGTAACAAGAGGAAAAAGTATGTTTGCCTTCTTGGTTGTTTAAAATGGCTTTAATGGAAAAGAACGTTTAAGAATTGTTATTTTATTTTTATTGATTTGAGAGAGGGAGAGGGAGAGAGACGTATGTTTTTAAAATATCCTCATGGCTGCTGTGTAGTTAATGGGTTGCAGGAAACAAGATTAAAAGCCAGGAGAGAGGATACAACAGCAGTGGTCCAGGTGAGAGATGATGGTGTGAGAGACCACAGACTTAGGTGAGAGTGGAATGATTTTTGTAGAAAGGGGTCTCAAACTTGTGTATGACTTGAAATAGGTGATAAAGGAGAAAGAGGAATTGAGGACACTATTAGGTGTGGGGCCTGAAAAGTGGGTGGGTAATGGTGTCATTTCTTAGATAGGAATCCAGCAGAGGCTTGGGAGTTGAAGGGGAATGTGCTAAGTGTGGTGGAAAGAAGGGAGCTGAGTGAGACCTGCATCCCACTTCCTTCTTTTGGTCTTTCCAATCAGGAAGATCACTCTTTAGGAAGGAGGATAAAAAATGTGAATTCCATACTTTCTCCTCTTCATTCAGGCCTCAGTGTGGCTTACCCTGACCCTATCTAATTGTCAACTTTTCTCCCTACCCCCACTCCTATCATTCTCAATTCCCTTCTTATCCTATTTAGTTTACAGTCGTAGCACTTGTCCCTATCTAACATATTACATTTAAAAGTGTCTATGTCCAGTCTATTAGAATACATGCTCTAAGAGTTTTGTTCATAACCCTCAGGCCTGGAGCATAGCAGGTCTATGCACATAGTAGGCATATAGTAGGCACATGGTAGGTACTCAATGAATTTTCCTTGAATGAAAGAAAAAACTGAACATGTGTGGCTCCATTCCCATCCTCCTGCCCATTTTCTTTTTCAGAAGTCCTGCTCTCAGGATGCACACGATCTCTGCTCCTGCACATGGTAAGGTTTCATGTAGCAATTCATTACTTCTGTCCAGCCACAGTCATCCACCAGGGAGCAAATAGGGATCTATGAGGTCTTAGCTTAAATGTGAACTCTTTACTGGTGTATTCCCTGCCTATCTTATCCAAGGTAGGTTACCTTTACTGAAATTACTCTGCCTCGGCATCCTTTAGGCTTTTTTTTTGCTTCACAGGGCTTCTGTTTACTCCTACTATTGCAAAACTACCTTGTGTGAAGAACCTTGCAGGTCCTTGGAGATCTGACATGGTCATTGCACTCAACTAGACTTCACTCTAATTGAGGGGCAGATAGATGTCATTGCAGCAGAATTTGAAGTGCAGAGCATGAGGCAGGGAACATACCAGCTAAACTAAATTCACTTACAACTGAAAGAAAGTATAAGACATGGTTTTGCCAAGGACTCACTATATAGTCTGCTTCCTTGTTAGTAGCATAAAGGTAACAATGATACTCACCCTATTGGGATAAGGATGACATGAAACTGTATATAGGAAAACACTATAAAGTGCTGTGACTAGGTGAGATATGTGTTAACTTGCAATGGCTGCTATTGAAAACAAAACTGCTTGTTCTTTCAAGCCAGATTTGATCATTCCCCTCTGTGTTGTTGGTATTGCCAGCTTAGTCTGTATTTGCAGCAGAGTCTTGTGGGTACAAGCCAGGCTGGTTATGGAGGTGCAGTTGTACAAAGGTTCCTCTCCAGCACCAAGAAACACTGGCCTTGTAGCATGGACAGGTGGCCCATGTGTCCCTTGGCAGAACCTGATGTAACCAAGCTTTGACCAAATTGGGAAGAATCAACAAAACTGAGACAAAATATGGTCTTGCTTCCCTGGAGTGCACATTGGTGGGCACCAGATGACACAGACCTGTGGTCAGCAAACGGCGGCTCGCGAGCCACATGCGGCACTAATGAGTTTGCCAACCACTGACATAGTCCGACAAGGCTGAAGGCACTTCATCCAACCTGGATGCAAGAGATTCCAGAAGCGTGGTTGGAAGTTCGGGAAGTGTTACTATTAGTCCATTCAGTATCTAAATAGTCTCATAAATGAGAGCTCTAGTCAGACAGGCTTTCATCTTAGTTTGGCAAATTTAGAGTGCTTACTCCATGTCAGTCCTCTTCTAGGAACTAGGGTACAATACAGAAAACACAAAAACTCTTGTCCCCACACAGCATACATTGTAGTGGGGGAGAGAGATAACAAATATAATAAATAAGTCAGGTGGACACAGCGCAATTTTCAATAAAACAGGAAAAGTGAAGCCTAGTAAAGAGAAGAAGATGGCCAGTAAGCATGCACAGATGTGAACGAAGGGTGTTCCAAACTAGCGGTCACCAACCAGTGGTCCGCGGACCACTGGTGGTCCATGAGGTCTGAAAGGTTGGCGATTGCTGTTCTAGACCAAGGGAGGGTCAGAGCAAGATTCTGGAGTGCGGGCATGCCCCACAGGTTTGAGGAGTAGCCAGAAGACTGATGTGGTTGGAGGAGGGTGAATAAGACCGAGAGAGGTGGGAGATGAGGTCAGGGAAGAAATGGGTGCCAGGTAGTGCAATGTTTGGTAGAGAATCCTGAGACTTTGGCTATTACTCATGTAAGATGGGGGATCCTTGGAGGGTTTTGATCAGAAGAGTAACAGGACATATTTAGAAGATCATGACTAGATGCTGGATAGAAAATGGATTATAGAGGAGGGGCAGTCATGTAAAGAAAGATGATTGGGGGGCTATTCTAATAATCCAGGTGCAAGACGATGCTGGACTGGAGCTGGTAAGAAGCAGACACGTTTTAGACATTTAGGAATAAGAGCCAGCAGGATTGTCTACAGATTATCATGGATGAATTAACATGCTTAGCAATGCTGTCTCCTTTGAGGATTAAAAAGCACTGATTTCAGTGCATTATCTGATGTGATCGTTAATGACAATCTCCTGATGTAGGAAGGGCTGGCCTCCCCATTCCCAACACTGAGAGGGTAAGTGGTCTTCCCAGGGCCGCACGGCATGGTGACTGGTTGAACTGGCACTCTCAGCACCTCAGTCCCTGGCTCCTGTTCTGGTCTGTCTCTTTCCTGCTGGCTGCCTTTAGATCTGACTCCTCACTTAGACGTTATCCTCTATTGTCCAAGCTCCCTCGGACCGGCACCATCTTTAATGGCCTCACCCCGATCCATCCAAACCTCTCAATGCAGTGATTTGACAAGGACAAACAGGAGTCCACAAAGATTTTCTGGCTGCTGGGCCCCGAACCCCCTCCCTCCATCTTTCGCCTCCCCCTCAGGTCTTCCCTCCCTCCGACACTGTTCGTCTGGACGGAATTCAATTATTTCTCGCACTCTCATTACAGTCTAACCAAGATTTATGAGTTGATAATTGTCTGAAAGTAAGACCACAAAGTATCATTTGTGTTTGGGGCTGACCTTCCCGGTGACCTTTAGGATTAAAGGCAAAATGAAAAGTGTGATGTCTGCAGAGCCAAACAGTGTAACCTGATCCAACCGGGCCAGTCATCCAAAGCCTCGGATTTCCCTGGGCGAGGACACATGAAAGCTGGCGCAAAGGGGGCGACTAATCCCGCAGGTTCATTTCACAAATTAAATTTTTGAAGGTGTCCCCACCTCCCTGTCTCCCTTTCGGGCGCATTCTGAGTGGCATTTTCCAAACAGGATGATGACAACAGCTCACACCTCTGAGGCCTTTATTGGATTATTTTTACAGGCTCTTTAAAAACACTTTTTTTTTTTAGTAGCCCTAATTGAAAACAGACCTCTCTCCTTGTCTGAATAAGCACACGGAGCATCACTGAGGGTGAAAGGAAAATGAATTCATGGAAACTTTCCCAGGTTGGTGGGTGAGACCCAATCACCCACTTCCCTGAAGCACCATGTGCGGAATCATGCCCATTTCTGAAAGCTCTTCCTCACGGGCCGGCTCCTCAAAGACACGACTGCAAAGAAAACACTACTTGAGACTCAGCCGAAGGCGTCCAGCCAGCCTGAAACATTGGTGAGGCATTTGTGGTTCCCTGTTGGGAATGTGCAATAATGTGTCATTCTGAGTCAGAAGGCCACTTCCTAAGGGCAGAGGGGCAGTTGGCCTGTGTCCCATGCACTGAATCATAAAATGAGAAGGCCTAATAAAGATGAAACTGTGAGCATGCCTTCCCTCTGCGCTGGCAGCTTCAATGTTCAACACATATTTATTTATTGGGCCAGGTTAGGCCTCTGAAAAAATGTCTGTGAAACCTCAAGGAGTTCACAGGCTAGAATCTCCCCTGTGAGGCAAGCAGGCACCCAGGGCTCTGCCCAGGCTGGGCTGTAGGCTGGGGCTGGGGCTGGGGTTGGGCGTGCCTTGGACTGACTTCCAGGCACTGGCCTTGGAACAGAAGGACCCCAAACCTTTGTGCTTGGAGAGAGGAGATTCAGGAAGCAGGCTTGTAGTGTCAGATCTAAGGGCTTGGGCGTGAGAGTGAAGGAGCTTCCTAATGGCAGGGACCACATTTGCATTTTCTATCCGTGTTCTCACAGTGCATCTGATTCACCGAAAGGTAAGCTCACCCATTGCTTATCTCTAACAATCCTCTCCCTCGCCCATACGCAATGTGTGGTGATATCTCTGAACACATAGTAATATTTTGGACCAACTGTTTGAACACAGTCTGCGGAACTTGTAGTTATTCCACTTGGAGTGCTTCTTCACGCACTGTTCGCTTTCTGTATGGCATTTTAAACCAGCTGGACACATGCACCTGTGTTGCAGAGCAAGGGCAACCATAGGCTCTGGAGTTAGATTGTCTGTCCCATCTGTAAACTGGGCCCATCAGAAGTGGAATAAAGCATGTAAAGCATTTAAAACAGTACCTTGTCTATGTTAAGTGCCCCATAATGATAATTAAATATTCATGAATGATTAACTAGGTTATTTATCAATAAATGTGAGCCAGTACGATCACTCAGGTATCTGAAGCACATTCCAAAAACCTCCCTTGCATGGAGAGTCCCAAATGAACTTTGCCCTGCACTTTCTTTGTGGTCTGGTGTTAGTACTTTGTCTACAATGGATGTGGCTTTCAGCTCTTGCAAATACTGGCTTGGCCCGTACCTCTAACTTTTGCACTCCAGATGGCTTCAGGTAAGCCCTCAGCTCTCACTTGGCTGTTGAACCTTCACTCTATCCCTGGTGCCCTGGTCAGCCCTCTGTCCAGGTAAGGTCCATTTAGCGGTGCACTGGGAATGGATTGCAGCAACTCATAATAGCCAGTTATTAAAAGTTGCAGGACTTTTGCAAGCTGGTTGTTAAACACAGGAACAAATAAAAGTCAAGTTACATCAACTTGCAATCAAAGAAATGATATTTAAAGCGGTTAATAACTACTCAAAATTCATTATTTCCAAATTATTTTATTACCTTTTACTATGATCTATACTCTTGAGGTTATTACATCTATTGTAACTGTATGGGGGAAGTACTGTGGAATGGTACGCTATTGTGCATCTTTCCCCAATTCTCTGTTCTGTGATGCCATGTTGGTAGCTTGAAATTGGTCACAGTGGGAATATTTGCACCATGGAAATTGGCAAGAGCTACAAATTAGGGCTTCTTTTCCCCTGGAGAACTGGTTGTTAAACTTTGACCAGCACACCACTGTGGCCGGCCCACCCGCTGACATAACAGTTATAGCACTGTCTGCCATTGCTGGTATATCAGTTGTGTCCCTCACTGCTGTGTGACCAGGTTGAGGGTGGAGACCAATATCCATTCATTTTTGGTACATATTCTCCCTTGCCCCATGCTGGCCTGTCCCTAGCTGATTTACAGAATGAAGACTTGAATGTGAGTTTATGAAAAGGTGGCCTCTGATAACATCTGCTACCTTTTCCTGGCCTTTTTCCTGGATCTCTCAGGGTGACAGGTGGAGAGAGGGTAAATGGCAGTAAAGGCTGTAATTCCATCTTCACCATTGTAACTGGGGGAAGCAGTTCTCAGTTGGGATGGAGTTGTTCAGGACACTTCGTGCCTAATTGCCTGTACCAGCCGTGGGCAAACTACGGCCCGCGGGCCGGATCCAGCCCGTTTGAAATGAATAAAACTATTGAAATAAAAGACCGTACCCCTTTATGTAATGATGTTTACTTTGAATTTATATTAGTTCACACAAACACTCCATCCATGCTTTTGTTCCGGCCCTCCGGTCCAGTTTAAGAACCCATTGTGGCCCTCGAGTCAAAAAGTTTGCCCACCCCTGGCCTGTACCAACACATCTTGTGCCAGGCAGTTTCTATCAGCAGTAATTATTTTTTCAAAATGGAATTGTGTTTGTGTGTGTCTGGCAGTTATATAGATAGGAAGGAGGTTCACTTTGTTGGACTGTAGGAGGGAGAAGGTAAGTGGTAAGAGGTGGCTGTTTAAATATTATTTAAAGACACAAACCTAGTGCAAACTTAGAAGCATTTTTGGTGATCAGAAATTAGGTAAACATCTGCACTCAAGACCTTTGCCTTGAACTTGGTGCTTGCATTGGAATGTCTAAATAGTGAACACCAGCTCCTTGTAACTGGGAATTATTGGGGAGCCTAGGAAATAACATACAGCCCTGGGCTTGGTGCATTCGGAAATTTCATATAATGATAACTAGTTAACACTTTTCAAAGGGTCCTAGGAAACAGCCCATATGAACCTTTACATTTAAAATTCAGTTTCACACATTTTATAATTAAACTGCCTTCCAAGTGACTTATAACCAGGGATTTCTTTCCTTCCCTAATAGACTGACTTGGCACCTTTTAGGACTTGGCTGTTAACCTGGGTGTCTGCCTTTTGGGAATAATCCTGAGTTCAGGAGAATAAAAAGCCGTTGCTTGTGCTTATGCAAAAGCACAATCTCACATGGGAGCCTGGCTTCCTCACTCCCCAGTAACCTGAAACACGTCTTTAGGTACATCTGTTAGGACTGTCACGGGCTAAGGTTTCTGACTCACTCAGGAACGCAGTACCAGAGAGGCAGCCACTCTTCAGGTGAAAAGCTGTCTTGTAGCGTGCAGTTTGGGACAGCTGGGATCTGTAAGGCAATCATTCTGAATTTGTTTAAAAAAACTGCCTCAATCAACATGTTGGTGGTGTTTTTTCCTAAAACAGTCATTTTAATCATGTGACTACCAGACTGTAGACGACACACTTCCTATGTCTGAGATCTCCTCACTCAGTCACAGTTAGGCACTAAAATACCTTAATGAAAATTAATGAACATTTACTGTTATTTCTACTCAAAATAATCATAATGCTGGCTAACACTTCTGGGAATACTGCTGTAAACCAGGCATACTCTCAGGACTTAATATGTACCATCTCATCCAGTCCTAATGAGCTGGGGGCTATTGTCACCACCCCCACTTACCAGGGAAGAAAATAGAGGCTGAGCGAGGTTACATAACTTGCTTAACACCGCAGAGCTACTAAGTAGCTGAGCCAATCTTTGAACTTGGAGCAGGGCAGGTGGATCTGGCAGGGGAAATGGGAGACATCCAGCAAAGACACGTTGCTTAAAGAAAACAGGTGCCATTTAGGGAGACTTTTGTTCCAGTTCTATGTATATATATTTGCACATATTGGGTTAACATGTAAAATGTATTTCTTACTGTGGGCAACAGTAAAAATAAAAGTTTGAAGAGCATTTAGAGGGAAAAGGGACTCATAGGGATGAGGGATGTTCAAGTAGGGAAGTGGTCAGGTGAGGTGACTAGATCAGATCTTTGACTTAGGGCCATCAGTTCTGACTGCTTTGAACAAGTGGGTTGGGGAGTGTGTGGATGGGGCCAAGAGCAGGCAGGTGAGTTCTGGCTGTGGTTGTCCAAGTGCTGGCTGATTTCCTTCCAGCCATGGAAAGAGTGTCCATTGCCCATTTAAAAAAATCTGGCCTATTCTGTTCTACTGAGGCAGGATGGCATGGGCAGTGTGATCTTGAACTCTGGCTAGGTGTTCCTGAGCAAGGTCTCTAACTTCTGTCTGCCTCAGTTTCCTCATCTGTATAATGGGGATAATAATAGTACCAGCCCCGTGGGTTTGTTGTGAGTCATCAGTTAATTTAAGCCCCTAGATCAGGACTCAATATAATACATAATTATTATATACTAGAGGCCTGGTGCATGGAATTCATGCACTCGGGGTATGGGTTGGGGGGTGGTGTCCCTCAGCCCAGCCTGCACTGTCTCGCAGTCTGGGAGCCCTCAGAGGATGTCTGACTGACAGGGGGCCTAAGCCAGCAGTTGGACGTCCTTAGCACTGCCGTGGAGGCGGGAGAGGCTCCTGCCACCGCTACTGTGCTTGCCAGCCGTGAGCCTGGCTTCTGGCTAAGCGGTGCTCCCCCTGTGGGAGCACACTGACCACCAGGGTGAAGCTCCTGCACTGAGCGTCTGCCCCCTGGTGGCCAGTGCTTGTCATAGCGACCAGTTGTTCCACCGTTCAGTAGATTTGCATATTAGCCTTTTATCATATAGGATAAGTATATATGTAAATATATACATACTGTCTAATATAATTTTGAGATTGACATAAATATGGCAATGTTACAATTATGGATTCAGTTAATCATTTTCCATTCAGGAATTGTTTACGAATACCCATTGTGTGCTTACAACTTGAGATACAGGCCAGCAGGGGAGGCAAAGAGTGATGCTATGAAGATAATAAACATAAACTAATTCTGGGAACCCTGACATTTACTTAGGGCGATGTCCCCACTAGATTATTAGCTCCAGGAGAACATGAATTTTTGTCTTTTATTTTCACTCACTGCTGTATTTTTAGCAATCAAAGCAGTGACTGGCACATGGTGCATATTTATGGGACAATAAATACAGTGGGGCCTTTACTTACAAGTGTCCCAACTAACGAGTTTTTCGAGATACGAGCCGTCTCTCGGCCGATTTTTTGCTTTGAGTTGCGAGCTAAAATTCGGGTTACGAGACAGCTTCAGATACCCCACCACTAGTTGGCGAAGCGAACGTCACAGTGAACACCACAACATCAGCCCAGCATCACGTGTCTCACTCGTTCACTTTATGATTTGACATATGAGTAATTTGAGTTACGAGCTCTGTCACAGAATGAATTAAACTCGTAAGTCAAGGCCCCACTGTATTTATTGTTAGGTAAATATGCTAGCCACTATTTTAAATCTATAATAATAAAACTGTAATATGCTAATTAGACCAGCTGTCCTTCCAGACGACCTTTTGGACGAAGCTGGGGCAGGGAGGGAAGCCGGTGCCAGCAGCCAGAGGAAGGAAGGCCTACTCTTGCACGAATTTTGTGCATCGGGCCTCTAGTAGATTTATATGTAGGAAAGCACCTAACTTCACAATAATCCAACGAGGTACAACTTTATATGCACATTTTAACAATGAGATAGATAAACCCCAAAGTCACTCACTAGTAAGATGTAAAGCTGGTATTTGAACCTTAAGCAGGATTTGAACCTGATGTCTACTGTCCCTGCTCTTAACCACTTTGCTATGCAAAAAAGACAGTACATCAAAGACCTGCCGATGTTCCCATGGCATCCCCTACGGGGCACCACTGATGCACAGAGAAGGTCCTCTGTGTGGATCTGAGCTACTGAGATTGATTGGGCAGGATCCTGACACCATTCCACCCTGGATTGTCTGCTTTACAGGAAACTCCTAGACAGAGTAAACATCCCAGGACCATCTTTATCTACACACCTTCTTTTCAAAGCACTTCAACCAACCAAACAATTTATTAGGCATTTATGATGTGCTGGGAGCTGTGCTAAGAGCTGTGGGGGAGATGGAAGAATGAGATCAAGTTTGCGCTTTCAGATCCCACCGACGCTGTCTGAGGAGGAGGGAGCTCTGCACAGGGAGGGTCACTGCGGACACGGGTATTTGGGATGCGTTGTAGGTGGAGCGGCCATGGCTACTCGGTGGCCGGCGAGGGTCTGAGACAGAGCTCGGAGTCACAGATCTCCAAAGCGCCATAATGCAAAAGGGCCTGCTCTACGTGACTCTACCAAGAACCCAATGGAATCTGCCTATTTTTTCCCTAGGTTTTGGGTAAGACTTAGAATTGGAAAAGTGGGAAGAGAGCCTCAGGGGAAGGAGAAGGCTTTAGGATCGAGCAGCATGTGGTACCTGGCAGGGGATAGTTCCTGATGGAGAAGTGGATTTCCTGGATAGTAATAAGTGTGAGCTAATGTGTCTGCTAAGCTGCGCGCTTTCGAAAAGCAACTATTACGGATGTTTCCCCTCCTTATTACACACACGAATTTGCCCGCCAAAGTAACAAGTCCCGAAGGCTGACATCTGCTGGGAAACTGGATCCACTGGGCCATTTTCTGCTGGGAAGTTCATTGAGTTTGTCCTGTGCTGTGGAGAGGGCCCAGTAGCCCTGCCTGTCCTCGATTCCTTGTGTTTTCCTAAACAAAGGAGACCGCTCTGTTCCTCTGTTCGCCTCTCCTTAATCAAGAAGCTTCTTTTGCCTCTGGCCCCAGGTCTGTACTTCGCTGGGCGTAGGACTCTAGAGGAGTCTTCTCCCCTCCTGAGCCCTGGGGCGCCCCGGCTATGCAGAGAACAAGCTGCTAAGTGGCTTGTTTTGGTCCATGGAGCCGACCCACCAGTCATCAGCTTCCATGATTGATGTGGGTTCCCTGCTCTGGGTTATGTGAACTCAGGGGTGTTTTCAAGGGAAAATTTTGGTCATAGGCAAAGCCTAGCCAGATTTGAGATGTGTGAAAAACGCATCACAAAGGGAAATAGACTCGAAGTTTCTCTACAAGGGAACCATTTCACCCTGTGTTTAAGGAGTGCGAGAAACACACAGACATGCACCTCTGTCTCTTGTCCCTGCTGGAGAGTGACTGAGCGTGTGTGAGCATGTGTGACCGAAAGCATGTGCTTGAGTATGTAGTGTGTGAGTATGTAGTGTGTCTGGGCACATGTATTAAAGAGAGGAGAGAGAGAGAGAGAGAGAGAGAGAGAGAGAGAGAGAGAGAGAGAGAGACGTGCTCGGGGAAGGCAGGGATATTAATCATGCTAAGAGCAATCTGGCCCCATGGGAATTTATAAGGATCTTGACTAAAATCAATGGGAAGTTTTATGAGACAATTTTCTTCTTGCTGGCTCTGGGGATTGTTTGAACTCTCATCGAGCTTCAGGCAGTGCTGCCTCAGAGCCCCCTGGACCTCACACCTGTGCATGAGACAATGCGTATTTTCCACGTTAGCAGCTCGCAGCTGACTCATCTCTAAGGGCTGCTGCGAAGGGGGCCCCTGACCTCCCGATAGCCTGCTCTCTACTCGGAGCAAAGCCTCTCACCGAGGTCAGGAGGTGAGTGAGGAGGACAGGCGTCGAGAGGGTGGGTGGTCAGTGCCTTGGTGGTGTCCTGATACTGCTCACAGGCCTCAGGTAGCTTCAGGTGGTCCCACTGGTTTAGAATAGAGTCCAGATACGATGGCTGGCTCCCATCTACGTTTTCCTACTGTTTCCAACCAGAGCATCCTTCACTCCGGTCTAGAACAGGCTGTGCTTTCATGGTTCTGGGCCCCTGCTGATGTCATTCCCTCCGCCTGGAAGCCTGCTTCTTCCCAATCTCTCAGCCTGACACGGATCTTCTCATTTACACAGGATCAAGCATGAGCAATTTCACATTTCCATCCAGAAAAGTACACAGATTGCTTACCAGAACCTCAGATGCCCATCATCCAGCTTTAAGAGATGTTTTTTTTGCCAAGGCCTCATTTCTGTCCCCCTCCCCAGAGGTAAGCACCATGGTAAAGGCAGTATGCAATCATTCCCTATACACTTTAACTGTGTATCCACAAATAATATATTTCACTAGAGGCCTGGTATCGGGGATCAGGTCTAAACCGGCAGTCGGAATCCCTCTCATAATCCTGGACTTCTGGCTCCTAATAGCTCACCTGCCTGCCTGCCTGCCTGGTTGCCCCCAACTGCACCCCCCCATCTGGCCTGATCACCCCTAACTGCCCCCCCACCCCGCTGGCCTGGTTGCCTCTTACTGCCCCCCCCCCCCCGCCAGCCTGGTAGCCCCCAACTACCCCCCTCTGCCAGCTGGTTGCCCCTAACTGCCCCCCCTCCCCCGCCCCGTTGGCCTGGTCGCCACACGCAGCTTGCTTGTTCAGTTGTTTGGTCATCCTTCACTAAGGCCCCTGCTGGCCTGGTCACCCTACACAGCCTGCTTGTTCAGTCATTTGGCCATCCCTCACTAACCCCCCTGTTGGCCTGGTCGCCCCATGCAGCCTGCTTGTTCAGTCATTTGGTCATCCCTCACTAACCCCCCTGTTGGCCTGGTCGCCCCATGCAGCCTGCTTGTTCAGTCATTTGGTCATCCCTCACTAACCCCCCTGCCAACCTGGTCATAGGCAGCCATCTTGTGAGGGCGTGAGGGTTAATTTTCATATTGCCTCTTTATTATATAGGATGTGGTTTTATATTGTGCATAATTGTATTAATCTGCCCACATCCTTCGGTGAGCCGAGGAACATGCATCAGGAATTCCACTTGTAATTGTCATGGTAAGGAAAGATCTCACCTGTGGCAAAAGCATGTACAGAGATAGTCAATCTAATAGAGCAAAAGTGATAACAGCTTAATTGTCCCTAAGTAGGCAAAGAAAACTATGTGTGGTTTAATTAGATGAAATAGTATTTAGTAGTTCAAATAAATATAATATACATGCATATAAACATACTGTTAGGTTTTTAAAAAAGGCCTGTTGGAGAACTGTCTGCTCATTATTCATGGCTAGGTTGAAAATGCAACCTTTCTCTTTATTGAAGCATTCTCTGAAAAATCCCATCCAATGAAATGAATTGAGCTTTCTCACCCCATAGAACTGTATTTTTAACTCTGTTTGTTTAAGGTTGACTTCTTCCCTTCACTCTCCATCGCATGTACATTGTGAACCACTTAAATGCAGAAATCGGGTCTTAGTCATCTGTGCAGCCCCAGGGTCCCAGCCCGAGAGCTTGCTTACCGTCGGTACTCAGCACATAGTTGTGCAGAGAGGCAAATGCACATGGATGTGTTTCCAGATACTCTCACATATTTCATGACTTTCTCACGTCATGAGATCTTTATTTTCTCTGCGTTTCTGATAAAGAGTCCAACTAGTACATTATATCAAATGACTTGCCCTCGGCCACTGAGAACAATGATGGACGAGATTCCAGGTGCCATCTCTCTGGCACTAAACTGCCTTGCATTAGACATCAAGAAAGTGAGATGATTTAAATTTTATGTCACCTGCTTGATGTTTTGGGAAGAGATGGCAGAAAACTTTCTTGGAATCAGGAGAGCATATACAAGAGACCATTAGAAATAGAATAAAATACAGATCCCAGAGGGGGAGACTGATTTCATTTTAACTCAGCATAATTGAGTAAATAAATTTGAATATTTGTAATGTGCCGAGCAATTGCTTAAGCTCACCCAGGAAGAGCAAGTGGGGAAATCACTGAGGAAATGTCTAGTAGAGCATTGGCACAGAGTAGGTTTCAATAAAGGTCAGTTCCTTTTTCTTTTTGAAGGGCTGAGTCAGGACTAGACCCCATATCTCCAGTATTCTTTCGGCCCAGTCAGGGTCATCCAGAGGTCAAGCTGGACAGTGAATCTGTGGGAGATCATGCCTGTACGCCTCGCTGGTAAAAACTGACACCACGAATATTTCCGACAGCTCTTTTGCTCCCTCACTTCAGCCCCCTTCTCATTTTATGCTCACATGGCCATTACTTTCTATTAGCATACTAATAAATGTTTATGAGATTATACTGTATAAACTATAAACTTTTACATATTATTCATTAACCTCGCACATTGGATTGGAGGCTCCTGAACATTTACTGACTTGTAAACCAGGAGAGTGGCGTAGAGGGAGCCATGTCTGCTAAACAGGTCTTACTCTGCTCTGCCTGCAGGAAGTGTGCATCGTCATTTGGACAGCCTGGTACTTAAGGACAGCAGACCTGGCCTTGCCTCTTCCCACCTGGGACTTTTTCAACCGCTCAAAGGCCAGTTTCTTTGTTTGCAAAATGGGCATAATAAGAGTACCTATCGATGGGGTGCTTAGCACAAGGTAGTTACCCAATAAACATAAATTGAATAAAATGGAACCAGTGCAGAACCAATGAGAGGAAATGGCAGGGAGTCAGAGAGTTCTATTTGTTAATGACGAAAAGACTGATGAGAGGGATTTCCAAGAGTGGGCAGCCTGCACTCCAGTGTGGTAAGCAAGGTGTTCTCGCTAGAGATGTGCAAGGAGAAGCTGGATGAAGCAATGTCTGCATGGGGTGGGAGGGTGTACTACATACGGTTTCTTCTATTCCAAGACCCCTGGATTCTAGGACTGTGCTTTTTCAAGGCCGGAGAGACCACGAATGGGGGAGTTCCAGTTTTAACTTAGGCACTGACTAGTTTTACAATTTAGTCTAGATTCAAGGCACTTACATTCTCTGTTCTTTTATCTGTAAAATTGCCACACAAATTCAACGTGGTGATTAGAAGAGAGTGACTAAGAAAGCACTTTTAATAAGGTTGATCTATAATAATTTAGTTAGTCTCACCATCTTTGGTGTTCAAAGTTGAAGAGGCCTGCATTCACCGGGAACGCTGCAAAAGCATCATGGGAAGAACCCAAATCTGGGGTTCAGAGACAGATGCAATTAAGTCATGTGACTGGGTTTGAGTATTTCCACCCCTTGCATCCTAAGTAACTGATCTCAGGTATGTAGCACGAGGCTAATGAATCTGCTGTGCCAACATCACTGGGGTGTCCTGAGAATCAGATAAGAAAGTAGATGTGATTAGTGAGTTGTAAACACAGAAGGGCCATGAGATGAAGGGTACACTTAGAACACCTCACCGTACTGTAAATCCATTATGTTCTCATTTCCTACCCCACCAGGCTATGGGACATTTAAGTGCAAAGCTGTCTTTCCGATCTTTATATTTGGCCGTGCCCAGCAAAGTGAACCCATGGATTCCACACACGTTTATGAAGTGCCTGCTATGGGTCAGGCACATTGGTAAGTGTTGGAGTGAGAGAGGAAAAGGATATGGTCTCTGCCCTTGAGAGACTTGCATTCTGATAGAGGACTGAACGACAGACATATCCAGAAATAAACGCAAAGGGAACTCTTTCTGAGATTTAGCTGTAAAGGGGCCATCCTGTTTGGGAACGTTCCCACCCCCCGGGCAAGGAAAGCTTCCTTTCCTCTCTGCTGTCCTACAGTGAGCGTCTAAGTTGTTGATGGCCACCTTTCTTGAGAGCCAGGCAGTTGTTGGCTTTGGGTCTTTCCCTGCCCTTGGATACATTCCGATGGAGTGAATAATGGCAATTCATTCTTGGGGTCCACTCACATGGCCGGAGGCAAAGAATGGTGAAGTGATTTAAAGCTTATAGAAACGGTTAAGTCCCCAGCAGCTAGAAGGTACTTTCCAAGGAGGAAGAGCGGATGCCACTTATAAATACAATTACTATTGATTACTGTCAGATTCTTTTATCTGATTTCTGCCCATTAGGCCCTTTCTTTTGCTGGAAGCTCTCTCTCTTTCCCTCTGCTTCATATTGCCTCCAGAAGTGCCTCTTAAAGGAGTGCTGCGGAATCCTGGTGATCCCTGAATAGCTCGGAGGTGTTATGAGAGCATTCGGAAGAATACTTCAAAGCTTGACAATAAATAACAATTTTATGATTATGACATAAGTGGAAAGAAGGGCCATGTCTCTTTAGTGCTCCATCTCAGAGCAGGAGCTACAACAGCAAAGTCAGCCAATCTCTATGCAGCTGCTTAGCAACCGGAGGCTTTGAGTGGTGCCCCATTGTGAAGTGTGTGTGAGGGACACCTGTCGCCTTTGCACCCAGAGCATCGTCCCTCCATTCCTGGTAACAGTACTCCATGTCTGCTTGGGGAGAACTATCCTCCCTCATTGTCAACCCTGTACTTTGGGACGCCCCAGGGGTGGAGCACTCAATGTAGGCATCAATCAAATACAAATCCCATCTTCTGGTCACCAGGATGGGCACATGATCCAGTTAAGTCCAACGAGAAAGTACTAGGCTTATGAAAAAACCCACCACAGAGACAATGTTGGGTGGTGTGATGGGTGTCTGAAGCTGCTAGTGGCAGAGAAGGGGCTGCGCTGTGAGCATGAACCATAGCAGGAGGAGCAGAGTCCAGATCTGCAACCTGGTGGTAGCAGCTGAGCCTGACTCAAGCTGTGTCTGAAGCCAAATCTGCTCATAGGCTTTACAGGACATCTGTTTTTTTCTAGCTTAAGCCAGTTTAGGTTGGATTTTTTTTCTGCCATTTGCATCTAAAATGGTCCTAAGGTGGTATAGTGTGATAGTTTACTGCATTTTAGCCACTTATTTGGCTAAATAATAATATAATAAATTATTGTATGTAATTGTGGCGAGCCGGTATGGCCATGGCATACTCAGCCCCATGTTGGGCACCTTATGTGCCGAGCCAGCTCAGCCAGGTTTGGTGAGCCTGAGTGGGGGCGGTGAAGGATGGAGAAAAGACAGACAAGAGAAGAAAGGTGGGTCTGGGTGGGATGGTGTCCTCTCTGATGTTGAGCCTCTCTGATGGAGAGCTAGCGACAGCGCCACGGACTACAAGCCGTGTCTTTATTTTCTAGCCAGATTCCACAAGGCAAAGTAAGGGCGTGGTCAAGATGTCTACAGCATTCTCGTGGGTTTCAATCCTACTCAATTACATGCACCTGAACTCTATCAAGCCCACATCACCCAGGCACGTGGGGCCATGTGTTCGGACCATAGGTTCAAGCTTACAAGTATAGCTGTTGGCTATACTTGTGCTGGGAGGGCTCTGCCCTCCAAGCTGGGACTTGCATGTGGCAGTGAGAGGACTGTGTCCTCTTATTAGTCCGAGGCTTGAACCTGTCCAAACACTGTAGCCGCTCTCCGCATTTAATTATCATGGAAGGGTCGGAGATAACTTTTATAATCTTGTTTTATAAGTGAGGAAACCGAGTCTCAGAGAGCACAAGTGACTCTCCTGGAGGAATAAGCTTGTAAGTGATTGGGACTGGCCAGGAACCTAGGGCTTCTGACCACAGTGATGGCTAAGATATATTTTCCTCAAACCAGCTACTTATGGAAAGCAAATGTAAAAGGAATGCAAAGGGAACCACAGCTCATGCTGATGACCACAAGTTGTTATTTGCTGGGAAGTTTGATCCAAAAATACATGGTTACATTCAAAATTGAAAGACATTCAACCACCTTTCCTATGGCCATTGCCTGGGTCCATCAGGCCTTCATCATCTCTCACTAAGTTTATTCCAGCACATTTTTAGGTAGTCTCTCTGCCTCCAGTTTCATTCCCCTACTATGCATCATCTACCCTGTGACGGAATCATTTTTCTAAATGCAAATCAGATTACAGCATTGCTTGCTTACAACCCTTCAGTAACTCCCAGAGCTTTTAAGGAAAAGGACGAATTCAGCTTTGCACACAAGATATTTTATGATCTGACTCTTGTGAGTCTCTAGCTTCATCTGTCCCATTTCTCTAGTCATACTGAGTGAACTTTGGTTCTGCACATGCTGATTCATTGCTCTGCCTTTGTATCCACCCTTTTCACTGGGTGGAACTCATGTCTTTTCTGGGTTTTTTGTTTTTGTTTTTGTTTTTTTGGTCTGGCAAACCCTTCCTTAGCCTCAAAATTACCGTCATCCACCAGATGTTGTTTCCTCTGAGAAGCCTTTTGTGATCCATCAGACTGACTTGGATGTTTCTTCTCTGTGCCCCTCCCTGCACTCTGGACATATCTCTCTCATCACACTTCTACCCCACACAGTACATGCCACTATCTCCCATAGACTGTGGGAAACATTTGTGCCCTATTCAGTTTTACAGACTGCCTGGCACATAACATCAGTAAATGTTTGTTGCGTGCATATCAAGAAGGAAAGAATATATGGAGGAAAATATAGAAGAAGAGATGAGTAATTATTTAATACTTTTCTCTAAGATATACTGATGGTATACATTTTATTTTATTTTATTTTATTTTTTTTTTATTTTTTTTTCTCTTTTTTTTATTTATTTATTTTTTTTATTGTCTTTTTTTTTAATTAAATCTTTATTGTTCAGATTATTACATTTGTTCCTCTTTTTCCCCCCCATAACTCCCCTCCTCCCAGTTCCCGCCCCACCATCCGCCCTCACTCCCCACCCACTGTCCTCATCCATAGGTGCACGATTTTAGTCCAGTCTCTTCCCGCATCCCCCACACCCCTTTCCCCCCCAAGAATAGTCAGTCCATTCCCTTTCTATGTCCCTGATTCTATTATAATCAACAGTTCATTCTGTTCATCGGATTATTTATTCACTTGATTCTTAGATTCACTTGTTGATAGATGCATATTTGTTGTTCATAATTTGTATCTTTACCCTTTTCTTCCTCTTCCTCTTCTTAAAGGATACCTTTCAGCATTTCATATAATCCTGGTTTGGTGGTGATGAACTCCTTCAGCTTTTCCTTATCTGTGAAGCTCTTTATCTGACCTTCAATTCTGAATGATAGCTTTGCTGGATAAAGTAATCTTGGTTGTAGGTTCTTGGTATTCATCACTTTGAATATTTCTTGCCACTCCCTTCTGGCCTGCAAAGTTTCTGTTGAGAAATCAGCTGACAGTCGTATGGGTATTCCCTTGTAGGTAACTGAGTTTCTTTCTCTTGCTGTTTTTAAGATTCTCTCTTTATCTTTTGCTCTTGGCATTTTAATGATGATGTGTCTTGGTGTGGTCCTCTTTGGATTCCTTTTGTTTGGGGTTCTCCGAGCTTCTTGGACCTGTAAGTCCATTTCTTTCACCAGGTGAGGGAAGTTTTCTGTCATTATTTCTTCAAATAGGTTTTCAATATCTTGCTCTCTCTCATCTTCTGGCACCCCTATAATTCTGATGTTGGTACGCCTGAAGCTGTCCCAGAGGCTCCTTACACTATCCTCGCATTTTTGGATTCTTTTTTCATTTTGCTTTTCCGGTTGGGTGTTTTTTGCTTCCTCGCATTTCAAATCATTGACTTGATTCTTGCGCTCCTCTGTTCTGCTGTCGGGAGTCTGTATAATATTCTTTATTTCAGTCAGTGTATGCTTAATTTCTAGTTGGTTCCCCAATATAACATCGAGGGTCTCATTAGTTTTCTTGTAGATCTCATTAAGTTTATCGGCGGCTTCTAAACAGTTCTTGAGAGACCTTAAAAGTGTGGTTCTGAACTCTATATCTTCCATTGACAATTTTGTCCTGTTTCTTTGTCTCCGCATTTTGTTATGCTTCCTTGGTGCACCCCCTAGTGGTCTTTGTGCGCAGTCTTATAAACCTTGATTGTTGTAGCTAATTCCAGGGAGGGTTTGACCTCCAGGCCAAGTGGCTATGAGAATCAGCTGTGTCAGCAGTGAGAGAACTTCTGTCCTCTAGGGAGGTGCTAATGTAGCCTTTGCCTGAGGCTATCCGGCAAATGCCTCTGTGCAGGGCTTGGGCAGGGCGGGTCGCACAGGATCAACAGGGTGGGCCGGAGAGAGCAGTGATGGCGGCTCTCAGTCCTGTCCCCAGGGGCTCTGCCTCTCTGAGTCCCAGCACCCGCTGCAAAGCTCGGAGAGAAAGCTGCACTCGCTCTGACCGAAGCTAGGCAGTCCCGCTTCTCCCGTTTGAGTCTGGGTCCCTAAAGACTCGCCCGGATCTGGAGCTCAGAGTCTGCGACTCCCTCCTGATTGAAAACGCCAACCGCGCCCTCCGCCGCCAGCCCACTCCTCGCGCGCACTCCGCACCTCAGAATTTGACTTCAGCACTGCGCCTCCTCTGAGTGTCCGTATGCGTTTCTCTTTCCTCCTAGTTGTAGGACTTCCACTCAGCCAGCGTTCCAGTGGTTTTGGGTGATGTCCGTTCCGTCTTTTAGTTTCACTTTTGAAATAGTTGTTCAAAGCAGCAAACTCCGGCGTTAACCTATGCCGCCATCTTGGTTCCTATATCCCTGATGGTATACATTTTAAAGTTAAATTTAGATAATATGTTCTTCATGGCTTTAATAGTTGTATCAATTGCTTTGTTTTGTTTTGGTTGTATGCGTTTTTTTAAAAAAGAAAAATTTCATGATGTTTTCAGTTAAATAAACAATGTTTATTTTTCTGAGATCTCAGGAACACTTAGAAAACATTGCATGATGAGGTGAGGGAAGGAGTGGTGAGGGTTTTGTGGAGGGGGAGAGGGATCAGGAAGCTGAGAGCCGGGGTCTCCTGGTCCCATTACTAGCTGAAAGCTTTGGCGGGATGAAAATGATTTATGTTAGGGATCTCAGCAGCTAACTCCAGTATCCAGGGATGGAAACATTTTGCTTCCAAGCATGCTAAGTTTGGGATCTTGTGCTTACTGAGTCTGACAGTTGATAAAGGATCTTGTCCCCAAGGAACTTGTCTTAAGTTTAACCCTGAAAACGTCCAGGGGGAATGGCATGTGTTCCTTGGGTTTCTGCGTCTCTTTCTAATTATGTTGCTTACCTGCTGTTTCCTGTGAGTATTAAATGTGCTCATGCTGAGCAGGAATTTTCCACATCAGGCCTCTTATGCTACAAGACTGAGCCTTCATCATTAACTCCCACCTATTCATAGAAAGCTTAGCGTCCATCTCTTATTTAAGAAATTGATTCCTCACAAAAGGCACTTTATACTGGGCCCAAAGTGTGAAAGGAGTTTTGGGCTGGTTGGTTTCTGATGGGTTACCTTAAGTGAACCATCCACCCACCCATGCAACGTCCATCATCCATTCATCCATCCATCCCATAACCATTTTCTGAAATCTTACACTGTTCCATGTTTTCTGTAGGAACAATAGATGACATACCTAGAGCAGAGTGGGTAAGAATATGGGGCAGAATAGTCTTCCTGGAGGTGTAGATGCCTAAGATGAACAGGAGTTAGCTAGTTAGCTGTGCTGGTGGGTAGAGGTTGGGGGATGGTTGTTCCATATTGAAGTAAAAACTTGGGCAATTGCACAGAAATACAAGAGAGCATGATGAGTTTCAGGCACTGCAAGATAGAAGGTCACATACTTATTGAGCACCTTTCTTGTGCCAGGTGCTGTACTGGGATCTTCAAGAATGAGATTTGCTGCATAATTACCACAGTGAAGGCCTAATGATATTTACAAAGTATTACTCTTAATGGAAGATTTAATAAATAAGTTAGATGCAGATGGCAGAGGCAATGGAAAAGCATGAGAGAGGGGAAGTAAATTTTATTTATTGACAATACATGCTAGAAGCATTACATTAAAATCCTCTGTGTTGTTCCATGTGCTGCTATAGGAACAATTCCCCATAGAGATCACAGATATAAAAAATGGAGTCTCTGAGAAGAACAGCAGGTATACACTGCCAGGTTCGGGAACTAAAACAATCCACAATTTTCCCACTGTGACCTCCTGTCTATCACCAAAAATGAGCTTCCCTTTGACTAATGGCTCCGAGGATCAGGGTCTGTCCTCTTTCCCCTCCAGCCTTGGAGACAGAGCTTAATCATGCAAATGATGGAGAGAGGGAATCCTTTCTGAAAAAGGGGCCCCTAGGAAGGGAGGCTAGAGGGAAAGTGGATATCAGGGAGTCATGTCAGTTCCATGCTTTGGGCCAACTTTAACCATCATCTAAGATCCATCCTAAATCCTCTGTCCTTTGATAAGCCTGCCCTGAAAACACCAGGCCTTTGTCCCTTGCTCTCAGAAGTTATTGTCTGTATATTATAATATATGTAGCAACTAATCATGTCTGGCCTTGTAGCAGCTCTTCTACTATTACCTTACATGATATTTCTCTCTGGCTTTGTAATTCATCTTTGTGTGTGTATGTTTTTTTCCTCCAATTCTATATAATAAAACCCTAATCGACCGAATGGTGGAATGACTGGTTGCTATGATGGGCACTGACCACCAGGGGGCAGACGCTCAATGGAGAAGCTGGGCTCATGGCTGGCGAGCTCAGTTGTGGTGGCGGGAGCCTCTCCCACCCCCGCAGCAGTGAGGACATCCCCCAAGGGGTCCCAGACTGTGAGAGGATGCAGGCCAGGCTGAGGGAACCCCCAGTGCATGAATGTCATGCATCGGGCCTCTAGTTCTTTTATAAACACCTTGAGGGCAGAGACTTTGTCATAATATATTTTAAATCTTTCCTTTATCTCCAATACTCAAGGCCTGATGCATGAATTCGTGCATGGGTGGGGTCTGGTGGGCCTGCCCTGATGGGGGCCCATCAGGCGGAGCCGGCTGTGGGGTCTAATGCTGGAAGCTATTATTATCTAATGATACTTTAAGGGTGACCAAAAGAAAACCCACAACAGAACTGTTTTGCATTTCACATGCCATGAGATGAAGTTGTTTATGTGTTGTTTGCAAACATATATCAAGATGGATGATGGCCCTTTAAGATTTTTGCATTCTTCCCGGGGCTCTGCCCTCAGTTTCCCAATATGATCTTCATGGCTGTTTGTTTAAAAGTTTTTCTGTTTTTGAATGTGCCTACCCTTCACTGTTGCTCCTGTCAGCCTGCGGGTCCTCTTTGCTGCCCCTTTTAAAGAGAGATTGAAAGCTCACCTAATCTGCAAGGCAACGCAATTTCACAAAATCCTCACCCAGCCTCTCTACATTCCTCAGCCAAGGGCTGCCATCCCATTAATGCTTAGGTAGCCTTTTTTGGCTAACTTGGAAGGTCCCCTGGGGCTGCGGCCCATGGAGGGAGAATTCCACACCTTGGCTGCAGTGTTAGCAGAGCTCTCTGGAGACACTGGATGGGGACAGAAGGGACTGATAATTATTTTCTTGTGCTTTCACGAAATGTACATGTACCAGGGACCAGGCAGTGATTTAGGGGTGTTGGGGGCTGATCAGGGGTGGGATTGGCTGGGGCAAGGGGCTGTGGGTGGTTTGCTGGCCGGCCCCACCCCCAATCGGGGTTGGGGGGCCTGCTTGGGGGGCAGGACTGAGTGGGGTGAAGGGCCCCAGTCGTTCTGGTCATTCCGGTTGTTCTGCCATTCAGTCGCTGGGCTTTTATTATATAGGATGTAGCACAGTGCTGGATAGTAAAGGCTCAATAAATACATATGTCTCAGCAGGAACAGCCTGATCTGATGGGAGGGGACAAAGGAGTGTTTGTTAGCAAAAGCCAGGAAAGGTTCAGCCCATGGAGCGTTACCCACAGAGGGTTGAAGGAACAAGCAAGGCCAAACTTGAGGGCTCTTGGGTCCCTATGTTCAGGCTAAAACAACTAACATGGAATCTCTAGAGAGGAGGATTTTGACAAAAATGCCATTAAATTCATAGCATGTCTCTTATGTGCCAGAGTCTGTGCTGTCTTTAATCCTTGCCACTGTCCTAGGTGAGTTTGAGAGAGAATTAATAAGTCACATGGTTTATAAGTGATTTAAGTGACACTGACATGTAAATGTGTCTCACTCTAAAGAGAAATAACACCTAAAACAAATGCCTCCTTCATAATACTGCCTAGTCTGTAGCATTATTCTCTAACTTCCAACAAACTAAATGGGCACCTGTATCTACCTCATTGCTGGTAAAACTCTTTGGAGGCCTCAGAACAGAGCTATAAACAGCAGAAAACTCATGACTCGACCCATATTGGACACAGTGCAGTGGCTTCTTCAATTTGATAAGATCAAGGGCCACTCTGCAATGTGCTTTGATGACAACTTCATCTGGCTCAGCAAGAGTCTACAACAGAAGAGGGCAGCTTTGGAGAGAACCGTGTCTTCTGTGTTTGCAGTGGGTTAGGTGAGAATGACCCCCAAGCAGAGGCCTTCGGAGGCCCTCAGGAGCTGGTGTCAGTAAGACTAAACTAATCCCATCCTTTTCGTTTATCGAATAGTTTATGTACTGTCTGCGCATATGTCTTGTTGAACCGAGATCAACAATTCTGTAGGATTCACAGGGTGGCATGTATGTTCCCATTTTGTAAACCAGGGGAAACAGACTCAGATGTAGTTACTTGATGTGCTCAAGGTCACAGAGTTAATTTGTGGCTGAGCTGGGATTGGATCTGGGCTGTTTGACTCCTAGTCCCAGGTACTTGAGCAAGTCAGTTAAATCAACTGAGTCAACAATTAAGCACTTACGGAGTGTGAGGCACATGGAATGTGGATGTGCTTTAGACTGGCTTCCCGTGCACAGAAACAGCAATGGCCTGAATAGCACTTGCTGTGTGCCAGACCCTTGCTCTAAATGCTTCACTTAGAGTGACTCATTTAATTCCCATAACAACTCTGTGAGGGACTATACTTACTATCTTCATTTTATGCATGAAGAAATGGAGGCATGAAGCAGTTAAATAGAGCTGGAGTTCAAGTATAGGCAGGCTAGGTCAGATACGTTTTACTTAGATCCTATACCACACTGCTTCTGGGCTCAGGAGGCGCCTGGGGAGAGAAGGGAGATGCTAAATGACAATAGATCAATACTGTTTGGGTTCGAATACTCGCTCTAGCACTTAAAGCTATTTGACCTTGGGCAAGTAACTTTATTTTTGTGTATTTCACTACGGTGGTTGTGAAAATTTAATAGGGGTGTGTGTGTGTGTGTCTGTGTGTGTAGAACTTGGAACAATGCTGGGACCTGCAGTTAGTATGACATGAGTGTATGTTATCATCATCATTCTAATGGGGCCTTGAAATGGACTAGTTTCCAGACTCATAGCATGGATAAGTGTTGTAAATTTTCAGAAGAAGGAGAACTTATTTTCATACTCATGAAACTTCCATGCTCACCCAGCCAGTTGGGTGCATGGCTTTGATTAGAACCCAGATATCCTCACTTCTAGATCTGCTCATTTTACTGTTCTGCCTCCAAGCAGTTCCTGTTTGAATCATTGTAGGCTAGCTAAATTAGGGACTATGTGTCCTCAGTCCACACTAGTATTGCCTCTTGTGGCACCAAGTCCAGTGTGAGTTCATACACTGCCTTTTCTCTACCATCCCTTTGGGAAGGATGCAACTGAGCAATGAATTTGGCAATGATGGGAAAGACTTTTCACAGAAACAAGGGGCTCAATAATCTATAACCAGTCTCTGGATAAAAACAACCAATGTCAGATGTCTACTTACTTTTCTCATTAATCTCCACAGTAACTGGATATATTCATTTTTATCTTTCTTTATACAAATAGAAAACTAAAGGCTTAATTTTTGGCATCTTCATTCTAGTAGCTTTCTCCAGTTCTCACAGTAAGAAAATGATTGGATCAGATGTAAACAATGGTCCATATTCTAACCCTGGGGCAGACAACTGGTTGCATCCTGTTTGGTGATTAGTAGCACCTGCCTGGAGCACTACTGAGGAAATTGAGAGGAAAGGTCTTGAATCTGTTTGGCAAGAACACTGTGTCCTGTTAGCGATGTCTGCCATGGTGGGAGGATGGGGATTGGCAGCACTACAAGTTCATTGCTGGCCTGCTCACACCAGCCTGTACTACCTCTCCAGAGAGCTGGAGTCCAGATTGAGGCTGTCAGTGAGAGGACACTGTTCTTTTAGAGAGGGGTAATAGCTTGTTGGCTAGCTTTATCTTCTATCCATCCTTCCATCCATCCATCCACCCACCCATTAATCTATCCATCAGCCATTATTCATCTGTCTATTCATCCATCCATCCCTCCATTTCTCCATCCAACAAACCTTTGTTGTGGGGGTGCTCTGTGTAAGGCACTGACTGTGCTTGGTGATGTGGAGCTCAGGTAGTACCTAGGTCTCCTGGTCCCATAGTGTTGAATGGAGCTTCCTCGAGGGGTTTTATTGGGATAGTGTTAGGGAGGAGAGTAATGAGGAAAGGTTTATACAGAGACTGGGCATTTGGGGAGACCATGCAGAGCAGCAGGCAGGTTGCTCCCTCTGCTTCTAAGGCTGCAGATGAGTGCCCAGCTGGCCACTGGCACAGTCTGCCTCTTTGTGTGAAAACCAGTGGAATCACATATGTGCTGCTCCCAGATGTGGTCTCAGCACCAGCACTTTCCAAGCGGGAGGTTCTGTTGTGGTGCTGCCTGCCAAATCTCGTCCAGAGGACTGAGGCCGCTTGGCCAGCCGACCAGGGCACTGCCTGGCTACCGAGGAGATCAGGCAGGGGGAGGTAGGGAAGGGCAGAAGCCGTGTGTGTGTGTGTGTGTGTGTGTGTGTGTGTGTGTGTGTGTGAGTGTGTGAGTGAATCTGGATCAAAGCCCTTTCTTGCTGCGCTCTGTACTTGAGACATTTCACTGGGTGTGAGACAAAGAGGCTTTGTGTGCTGTTTCAAGTGCTGTGGTGTGCTGACTCTGAGACACATCCAGGGTAAACCCAGCCCAAAGCCACGGCTGGCCTCAGGTTCAAACCCCAAGTGCAATTTGCAGTGGTTGAAAAGGACAAAGGATGGGTGGCAGGACCCAGAAGAAACACAGTGAAACCCAATGCACCCAATAGGTCTGGGGGCACTGATTTGATGTTTCAGGTGAGATCTTTAAGGAAATCCTATCAGATTCTTCTTATCTGCACACACAGAAAAAATCGGTAGCGTCTACATTTCATTGTCTGGCAAAGGTAAGGTCCACATGAAATTTTCTTGGAAGATTATTGTTGTTTTGATATTTAGAGTCCATGTCAGGGAGGGGAAAAGAAGATAGCTGGTCAGGTGTTTTTCTTTCCCTTTTAAGCCTCACCTGCTTTGCAGAACAACTTGTACTTTGTCAGCTGAGAGCAGTGCCTGGCGTTCAGGCTGGTGTTTTGGCTATAATTGAATTGCTGGGGTGCGTTAAGCATTGCCGGGTTTTAAGCAGAGAAATAATTTAACGATGTGGCCTTTAGGATTGTTAATTAGCACTGTCTGCATGAACATGTAACAATAACACCACCTACTGTAAAAGCGAACGTGCTACACTTCCGAACACTCATTTCTTCCGGGCTTCCCGCAGAGAAGCAGTCATTAACTCTTTTTTTGACAGACGCTTTTAGACATGCTCTCTAGGCCCCTGAAGTCACCTCTCTGGCCAATCCTGATTCCTTCTCTACTTTTTATCTACCAGGCAAGCTGGCAGACAGGCAAGCATGGAGACCTGTGAGCTTAGCCCTGCAGAGTGGCGCCCAGAGATGAGGAGGTGCTGGTCTTGCCCTGCAAGGCTCCAGGGACACTCATTCCAGGGCCCAGGAGGAGATTCAGAGGAAGATGTGGAGAAATTGGGACTCTTGTATGTGATTGACGGGAATGAAGAACGGTGCAACCACTATGGGAAACAGTATAAGGGCTCCTTAAAACATTAAAAAACAGAACTACCATGATTCAGTAATCCCACTCCTGGATATTTACCCGAGAGAATTGAAATCAGAGCCTTGAAGAGATAGCAACACTTCTATGCTTATTGCAGCATTATTCACAATGGCCAAGATGTGGCAACAACCTGAATACTTATGGGCTGATGAATGGGTAAAGAAAATGTGGTATATATACACACAGTGGAATATTATTCAGCCTTTAAAAAGAAGGAAATTCTGCAATATGTGACAACAGGGAGGAATCTTGAGGACATTATGTGAAGTGAAATAAGCCAGTCACAGAAAGGCAAATATTGCACTATCCCACTTATATGGGGGTATGGAAAGTAGTTAAATTCACGGACTCAAGGAAAGAGTAGCATGGTGGTTGCCAGGGGCTGGGGACAGGGGAAAATGAGAGTTGCCAATTAGAGGGTATAAAGTTTCAGTTAAGCAAGATGAGTAATATCTAGAGATCTGTTGTACAACATGTTACCTAGAGTCAATATACTGTATTTTACAGTTGACATTTGTCAATAAGGAAGATCTCATGTTAAGTGTTCTTACCACAGTTAAAAAAAGGAAGGTCATGGGGCCAGGTCATTGGAGGAGAGGTCATTGGCTCACTCCCTGCCCACCCTGCTGGTCAGTGGCCATGAGTTTGGAGGAAGCCCACAGAATGCCTCCTGCTACTATTTTCTCTGGCTTATTGAGACTGGAGGCTGATGATATGGGGGAATGACACTTTCCCTGCCTTCTTCTATTTACATCATAATGGCCAAGTGCCTTTTCAGTCATCCACCCTTCTCTTTAGTCACAAGTGTATCTTTTCTTCTGAAGACATATCTCTATGAGACAAAAGCAGCAGCATTCAGGTATCTGAGCACTAGATTAGGCCTTCTCCTCTATTCAGCCAAACCTTCCCAGGGCCATGCTCTAGGCTTGGACATCTCCAATGAGAAGTCCAACTTGGAAACCTCAAGTTCTAACATCTCTCTCTCTGCCCACAACCTCCTGTCCTTCTGGCGCTCTCACTCCTTTCCTCTCCCAGCCTCATCTGGCCTCTTGTCCAGAGATGGCATATACCTGATGTGTAGCTGCCACTCTTTTTGTGCCCATGGAGAACATTCGTGATCCATCTGCCATTCTTTCCCATTGAGCACAGAGGTAACTTTGGAATCCTTCTCTGCACAGGATTCTATCAATTGGCCTTGACCCCTTGAGATGGACACTATTGACCATTCCAACTCCAATGACTGGACCCATTTTCTTTCAACCCCCCAGGCTAGGCCCTGTGGTTGATCATCTGAACTCTTCATAGCACCCCCAGTTCCCTTGCACACACATATGTGTCTGTCCAGTGGGGAGTTCCCTCCACTCTCATGCCCAGACTCCTCATGCTGTTTGAGTTTTTGGCAGGACTGTGTGGAATGTACGCCACACCACATTTGTGGTTTCTATTTCAGAGCTGCCTTTTTGCTTGTTCTTTCTGAGTATCTTATCTTCTCAAAGCAGCCTTTCAAAGCATAACCTGCCATTTCGGTCCACGTAGACCATGCTACTTTCACCTCTTAACTGTTAACCTCCCCTCCTATTTCACTGGGAAAACTGGGAGAGGCTTGGCCGACCTCCCCCTTCGCCTCCTCCCCTGCTTCCCACTTGTACCCTGCTTCCCTGCACATCTCTCACTGGAGAGCCTGTAATTACTGCCCCGAGCACGGTGTCCTCCCTCTTCTGAGATGTCAGCTTTTCTTTCACACCCAGAGAAAGCTCGTCTGCCTGGTAAAACCTTCCTTTGCTGTCTCTCACCAGGAGCCGACTTGGACTATGTTTTTCCATGGCATCTTCTGTATTCATCCCAGTGAATTGGCATCTCTCTGTTTTCTAGTCTCATGTTCATTAAAGACTCTAACAATATCTAGAATGAGGCAAGAATTCACATTATATTTGTCAAGTAAATAAATGAAATGGGAAGTTGAGGCAGAGAATAGATTTTGCCCATCTCCCAGCCCCTTGTTCTTGCTGTTAAAATTCTTTATCTGCACTTCTCTTTTTCAATGATGTTTATCATTTCCTGTCATTGATTTTAGTTATCTTTATGCAAGTTTTATCATCCCTCCCACACGGCAGGTTCCTTCAGGCCATTATCTAGATTTCAGTGAACTCTGTTTCTCCCCAAAACATACATATATAGTATATTCACACTTGTTGTCTTATTTATTTGAATGAGTAATTCTTGTTGTCTTTTATTGCTTTGCTCAGAATATGAGCTCAATACAGATTTTTTATATTAAATTGGATTTAACCCTTTGACATAGAAATGCCTCAATAGCTAAAAAGGTCTAAAGATGAACTGGATTATAAAGTCCATGAGGTGAGGGATGGTTTGCTTATCTTGTTTTCATGTTGTTCCTAGCAGAATGATGGATGAGTGACAGGTATTAAATACATATTTATTGATGAAATTATGAACATCCTTTTTCCTACCCTTTGGAAAAAATCAAACCCAGGTAGCCAAGAGTAATATTAGTACCATTTTTTTAATGAAGATCCCCAGAACACAGCATTTTTTTCTTCCAATACAATTAACCAACCAAAAGTCAGAAGAGGCAGTTGTCATAAACCCCTGCCTCTGCTCAATGGACACAATGCCTTCTGATTTGGGTTAGAGTTAGATTTATGTATCTTTAATCCTAAGGCTCTGGCATGGCATTTGGGTTTCCAGAATCACTAGCTCAGACTGACAGACATGTTATCTTTCCCACTTAAACACTTCGCTTACTAGCTGGGGTCTGATGCCCTTAAACACAAATGCACTCCCACAGGGGAGAGTGGCCGTAATTCAGCTGTGATGATGAAGTGGGCAGTAATCTGTCAGATCAATTATGTACGAGGCTCATCTTCTCTAGGGTTCCCTCGATTCTTTTTTTCTTCCTGACAGTTCACCTTGTGCCCAACCTTCTGTCTCTCAGAGTCAGACCTGCAGATGATTGCCTGCCACCTTCAGATGAATTTCCCCTGATTTCTAGAAGAGGTACTTACTGGTAAACCTATTGGTGGTGGACAAACCTCACACTCCTAAATTGCTTTTATTTATACTTTTATTTTAAAATATATTTTATTGAATTTTTACAGAGAGGAAGGGAGAGGGATAGAGAGTTAGAAACATCGATGAGAGAGAAACATCAATCAGCTGCCTCCTGCACACCCCCTACTGGGGATTGAGCCTGCAACCAAGGTACATGCTCTTGACCAGAATCGAACCTGGGACCCTTCAGTCTGAAGGCTGACGCCCTATCCACTGAGCCAAACCGGTCAGGGCTATACTTTTATTTTAAATATCTTTTTATTGATTTCAGAGCGGAAGGGAGAGGGAGAGATAAAAACATCAGTGGTGAGAGAGAATCATTGATTGGCTGCCTCCTGCATGCCCCACACTGGGGATCGAGCCCCAACCCGGGCATGTGCCCTGATCGGGAATTGAACCATGACCTCCTGGTTCAAAGGTTGACACTCAACCACCAAGCCAGGCTGGCCGGGCATCCTAAGTTGCTCTTAAAGGTATTAGATGGTACCCCCTGAAGACCTCAAGTTTCCTCTAGTTATTCCTATTTTCTGTTTCTTCTGGAGTAACTGTCACTTGGACCACAGTAAGCAGGACCTACCATCTAAGGGGCCGTTTTAGGAAACAGGGAGGTCTCTGCCCTGGTTTTCCTCTGCGTCTGGGCCACTGTGAGCAGCGGTCAGGGGAGCTGCTGGGCGGCCTGACGAGCATTGTTTCTTGTGACACTTCATAAAACCCTCTCAGGGTGAGCAGAGGAGATGGCAACATCACATTCCGTTATTTCAGTTGAATTTTCAGCCTGACGTGGCAGAAGCCAGTCCAAACTTAATGAGAGTGGCTGGCAGGAAGCACCTCCAGGCGGTCAAAAGGTAGCTGCTTTCGCCTCTTTACACAAAGTTGGATCACAATGTATTCCGGATGTGACTACTTCTTTACATCTCCTCCCTGCGCCACATCTGCGACGACATTATTGGGGCTGGACTCCTGTAATACCCTACCACTCATCTATTTCCCTGCATTTTCTTGTGCCCCCTCCAAACAGCAGCCAAAATTATGTTTTTAAAACACAAATCATTTAAAAGGCTTAAAACACTTCCATGTCTTCCTCTCTTACACAGAATAAAATCTAATTCTGTATGATGGCCTGCCAGGCCCCGGGAGACTGGCTCCCCCTACTTGCAGACCTCATGTCCCCTTCCTCTCCCTCAGTTCATCCTGATCCCAGGGGCCTTCTCCTCTTCTGATGATGCACCAAGTTCCTTTCTGTCTTTCGGACTCTGCACTCTCTGCTTCACCTAGAATGCTTTTGAACTAGACCTTTGCATGCTTAGAACCTTCTTGTCATTGAGGACGCAGGTTACGAACAACTTTCCTAGGTGACCCTTACCTGACCACCCCATTATAAAGCAGACCCATCTACTGTGCCCTGTTTTGCTTTCTTTATTGTACTCAACTCTGTCAGGTCTTTTCTCACTTATTTGTTCCTCATGTATAGTAAGCTGCCCCCCAAATAATATTATTCCCAGAATCATCACTGTATCCCTTGGGCTTAGCAAAATGCTTGAGGTGAAGTAGGAGCTCAATAAATATTTGTTGAATATTTGAATGCATGGTGCATTCCCTGAGTCCTGTCTACTTAGCTTGCACAGCTATACCTTTCAGTTATCCTTTCTTCAAGAAACATCTAGCATGCAGTTGGTTCAAGCGTGGGATCTTGACTCTGACCACCTTGTGTTCAAGGTCTCACTTTGCCACATGCTAATTGAGTAACTTCTCAGGCCTTGTTAACTCGTCTCTGTAATGGGGAGAATAACAGTAGGGCAACCTCCTAAGCTGGTTATGAAGACACAATGGCATAATATTTTCTTGGTATCTGACATATAGTAGTTGCTCAATAAAAATAAAAATTTGGTCAGTTTATGTAGGTTAGGGTGGATTTAACTCAAAACCTTGAGAGGAAAGATAGATGCCTGCCAAGTCCTATTCCAAGAGAAAATTTTTTAGTACATGCTTTGGTGCCAGAGACACCGGGACCCATCATTTAGGAGTCATTTCATCAGGTCACTTTTCTTCCCTGTAATGTGGAAAAATTATACATCTCTAGTAGAGTTGGGGTGAGAATTAGAGGTAATGCCTAAAAAACACCACGCTGGAGCCTGGCTCTGCTCTCAGGAGGTGACAGCCACATTGCCCGTGCCCGAGCGTCCCAGGTGGCGGGGTTTGCTGTGTAGAGAGGAAGAGGAGGAGGGAAGCAGACAGCCTGGCAATCGGTGGAAATCCTTTCCTAACACTTCTGATGTGCAACAGCCCAGGTGCTCTCATTGGACTTCCTCTTACTCACCTTCCTGTCTGGTTGGCAGTCACTGGGCTGGAGGCCACGCCACGGCCCCTCCCTGGTGGGCCAGCAGGTGTTATTTCCTCTCAGTCCCCTCTAATGAAAAGCACTGGCATCCAGTAAATCTTTCCTTTGCTCTTATTAAAGCACTTGATGCTGGTAATTGAGGTCCATTCCAAGCGAGGTGGGAATCAATAAGGTGCTCCACTTAACCACTTCCGCAGTCAGAGAGCTCCTTTCTTAGTCTGCACTCTGGCCAGTGCCCACAGAACTAAACGGCTTAGTGGGCCCTGCTCACCGACGGAGCAGCACACAGAAGCCCCCTGCATTTCCTGTCAGGGAACCCCAAGTCCTCTGAGCCAGTCCTGTCCTCTGGTGGTCAGTGTTTGGCTGTGTTTGACCAACCCTGTGCTTCTGCAAATTGCCCCTTGGCCTTAGGGCTGTGGACAGCCAACACCTGATTACAGATGGTCTCGCTTTGGCCACTGTGTCTTTGTCTGCTCTGTGGAGCTGCTTAGAATGAGGGTTCCCTTGGCCCTAAAGAGCAAAAGACCGTCCTTCTACCTCATGATTCAAAGTCCACCTTTGCATTCAACTCCCTGAGGAAGACTCAGTCATTTGCTCCTCATGATGTTTTGAATGTCGGTCTGGTCTAGAGCATACTGAACCACATGTGGGGTTTGCCCTGTGTTCTGGTCAGTCTGGGATCTCATTAAGGGAACCTGTGTCTTAGTCATCTCTGCATCATCAGCACCCACTCTCGTGCCTGGCACAAAGAGCTCAGTTGTGTTTGCTGGAAGAAAGGAAGGAAGGAAGGTAGGCAGAAAGGAAGGAAGGTAGGAAGGAAGAAAGAATAAAATAATTACATAGTTCTGGAAATTAGCATAGGTTCAAGTCCTGGCCTTGCCAATAATCGCTGACCTTAGGCAAGAGACATAATCTATTTCAGCCCCAATTTCCTTATCTGTCAGTGAAGCTGATAATCTCTCAAATTCCTTCCAGCTGAAACATTCTGTAATCTCATGCCTCTAAGCCTATGGTTCTCAACTCTTTCATACCCAAAGCCACTTTATGTAACAAATATTTTGAAATCTCCTTTTGCCAACAGGAAATAAAATGCTCTCTCAGTATAACCTACCTCTAACCAATTAGAAAGAAATAATGTTCTAACTGTAACATAAAAGGAAAATAATTTATGATAAAGTAATACGTGTTCCTTATATAAATGCACAGGTAGGACTCTACGAGAAGATGTAACAAAGGAGTCAGGAGTCACGAGCATCACCTTGAATGACATGCTGCTGTCATTAATGTAACCGTAATGATAACATTCTGAACTAGCACCACACAGTCTTCCCAAGAATCAACAGAGTACTCACATTCTGGAAAATTCAGGATATGTCCAACAAAGGTGGGTTTCACTCTCAGATAATTATGAATAGGCTTTTCACCAATGTGAATATCCTGTGGGACATTCAAATTTTCTCTGGGTAGCAGGAGGATTCTTTACCATGCAGGGCTGTCTCTACCTCTCATAGGGCCTCCAATCATTGTGCCAAGAAGTTCCCACCCACCAATATCTGAAATGCTGTGAACAGGATGGTACCATTCCCAGCAGGAATCAAACTCTAGGTTTTCCAAGTTCATGCACAGGGCTGGCTTCATGGGCCTGTGATCTGTGGAGTTGCCCAGGGGCCTCCTGTTCTCAGAAGGGCTCTGGGCTTGGTTTAGTGATCTCTTGTTGCTGTCTTAAAATTCTTAATGATTTTTGAACAAGGGGACTTGCATTTTTATTTTTCAATAGGCCTTGAGAATTCTGTATCTAGTCTGGCTTATGGATCCTGATAGCATTTCTGCATTCCTATCTATCTGAATGGTGTTTTCTGTTTAAATGATTGTCTTGCTTTGCCTATCAGTGCTTTCTTTGAATTAGATTATCCCTAATTATTGTTTGATTGATGATCAACTTGTTCATTCATTAAACCAATATGCATTGAGCTTCTATTTCTTATCGAGTAGTCTCTGGAGTCAGAAGACCTGAATTCTAATTCTGAAAGAGCTCACAGATCCTTGGGTTCTCTTTCGCTAACATGGTGTTATTAATAATCACTATCCTTATTGTACAAAGAACTGTGAACATGAAAAGACCCAGCACATTTGGAAGTAAACAGTGCACTGTGATTCACATGTCAGTTTCTGTTCTCCATGTCAGAGGTGAGGTTTCCCCCTTTTCTCCACTTAGATGCCAGGGAACAGGACACCCTTGATAAGGCACCGAATATTAGCTTCCCTATGAAAATCAAGAAATGAGGCGAGTAATTGGATTCGGCAAAATCTATCAATTTGGGTTTCATTAGTTTGGAATTTATGATAATTCATAAAAAAATTTTGCCAAATTAAACAAAATATGTTAAATTCAGCTAATCACAGAATTATGGAAGTTTTGAGCTGAAATGGACTTCAAAAATTATCCAGTGTTTAAATCTGCCATAACCCCTTATTGAGTATTCATAGAGCCAGCTTTGGAAAACTCTCAGTGATGTGTGCTGCGGAAGCCTGAACTTCCTACGCTAAGAAGCTAAGAATGTTTTAAAAAGCAATTTAGCAGCCTTCGTATGCTAATTACAAATTATTCTTATCTACTCATTAAAGCAGGGCAGGGCAGCATGCCTTCTACTTGGCAACACTTACTTAATCTTGTATTTTATAGTAACAAAACTGCTCTGAAAGACATCATTTATAATTCACACTTTTCACTAATTCAGCTCAGCCTTGAGTAATTAATTTTTTATTAGTAAGGTATTACCATATTAAGAAGAAATAAAAATTATAAGAACTAATTTTTAAAAGTATTATGCTTAAATCTACTGGGATGTAGTTAATTGGTCCAGAGGTTATTATGCAGCAACAGTTTGTGCTTCTGCGAAAGATAAAAGCTGGTCTTGCTTTACTTGGTTGGAGCTAAGGGTTGAGCCACAGTAAGGTCCAGGCATGGTGTCATCTCAAGGGTGATCCTAACACTGTCATCTATGGGAGGAGAAAGTGACATTGCATTTGGAGACTGGAGTTCTTCACTTCGTCATATCTTTATGAAAATAGAATTGACAGGAGCCAAATCTTTTTTTTTTAATTGATTTTTTTTTTAACAGAGAAAGGGAGAAGGAGAGAGAGAGAAACATCAATGTGAGAGGGAAAACATTGATAGGCTACCTCCTGCAAGTGCCCTACTGGGGAACCTGCGCATGTGCCCTGCTGGGAATCGAACTGGCAACCTTTTGGTGCACAGGATGACGTCTAACCAACTGAGGCACACCGGTGAGAGCAAGAGCCAAATTCTTGTATGGATTACTAGCTTTACAGCTGAGAGTTTGAAAATTAATACTTTTTAATAAGATTAAGGAAATGGCAGGTTTTGGTCAGGTAGATTTTATATGTAAACCTATTTGTATGTGCATGGATGTATGTGTGTGTATGTGTGTGTGGTATGAGTATGAAGAGGTCAAACAGTCATGCTCTTTGATAATACTAGGTGGGATGGGCTGTTTTATAGTGTTGGAAGGACTCAAGCACCTTGCAAGCAATATGTCACTCTTAGTACCCAAGGGGGTGTGAACCCCTCCTCCTGCTGAAGTTCACAGAATGTCGAAATTATGCCGCTGCCTAAACAAGGAGGGGCAGATGGTTCAGGTTAGAGAGACAGGGAGCTGCAGCAAAATACCGAAGGCATTTTCCAAGTGTGTTGGTGGGAATCAGTTTTCCTAGAAATAAATTATTTACCAGGTAGGACCTAGTATTTAAAGGCTGAACTCCTAAGAAAGTGTGCAGGCAAGGAAGAAGGTGCACTAGCAAGGCGTTTGAAGCTTCCTGTGCGAAGAGCCTGCGATGAGAGCAGTGGGCTCAGGAAGGCAGACCGTTCTGTAGTCTCATTAGTGTGCTGTCCTTCCAGGCCTAGTCTGCCAAACACCAGCACTGCGCTCACTGTCAAGCTGGTTTAAAAAATGCTCCTTCCTCAGCTCACTTCCGGTTTGTTGGATCAGGTATATGTATTTATGTTGTTGTTACTCTTCACCCGACGGTATTTTTTCCATTAATTTTTTTTTTTAAGAGAGAGTGGGAGGGATGGGAGAGAGAAAGAGAGAGAGTGAGAGAGAGAGAGATACATCAGCATGAGGCATATCGATTGGTTGCCTCCTGTACTTGCTCTTACCGGCGTCAGGATCCACCTGAAACCCGGGTAGGTCCCCTTGCCTGGGAATCAGAACAGAGGCCCTTCAGTGCTTAGGCCAACACTCCAACCACTGGGCAACACCAGCCAGAGCAGGAATATGTATTTTTTTAAATAGATGTTTATTGATTTCAGAGAGGAAGGGAGAGGGAGAGAGAAATAGAAACATCAATGATGAGAGAGAATCATTGATCAACTGCCTCCTGACACCTCCTATTAGGGAGAGAGCCTGCAACCCGGGTATGTGCCCTTGACTGGGAATTGTACTGTGACCTCCCGATTCACAGGTTGTCACTCAACCACTGAGCCACACTGGCTGGGCAGGAATATATATTTTTATTTTTAATAAGCATTCTGGGTGATTTTTAGTCACACTGAAGACCGAGAACCAGTTCTTTCAGGAGAACTGAATAAGTATTGGTTGATTGTCTCCCCTCTGGAATATGTGTCCCATGAGATCAAAGGACCACGTGCTGTTCTCAATGTATTTATGGCATCTTGTTTAGTCCATTGACCATAATAGCCACTCAATAAATAGTTTAAAATAAATGAATGAATGAATAAAAGGCATTTTCAACTAATATCATAGCCCACTATATCTATTTTCTAGCTCTTTGCATTTTGCTAGTAGCGCCAACAGATTCTAGTTTTATGTCAAAATGGGATTAGACGTTGTCAATAAAGTTCATTTAATGTGTTTATAAAACTTTTGTCTTTAGAAACTTCAAAGCATTGTTCTATATAGTTATCTCGAGTAGGTGGATTCTTCCTGAATTACAAATTACAGTAAAGATTTTGGTACTCTGGGTGGGGAACATCAGGTGTGCATAGCGCCCCTTATAGAATTCGTTCTTAATTAAATTTGTTTCTGCCTCTGCTCTATATTCACACCCAGTGAGAGAGACATTGCAAGGAAACATGTATGAACTTACAGTTAAAACCCGGAGGAAAGAGTTCAAAGACAGAGCACATCATATTGTGGTGGTTTGAACATCTTTCAACTCCCTCCCCGTTACGTAACTTAAGGATACAGTGGAGCTGCAACCTTACCCCAGGCCCTTCTTCCCCAGACAGAGGCTGTTTCATAAACTGCGCCCAGGCCCTTCTTCTCAAGTTCTTCATACACTTTTCACCAGAAAAAAGAAATCATTCATATCTAACAAAGGGTCTTGGATTCTTTAGATAGTTTCCATTATAAGTTTTTGGCACTACTTATTACCCTCCGCTCAAGTTACCTTTCTGATCCCTCTTCTTTCATCTGCTGAAAATGGATTATTTCCTTATTAGCTTGAAACCGTTACTGTTCACCGGGAGGGCCCATGTAGGAACAATGCTACCTCTGGACGATTGCTGAGGACCATGGCTGCTCAGAAACTTTCCCTGGACACACGCTTTCCTGAGAGTGGGAGGGCAGTGTGTTTTCTGGAAAAGGGTTATTGTCACCAGAGAACTTTCCAGACTTCTGTCTTAAGAAAGCCGAGCCCTGCCAGTACCTGCTGGGAAACCTCATGGGCCTGCTCCCTTGGGGGTGCCTGGGCCTTAGAGACATGAGGAGCAGACCCTGCGGATGGGTCTTTAAGTCCTTTACACGCTGCTCCAATCAGAACCTTTCTGCTTTGAACTATTTCATCATGGAAGTTCATTTGAAATAAGAGGATCCTGTTCCTAAATATTTTAGAAATCACTCTCATAGATTGTCTCAAATTTGAAACACTTCCTGAGGTTCTTAACCAGGGCCCATGGGTCTGTGGATTTGGGTGGGAAAAATTATACCTTTATGTTCACTGATCAACAGGGTGGGGCAAAAGTAGGTTTACATTGGGAGTACACAAAACACAGTTTATTATTATATAATTATTGATTAATTATTGTATTATTTTCCACATGAACAACTATAAGCCTACTTTTGCTCCACCCTGTATAACTGAAATTTGTCGTTTTTATTGGTGATGATTAGAGGCAAGTCACAGTTGCATGAGGAAAACTCAGAACAATGTCACTAGTAGGTATCACAGACATTTTCATATTGCATTGCAGTCACTGAAGATATGTTTTAAAAATGATTTGTATTTGCCATCATTTTGGAATTCTAGTCACTACTAATCCCTCCAATAGAGCTTGCTTTTTGATGAATTAATAAAGAAGCACTTAAATTACCATAGTACAGTGTTTTAAATATTTTAATAACTAGATTTCAGCGCTATTAGTGTTTTTGGTAGTTCAATGAATTTTCTTTTATGCATTAAAAATTATTCTGACCAAAGGCTCAGAGGCTTCATCAGACTGCTAAATAGGCCCACAGCACAAAAAAGCAACTGAGTGTCTGCATGTCTTGGCTGCAGTAGCTAATGAGTTAGGATGAGAAGTGGAAAGAGCCCTAGACTTGACATCAGAAGACCTGGGTTTGAGTCCCAGTTTTGCCACTTGTCAGCAGAAGAGCAAGTTGTGAGCTCCTCTTGCTATGGAGATAAAAATAGTACTCCATGGGGTAACTGGGAGGGTTAAATAGGTAAAATAGGCTCTTTCTAACTCTGGTCTCCCCCTCTCACTTCTTTTTTGTTTAGGAAAATTCATTTTTATTTAAATATTTGTCTACCACTTACTACCTGTATTGATTGAGTCATAACTTCACAGTTAGATATTTTCTTCCTCTTTTTTTTTTTTTAACAAGAGAACAGATCCACTTTTTAAAAAATTTACTTTTAACATTTAAAAAATTTGTTATTTTTCAATTTCAGTTTACATTCCATATTATTCTGTATTGATTTTAGGTGTATGCATAGTGGTTAGACGATTATATACTTTACCGAGTGGTTCCCCCGACATTTCCAGTACCCACATGGCACCATACAAGGTTATTAGAATATTACTGACTATATTCCCTATGTTCTACTTTGCATCCCCATGACTATTTTTTTAAATTTTATTTTATTGTTTAAAGTATTACAAATAGTAAGTACATATGTCTCCTTTTTTCCCCCATTGACTTTCCCCTGGCCTCTCCTACCTCCAGCACATGCCCTAACCTCCCCCCGCCCCCAGTGTCTGTGTCCATTGGTTATGCTTATATGCATGCATACAAGTCCTTTGGTTGGTCTCTTACTTCACACCCCACCCCCAACCCTCCCCAGCCTTCCCGCTGTAGTTTGACAGTCTATTCGATGCTTCTCTGCCTCTGTAGATACAGAGAGCCATGACTATTTTGTAAATACCAATTTGTACTTCTTAATCCCTTCACTTTTCCCACCCAGTCCCCAGCTCCTTTCCCCTCTGTCAGCCATCAGTCTGTTCTCTATATCAATGAGTCTGTCACAAACATGCACGCATTTTTCTTCTAAAATAAAACTCTGATGATGCTACTTCACTCCTGCCTATAGGATTGCATTCAACTCTTCAGCATGGCATAAGGGGACCTAACCCACTTTACCTCTACTCCCCACCAATCCACGTCAGCCACAAAGAACTTTGGGCCATTTCCTTGCAACATCATCCGTTTCCTTGCTTTAGACCAAGGGTCCCCAAACTACGGCCTGCGGGCCACATGCAAATACAAATATTGTATTTGTTCCCGTTTTGTTTTTTTACTTCAAAATAAGATATGTGCAGTGTGCATAGGAATTTGTTCATAGTTTTTTTTTTTTTTAAACTATAGTCTGGCCCTCCAACGGTCTGAGGGACAGTGAACTGGCCCCCTGTTTAAAAAGTTTGAGGACCCCTGCTTTAGACCTTTGCCCATGCAGTTGCTTGTGCTTATAATGCCTGTTCATCTTTCCCATCCAGAAAATGCCCACTCACTTCATCCCGCCTCTCTGCAGCTTCCCCTGGGCCTCCAGCAGAATCCCTCCTCTCCGTGCTCCCAAGGACTTGCTCTGTTTCTCTCCTAAAACACGTCACACATATTATACTAACTTGTGTTTTCCACGTTTGGGCCTCTCATTCTCTTAGATGATGACCTTTTCCAGGCTTGAGGCAGGGAGTTGTATTGGGGAGGAGGCTTGAGCATCTTGAAAAACCTTGTTGATATTATAATTGGTTTATCTGATGTTAACCATGATATTTCTTTTATTTTGAATCCCAGATGCCATTAAAAGAGACTTGGGAATTTTATGTGAACCCAAAGATGGCATCTACAGAAGCTTAAGCAGCATTCATCTACTGGGGGGAGTGAATTTAAAAAAAAATCATCAAGGATGACAACACATGTGGTAAGTTCTGGGGAAGCACAGAGAAGGGGACTTAACCAGGGATGATCATCTTCCTTGAGAAATTTCAATTGAAGTTTTCCTCCTGGAATAAACTTCCAGTAAAGCCTTTACCTCTCTCCTTCCCCTTCCATGCCATAGAGTCCCCAAGGAAAGAATGAGCCTGCCAGGCCAATACAAAAGCAAGGAGGGGCTAGAGTCTTCTCTCTTGCCCTGCTCTGGGTTTCACGTTCTTGGCGTTAGGGGTGGTCTTCTGGCTAGAGAAGCCATTGGCAGGCAGTGGGGCTATTCCGTCCATCCACCCAGCCTTGGATTCTAAAATCCCCACGGCTGGGGGCAGAATGTCCCTGGGTGGACCTGCTGGGGGCCCAGGCCAGCTGTGCTCCTGCGGAAAGGTGGAAAAAGGCACCCGCATCTGGTGAGCACCCATGCCAGGCCCTGTGCTGTGTATCTCACAGCACCTCAAACCTTGCAGCCAAAGTGGCAGTTAGATATCCTTTACATTTTACAGATAAAGGAACCAAGGCTCAGAAAGCTACATGATTTGCTCAAATTTCAGGGGTGATGCTGGGATTTGAACCCAGTCAGTATGACTGCATGACCCATGTTCTTTCTACTCCAGCGAACTGTGTTATAGCATGTGTGCCAGCCCCACATGTTCACCCTACATCCTCACTGGTCGCAGTGACCTTGGTTTCCCACAAAAAAACCTAGAAAAGTATGTCTATTCATCTTTAGCCTTATGCTTTGTGTAATTAAGGACAATAGGCATGTATTTATAGCACATTAATATCCTCTCGGTTTATAACATACTGATCATTTTCTTTGACACAACATTTCCCCTGCCATCCCCAATTTATAAACAAAGAAGTTGAGGCACAAAGGGGGTAAGTGACTGGCCCAGGAGAAGCAGATCTGTTCAGTCCTAAAGATGGGCCTGACCTTTGTCTACGTGGCATTTCTGGCCTGAAAGGCAGAAAACATATGCTTCAGGGGGAGATCTCACTAAATCACGTGTCAGGTCGCCTTCTTGCTAATTTAATCCCATCCTTCTGAATTAGATCCCTTTGGAAAACCACCAGCAATTCTTTTTCTTTGGTGTTTTCATGTTAAAAACATTCCCTGTATGAATCCCCTCACTCCTTCACAAACAACCAACTCAGCAACATCCCCTGAAGTGTGTACTGCACGTCCCACCTGCACCCCATCCCTGCGTTGCTCTGGCTTCTCTTCCAGTTGGAATTCATTCAGAACCTCCTGTGATGGGAGGAAGCGGGGGGAGAGAGGCAGTTATCTTTGTGAATCTGGGTGCCCTGGACCCTTTGTCTGCGTGGTCCTGTCCCAGTCAGGGTAAAGGACTCCCCAAAGGGGGAGGTGATTTAAGTTTTGTAAATGCTGCCCTCAAAAAACCACACTGGACATAAATGTTTCATGGCTGGGCTCTGCGTGGCCAGGCTGGGCCGTTCAGCGGGGAGGGTGTTTATATTTGTGGAACTCTCTTGAACATTTGCTGCGGGTTTCAAACAGCTGCTGTGCTGAAGCTCTGGGGATAGGAGGATCATGAATATTCAGGTGAAGCCACCAGAATGAACAGCCGTTAATAGAATAAATGCCTAAACAGTTGTGTAAGGCTTATTAAGACCTATTGGGGCTGAGATAATAAATTCCCGCTCCGACATGTTGCAACTACTGTCACCGAGACACTTTGGACCACCTCTTCCGAAATGAAGGGAAAAATGATGTTCGTTCTCTGCGCAAACACAAAGAAACACCTGGAAGCCTTGGCGAGGGGGTGAGATTTGGCAGAGATCTTCCCGTGCACCGGCACCGCCTCAGGAAAATGATGTGCGGTCCATTGTTCATGTTGTCAAGGTTCTCCATCCACTGCGGGCCTGACCGGCACTGCTCCTGCGCGGGCCAAATCTGTCCTGACTCCATCGGACAGCCTGGACGCCAGCTGAGAGCCGACACGAATGGTAGGGCTACTGAGCCCGGCCATCAGCACTCTCACCCCGAGCCCCAGGGTCAGTCCCTTTAGCATGGTATCGGAGGGACCAACATACACTAACATTGGGCTCTTTTCCGCTCTGTCCCATAACTCCATAGCAGGGAGGCGATGCAAAGCCTGCAAATGTAGAAGTGACCTTCCCAGGCGACAGCCCCTGGTGTGTTAAAAGGCCACCGGCAGACCGGGTTGGAAATGCGCACGCTGTACACGTGGGCAATGGGGAGACGGCAGAGAGGAGCTGCTTTCTCCCTCGGATGTGAGCTGCCACATCGTGTTAGACCGGCTCACACTGCTCAGTTCTGGCACTCGAGCCACAAGGCATTAACTGAGGGGAAACGGAGGAACTCACTCAGGTTCGCACCTAGAGGCAGACTCCGTAATATTTTATCAGAAACCTGCTGTCAATTCAGATAAAGGGCATTTGACTTTGAATAAAGGCGACTAACCTAATGAAGGAAGTGTGTACACCTGAGGCCCTGTTTGCTTCTGCAAACCTGTCAGGGTGAGCTCACTCGAAACAGTCAGGTTGCCTTACTTTCCCCACCTCTGAAGACACTCTGGGGTCCTGGTAGAGACTCTGAGTCATCAGAACTTGGAAAACGCACAAGGTGTTACACATTTCCTAGTGTGGCCTGGTAGGTGTAGTAGATTTTAGGGTGATGCGGAGCTGAGGTTGAATCAAGGCCTGAGTGACGCCAGGCATGTTTTCCACTTTTCTGGGGTACAGTGGCCTCATCTGTGACACAGGCATTGTTCTACCTACCCCAAGCTTGTTCTGAAGATTATCTACATGGAAGCCACCTGGTAAGGGAATTGGCTCATGGTAGTTGCTCAATTAGTACTGTTCACTCACTCATTCATTCAACAATTATGCATGAGTTGGTTTACTTCTCTTCCTCCCCATTCCTTCTATCAATGACTTGAACAAGGTTAGGTTTCAAAATTCCCTTGCAAAGTAGAGATTAGCTTCTTTTCTATGCAGTTTCAGATGTCTCCATTCTTTAACACACTGGATAAATCAGCAATTTGCCTAAAAGCCAGGCAAATGAAGGGGGGTGGGTGTTGGGGGGGAGGAGAGATCTTATGTGCTCCTTTCCTTTAATCTTCCATACTCTATCCTCCATCAATTACGGGTGACCTGATTGGTCAATATAAGAACCAAATCTGTTTTGGGAACTTTTGTGTCATGGTCAAAGTTCTGAGGAAAAACAGATGGAATAAATTAATTAGCCAAAGCGTGTTTAACTGGAAGGACATTTCTTTCCAAGAGTGGCCACAGGGTAGGGGGCACAAGCAAGGGATGGGAGGTAGAAGGGCCTCAGAAAGCCTGAGGGCTAGGACTGGGCATCGATCTGTATTTTGAATAAAGACGCATGGGTTTGTTCTCACAAACAAGTAAGTTAGGAGGGGTCTGGGAGTCCTTGTTCTTCCAGAGATGGGTCTGAAAGTGACCCTGAAAGTCTGTCCAAATGGCAAAACTCTTTCAGAAGAAGGGGTAGGAAACCTTCACTTTTACTTGTTCTTAAGAGTTGAAGCAGGCATTTGTCTATAACGGTGCCCCCTGGCTGGGGTTTGGAAGGCTTGGTTAATGCTGTTAGGACTATTTCTCTTTCTCTCTTTTCTCTCCCCCGCCTCCCCCAGCACAAGCCAGTGGTCACTTCATCACCTCCCTACTTCCCTTTATGGCCCCCTCAGTGATTATCACTCCCAGGTTCTGATTGGAAGAGTTCCACTCCAGGATGCAGATCTTTGGGAATACGGTCTTGTTACTTTTGTCACACAATAGGTGTGCCCTCTCAGTGGCCCCAGACAGAGCAAAGGATGTGGATTTGACACATTAACCACACCTGCCCTCCCGCCCCAGACCTCCTGGTCACGTGAAGCTACTCTACCATTTCTCTTTTGCTCTGAACCTGAACAAACAGTAAACAACACATGCTTTTTATTCCAATTCTGGAAAAGAAGAGCTGTTTCCAGTGAAAATCCATGCCAAGAGGAGTCCCTCCTTTTCAAGAGGTTTGGGGAATGAGTGATTTTATTTTCATGCAACAAACAGGAAAAGAAAATCCTCACCCCCCCTCAAAGTGAAGATGGCTTTATAGAAAATCAATGCAGGAAAAGACCCAAGAGATGATTGAGCCCAACCTGCTGGTGCAGGTGAAGAAACTCAGAGCTCAGCAATTCAATGACTGCCCCAATACTATGGAGGTCAGGAGAGAGCTGAGGCTGCTGCTGGAGGTGATACAGATAAAATTATTTGCTGAGAATTTTGTTGTAGGTGCTCACATTACCGCATACTCCCTCACAGCCCTCTCTTATTCAGGGGAGAAAGCATAGGCTTGGTGCAGTTGGGTGCCTCACCCAGCATCACACAGGTGTGGGACTCACACTTGGGTCACTTGGGTTTCCAACCTGAGTGTGTCCATCAGCACTGTTCATCCTAGACCACTTCCCACTGCTCCCTGCTTGCAGGTAGAAGCTGTGAGTCCAGAAGACAACTGAGGGTTCTATGCTCTCGAGCAGCAATATCAGGGCCAAACTTCCTGTGTTCAGTTGCCCAGGCAGAGCCAGTGAGAGCAGGGGAAATGGGGATGCAGATCTCCTGTGCTGAACTTCAGCAAGTGAGCCTAAGCCACCAACTTAATCTCTTGCAATCTTTGCTTCAAAAAAACGTATTTTGCAGTGTGGTTAGCAGTAATTTAAAATATGTTCCAGATGTGACCAGAGGCTGGTGAGCAGGTCTCTGGGCACGAGGGAGCTGGGCCGTGTGTGTACTAGCACCCAGGCCTGGCTCAGGAAGTGGGTCTATCAGCTGAAAAGGTAACAAGCTTCCTTTAGCCTCTGGCCAGAGGAAGCAGAGGGTGGAAGGGGGAGGGCAGCAGCTGGCTTGAGCTGGGTGGCTGGAGCGGAAAGGACCACTCTCATAGGGAACACAGCTCGCAGTTTCTCTTTCCGTGCAGTGTGGTAGGGGATGTGTGATTTTTTTGGGTCAGATAGACTTGGGTCTGCACTTTCCCAGCTGTAGCTTAATTTAATTTCCAGCTGGTAAGTAGCTTAATGTCTCTAAGCCTCAGTATACTCATCTGTAAAATGGGGATCGATACTTGTCTCATAAGGGTTGTTTTGAGAATTAGGGTGAAAGTATGCAAAAAAGCTGAGACAGAAAATGTTGGCTATTATGTTTTTATTTGGGTGCAGGAATGATATTTCAATCAATAATTTTTCTCCAACTCTCCCCCTTCCTGCTCACAAGTTCCTGAAATTTTTAAAGAGAGTGGATCCCAAGGAATATTTTTAGGTTTCCTGAATGGGGTTAGGGAATAGGGATGTCAATGGCTCTACAAATAGAAGAGATAAAGGTGTGGTGGCAGTGGCTACAGAGAGGAAGGAGTCTAGAGTAGGTGCAGGGAGTAGGAGAGGGAGAGCCAGAGTTATAGGGAAAGGAAACTTGGTAGAACCAGAGACTTCCAAGGATGACTTAGACAAGGTTTTGCTTTGTGATCAGAAAAGTTAACCTTCTGCTCCACCTTCGTGAAGAAGCCTTGGGTCAAAGCCTCCGTTACACTTCAGTGCTTTTGGAGTATGGCTTTTGATATCCACCAGTAATAGGCTCCAGGGTAAAAATGGCTCAAAGTGACTCTATTATATCAGGTCACTTTGTAGGATCTGTGTGTTGGGCAGGGTTACTCTGTACTCTCTGGGTATTGCCCAGTGGAATGGGCTGAGCAATCACTGGCAGGCTGGGTTAACTTGCTTTGGAGATCAAAGAGCTTTTCCTCTTATTAACCTCCCTAAGTGGGATGCAATTGGTAGTGGAATGTATGGGTGAAGGTGATGAAGATCAATTTGGGGTTCTCAAATCTGGAACCCTTGAAAAATTTCAAGGAAAGGGGAGTGTCCCCTCAGTGGTGCATAGAGGGTTAGGGTATATAGAGAAGGAAGAACTCATGAGGGCTATTTTGGTCCTGTAGACTCCAACAGATGAAAGTCCTGCTTGTCTGACAATAATGATAATCAATGGGCCCTGCTCGCTGGGTGTCATGGAAGGAGGTCTGCCCAGTGTGGGAAGTAGAATCGGGGAGCCAAACCAGGAGTCTAGGCTCTCCCACTCTCTTTGTGACAGTCACCACGTCTCTGGTCCCTCTGTCTTAGGGGAGAGTCAACAATGGCCAACAATGGGGCCTTTGAAGATCTACTAGTAATAGGTTATCATAAAAGTGTGTTATCAACTATAAAATGCTGTACAGATATACAGTATGATGCAAATATGATCTTTGAACACAACACTGTCTACTTAGGTGACCTTGGGTACTTCCCATGACCTCTCTGAGCCTCAGTTTCTCTAAAGGAGAGGACAGGCAGCAATGCTGATTCTGCTGGGTTGTTTTGAGGACCTAAAGAGAAACATTGGAAAAAGTGTTTCATAAACTATACAGTGCTTTAACTGTTAAGGTTTACTGCAACTGCTTTTCCTACTTATGAATTTTAGTATTGCCCTCATGTAGATTAAAGGAAAAATGAAGCCCTTATATTAAACACCACATAGGACACAGAGCTTTTTAATGCCCTCTAAGACTCATTTCCAGGAAGAGGCAGCACATAAGCCTTTCTGAAATGAAACACTCCCCCAAACCATTTCATTTGAACTTAATTTTACTATATGGCTAGTGTGATCAGAGTTCTTCTGTGGGTAATACATGACTCACCCCTGAAGCTTTTCCAACAACAGTGAAAAGTTACAGCTATTTGATTTCCCTGGTAAAGAGTTATTAGCAGTAATAATCCCAGAGAATATTAAGTTAGGTACAGTGACCCCTGTTCTCAGAGAGGCCTGGGCTTGAGTGTAGTGAATACTTCATGACATCTCATCGGCTAAACAGAACACATGTAGAGACATGGGGCTTAAACCCTGATTGAGGCTGCCTCACTGAGTCAGTCTACTACTCCCTGGCTTAGTAGTCCAGGCTTGGGCACTACAGACCTGGATTTATATGGCCTTCTGGACATAGGGCCCTGCGAGTCCCTAAACGCAACATGTTCCAAAACCAACAAGGAATAAGGCATCTTTTCCATAGACCTCCTCCTGCTCATGGCTTCCCTGCCTGATTAGTGATACCACCATCTCCCTAGTCCCAGAGACTCAAGATTTTAGCCTCACAATTGATACCACACTCTCACTTCCTGAGGCCAATCAGGACTGGACTATGGGCAGCCAGGGAAAACATCTAGCCAACATTTGCCATTTGTCACACCCTTCCCGTTATTGGACCTACTGTCCCATTTCAATCCCTCATCATTCTCACATGGACCACTGCAGTTTTGCTTGTCTTGTTACTCTCATCTGAATCCTATAGAATAAGGTTTAAATTCCCTGGCCTGACATTCTAGGTACTCCACAATCTGTTTTGATCCATGTTCCTTCCTTCACTCAGTCGCTTGCTGTTTCCTAGACATACTCTGCTTTCCTTCCTCTCTTCCTTTGTTCATACAGTTATTCCCACATATCGAATCTCTGCCCATTCTCTGAGAGCCAAAACTGATGTCTCTTTCATGAGGAGTCCCTTAGCTGGAGGTAAATGCCTTTTTAACTTATACACCACTGAAACGTCTGCATCTTATAGTTAGCCCCTATTACCTACACCATATCACTGTAAGTGTCACAGGTAGAGGGAAGCACAAATGATCCTTTCTCAGAGGTCACCTCTGTACACTTCCTTTAAATTATAGGGCGGGGCAAAAGTAGGTTTACAGTCATGAGTATGTGAAACAGTTTATTCTTACATTATTATTTGTTAATTATATATTGTATTATTTTTCATACGAACAACTGTAACCCTACTTTGCCTCACCATATAAGTACCTATTATTCTTTCATAGGATCTCATTCTTTCCCTATAAAATACTTAACAATATTCATAATTTTGTATTGGTATGTATGCTTATCCTACATAATAAAAGGCAAATATGCAAATAGACCGAACAGCGGAATGACCGGTTGCTATGATGTGCACTGACCACCAGAGGGTAGACGCTCAACACGGGAGCTGCCCCCTGGTGGTCAGTGCACTCTCATAGGGGGAGCACCACTCAGCCAGAAGCCAGGCTCATGGCTAGTGAGAGCAGTGGTGGTGGTGGGAGCCTTTCCCATGTCTGTGGCAGCGCTAAGGATGTCTGACTGCCGGCTTAGACCTAAGCTGTCAGTTGGACATCCCCTGAGGTTTCCCGGACTGTGAGAGGGTGCAGGCTGGGCTGAGGCCCCCCCACATCCCCCCTCCCCCCGCTGGAGTGCATGAATGTCATATACTGGGCCTCTAGTTGCTTAATATTTGCCTTACCTACTGCACTGCTCTACCAGTTTGTTTATATCTATCATCCGGGCTTAGCAAAAGTGCCTGGCTCATAGTATATGTTAAATAAGTAGTTAAGTGACTAAATGAATGAAGTGTCTGTAACCCTACCCAGATTGTCAACTTCTTGAGGATATCTTTGCATTCCTGCATTACATCTATCACAGTCCTGCTAGTAGGTGCCCAACCAACAATAACTGATTTTAATTTTAATTTTAGGTCTCCATTTTTCTCTATTGAGTGAGGAAACTATTGTGTGGCTGATCTATTGGCCTTTGGATTTGTCCATAAAAAAATAAAGTGATGGAAAAGTATGCAATTAGATAGTCGTTGCCTGCATTCTAGCATATTTCCACGTGGGAGGCCCCTGACATGCTTCCCAATAAAAAGACTTTTCATGGTCCTAACCGGTTTGGCTCAGTGGATAGAGCATCAGCTTGTGGGCTCAAGGGTCCCAGGTTTGATTCTGGTCAAGGGCATGTACTTTGGTTGTGGGCACATCCCCAGTAGGGGGTGTGCAGGAGGCAACTGATTGATGTTTCTCTCTCATCAATGTTTCTAATTCTCTATCCCTCTCCCTTCCTCTCTGTAAAAAAAATCAATAATATATATATATATTTTTTAAAAAAGACTTTTCATGGTAAAGCTGGTCAACAAAGTGGATGTCAGTAACAGAAATATAATTAACAAATTTCTGACATAAGTCATTTATACTGCTACTGTCAAGAATAATTATGTTAGTTTAAGAAAGACCTTTTGCCTTGATTCTAAGTGTTTATGCATGAAAATGTTGTCAGGCATGGATTCTAGCTGTGAGATTAACATGGGTAGAAATTTATGTATGTGTTCATAGTGTGGATGATCCATGACTTTAATGAGGGCAGAAGAGAATTTATTTGTAAATTAATTGATGAACCATTCATATATTTGTGTTATTTTGTTCTTTCGTATTAGATTTACTCATTTGTTTTCTGACTTGACAAGTACCAGAGTGGTAATTGTGGGCTGAGCAGCGTAAGGGTTGTAAAGTGAAAACACAGCACGTACCAGTACCAGCCCTTGGCTTGGGCTTAGTGTGCCTAACATGATCACAAAGGCTTCACGGAGAAGTCAATATAAAAATGATTCTTTCCTCTGAATGATAAAGGGAGAATGGGGTCTTCAGTCTGTAATTTTGCATTGTTCTTGTTTGTTGGGTTCCCTTGGGCATTAACCATTTTGTGTGTGTGTGTGTGTGTGTGTGTGTGTGTGTGTGTGTGTGTGTGAATAAGCTGTGTATGTGTGTAGGTACACATTATGTATGTATATGTATGTATACAAGGAACTCTCCATGCCTAAATTCTGGTTATGAAAGAGAAATAGAGGAAATTAAAATTTCTAGTTATCAAAACCCATTATTTGCTAAATAATTTTTTAAACTGTAGAACTCACCATTCAAATCACCTCCTGAGTGGAAAGCCAGTATGTAACCAAGTGAAAACACTGATGGGTAGCTGGGTAGGAGGCCCAGCGCGAGTGGCTCAACCTTCACCCTCCAAAGAGTGTCTGGGGCTTCAAGATACATACTGTAAATCCCACTGGCATAAATCATTATCTCTGTTGTCTCTCTTTCATTTTTTCCCTTTAATTTTCAAAGTTTCATTTACTAGGTACCTGTGATTGATATACCAAGAAGCAAGTAAAATACAACTAGCTGTGGCACTATACTTTACTAGTACATGCATGAGATTCCTTCAGATATACAAGAATCTACCAATAACCAGGTGAAAAGAGAGTTGGCACCTGTTAAAGTCTCTAACCTTGCAAGCAAGGCCATTCAAAGGGCATCCTGGAACCTGTGGCCAGGATCACAGTGATAGGCACAGATTCCTAATGTGATCCCAGGTATGTATATTTCAGGCCCATCAAATAGTGTCTAAAATGGTGATGTGAACACTGTGTGCCCACCATCAGCATAAGAAGGAGACACTTTAGCTATAATGGAAGGCCTCTGTTTACCCTTCTTGAACTGCATTCCTCCTGCCCACACCACACCCCTTCTCTACCTCACCCCTTCAGGTAATCACTCTTCTTGATTTGTGGTTATTACCTTCAACTTCCCATCATTTTCTAAAGGCCATTGGGTATAATTTGGTTTGTGTGAACTTTAGATTCATTACTCAGCAAGGAGAATTTCCAATTATTTTAAATTTTCTGCCTTGGATTATCACCAGGTTCCTTTTTTTAAAATTAGTTATCTGACCCTCTGAAGATAATTTGAACTTGACTAAGATATTTAAGTAGGTGGCTTCAACTTGAGTGTGTTGTTCCATTGAGACTGTGGTCAAGCTCCCCAGTAATTCAGCTCACTTATGGTGAATAGCAATTAGGTTGGGAGGGACTAGGATGATATAAAAATGGAAAACTGGGTTATTAATCCTGGGGGAAGGCTAATGAAGAGAAATTTGGGGAGTGTAATTGCCATCCAACTATTTTAGGGGCTCTCATTCTCCTTCATACTTCTGACACCTAATTTATCATGAAGTATTCTCAAGCTCACTTCTTAAATATCTTTAAATGTCTCTCAACTCTTTCCCTCCCTCTTCATCAAATACACAGTGCCTTTGTATGATTCTATTTTCTCCATTCCTTTTATTGAATCCAGAAAGATCTTTCTAAAACACAAATCACAATAGGTTACCACATTTTTCTTAACATCTTTCAATGACTTCCCACGGCCTTCAGGGTACACAATTCAGTCCTCATAGAGTCCCAGTCTATTTCTGTGCTACACCCCTCGATCTTTTCCACCTCACACTATTGCTTCAGTCATGTTGAGTTCTTTTTGGTTTCTCTTCTCATGTAGCTGTGCCTGGGCCCACTGTGAATCCTACTTGTCCTTTAAGGCTTTCGTCTAGCATCACTTCCTCTGGGAACCTTTCCTCGATTGCCCCTTTCTGAGCTCTCATGACACCTGCCGACTTTTCATCTTTGTTTTTCTGTTTCCCTTTCTGGACTGCAGACTTTGTAGAAGGTAGGACTATGGATTTTCCCTCTGAAACAATATCCTCCACCATGCCTGGTTCAGCCATGTTTTGCAAAGTGAATGAATGCATGTGTGATTGAATGAAACCAGAGGAGGTTAATTGAAGACCATTTCTCCACTCGAGTATAAGCTCTAAGAAGCATGGAGTTTTTTTTATATATATATATATATTTTATTGATTTTTTACAGAGAGGAAGGGAAAGAGATAGAGAGTTAGAAACATTGATGAGAGAGAAACATCGATCAGCTGCCTCCTGCACATCTCCCACAGGAGATGTGCCCGCAACCCAGGTACATGCCCTTGACCAGAATCGAACCTGGGACCCTTCAGTCCGCAGACCGATGCTCTATCCACTGAGCCAAACCGGTTTTGGTGAAGCGTGGAGTTTTGACTGCTTCATTTTTTGCTATAGTCTCTGCACCAAGAACCATGCATGGCATATAACTGGCTCTCAGTAAACAGTCGACAAGTGAATAAACTGACTCCAAAGGGTGGAATTTTTATCGTGGATGGAAATTCCAGGCAGACTATTCAAGGGACTCATTCTGGCCCTGTGACTTCCCAGCAGGATGCTCAGCATTATGCATGCTTTAAGCCAAGAAAAGTCAGGTCTGCCAGCGTGATTGGCATTCCCTTCCCACAGTCTTCAAAGCACAGTCTGTGGACCACCTGGGAAGCACCTGCATCAGTCACCCAAGGTACATGTTAACATTGCAGGTTCTTGGGTCCACAGTAGACTAGCTAAATCAGACTTTCTGAGGCGGCTTCTTCTTCTTCTTCTTCTTCTTCTTCTTCTTCTTCTTCTTCTTCTTCTTCTCCTTCTTCTCCTTCTCCTTCTTCTTTTTTTTTTTTACCAGCTTTACACTTGTTTCCTATGAACACTAAGAAGGTTCAGCAACAGCCTGGGCTACTCTAGAAGGGCAGCAGACACCCCGTTACTGTGGGGGAGCTAGAGGAGGTTGGGCAATGTAGGTTAGGTAACACTAGGCAAGAGTCTGACTCTTCCACTGCAGCCCCCAAGGAATACATGCACAGCACAGTGTAAGCACTAGGTAAAACTTGCTGAGAAGAATCATGGGACCAAAGAATTATGCCAGCAGGGTTGGTTCTGTTTGGAGGCTCCAAGGGAGAAACAGTGCTGTGCCTCTCTCCCAGCTTCTGGTGGTGGCTGGCGATCCTTGGTGCCCCTTGTCTAGCAGATGCATCACTCCAACCTCTGCTTTCATCTTCACAACACCTTCGCCTCTATGACTGTCTTCTCCTCTTCTAAGGAACTTGTCATAGGATGTAAGGCCTGCCCAAATAACCTAGGATTATGTCACCTTGAGATCCTTAACTTACAATGGCCAGGATTCTTCTTCCAAATAAGATCACATACACAGACGCTCTGATTATATATTTGGGGGTGGGAGGACCATCCCACCCTCTATACATAGTGTCCCCTCACTAAGTGAAAGAGATGAGGTACAGGGCGGTAATGTTCAGCAAAACCTCAGGCCATATTCTTGAAAATCAAATGATCATTAGCTGGGTGACAGCATTTTAATCATCTTTAATATCCAAATCAATAAAAAAGACAGATATTGAAATGCATTAAATTAGAACAGTAAAAATGATTACCTGCTTACTAGATCAAAAAGCACCTGTGCCTGGCTGGCATGGCTTAGTGGTTGAGCGTCAACCTATGAGCCAGGAGGTCACAGTTCAATCCCCAGTGGGGGCCATGCAGGAGGCAGCCAATGGGATTGATTCTCTGTCATCACTGATGTTTCTATCTCTCCCTCTAAATTCCTCTCTGAAATCAATAAAGATATGTTTAAAAGAAGGACCTTGTGAAGGAATCTATGGTCACCTGCTGAAAATTCTAAAAATAAGAGTCAGGAAGTCCTCATGGTTTATTTTGAAAAGGCATCCCCAGCCTGACAGGATTTCTTGATCCTCCCCCCTCCTCACCCCCCCCCCCCCCCTCCATGCTGTTTCTATTGATTGGAAAGGAAGATCTCAGGCAGGAAAGTGTCAAGGTGACTGGAATAGTAGCCTCGAAAATGCCAGTGCTCTATAAATACTGAAGATAAAACAGGCCAAACAACGGAGAAACAAGCCCCTTCATTGCCCTCCCTAAAGATACCTTCTGCCAAATGAAATAAATTGTTAATGTTGTGTGCACCATGTTTATATAACTTTATATCCTCCTTCCGGGGGAGTGTTTTGCAAATTGATTAAGGTCGTTATAACTGTGGTTCCTCAATTTCAAGCCCCATTTTCCCTGTTCCAGGTCAACTTCAAATGAACTTTAATGGATTTCTTTTTATTGGCATTTTTTTTAATGCTCAAAAAATGTGACTTTTATAAAAACATTAGAGGAGACATTTAATGACTTTGTATCTGTGGTGCTATTTGCAAATATAAAGGGAATTTCAAGTCCAAACAATAACCAGATCTGATGGTTGTTTTATGTGAATCATTCAGTCTTTCTAAGTATATAAAGAACAAACACTTAACATCACTTATATGTATTTAGCTGGGATTCCAGGTCTATCTATCTGCATAGTTGTAACTCTCTCTCATGGCTTACTACACTTTAAGTCACTTGGTGTTAGGATCCTACCTCTTTATCTCTGTACTTCTCATAGTACCTTGCAAATAAGAATGCTTTTTGAATTAGGGGAGATAGAATAACTTATTAAGAGAATAGGCTTTACAATCAGGCAGATTTAGGTGTCCCTAGACAATATAATTACTCTCAACTTCAGCTCCTCCCCCAAAGTAAATTGTGAAGAGAATTAAGTGAATTTGTATGCTTGGAGGGGTTAGCTTGTTGCCTAGTATATAGATTGTGTTCAGAAAATGGCGAGTGACCCTGAGTTGAATGGTATTGTGTCTCTCTGAGTAATAAGGCAAAGAAAGTATCTATTATTCTAACAATAGTTATTAACATTTTTCTTAGGGAGGAAACTGTCTTTGTTTGGGAAAATGGGCTTGATGATTCACTAAAGGTATTTGAGATCTGAGGGTTTGAGTGTTGGAAGTCCAATATTCAGCAATACCACCCCCACACCCCCCACCCTCGCCCCCCGCCACAAAACCAAAATCAGGTGATGGTTCAAACAGTTGCATTTGAGAAAATAAGTTTGTTTGTTTTTTTTTCTCCTGAAAGGGAAGAGAAGAGAGGAGAGGAGGAGTACAAAAGGGTCGTGAGTCATGAGGAGTAAGGCTGAGCTTGTGGGAGGGAAATGAGTGAATTACGAAAAGGCAGTCAAATGCCAAGCGCATTGAACTCCCCTGCTGGTGAGATGGTCCAACCTTTTACATTTAACACTTAACACAACATTGTGTTCCTGCAACATCCCTCCCTCCTCTTCTCTCCACACCCCCAATGATTTCTTCCCCAAATCTACTTAACTCACAACTTCTTTGCAAGAGCGTTTAAATAAATAGAAAGGACCTCTTCCATGACCTGGACGACTATGAGAACACAAGCCCCTCTAGGAATCCTCAGAAATCTTCAGATTTCAGCAACGTAGCAGGGATTCACACTACGGAGCTATGGAGCCAGGGGACCCCCTAGTGATAGTTTGTTTACTTCTGGTGCCTTACTGTCCTTTGCACATGATAAATGCTCAGCAGAAATATGTTGAATAACCGAGGAGAACAATAGAAAGCATATCTATGTGGCTCAGGCTCCAATTACTTAGGAATTCACAGAAGGGAGAGACCGGCACGCGAGGGAGAGTGGGAAGGCTTTGTTCCGTAGGTGTCACTCTGCCGCCTTGGACAGCTGACCCGACAGTGAGTTTTGCCGTTGTCGGGTTGACAGGAGCGCAGGAATGGGGAGCACCTGTGCAGCCGGCCTGCGCGGGGCCCTGTCAGAACCTAGCGCTGGCTATTTCGGATTCCCCTGGAGGCTGCTTGGGTATTGTTAGCGTGTAGTCAGAAGAGAATCCTGCTGCTGCCAACGCAGAGGAAAGAGGATCGATGAGTTCATTTTGGAGGGGAGCAGAGGACTCTGGGATCCGGGTGCAGGTCGTCGGGGTATGCCGGAGGAGGAGGGGCATTGCTGTGAGCCTGCGCGTTCCTGGAGGATGGGATTTAGCCACAGAGTGGTCCACTTGCCCGTTGCCTAGGAAAGGGCACCTTGGACGTCTCTCAGTTGGAAGATATTATCTCCAGATGGAGTCCTCTGCCTGCTGGCAAAGTCAACAGCATTATTTGGTAATATTTTGATGTGCTATTTATGTGGAAAGGAGTTTATTACTATATCTTTCACATCATGCACAAGCAGCTCTAACTTTTCCCTCTGAAAGGGATTGTGGTGATGAAGATGGCAAATCTTGGAAAGGCATCAGGGGGTAAAGAATGGGCCGGGCCTGGGCTTGTGCCCAACACCATGTGTCCTGGCCGAGCCTCTGGGCCGAGGCTTGATTTGCATTCAGGCTGCATCCCTGGTTGGTGAAGCTGGGCTCGCTTGTCGTCCTGATGAATCTGGCAAAAGCTCCAGATGAGGGGTGACAATGAACGGGAAAACACTGCAAAGGGCAGGGATGGGAGGGGAGGGCTTGGGGGAGGTACCCAGGGCTTTCCTGGCATGCATTTGCCTGTTTGTCATCTCCATTTGGAAAACAACAACTTAAGAAAATCAAGCAAAGAGGTTCACGTTCTTTTAGTGACCTCTGAAAACACTTGCACATCTCTGCTCAGAAATGTGTGCCTTCCCTCCATACAGCATTTTGCTTTAAGCATTTAGCTTCCCCACGCAGTTGCAAGTTCATTTACCCATTCATTCTCCCTCTCTCTCCCTCTTCTTCTCTTTCTCTCTCCCCTCCCCCATAAAATCACTTTAGTCAGCACAAATTTGGAGGCAGAACCAAGCCCAGTAATAGCATATCTCATGCTGCTATCAATTTTCCGCCAGAAGAACATTTCAGGACACAAAGTCCTTTGTCTATTTCCAGAAGCTCGATTCAATGACATTACATGAATGACTACAACACTATAGCATGTTCTGCACCGTTTCAAATTGTAACCTAAAAAAAGGGAAGAACTTGGATCGCGGCCAGAGCATAATGATTTCAGTTCTTAAGAAAATCCAGCAACCATTACACCACATTCAATATTTTCTTGCTGTGGAAATTTAAGAATCGACTCTAATCAAATAGCAATCCCCCCACCTCCCATCCTCTATTTTTTTTTTTTTTTCTGTGATGGTTCCGGTTACTAGTAGGCCTCCCACGTCTGTTTTGGCTTAAAAAAATAAATAAGTTTACAATATGTTTTTAAAAATTGGGCTGAATCAGACAATTGTATATTTTAGAAAACGAAGGCAAAATGTAAAACAGGCTAATCATGATTCCAAATTTAATCTTCATGGCCCTAATTGATCCCATTCCAAAGGTAACATTCTATCTTAATTGACATGCTGAGATGGTTACAATTATGTAAAATAAAACTGGGCCTGTTGGAAGCTCCATGGTTTCTTGCTGAACAGGAGATGGCCAGTTTTTATAATAGTTGATTGCAAAAGGATGCAACCACTTTGCTCATATTTCCTATTTTGGTTTGGCCCTGGTACACGTGCAGTGAATTCCCCTGCCTTTAAGTAAGGGATGGGCATCCACGGGAACTCAGCGCGTTGTATTTTTCTTGGGGTTTCGTGAGGCACCATAGAAATGATCAATATTTTCAATGTCCATTTTGTAAGTCAGTGAGAGAGAAAGAGAGAGAGAGAGAGAGAGAGAGAGGATGAAATTGTACATTTTAATATTTGTTGGCAGAGTGATTTTTCTGGGCGATTATGACCACACGCACGAGCTCAGCCTCGATGGGAAACAGATGGCAGTGAGCGGGCGCAGAACATGTGGAGATCACACGATGCAGGGCCCACGGGATGGACCCAGAGCCTTTCCGGGACTTGGTGGAGTCTGAGCATGATGACCATAAGTAACCTTCAACCTCTCGATCGCCGGTGGCCCTTCTGCCTCTCTGCTGAGAGCACCCTGAGTGGGAGGCCGTGGCTCCCTGAGTTGATGCTGGATGTTGAGGAGGCAGGAAGGCAGGCAGCCTGTTGGGATGGAACACCTGTGCCTCTTGGCGTCTTGCCTCCCTGGATGGGTGAACCAAGCCAGCCCTGTGCAAAGTGACTAGTATTAATCACCCACCTGACCAGCAACACTAGCCACAGTGGTACCTTCATATTGAGTCTCGGCCTCACTCACTTTCTACTTCCTGGCAATGTCAGTCTATGAATACCTCCACTGGCCCTAAATTAGACTCATCAAATCTCTCCTGGATTGTTGCAATGGATTTCCTAACTGTCCTCTTTACCTCCTGTCTTGCTGTCTCGAATTCATTTAGTAGCTGGGGCACTACACACCTGACTATGTGACTTCCCTGTCTAAACCCTTCCATGGCTCCCCTAAGAGACTCAGAATGAACCACAGCTGTTGTTACTTACTCACTGGTGTAATTATTTGTTTAATACTTCTTTGCCTGACTGTTTACTCCTGGCTCCATGGCATCTAGCACAGCGCCAGGAACCATGTGGGGGCCTTGGCAAATTTTTGTTAACTGAATGAAAATGTCTTCCTTGAGAACCTTGGTGCCCCCTCCCCTCCCTCCACAGGGCATTATACAAGTGTGCTCATATATTCTTCCCTTAGCAAAATATCAATGCTTTAGTAAACAGGCCTTTGTACTGTGTAGACAAAGAACACAGTGAAAGAAGCACTCTTTGGGCCAACCTTGCAGTCTGGGCACTCATGGCTCCTTGGGAAGGACTTCAGACAGTGGTGGTCTGATAAGAGGAGAATATTATATTTTGCTGTTACATTTTTGTAGACCCTCAAGACCTCAGGATTGTATGGGACTGAAATCACCTTGTTCAACTTTACAGAAGAGGAAACGGAACCCTGATGAGGTTATGTGACCTCCTGCATGACCAGTACTCAGTGACGGGCACGGCTGAGATGAGAACCAGGGCTGAGATGTGTTGGGCAGGAGCCCCAAGTTATTTGGGAAATTAGCAAAATCTCTCCATGGCACCTCTTTTAATCCCATTTTATCTTTAAACCCCTCCCTGTATTTATTTCCAATTTTTAGGTTATTTGTGCTCAAGGCCTCCATGGAGAGGCCTGTTCATGAGAAAGCAGCCTGGGACAAAAGCCACAAGATTCTATCCCTGTAGTCGGGAAGACCTGGGCTCAAACCCAAACTCTCCCATGGCCTTGCTTTATGAACTTGGGAACTTTACCTACCTGTCTGAGCCTAGTTTTCTCATAGAACCTCACAGAGTTGCTACACGGATCGGATAAGAAAACATATGAAAATGGAATAAGAAAAGATTAAGTACTGCCATTTGTGACACAGAGATGGACCTTGAGAATACCGTGCTAAGCGAAATAAGTCAGAAAAAGTTAAGAACCATATGATTTCACTCATATGTGGGAAATAAAATTGAAAGTAACAAGCAAACAAGAAAAACAAAGAAACAAAAACTCATAGGCACACAACAGTATGGTCAGTACCGGAGGAAAGAGGGATGAGGGGGGTAGAGAAGGGTAAAGGGGACCAAGTGTGTGGTGACAGAAGATGACTTGACTTTGGGTGGTGGGCACACAAAGCAATATACAGATCATATATCATATGTACCTTTGAAACTTATATAATCTTATTAACGAATGTTACCCCAATTTAATTTAAAAGTAAATAAAAAAAGAAAGAAAACATGAAAAGCTCTTGCCATGTCATGGAAGCTTAGTATTCTTTTTGTACCTCAGCAAAACTCACCAATCTTGAGTTTTTAAGACATACTCTCCACCAGGTGGTATACCATTGCATTTCTTCCCTTTTTTCCTCCCCCTTTGCATATATCCCAAGATGATGTGTGCATTCACATAGGATCTTTCTGGAATCTATAATAATAAAAGGGTAATATGCTAATTAGACCAGACATATTCTGGACATCCTTCCAGATGAAGCTGGGGCCGGAGGGAAGCCCAGGTCCTGGGTGCCAGAGGGAAGCCGGTGCAGGCAGCTAGGGAAGGAAGACCTACTCTTGCACAAATTTCATGCATCAGGCCTCTAGTAATTTATAATTCATTTTGATTATTATGTATTATACTAGTGGCCTGGTGCACAAAAATTTGTGCACTCAGTGGTGGGGAGTGTCCCTCAGCCCGGCCTGCACCCTCTCCAATCTGGGACCCCTGGAAGGATGTCCTACTGTCGGTTTACAGGGATTGGGCCTAAACTGGCAGTCAGACATCTCTCTCACAATCTGGGACTGCTGGCTCCTAACCACTCTCTTGCCTTCCTGCCTGATTGCCCCTAACCACTCTGCCTGCCAGCCTGCTTGCCCCTAACTTCCCCCCGCCGCCAGCCTACTCACCCCCAAATGTCCCCCTCCCCCCACCAGCCTGATCACTCCCAACTTCCCCCTGTACCAGTGTACTCATCCCAACTACCCCCTCTGCCAGCCTTCTCGCTCCTAACTGCCCCCCCCCCCCTGCTGGCCTGCTCACTCCAAATGGCTCCATCTTCTATTCCATTTGTGTCCTTTCCACCCCTAAGTTAATGTTGTGTCCTTAATATGTGGTTATGAGATGTTTCTGTGACTGAGTTGGGAAACCTTTCACATTTCTCTTTCCTTTCCTTTCTTCTCAGGATAACTGAGCTCTGTGGTTTGTGTGGGACCAAAGGCCCTGGGAATACAATGCTGAGCCCTCTGAACTCATTTTATTCTTTATTGTATTATTTGATTCCTGAGGCTGAATTAAACATGAAAACAGAAGAAAATATACCCTTAGATATAGAATCTGAGTCATTACCCGGAGATTTCTGTGGGAGTTGACACTGAGGTATGAGACACATGTGTTTATTGATCAGTTTCCTCAACTATGGAACGAAGGTTGATCCTGCCCACAGATCCTTTGGAGGTTAGATATGATGCATCCAGAGGGATTAAATGGCAACTCTGAGAGGAAGATCAGAAGTTAACAGACACTTGTTTCATTTACCCAGACAGAGTTAGAAAAACACAACTCCTTTTATCATAACAGCAGCCAGGGCCATGCCTGCAGGAGGAGGAGCAGGGAACCAGGGCTTCCCCCTTGCTCCTTCCCCGCCCTCCCTCCCTCCATCCCTGCACTGGTCCAGCTGTTATTGCTATGGTGGAACCCCTCAACTCAGGCTCTGGCCCCGCCCATGTCACAGGGAGGAGCATGCACAGTTTCTTGCAGACACAGAAGCAGCTGTGGAGTAGGGAGGTGGCGGTTATTCCCCTGAGCCGGCGCTAAAGTCCTTGTTGAAGTCCCCACTCTGGAGCCTGCGAGTCCGAGTCCTGGGAGGCTGTGCAGTGGAGCCGCCACATTCCTTTCAGTAGAAACTGAAGATTGATAGGAGCCTGCTGGCTGAGGGGAAGGACCAGGAGGTCTGCCTTGTGCCCATTAGCCAATCCCCAGTCCCGCTTTGCTGATCGCGCCTCCTGAGCCTGTGCCCAGGCCGCACATGGGGCGGGGACGCCACGATCGCCATCACCCCATGCCCTGCCTGAGCCCTAAGCTGCCCAGGGCCACACACGGAGGTCCTGGCTGGGGGCAGGGCTTAGGTGGCACACGGGGGCCCGGATGGCGGCGCGCGCTGGCCTGCCTTGCCTGCAGTATGCAAATTAGTCACCTTCTTTGTTGGTGGTTAATTTGCATATTGCACTGGTTAGCCATTGGGAGGCATAGCGAAGGTACGGTCAATTACCATGTTTGTCTATTATTAGATTAGATAGTATAAAATATATAATTTATTACATATTGTATGTTTCTATTATATAAAAATAGAAATAATATCAAAGCAATAAATTAAATGCTGTGGTCATAGGTGAAGCAGAAAGGAGGTGGCCCTTGGACTGAGACATGGTTTTTAGTTCCTATGTCTCAAACTATCAATGACTTGTCCTTGGGAAAGCTGCTATAACTTTTGAAAGCCTTAGTTGTCTTTCCTATAAAATGGGGTTGATAATTTTCACCTCTCAAGCCTGATGTGTGGATGGAATGGAATGATGGCCTCTGCCTGGTACAGAGGAGGCCCTCTGGGAAATGCTAGTTTCTTCCTACCACCTGTGCAGTCTGGGGCCATTGGATGTAATTCCAACAATTATTTGTGGAATTACATTTAATTTATTAACCTTAAAGCATTGATTTTAAGGTGTGGTGTGGTGGAGAAGAGGCGAGTTCACTAACAAACATGCCTAAATTCCACTATCTTTTGAGAAATAGAGATTCTGGATGTATTCAATGGGTCACTGTGGTCCCTAAGGGTCCTCACAGTTTAGGTAACAGCAGAACCTTCACATTTCATAGTAAATAAAAGACAGCATGATCTAGGCTAACAGCCACAGGGTGTTCCCAACCAAAAGGTCCTGAGATGAAGAAGGAAGATTTCTTTTGTGTAGGGCTGGACGGACATTCTTTTCAGAAGGCACTAGGATATGAGGTGGGCTCTGAAAGGGGCAACCAGTCAGAGGCCAGAGAAGACCATGCTGGTGGGAGGGAAGAAAGGATGGGCTCACTCATGGCTTAAGAAACCTGTCTTACAGCTTATCTGAGGCAGAACTGTTAGTCGGGTCCAAAGCTGGTGGAGTATAGTCAACTGGAAATGTCCATAACTGACATTCACGGGTGCAGTTATTCCTAATCCCAATGTCTTGGGTGACACTTTTCTTATTCTACCATGTTGGTTATAATACTACAAGAGGAGGGGGTTGCTGAATGGCATCAAATAGAAAAGTTATTGGTAGGTAGATTCATAAGTCCCAACACTTGCTCCACTTTTAGTCACTCTTCCATTCATATTTTGAGCTTATTATGTGCCAGGCATTGTCTTTGGCCAAGGTAATGTATCTGTGTTCTCTCTTCCTCTACCCATCTGGCCAAACTGGTTCTCAACCTTCCTAATGCTGCGACCCTTTAATACAGTTCCTCATGTTGTGGTGACTCCCAACCATAAAATTATTTTCGTTGCTACTTCATAACTGTAATTTTGCTACTGTTACGAATCATAATGTAAATATCTGATATGCAGGATGTATTTTCATTGTTTGCGACCCACAGGTTGGGAACCGCTGCTAGAATTTTCAAGAGTAGCATCTTTGAGGAGGCTCAAAACACTGGTTCCAAAGACATATGTGCCCTCTCTGAATTACACCCTATGTGTTTTTATCTGATACTGTGGATGCCACAGTGATATAAAAGACACAGTTATACTCTCAAGTTTACTGTCTAATGAACATAAAGAAAATCTCACTAGTGCTATGATAGACATAAACATGAGGTGATTTGAGGGAACAGAAAAGGGAAATTAAAACCTAATTGTGGTGTCACAAAGACTTCTTGGAGGAAGTGACAGAAGAAATGGGGGCATGGAGAATAAGTCTGAGAGAGTAGTTCAAGTGAAGTAAAGACCAACTTTGCATTAGGCACTGTTGTAGATATTAAGGTTATAGCTGTGATGAGCAAACAAAGTTCTTTCTTTCAAGGAGCTTTCTTTCTAGTAGAAGATAATGACAGGTAGAGCGAACAGCATGTACAAAAACTAGAGATGTGTTTAGGGAACAACATGTAATTCAGATGGCTGGAATCTAGTATGGCTAGAGTCTATAAGTGGGAGGGAGTTAGGAGATTGTGGCTTGGAGAAAGATAGGACTGAGAGGTAAGTGTGTGTGTGTGTGTGTGTGTGTGTGTGTGTGTGTGTGATTTTAAGTGCCTTGTGTGTCAGGCTAAGGAGGGTAAACTTTGTCCTGAGGATAATAGGGAGCCACTGAAGAGTTCTAAGCAAGAGAGTGACATAATCACATTCAAAAATAACTCTGGCCACAGGAGTGAAAAATCACTCTGGCTGCAGGAATGAAAATAAATTGGAGAGAGGAAAGCTGTGACTTTGGAAACATTGTTTAACTCCTCTGAGCCTCAGTTTTTTCATCTCCAAATGGGAGTATTGTCCACCTAATAGGATTGCTGTGACATTAAATAAGGCAAAAGAAATCAAATGACTCTGGCATTCCCTGGCCCTGGGCACTCTTCATGTTTTAAGAGGATTGGTTTTTTAAGAAGTCCAAGTGCCCAGTGGATTTCAGAGAGCAGCTCTGGAGAATTACTAGGGTGGGGCTGGACTGGCCAGGTTACAGACTGAGGCCAGGAGCAGGACACTCAGCCTTTGATTCTGACGAGAGCTATAATGGTTGGGGTGTGTCTAAGGACTATTGGTAGACTAGAAGTGTGGTATTGGGGTGGAGGGGGAGAAAAATTGCTACTGATTGACAAATAGTAGAATGCTAGTCAAAGGTCAAAGACAGAAAAGCCTTCTTCCTCTGGAACATACTTTTCTGGGTGTGTCTGACCATAAAGAGCCTCTGTGGCTCAGTCAGAAAGAGCTGTGGGGAAGAGATGGAGAGAGATCTGAATGGATATGAAATTTACAGGAACAGGCAAGGTTGGGAGAGAACAGAGAAGAAAATAGAGAGAAATCTAGGGAGGAAGTGGCATAAAACAGTGGCAGGAGACCAGGGATTCTGAGGAGAAGGTCAGCAAGTGAGAAGTTCCCAGTGACAAGTATGGTCCATAAATTTTAAGAACAGGAACATAACTTTTATGTTACAACTTTTGTGTTGTTTTATTATGTAACTACCCATCACTGTTCCTCTATATGCTCAGTAAATTGTTTGAGAGTGATGTTTGGGGTAAATCAAGGCAAAAAGTGGAACTATGTATTTCAGTTAGCATAGAACAGAGAGGACAGACTCAACAGGGGAAGCAAGAATGCTTTCTAGATTTAGCAGGAACAAAACATCTGGGTAATGAGAGATAAAGTACCCATAAACCCTAGACTCCACCGTGATCTTGGGGAGACTATTAGATTTGATGTGAAACTGGAGTGAGGGTAGTGTCTCAGAAATGTTGTGAACATCTCAAAGGATAGAGTGACCCCCTGCTCTCATTTGAGTTGCATATGGAACTCAACTGACCATCCCAAGAAGTGCAAGGACTAGGAATGTATGTGTGGTCCTTTGAGGAAAACATCAAGCAAGTGCCTGAACTAGAACTACTCACTTTATCCACATTTCAAAAATGTTATTCACTCATCCACCCATCCATCCATCCATCCATCCAGCCACCCATCCATCTGTCCATTTATTCATCCATCTGCCCATCTATCTATCTATCACCCATCCAGTCTTCCATCACTTTATCTCTTTCTTTCTTTACTCTCTGAAGCTCAAACTGTTAGATTAAATAAATAAATAGGGAATCTTCTCCCATTTGTAGTATTTCCACTGAAAAATGTAGACCTGTAGGCCTTTTGGGTCTCTTTCCTTGCTTCATTGAAGATGTTTCTGACAGTTACCTGTACTGCCAGCAGGATCATCCTGAGCTAATGTGGTCAGCTTCTCCCTTCAAAGTTTGTGACCTACACATGGATTTGGGACTTTAGGATTTAATTAGAATCTGTTTCCCCCATTTTATAAGCTATTGAATAACAAACTACATTTCAAATCCTCTTAGCTTGACCCGAATCTCTTGTATTTTTCTCGTAACTACTCTGATTGGTATAGATACTTGGGAGATTATGTCTTCAGCCATTAAAAAAACAGTTTTTTTTTTCCTTGAAATACTCCAACTCATATTTATTATCCATCTTCATTTCATCTCCAAAGTATCTGGATAGATGGCCTTGACTTTACTAATAAGTCACTGAGGCTCGCAACCTGGCTTTGAGCATATGGGTCTCAGATCTTTGGATCACAACCCCATGAGTCTGATTCTGGGATGTAAACTGTAGGGCACAGATGATTTTGAAATAAGACTGAAGCCACATTTCTGGACTGAGGCTCTGAATGTAGACTTCATAGTGTGGTGGAGTCTGAGGTGAAAATGTAACGACAGAGGCAAACCTCAGCAAGGCCATGTGGTGAGGAGCACCTGGAAGCCTTAATGACCAGTGTGGCTTCCTGTCCCTGTGGTTCTCTAATCCCCCAGGTGCAGCCACTCAATCTGCACCTGTGGGCATTTTCTTCCCCAGAATCTGGATTCAATCTTGTCCCTATGTATGGGGAGCTTAAGGAATTCTGGGCCATTAGTTTAATCAACCCAATGACTAGTTCCTAAGGAGTTCCCTGATTTTTCTAGAGCTTACCCCATCCTGACCTTCTGGTGCTATGCCTGAAGTTCAGTTTCCTGGGAACTTGTTCTCCAATCTGCCCTCACTCCCATATAGACCACCCACATGTCTGGATATTGCCAGTGCTACTGAGAGACATACAAAAACCAGAATGCCACTTACAACTGAAGCTTCCAAATGCCAGCTGCTACTCTGCCTGCATTTTCCCTATTTTAAGCATCTTCTTTATTTGTCCCTTTTAACTGGGTTTTGCCTGACCTCTGTATGTTCAGTCTATTTTTGTTTCTTTATTTGGAAACTTCTATGAATCAGTCATTATACTAAATCTCATGAATACAAAGATGAATAAGACACAGTCTCTGTCCTCTGGGAGCTCCCAATCTGGCCAAGAAGACAGACATGGGAAGCACATAATTCCACTCAGTAGATGAAGTTTGTGCAAAAGTCCAGGGAAATATAAAGAGAGGTATGCTAACTGCTGGGGGTTCAGGGACAGCTCTACTGAAGAGAAAACTTGAACCTTAAGTCATGGGTAGGACTTGGCTGCACAAACAAATGTGATGAGCATTTCAGTGAAGGAGCAATCAAAACCACATGTTGCATTTGGGGGGCATTTCAAGCAACCTGGAAGGCTGAAGTGTGGGACAGGGGGGAGCTAGTGAACTGGGCAGTGGCCAGACCAGTGATGACCTTGTAAACAATGACCTTGGCAGTGTTAAGAGTAGAGAAGGATATTGTTAATAACACCAAATCTAATGTTTCTATTCATAATATTAGCGTAATGTTAATATGAATAACTTATATAATAATGACTGCCATTTATGACCCTAAGTGAATTTCCTAGGATGTTTCTGTGTGTTTCTTTCTTTTTTTTTTTTTTAAATTTATTGTCTAAAGCTTTACATATGTGTCCTTTTTTCCCCACTTGACCCCTCCCCCCCAGCCATTCCCACTCCAGGAAAGCCCCCACTACCCCAGTGTCTGTGTCCATTGGTTATGCTAATATACATGCATGCAAGTCCTTCGGTTGCTCTCTAATCCCCCACCCCCTTCCCCTGCCATTCCCCTGGATCTACTCTTGTTCATCAAATTATGTTGATCATTATATCCCACATATGAGTGAGATCATGTGATATTTATCTTTCTACAACTGGCTTATTTCACTTAGCATGATTCTCTCCAGTTCCATCCATGCTGTTTCAAGTTCCTTCTTTTTTATAGTGGCGTAGTATTCCATTGTGTAGATGTACCAGAGTTTTTAATCCACTCATCTGCTGATGGGCACTTAGGTTGTTTCCAAATCTTAGCTGTTGTAAATTGTGCTGCTATGAACATAGGGGTGCGTATATCCTTTCTGATTGGTATTTCTGGTTTCTTGCGATATAGTCCTAGAAGTGGGAATACTGGGTCAAATGGGAGTTCCATTTTTAACTTTTTGAGGAAACTCCATACTATCTTCCACAGTGGCTGCACCAGTCTGCATTCCCACCAGCAGTGCAGGAGGGTTCATTTTTCTCCACATCCTCACCAGCACTTGTCATTTGCTGATTTGTTGATGACAGCCATTCTGATAGGTATGAGATGGTATCTCATTGTTGTTTTGATTTGCATCTCTGGGATGATTAGTGACTTTGAGCATGTTTTCATATCTCTCGGCCTTCTGTATGTCCTCTTTCAAAAAGTGTCTATTTAGGTTCTTTGCCCATTTTTTGATTGGATTGTTTATCTTCCTTTTGTTAAATTGTATGAGTTCCCTATAAATTTTGGAGATTAAACCCTTACCTGAAATATCATTGGCAAATATGTTCTTCCATACAGTGGGCTTTCTTGTTGTTTTGTTGATGGTTTCTTTTGCTATGCAAAAGCTTTTTGTTTTGATGTAGTCCCATTTGTTTATTTTTTCCTTAGTCTTCATTGCCCTAGGAGCTGTGTCCGTAAAGATATTTCTACGACGACATATGTTTGCAATTTTTCTTTCTGCCTATGGAGTCTTGTAGGATTTTTATGGTTTCCCATCTTACCTTTAAGTCCTTTAGCCATTTTGAGTTTGTTTTTGTGTATGGTGTAAGTTGGTGATCTAGTTTCATTTTTTTGCATGCATCTGACAAAATTTTCCAACACCATTTATTGGAGAGACTGTTTTGACTCCATTATATGCTCTTGCCTCCTTTGTCAAATATTAATTGAGCATAATGGCTTGAGTCAATTTCTGGGTTCTCTGTTCCGTTCCATTGGTCTATATATCTGTTCTTGTGCCAGTACCAGGCAGTTTTGAGAACAGTGGCTTGGTAATATAGCTTGATATCTGGTATTGTGATCCCTCCAACTTTGTTCTTCTTTCTCAGGATTGCTGTAGCTATTCGGGCTCTTTTTTTATTCCAGATGAATTTTCAGAGAGTTTGTTCTAGATCTTTGAAATATGCTGTTGGTATTTTAATGGGGTTTGCCTTTTATTTCTTCTTCTTGCCTGATAGTTATGGCTAGCACTTCCAGTACTATATCAAACAGGAGTGGTGAAAGTGGGCATCCCTGTCTTGTTCCCGTTCTCAGGGGAAATGAGTTTAGTTTTTGCCCATTGAATATGATAGTGGTTGTAGGTTTGTCATATAAGGTTTTTATTATGTTGAGGTATGATCCCTCTATTCCCACTTTGCTGAGAGTTTTTATCAAGAAAGGATGTTGGATTTTGTCAAATGCTTTTTCTGCATCGATTGATAAGATTATGTGATTTTTGTCTCTCAATTTGTTTATGTGATGTATCATATTTATTGATTTGTGGATATTGTACCGTCCTGGCATCCCCAGAATAAATCCCACTTGGTCATGGTGCAATGCTGAATCCGACTTGTTAGAATTTTGTTGAAGATTTTAGCATTTATGTTCATCAAGAATATTGGCCTTCTGCGTGTTTCTAATATCTATGGTCAAATGCGTGGGAACTGCTGGGTTAAAGTGAGTGAAGCAGATTTCTCAGCCTTTGATGTGTTAATGTGCTTTGTGACTGGGATGTGGCCAGAAGCAATTCCCAAACTTAGTTGACTATCACTTTCCCTCTTCTCCAATATTGCAAGGAATTAGTTTTGAGCAACACCCTTTGGGGGCAGAACTAGGGAAGTCTTTCACATCTTGTCCAGTTCATAGCATTTATGAACATCCAATTCCAGGCTCTAAGAAGACACCAGCTGAGGGGCCTTGTAAAAGTGTGATGTGGCTCACCTCCCACGGGCTTCGTTCTATCATTCAAAACCTGCCCATGTTACTGCTAATCTCTTTGACATTACAGGAGGCCAGCTTACAATAACTAAGATTTGGAATCTGCCCATCAGCAGATGAGTAGATAAAAAAGGTTGTGCTACATTTATACAATGGCATACTATGCTGCTGTAATAAAGAAAGAGAGAGCTCTTACCATTTGCGACAGGAGGTTGTGACTGATGTACATACTGTTCGTTTCATTTGCAATAAACTTTTTGTTATCATAACTGTATTACTTTTATAATCGGGAAACAATAATAATTTTTTTTGAAAGGTTCACCCCTAGTTCTCCCCTCAAGCAGTGTTTATAGGTAGAAAGAATAGAAGGTTGAGGAGATAAGCTTTCATGGGGACTCACAGGAATTGTCCCTTATCTGGCAGGGAAGAATGGAGAGAAAGGTTGAAGTCTTTAGGCCTAACTTTTCCAAATACCAGGGCCAGCATAGTACTTGGCATGCAATAAATGCTCTGTAATATTTGCTGTATGAATGAATATGAGGGAGTGGGTGAAGCTTAGTTTTCCACTTACTCCCCCTCCTAAGGTCTTACTAGGTAGGTTGAGTGACTTTCTCAGGCCACTGCAGAGTTTGCCTGTGCCCATCCCTGAGGCCAGGCCTGTGCCCATCCCTGAGGCCAGGCCTGTGCCCATCCCTGAGGCCAGGCCTGCCAGGTCCTGTAGGGTCCCCAGCCAACCAGGGTGCCGCACTGCCACGGGGGGCACCCATGTTGCTTTCCATGAACGGTGTTGTTGTTTGGAGCGTAAGGCTGCTTTGAACAGGTCTCAACTACACAGGACAAAAGTAACTGAAAAAAATAATCCTCACGCACTAGCACCCTGCCTGCCGGCCCTGTTGTGATTTTGCACTGAGGGTGCATTTTAATTGATGAAATGTGCTACACAGCCCAACCAAATTGAAAAGTAACAACCTTCGCTTACCATTTGGAGATGTGACGGAAGTGCCAGGAGTTAAACTCTGAGGACTAAATGAAATAACAGAAGCTCCCTATCCTCTCTTGAAGAAGCTCATTAGTTTTTGCTTTCTCACATTCTGTTTGCTGTGGCTCACAGCCAAAACTGGCGACGGCAAAGATAATAAGGGAGAGTTAAAAATATGTGCAGAGTGGCTGGGCTGTGTGGGATCCCAGACAGCTGGGGGAGTGACTCAGGTAGGGGGAGGCTGGGAGCAAGGCAGGAGGTAGGAGGTAGGAGGGCGGAGACAGAATGGAGGACAGAGGAAGAGAGAGACTCCAGAGACACATGAGGGAGATGGGGAGACACAGGCAGGGCAACAGGGCAACAGGGACAGAAACACAGCGTGTGCAGGAGATGGTGCACACACACTCAGAGGCAAACACACACACAGACAGAGAGAGAGACAGAGAGAGACAGAGAGAGAGAGAGAAGATGGGGAGAGACAGAGAGACGTGTGAGGCTGAATGTGTTCTGAGCAAATAACTATAGTAATTGGGGTGAGTTCAAGGGTCAAGGCCACGCTGTGGGTGGGGCAGGGGCAGTGTCAATCACATCACATTGCTCCCGCCATGCGCTCCACCATCAGCAGCATTTAGACAGGAGGGAAATTAGACTTGCTGTGGATTTTGAAGGCAGCCGTGAGAATGACTAGCAGAGGAGAGGTCTCAAACGTGGCCCGCCCACCTGGCAGCAGCCCTAATGCCCTAGTGTATGATTAAAGTTACAAAGAGCAAGTCTTCCTGTCCCAGCCCCCACTTACCAGGTAAGCTGAGGGGTTCCTGCAGCTCACCCCATCTTATCACTTAAGCTTTGTATCCTCAGGCCTAGCACAAGACCCGGGCTGAGCAGGAACTTGCTAAGCCGGCGGGGTGACATAGGCACAGTGGCCTCCCTTCCTGCTACTCCTTGATGGCATACAGTTCCCTCCTCTAGTCAGCAAATTCCTAGCGCCTACTATGTGCCAGGCGTTGGTGAACAGGCACAGTCTCTTTCCTCAAAGAACTTCCATTTTACTGGGAGAGAGACTAGAACATCAATGGCTGCACTCCAGGCAAAGCGCTGGGGCCCCAGTTAGTTGCAACCTGGGCCAAGCTTGAAGGAGCAATGCATGTACAAGTCTTGGACAAATGCCACAGCACTCAGGCCAACTTGGGTCTGAAAGGAAATGTCATAGTGCAAACACACAAAACAAAAAGGAAAAGGAAAAAGAAGCTCACATTTACTCATATGCCAGGCACTGCCACATATGTTATTTCATTGAATCTACACGCATCTACAGAGGGACCCAGCAGGTGGCTATTTTTAATCCTCACTTTCTTCTTTCTTTTGTAGATGAGGAAATGGAAGTTCAGAAAGTGGAGGAATCAGTCCAAGGTCCCTCAGCTAGTCAGGGACAGGGTTACTAGCCTGGGCCTGTCTTTCTTCTGCCCCCAGTTCCTCCTGAGGCCTCATGAAATTCATCATCCACCGAGGAGACAAAGGGCCATGTCTATACTGAGGCAGCTCCAGAACCCAGCCAGGCTCTGGCTGCCACCCACCCCTCCATAAATGTATTTTTCAACAATGAGGTTTTCTCTGCAAGTTAGTGATTTTATGGCTCTCAGCAAAAATCTGTGACACCAGATGTTAAATGCAGCAGGAGAAAGTTATTTCCATCATTGGTGAAATCTTGCACAGTGCACTGAGTCTGGTCACATATCTGACTCCTGGCAACATGTGATCTGATTTCTGTTCACAGAAAGAGGCTCAGCGAGGGCTGGCGGAGACATGTGCGTCTGTTTGGACCTCTGGGTGCTGGGAGAGGGACAGCTCAGTCTGTGGATTTTCTTGTGACTTGACTGGTAAACAACATCTGGCTCATCTGTGGGACCAGGCCCCTCAGCCAGAAACCCTGAGAGTACACGCTGGGGCCTGGGCAGCAGGCCTTCAGGGCTTGTCCATCATCCTCTCAAGTCCTGGCTGGTTGTGTCACACTGACCTGTCCTCTGTTTCACTTCTGTCTCTCTGTTCCTACCCACCAACATGTTCGATCCTGTCTAGCTTTCTGGGCGACAGCAACTGTTGGGTTGAACCATGTGAAACTGCCTTTTTTTTTTTCCTTTGGTAGGTAAACAATAAGCAAATATTGGCAATTCCATATGGTTCATGACAGTGTACTGACAACCTAATGTATCGCATCCAGAATGGTTTCTCATTGTAAATAGGGGATGTTGGTTCCTGGATCATAGGGCTATAGGAAGATTAAATTAGATAATATTTAGAAAGACATGAAGGATATCACTTGACACATAGTCAGTGTTCAATGAATGGAAGCCACTATTAGGATACAATGACTATTGTCCCAGGCTCATTACTTACCGTATCGGCCCCCAGATGGCATCTTGCCCCAAACTCCTGCTTAGAGCTAACTTGTCCCACTCCCCACGACTTGAGTCTGCCTGATACGCCAGCCCCACAGGTTCTCACCACCAAAGACTCTCTCAAGCCCCGACTCCTGTGAGCACTCTCATTGTCCTATTGGCCTGGCATAGCCAGCTTTGGGGCCAGAGTCATTTCCCTCTCTGTGAACTGGGTTGTGCAGGTCTTAGGTTTGTTCCCATCGAATCTAAAGGAAAGGAAACAGCAGTGGGTTCTGGGGGGACCTATGGCTGCTCATGGTGGGCAGTGCTGCAAACTTAGAAACGTATTTGGTCTTAGACTCTGAATGGAGCAGGGCTTCAGGTCAGATTCCTACCAGCCTGCCTTCCTAGAGACTGGGGTGGGAGCAGGGCCAGTTTATTCATTCGCAGCAAGAAACAGAGCTGCCCAGGGATGAGAATACTGGGGTCAGCACATGGTCCCTGTAGGAAATCTGCAAGGAAAGTTTACGGGATATTTGGTGAAGTTCGAATCTGAGCAAAGGAGGCCAAGGGTCTTGAGGGACTTGGAGGCCTGGTGAGTCCTCAGCCCACAGCACCATGCCGCTCTCCAGGGGCCAGCTGGACTCAGTGATTAATTTTATGACTTTCTCTTGAGCAGCACTGGGCAAAAACAGCCAGTTCGTCCCTTTAATTTTTTTTTCTTATTCCACTATGAACCCTCCCTCTCCTTTGGTGAACACAATCTTCCATCACATCTGGCAATATTATTTGATACTGTTAACCAGCTATTAGCCTCCTGAAATACAATTAATCTCAGTTTTGTCTTCCTGAGATTATCTAAGTGATATTCAATTTAAATCAGTTCAACATGATAAATATTTATTGTGCACCATATTAAATTTAGTCCCTTTAATTAAATTTAATTTGACAAATATTTATTGAGCTGGGCCCTGTCCTAGACCCTGGGGCTACAATGGTGGACAGTACATACACAGTCCTAATCCAGTAGTTTAGTTTGGGAAACTAGGCAAATAAATAAGCAATTACAAAACCAGGTCCAAGGGTTAAGATAGGAAAGCACCAAGTGCCATAGCAGTCATAGGAAAGGCATCTTATCTACACTAAGGCTTTCTCCAGAAGGCTTCCTAGAAGAAGTAACATCTGCTTTGGGCCTGAGAGATTAATAGGAGTTAAGGGGGACAGTGTGCATATGTGTTTGTGTGTATTTGTGCATGTGTGTACATGTATGCCAGCATGTGTGTGTGTATGTGCTTTGTGTGTGTTGTGTGTACCTGTGTATGTATGTGTATGCATGTGTGTAGGTATCTTCAAGGAAAGTTTATGGGATATTTGGTAAAGAGCGAATCTGAGGAAAGGAGGCCAAGTGTTTTGAGGGATTTCAAGGCCTAATGAGTCCTTATGAGTCCTCTGTATGTATATTTGTTTTTGTGTATGTATACTGCATTCATGTGCATGTGTTTATGCTTGTGTGTGCATGTGTGTGGGTATGTGTGCTCACGTACACTAATGTATATATTTGTGTGTGCATGTGTACGTATGTGCTTGTGTGCATGTGGCGTGTGTTTGTCACAGCGGAGTCAGGATTAGGAGAGTTACCAGAAAGTGGGTAGGGACAAGAGACTACAAGGTCCTGCAGCCCAGTAAAGGAGGTAGGACTTCGTCTTCCCAGCAGTAGCGGGAAGCTATTGAAAGTCTTAAGCAGGTCATGAAGTAATCCTATTTGTGGTTTAGGAAGAGCTCTCTGACTCCAGTGAGGGAGGGCTTGGGGGATTTCCATTATCCTCTACTAAGACTTTCAGATACAAGTCTCTATTTCCTCTTCCATATGGTTAAATTTTTCCCATAAATTATGATTTTCTACTTTGTCTCCTCCATTATTTCCATGTTTCTGATGAGTTGGGGTGGGTTGGGGAACACTCTGTCACCTCATGAAGGGAGTATATCCCTGTTCCCGCTCTCTTCCTGCCTGGTGCCGCTAGAAATGATCCACAGTGTCTCACACCTGAGACTAGTAATAAACTGCTGGCATAACGCCAACAGAGAAAAAGAGGTATTTCCATTAGTGTTTAAAACACTTTTTTGGAGGTAGCAAAATGGCCATAAAGATGACTTTAAAACCGAGAATTATTAACTCTGCATTCAGTTGTTTAGGTGACTAAATGGTTTCTGTGTTAGGGAGACATCATTGATTACTTCCTTAATGGAAAAGGCTCTGGGGAAGGCGAGGGCTAATCCTGTTAGGGAAATCAGCGTGTTCTAATTCACACACAAGCAGTGTGGGCAGAGCTCTCTGCTTCTTCTCCTTCACAGGCCAGCTGCACACTGAGCGGAAGCAAAGCTCAGCCGCTCTCACCTCTGCTGAGTGATGTAAGACAGGCCTGACTCTGACCTGGTGTGTCCATTACCTGCCTCTTTTGGGGCTTCCATAGTGAGCTGGGGGTAAGGGAGCAAAATGGAACTTTTTGATAACTCAGAGGATTTGTGTGAGAGGTAACCAATCAATGTGTCTCTCATCTCTCTCTCTCTTCCTCCTCCTTTCCACTGTCTCTCAAAATCAATGGGAAAAAACTCCTCAGGTGAGGGTTAACAAAGAAAAATGAATTCATTTGGGTAGGGTGTAACCCAACACAACTGGTGTGCTTATGAAAAGAGAGAATATAAAGAGGCATGGAGAACAACACATGGAAGAAGGAGATGTGAGGAGCACAGGGAGATGTGAGCCATCTACAAGCCAAGGAGAGAGGCCTGGCACAGATTCTTTGTCCACCACCCTCAGAAGGAACCAACCCTACTAACACTTTGACTCAGACGTCTAGCCTCCCCATGAGATGATACATTTCTGTCGTCTAAGGCTTAAGCCACCCAGTTTGGGGCACTTTGTTACGGTTGTCCTAGCAAACTGATAGACATTCTCTGCTCTTCATGTTTCTAAAATTGAATTTATTCTTTATCTGCCTTGCTATAACATCAGCACCACAAGGGTTTTTTTTCCTGCTCTGCTCACTGCGGAACATGAGTGCCAGATAATGCCTGGCACATAGTTGCTGTTTAATACGTATTTGTGGCGTAGACCTATCAGAACACAGAGAAGTAACAGCTACTCTGAGTGCTCACATGAAGAACGAGCCTGGGATGACGAGGTCTCTGCCATTGTTTGCTTGGTTCTTCTGTACAGGGGTGAGGAGCCTGGGGCTGCGGGTGCTAGCTTCACTTCCAGCCGGTTTCGGAAACCCGAGCCATCCTTCAGAAGACGTTTAAGGAAGAGGAGGGAGCAGCCCTCATCCGTGTTCGGAGAGTAGCTCCAGATGGAGCATTTAGCACACGGCTCGGGATCCAGTTACACTCGACCGCACTGCAACGAGCACTAGTAAGGCCCAACGGCCTAATAGGCTGTCCTGTGGTGAGGCTGTGTTGGGAAGAGGTTACCAATAATAAGATTATTCTCTTGACGCTTAGCTTGGCAGGGGTCGAAGTTGAGTGGGTCAAGGTGTGCTAGGCAGGGGCTCAGGTGGAAATTCTGGGCTCCCAACCAGTTATCAAAGGAGAACCACCTTTCCCTTTTGCTGGCTGCAGCACTGAACAGTTATCCAATGACCCAAAAAGTCCTCCTTCTTTCCTGCGGCTCTTCTCTCCTACTGGCCCGAGCAAAGAACTGAAGGTGTTAGCATAGTGGGATCGCTTTTATTGAGCACCTACTGTGTGGCAGATGCTCTTCTAGCAGGAGGAGACAGCGAGGTTAGAGGCATGTTATGGAGGTGTCATGAGGATGGACTTCAGTGAAATTAAATTAAATGATGAGGAGTGTAAAGTGCCCAGTACCAGATCTGGCTTGGAGCGAACATTGAACAATACAAGTTTCCTTTCTTTGACTTTCAATGGGCAATACAACCAGGGGAGAAAGGCAGAATGTATTGAAGAAAAGGCAGGTTGATTTTTGGTGCCTCATGTGGCAAAGGCAATTAATGTTACAGGGTTTCAGAAGGGGGAGACCTTGTGAGGGCTGGCCAAGGGGGTAGGAGAGGAAATCGAGCAAGGGGGGAGGGGTAAGTGGAGATGTTTTGGTTGTGGCTGAAGCCTGTGTGTTTCATGGGGACAAAGGCACAGCTGTGGAAGGCCCCCACAGGTAAAGCCTGGGGCCAGGGAGGTGGGGCTAAACTCTGTGCTAAGGACTCTGTGTGTACTATTTCTTTAAAAGTCACTGCCTCTATGAGCTAAACTCAATTATAATCTTAATTTTATAGCTGAGAAGATGAAGGCCCAGAGAAGGAAGTAACTTGAGCAGGGTTTCACAGGTTGCAGGAGGCAGAGTGGGACTCAATCTTGGCTTGTTTGATTCTAAAGTTATGCCTTCACCCATGAACCAAACTGTCTCCTCCATTCTTTCTCATTGCTAGTTACTACCTCCTTTCTGCCCAGTGTTCTCCCAGGTGTGGGCATATAATCCCATTATCTGGCAAGGTGATTCCTTCTGTGGCGTGCAGAGCACTTTTCTAGGTATCATTTCATATCCCTTCACTTTATGCCTGGGATGGATGGTTGCACCTCCACTGAAACTAACCAAATGTTTGTGAGTATGTCTTAGTGTCTCAGAGCTGCTGTAACAAGTACCACAAACTGGGTGGCTTAAAACAACAGGAATGTGCAGGAGGCTGGAAGTCCAAAGTCAAGGTGTTGACAGGACCATACTGTCTCTAAACTTGTAGGGAAGAGTCCTTCCTGACTCTTTATGTCCTTGGCTTCCTTGGCTGTCATCTGCACCACTCTAATCCCTGTTCTCCCCGAGTGTCTCTGTCCTTACCTGGTGTTTTCCTCTTCTTACTAGTATAAGGACACCAGTCATTTGGGATCCACCCCTGTGACCTCATCTTATCTTGATTACATCTGCAAAGGTCTGATTTCCAAATAAGGTCACATTCACAGGTACTGGGGATTAAGACTTCAACAATTCTTTATGGGAATGACAATCAACCCATAACAGAATATCTTAGTCAAGGTCCCACTACTGTCCGGGACCTCAAACTAGATTAGATTTTGAATTTTTAAACTTCCATCGCTTTCTCAATAGTGGCTTCCTGCTTTCTTCCAAATTCTCTATGTTCTGTCTTACCTCCTTGTTGTTTATCTAATTGACAGTTGGGATTATTTTCTTCTTTCCTTTGTGTTGGAATCTTTCTCCTTCTTTAAGCCCAGCTCTGCCTGCAAATTGTCCTCCTCAACCCCAGCCCAACTGGCTGCTTCTTTCTCTGAACCCCATAATAGTTAGAGCTGTGCTATAGTTGGATTGGCTGTTTTAAGTTCACTAATTCCTGCTTGCCACTTGGTTTTACTTGCCTAAGTCAGCTTGTGCTTCTCAGAGACAGAGGCTAATCATGACCTTATTGTTCCAGGCTTTAGCGTAGGGTTAGCACATTGTGGCTCTCCACAAAGCCTTGCTGGGGGTGGGGAGGATGAGGATGGTATTCGTGTGTTTCAGATTCTAATTATACATTAGTGACCCTTGGAATAATGTGACCACCCAGCCTAGTGACATGGAGGGCTGAGCAGAGATCTGGTAAGGTGGATGCTTGCAGGAAGCCAAGCTGTGACAGGCTCCGAATTCACTACTCTTTCTCCTTTTTAAAAAAATATATTTTGTTGATTTTTTACAGAGAGGAAGGGAGAGGGATAGAGAGCTAGAAACATTGATGAGAGAGAAACATCTATCAGCTGCCTCCTGCACATCCCCCTACTGGGGATGTGTCCGCAACCAGGTAAATGCCCTTGACCGGAATCGAACCTGGGACCCTTCAGTCTGTAGGCCGATGCTCTATCCACTGAGCCAAACCGGTTAGGGCTCTTTCTCCTTTTGCAAGACTTGACTCATCTGGATAATTGCCTTAGTTTTCCACCTGACTTAACCTGTGCCCACCCAGCCAAAACCACTGGAGGTTTGGCTAATCTAAGGATTGATAGACTGGAAGCTAAACTGATTATAGAACAGAGAAGGCCCCAGAGAATCCAAGGGCCCCTTTGTTCCAGGTGTCCTCAGAGGCTCCACCCCGGGTATCACATTGCAGGCCCTGCTCCTGGAGAGCAGAGTGCTTCTCTCTCCTCCCCAAAGGTTGGCAGGAGCCCCGAATATTGTCATTTTGCCCCTGCCAGCTGTTTCCCTTGCTGACAGCACATCCTCTGTGGAGCCCTGGTTGTCTCTTCCTTCTTCCTAAGTACTTCTGAGACTTTCCAGGGATGGCAGTGGGGCAGGATTGGATGGAGTGGATACTTCTTTCTCTTTGTTCCTAGACTGTCCCAATGTTTATGACACCCAAGGAAATTAGCCAGAAATTGAAATTTGAAATCTGACAATTTTAGGTTGGATGATTTTGCCCAAATTCATCTTGGTTGGGTGGAGGGAAACCGAGGCATCAAGGAATGAAGCTGTGTGCTAAAGATATACTTTATGAGGATTAGGTGACAAATCTGAGATTAGAACCCAGGTCTTCTCCCATCCAGACCAGGCATCATTTGCTCTTATAGGTTGCCTTGATCATCATTGAACCAGGGACTCTACCCCAAAAAGGGAGTAAGGGAGAGGTTTTCCCCTGGAGGGAGGATTAAATCTCTGCTCACCTCTCCGGCCTCATCAGGCCCCTTTCTTCTCCTTGTTAACAAACTCTAGCCATCCTGGCCTTTTCTCATTTCTCAGCCCCTTCCACCTCTGAGCCTTAACACATGCTCCTCCCACAACCTTTTGTGATCTTTTGCCCACATTTCATCTGGACTATGCCAGCTCATTCTTTAAGTCTCAGCTTAAGTGTCACTTATTCAGAGCTGCCTTCCTTGAGTTCTGTCATCTCAATAACACTCATTGTTACTTGCTTTCACACAACTATGCATTTTTTCACAGACTTTACTGTTTATTTGAAGTCTGTGCTCCCCTAATACATGTAGACTGTAAGGCTCATGAGGCCAGGGGCCATGGCTGCCTTGCTAACACTATATACTCTGAGCTGGGAACATAATAGGCAATTAGTACATATTTGCTAAATGAATGAATGAGTGAATGAAGTAAAAGACTTCTTTTTTTTTTAATATGGGAGAGCCAGCCTGTCCATGTATTAGAGCTTTGTTATTGCTACCATGTTATAGAAAACCTACCACATCACTGTTGGGTGGGCCTGTGATTATATTCAAGCTTTCGTACCAGGCAACTGAGGCTCAGAGAGGACATGTGCCCGCCTGAGGTCAACACAGTGCAAGTAGCTGAACTTGGGCTGCAATGCTAGTTTGCCTGGCTCCAAAGCTGAAATATAGGGTGTCCCCCCAAAAAATGTATACACACTGTATATATGATAGCTCAATTGATGTTTCTTTCTTTTTAGATTTAACCCATTGGAAAAATGTTCATTCCCCATTTTCTGGGGACACCCTGTATTTTCATGATTTTATGATGCCTCCACTGTACATCAGAAACCTTCCCTGTATCAGAAATGGCATGATGTCCCCTTTGTGCCTCAGAGAGTTCAGGTTGTAGCTTTCCTGAGTTGCATACCTTCATGGTGGAAGAACCAGGTCTTGACAGATCTTTGCTGACTCTCAAATCAGAGCTCTACATTTCAGCTCCGGGCACCCTTGGGTATGCACTCTTTGGGGTTATAAGGCTCCTGGGTCACATACGTACAGCCCTGGGCTGTGTGGGGTACAAAAAAAGCCATTACAACATCCATTTCCATTGAATCCTGTTTTTTATTTTACTTCCAGTAACAGAGAACTAAGAGTTCATTTCACCAAAAAAGTTCTCCTAGTGCCAGGCCCCAGTGAAACTCCCGTTTTCAATCACTTGCACGTAGTTGAGTGGAGACAGTTAAAACACCCCAATTACGGAGCTGGTGGGGCCTGCCGACACCTGTAAGACATTTGGTGCAGAGCAGGAAGTAATGCCTCCTTTCCAGTTTACATCACCATTTAATCTAATTATTCCTTCCAGTTTAGCTTTCATATATTCCATCAAAGAAGAGATTTCTCATTTCCTTGAGAAACTGTGTTCATTCACTGTAATGCTATATATTTTTTTTTTTGCCTCTTGCAAGTAATCTGAGATTTCCTAACCTTCTCCCTCTACTGTATCCCCTGGTTAATGTACAAATTTGGAAGAAGTTTCTTGACAGAGAAGTCAAGAGGGTCTCACATGTGGGAGTACCATTTACATTTCGGAGAATTTGAGAGCTCAAAGGGGCCTTTCATGTAGCCTGTATCAAGTCCTTCTTTTTCTAACTGAGGAAACTGAGGCCCAGACAGTGGAAGCCAATCACTTGGTGAACTCTTCCTGAGCTGCCCCTATGTGTCAGGTGCCAAGAAAAAGTAGCCTTTTTCCCTGGATCGAACCCCTGTCCTCACGGAGCTTGTGTCAGGAAAGAGAGAAATGGCTGTATTTGAAAATAATTAAGAAATCCCCAAAGTACAGAGTCATGTGTAAAAGGAGTATAGGTTTGTTTGTTTTTTAATGGAAGATTTCCTGAGTCAGTGATGCTTAAAGTGAGTCAGAAAGAATGGAAAAGATTTCAGTAGGTGAAGAGTGGAGAAAGAGCTTCCAAGTGGAGGAACTTGCCTATGGTTAGGGCAATGGGGAGGCGTCCAGGACAGCTGGAGTGGGCAGATAAAAAGAAAATGCAGTGAAAGAAGTTAGTCAAGCAGGGCCGTGGTGGAACCATGTTGAGAACATCTTCTTGAGGTTGTGAATAGATATTCAGTTTGCGCCTCTAAATCAACTCCCCTTCCTCCTGTCTCTGCTCTGCCCTAGGAGGTTGGCCTCTATAAGCTACCTTGGCAGAGCTCCACTGTGCTCTGACTTACAGTTGGGTTTGGCCGAGAGGAGGCACCAGAGAAGATTGGAAAATGTGGGGAGAGAGGGCAGGGCGTTCATACCCTGGGATGCCTCTCTGCTGGGCGGCAGGTTGACTGGTGTTGCGTTACGGAAAGCCACCGTTCCTTGTTAGATGGTCATGTCCTGCAGGTTTCCCTTCATTGTCCCTGAAGGGCTCAGGGGTGGGAACAGCTCTCTGCTCTTGCCAGTTTTAAGCCATTTCACATCTCTTTGTTGGTCTTACCCTACTCTGCCCACTTCATTGTAAACAGTCCCTTCATTAAACTTCCTTCAACTATTCCTTTTGAGTTTTACATCTATTTCCTTCAGGATCCCTTAGGAAGGTTCCAGCTCCAAAGGGCAGCCTGCAATGGAGAAGGCCCTCAAAATGAGGACATCAGTGATGGACATCCATGGGTGTAACTAATGAGGATCAGCTCTAGGGAGAGGGAGCTGGGTACTTAGCAGGGGACCTTCTGAGGCTTCATGAAAGTACACATAACAGGCCCAGAGATCTCAAAGCCATCTATCACAGAGGAACTTTCCTACATGCTTCGTCCACCTTGCCTCCCCTACTTCTCCTCCCCACCCCAAAGTTATCTTTGCTCCAAACACAAAAGGGCCAGAAATCAGAATAAGCAAGCTCAGGAAAGAGATGGAGGGAGGGAGGGAAGGGAAGGAGGTAGGGAGGGAGAGAGGGAAAGAGAGAGAGAGAGAACCAGGTACACCGAATGAGTGAAGGCATGCCACCCACACACAGGATCCAGCCAGTCCAGAAGATTGAAGCATTGATTGACATAGTCTCATCCCTAAGTTGAATCTTTGTTTAAGGGTCATCAGAGAAGTCGTGTGATTACCTGAGTTTTCATCTATGTGCAAGGGAGTGACTATTAATCTCACCAAGAAAATCCATAGGGATAATTGGGATTATTGGAAATAAAACATCCATGACTGCTTCAGGATTATTCTCCATGAGGTCCTGCTTCTTCAACTTACTGTTTTATACTTTTAGGAAATGCTGCAAACTAAAACGCTACTGTGAATTTACAAGTTACCTATTTCACTTTGTTGAACTTATTTGATCATGAAACCCCCCCTTTTTTTTTGTAACTCCTATGTAACTGATGCTCCTTGCAATGTATATTGGAAAATATTGCTTTTGATTCCAAATACATAAACTAAAAAATAATTTTTTTTCTCCTAATGAGGCCATTAGAATGCCTGGTTAAAGCTGCAATGATGAAACAGTCTATCCCCAAGCACAATTTTATCCTAACAATATAGTTGTAAATAAAAAATGGATGCTCAGGCTAGGAAGTTATAAAAAATCATCATAGAACACTTTACATACCTGACATGTTATATAAATGGTTAAGTCCCACTAGTAATGTGGGTACTTTGTTTCCTTTAATGAGCTCTGGGACCCCATGGCTCATGGGGAGTCCTGGGAGGGGCCTATTGGGCATTAAAGAGAGAATTATGGAATAGTGAGTTTGTCTGTCATATAGTGGCCATCAAAATGAAATATTGTGGACTCTTTATTTATTTGATAGCTGACTTGAAATACTTGCTAGCATCATAGCAATAAAGAAGTAAATGAAAACCAGGAAGAAAAAACACACCAGGTGAAATCTGGCCCTGGAGAGGCTTTGCAGTTCACCTTTGAGTGATGGTGGACTGACCTAGAGGGCCCTCTTAGACCCTTTATGGTGTCCCTCAGACTTCTGTCCATTACATTTTTTAAAGGAATTGAATGTCAAGGCTTGTGGGTGTTAGTGTAGCAGTTATCATAGAGAGGGAGGTCACAAAATATTTGCCAAATGAAAGATTCAACCAACCCCCTCCTCTTACAGATGAGGACACAGGTGCAAGCTCATTGGTTCCTCCTTTTCTCTCTGTTTTGCTTTATGCCAGGTACTTAATACACTGTAAGTTTAAACTCCACAAAATCTCTGCGAGGCAGGAGATATGGTTCAGATTTTATGGATAAGGAGATGGAGACTCAAAGAAGTCACACAGCTGGTTAGTGACAGAGCAGAACTTATCACCCAACGTAAAGTAAAACTCAGTGACATGTACCTTCCTAAAAAGCTTTGCATGTGAGAGTTCGGGGCCTGCTAACTCTGACCGCTTTAGGAAACCAAGTACAGTAATATTTCAACAGGCATTTCCAAGAGTGTGAGATTATGAGATGCTGGAAAGGAGGACTTAGAAGTGAGAGAATAAAGTTAAGGGAAGATGATGCATATCCCAATATTTGACAGCATTTTAACATAGGCGGGGTTTGTCTTTGGTGCCCCTCATCTCCATTTATTGCCTTCAGAACCCACACAGCTGGACATTTAATGATGGGATTCCAGGCACTGCAGCGGGCAATGGAGGTTTAGTTTTGGGTGTTAAATTATTAAGGACCCTCCTACTTTCTTCTTATGAGCATAGCCTGTAGCATTCCTGTGAGGTTGTCAAGTGCTTCTTCCCACTTTGTAAAAGCCTCAGTTCCTATGGTCTAGTCTTCTTCTACAAAAACACATCCCAAGGCTTGGAGAGCCAAGCCAAGTCAAGCCAAGCTAGAGGCCAACTGCATTTTCCTGTGTCCTTCAGGTTTGTCAGTTCCTTGACTCTTGGTGAATGCCATCACTCATATCTTGTTCCATTACCTGGCCGGGTACACTGGGAAGGTCTCCTTAAACAAAGTTTGTCTAAACAGATCACGTTTATAATCTCCCCCAGGCCCATGACCATCCTGACCTCATCTCTTACTCTTCTTCCCCTGCTCACTTTATTAGAGCCAAATGGGCTTCCCAGATGTGCCTTGAGTGTGCTAGGCATGCTTCACCTTAGACCTTTGTTCTGGTTGTTCCCTCTCTTCCCAGGGACACCCACATGACTTACCACCTCCCTCAGCATCTCACTCAAAGATCAACTTTTCAGACTCAACTTTTCTAGCTACCCCATTTAAGACAGAAAAACTTCTCTCACATGGTACTGCCTTATCCCTGCTCCCCACCTTCCTGTATATTCCTTACCCAGAACAATGCCTGATACAGAGAAGGTACTCAATCAAGATTTTGAATGAAGGAATTCAAGCAGCCTCTGCTTTTATTGGATTTTCTGTAGCCACTCAAAATTCTAAAATGGCTGAGCCTGGGTGGGGCTGTTCTTTCTGTTCAAAGCCTCCTGTTTTTATAAAGCTCTGTTGTTGTTGTTTTTTAAATCCTCACCTGAAGATATTTTTCCATTGATTTTTAGAGAGAGTGGGAGGGAGAGAGAGAGAGACAGAGAGAAACATCGATGTGAGAGAGACACATAGATGGGTTGCCTCCTGCATGAACCCGACCAGGGCAGGGGAACCTGCAATCAAGGTTTGTGCCCTTGACTGGAATCAAACCTGGGACCCTTCAATCACAGGCTGACATTCTATCCACTGAACCACACCATCTAGGGCAGTGGTTCTCAACGTTGGCTGCACATTAGAATCACCTGGGAATCTCTTCAAAATCCTGATTTCTTGGCCCTCATCCTCTGAAAATTCTGTTTCTTTGTTATGGGGTGAGGCCACAATATTAGTAACCAAGAAACAGAATTTCCAGAGGATGAGGCCCAGAAATCAGGATTTTAAAAAGATTCCCAGGTGATTCTAATGTGCAGCCAAGGTTGAGAACCACTGATCTAGGGCTATAAAGCTCCTTCTTGCTGGCCAGTTTTGTCAAACCCTCTGGCCAACATGGGTAAGAAAGAAGATAGACTTCATCAAGCACAGTAAAAATGTGAGGAATGACTATATATTCACAATCAATACTTTCCTATTTTAAACACTCTTTATAAATCCCTTTCATTCCAAATAAGGCCAACCCCAAAGAACCAACAGCTCACAGTTAAGTTTGGTCTTCAATGTTGAGTCAAAACTTAAGTCAAAACTTTATGTTTTATAAATCTTAATTTTATGGTCAAGAATGTGGGTTTTAAATCTAGAGCATTGGGTTTAAATCCTTGTTCCACCACATATTAGCTGGGTGATCTTGGATAAGTTAGTTGATCTCTCAGTGCTCAGTTCTCTTATCAGTAAAGAGAGGCTGGTAATATCTGCTTCATGGGGTTGTGGTGAGAATAACCAGGCTGATATGTATAAAGCACTTTGAACTGTATAGAGTGAGCATTCAGTAGGTGTTAGCAATTTTCCTTATTATTCATTAGATGAGAACACTGCCACCTTCCTGTTGAGCATAAGGGGAGGAAGTACAGCTCTTGCCACCTGCCTCCCCTCACTTCCCAGGGCAGCTGCAGACCCCTGCTCAGTGTGGGTAATGATTTCCTGGGTCTTGTAGCCCAATGAGGCAAGGAGACAACCATGCCCCCAGTAAGTGCTCCCTATAAATGCCAGTTACTTAAAAATAATCCTCTGGCCAAACCCAGCTGGGTCCTTAGTGATTATCCCTGCCCACTGGTAGCTACTGCCTGGGACTCCCTGGGCCTCGGGGCTGGAGAAGAGACCACTTAGTCCTGTTGCTAAGTCATGGGTGAGAGGCAGGCTGGTGCCTTGCCCAGCCCCGTGACACAGGAGCCTGTTGCCCCAACTGAGATAATTTTCTTGTCACTAGGCCTGAACTCCTCACTTGAAATCATCTTGAAATGGGTGTCCTGAAACAGGGCCAAGTCCCCAGGCCTGAGTGTCCAGGCTGGGGAGCGGGTGTTCCCTAAAATGCGCCTTCCTAAGAAAACTTAATATAGCTTGCCAGGGATAATTAAGTGTCAGTGTCTCTTTTCCCCCCTCTCCTTTTTTTTGAATGGCTATTTGGAAGTAGACAGGAAGCTTCAGAGTCTTTTGCAAAAACAGGAAAAAAAGAAAGAAAAAGAAACCCGCCACCTCCCTGGGGAGACATTTGAGGAACAGTCAAGCCTGAGGGAAGTTTGAATGCCAAGAAAGCCGTGTTCCGAGCCAGTCAGAATGCAGACGCGGTGGGCAAGATTTGGGCAGCTGCACAGCTACTGAGCAGCTTTCTATTCAAACCCACTCTGGCAGAGGGGAAATGTTCTCTCATTCTTTCATCACTTCCTTTTTATTAAAGAAGGAGAAAAAAAAAGAACCTACCACGAAAGAACCAGAGACATACTGCTATCACTGAAAAAGGAGACTTAGGTTATAATCAAATTTTGGCTTCAGGGAACCCCCTCCCAGTCCACCCCTTCCTCAACCCCACTGCCGCTGCACAATAAAAGCTTTGCTCTAAAAGGCAGCCCAGACAATGGATCGGATGCCAAACCATGTGAAGTGCCCAGAGGCAACTCCAAAACACCCGGCCCACCAGCGGGTGGAGGCTGCCAAGGAGCCAGATGCTGTAGCTTTAAAAATATCTTCCGCTGCTGCTTGGCATCTGCAGTTGCAGGCTGCTGCCTCGGAGAAGGAGCAGGCGAGGGCTGGGACAAGCGGGGCGGGCGGCAGCAACCGGCCTGCATGTAATGGAGAGCGCCTCCAACCACGGGGCTGCCCATTTGGCCTTGTTAAATCACCCCCAGCATATGGTGAGAGACATCTGCCCAGGATTTGGACCTCCCAGACTGGAAGAGGAGACCTCGACACAGACAGTCTGAGGCCCGAGAGGCAGGAGGCAGCTGGGCAGGCATTGCTAGGACTGAGAAGGAGGGACTGGCTCAAGGTCATGCAAGAGCTTACTGTCAGAATGACAGGGGACAGTTCATTTAGTTTCTCTGAGCCTCTGTGTATTTATCTGCGAAATGGGATAAACCTATGCCTTACAGGCTTAATGCGAGGGCTAGGTGAAATAATTTAAGTGAATGGCCCCTGCTCCAAGCATTTCAGTTGGATAGGATTCTCAACCTTTCAGTTAAAATGGTCAAAAGCAGCCTTGGGACAGGTTACAATTTTCAAGAGTCTTTGGAAAAGATCCAACACTTTCCCAAATCTCTCTCCCTCTGCCTAGAGCTGAATGAAATTTACTACATGGGAACTACATCCTCTGACTGCTATGTGGCCAGCATCTTCATTGGAGAGCAGCTCTTTGCCTCTCAGAGCCATTTAACTTCCCTCGACCTCAAACCTCAACTCCAAATGTCAAAACTGTATGTATATTTCTTTTTGGCTTCCGGACAACACTGCTGGATTTTTCTTGTACCGCTACCCTCTCATTAAAAAAAGCCACTAGTTAGTCAATTCTTAAGTAGGGCCACAGCCCAGCCTTGAATGTAGTGGGGTAATATACTCCCAAAGTGGTATTAAACAAGGAGAAATCCACACAGACATCCTTGTGAACATGGGCTATGCATGCATTCCTGGGGTGAATGGAGGGACACCACTTTTCCCTCTTTGCATATAGACACTTCATAAATACCTCCGAAAAACAGAGCCCATCCTTTGGAAGCATCCAGAATTTTACCCAGTTCAAATCTAAAGACTTTCCACTGCAGCAATGTTGTTATGCCTCCTTCATTACAATGGATATTTGTGGCTGCCTCAGCCTTTATTCTCAGCTGTCTCCAATCCCAACAGCTGTTAATTCCCATAGAGATCCCAGTGGCTTCAGGTTTTGCTCTAGATGTAGAACACGTGATTGGGTTAATTCAGGCACGTCTTCCATCCCCTGACCACAGTTGTGGTTTAAGGACAGGCCTTAGGGCTTACTTTTGGATGTTTTTTTTCTTGGGAATTCTGTGACTCTTTTTTAAAAAAAACATGAGTGGGGAAGTCACCTTGAAAGATTCCAAGGAAGGCAGAATGGGGAAACTGTGTGACTGGGAGTTGCTGGATCAGGCCTTGAGTGAAGACAATGCTATCTTTGGATTTTTCAATGGTGAGAGCCTTTCCTATTTTATATTTTATTTATATTTATTACATATATACTATCCATGTTATATTCCTATTTTAGGCTCGTTTGAGTCATGTTTGCAGTGGTCTTTCTGAAATTCAGACTTTTAACCTAAAATTTGATAAGTGAGTCACCAGTACCCCAAATAAATTCCAGGTAAGTATCCACTCAGGTCCTTTGACCAATTGTTTTATCAAGTTGTATCATTCTAACTCAGCAACTTGGGCACTCAAGACATGCTGATCTCTGTAAATCATACCATAGACAACTGTAGCTGTATAAGTTTTTTTGGGTTCCTCATGTCTGATTTTCATATTCATGTCAAAGAATATAGAAAGCCATCAGAAGGGTTACTGATTCAACTTTGTAACAGAAATATCTTGCTATACTGGCCTAAATTAAATGAAGAGTATCTTGAGATTTTTAAGTCAAGTTGTTAAAAAAAAACAAAACCCAAAAAACCCACAGATGTTACCACTTTCACTGCTTATCAGTACACTCAGAATTTCCATGAGACCATGTTTTCAAAACAAAATATCAAAATAAACACAATACTGAGGCTGATATTATTACAAATATCATCCATCACATCAATATCAAATGGTGGGGTTAATCTGAATGAACTCATTGCTTCTTTATGGTGGAACCTGAAAAGGTAAACATTATCAATTTGAAAAGATAAAATAATATTTTGTCCATATAATAGTAATGTATACTTTAATGGACATAAACACATACATGTACACCTATGTATCCATTCATTCATTCTGAAAGCCAGTGGACCATATGATCTTTAAAATGTTCCTTCAACTCTAAAAATAAAGTCCTAGTTTCCTCTTGGACTGACTTAACCTCAAAGTTGTGGTTGTGAAAAAGAATTAAAAAAATGACAGGTAACATTTGCACAGTGCTTTTCAGACTCACAAAGCCCTTTCACTAAAGGAAGAGTATGAATTTCAGCACTGAACCCTAACCTTATCTTTGCTGGGAAGCTTTCTCTCACCGCTTCAGGCAACATTAAGTACTTCACCCTCTAGGCCAGTGGTTCTCAACCTTGGCTGCACATTAGAATCACCTGGGAACCTTTTAAAAATCCTGATTTCTGGGCCTCATCCTCCAGAAATTCTGTTTCTTTGTTACTAATGTTGTGGCCCCACCCCATAACAAAGAAACAGAATTTCTGGAGGATGAGGCCCAGAAATCAGGATTTTGGAAAGATTCCCAGGTGATTCTAATGTGCAGCCAAGGTTGAGAACCACTGCTCTAGGCTCCCAGGGCTATTGCTTCATAATATGGTACCCATGATTCCATTTAGAATTGCAGCTTTACGTGCTTGTCTCTGACGCTGGATTATGAATGCCTCAAAGTCACAGACCGTATCTTGCTCATCCCTGTATTTTCAGTGCCTAGGCTGGTGCAGAGTGTCAGCTTAATAAATGTTTGGATCCTTAAGTGAATGAATGGATTTTTGGGAGCCAATAGAAAAACTGAGCCTGGGTGATTAAGTTATTTTTTCCCCTCCCCATCAGCTCAGCACATGTCTTTCTCATCAGGAATATTTATTAAGTAACAGCATATGTTGTCCTCATCAAGGAATATTTATTAAGCAACAAATTTGCACATAACATTTGGCAAGGTACCACTTTTTCTGACATCCATCTTCTCTCAGTCCTGACTATCCAAGTTTATGCCCTCAAAAGCTTTTCCTGGGTCTGTTTCCTTGAACTCTTATCAGTGCACATCTGACCCATTCCTACCTCTGGGCTTCTGCTCATATGTTTCTCTCCACCTGGAATACCTTTTCTCATCATTTCTGCATGTTCGTTATCACCTGTGCTTAAATCCTTCTTGATGTTGTCTTCTGGCCTAGTCCTCGCTGGAGGCAATGGAGTTCAGATATGCACCTACTGAAACTCTAATGCAGTGGTTCTCAACCTTCCTAATGCCGCGACCCTTTAGTACAGTTCCTCATGTCGTGGTGACCCCCAATTTCATTGTTACAAATTGAACATAATTAAAGCATAATGATTAATCACAAAAACAATATGTAATTATATATGTGTTTTCCGATGGTCTTAGGCGATGCCTATGAAAGGGTTGTTCGACCCCCAAAGGGGTCGCGACCCACAGGTTGAGAACCGCTGCTCTAATGGAACCTATCACTCTTCTCCCGCATATCATAGTGACTTAGAAACAGACCTTCTTCACCCTTCTGGATTTTGTTTCCCTTGAGGGAAGAATTTATATGAAACCATTTGTGTGTCTGTCAGAATAGCCAAAGCATAGAGTAGATGGCTGAAAAATATTTGGTAAAAGAATAATGTTATCTTATGGCTCATTTTGCCTCTGTCTGAAACAACTTATAAGCTAGTTACTGTCAGAATTGGAATAGAGTCCTAGAATCTTGAATCAAGTTCATCCTTCCCACCAAGAAAACAAAAGGAAATTATTCCTGCTTTTCATTGGTTCGTAGATACTAAGAGCTGCATATTCCTATGTAGGTTACTTAGGTTTTTTCAATTCCCCAGCTCTTTTTCAGATTATTAACATATACCAAAATAATGAAATGAGGTAATATATGTAAATGCATTACTATAGGGCTTGGCACATGGCAAGTTTGAGGAGATGGTCGTTATTATTATAATTGTGGTTGTTATTGCCAAAAAATGCTGTAGAAAAATCTTGTAAAGCTGGAAATTAAGAGGTATGTGAACAGAGGAAGGAAGTTAAAGCTATTTGGTCATCGATGAACCAGTCTATTCTATAGAGAACTCCCTGGGGTAGGTTCTGCAGCCCGAGCACTTACCATACTTTTGTCCAAAGAAGGGATGTATTAAAGCCTTCCTGATGGAACCATGTGCACTTGTTGATTACATTAACAATAATGTTAGTATACTGAGTGTTCACAAGGTGACCGATAGCATCCTAGATCCTTTCCTCTCGTGTACTCCATACACAGAGCTATGATTAAGAGGCAGGTCTAGCCCTGACCGGTTTGGCTCCGTGGATAGAGCATCAGCCTGTGGACTGAAGGGTCCCAGGTTCGATTCCAGTCAAGGGCATGCACCTTGGTTGCGGGCACATCCCCAGTAAGGGGTGTGCAGGAGGCAGCTGATTGATGTTTCTCTCTCATCGATGTTTCTAACTCTCTATCTCTCTCCCTTCCTATCTGTAAAAAATCAATAAAATATATTTTTTAAAAAAGAGGCAGGTCTATCTGATTCTAAAGATCACTCTCTTACCCATTGCTATGCACACTGCAAGACTGCCCCAGAATGTTAGAAGGCTCAGGGGGCAGTGCAAGCCCTGAACTAAGCAGCTGGCAGCGGTGCTGGTAAGACAGAGGAGGAAGTAGAAGACAATTGACTTTGGTGACTGATTTCTTGGAGAAAGAAATCAGGGGGTGGGGGTGGGAAGAGGAAAACTGAGGATTACAAAGAGAATTAATGACAGAGACCAGCTGGGAAGTCACACTGCCCCATTTCTAGCACTTTCTTCCCCTCCTCCCCCACCCCACTCCTCCCCAGACCCATGCCGGCTTTGCTCGCAGGTTTCCTAATAGGCCCTGACCAAGTCAGCATTGGCCCATTGCAAGGCAGGCCGGAGCTGTAACAGCAGTGCTAATGGGAACTTGGCCCTGCCCCAGGTGGGTATGGGAAGCGGCTGTTGGCTCTTGTGAAAATCCTTGGTCCTGGCCGGTTTTTCCACAAAGAGAAATTCGCCACCCTGAAGAAATGCCATCGCCTGTCCCGGGTGCCAAATTCGAGGAAAATCAAGTCGCGAGACTCTCTCCTCTGCCTGGGTGAAATGACAGATAGCAAAAGAGCTTTCAGTTTCCTCTACCCCAAAAAAGTCTGCCAGAGATATAAATATTTAAAAACAGGAGCTAGACTGAGAGGGTTAGCTTTCACTGTGTCTTATTTGGCAGGCGTTCGATCCGCCCACCAGATATCATTTTATTCTGTGTAATGGAATGGCAGTTCTGGGTTGCACATCCCAACTTCTGACACACTGTGTGGAAAAAAATGACTGTGACCCTTGTAAACTATTTTTGTAGTTGGAAACGGATGTAGACCCAGGTTGTGAATGCCAGATTGAACACAGCTACGAGAGGTTTAAGTGTTGTTTTTTTTTTTCCCCCTGCTGTTTCCTTATTTTTACCTCCTGCTAAGAAGTCCTTTCTTTAATTTCTGTCCAGTAGGATACCTCCTTTCGCTTGTTACATAGGAGGTATTTATTTTTTTAAACTGTCCTCAGCTCTAACTGGTTAAACAAAGTCCAGGTCTCTAAAAGTGTATGGTCTGCATTTCTCCTTTTCTCTCCTATGGCAGTTCCCGAAACTGTAGATACAGGAGACAATTCAAAGTTATTAATTCTATTTCCTATAGAGAAGTGGGCACAAACCTCTGTGACATTCAATAGGTTTGAATCATCACAGACGACCTTCACAATCTAGGTCTTCATAATTTTAGGAGGATTAGAGAAAACTAATGAGGATTTTGAAACAAGCTTTGGCCTAAAACTCATCATGCAAATCCACTGAAAAACCCTCTAACTTGAAAGCACAATTAACTTGATCCCCAATCCCCACCCTCTGTCTCTGACTCGTTTTGTTTCCTCTTATGCTCCCTTCTTCATAAAACACTAATAACAACACCACAGTGGGCATTTTTCTCTGTTTTAAAAATCAGATTCCTTGGTCCTTTTTCTTCTTTTTATTTTGTGTGTGTTTTGTTTTAAACTGCTCTTGTCCACAGAGTTCTTTTTAATATGGTTTAGGACTCAGAAGAGTTAATAGGCGACGGGGAGGGGGGAGGAACCCACTTGTTTTAAGCCTGGAGCCTGTCACCTTTTCTTGGCAATTACACTGCTAATGGCTGGGTCCCAAGCAAAGTGGCAAAGAATATCTCTTCTCACGTTCCCAACTCACAGTGCATTCCCAAATACCAGATGGTGTTTTTGGAATCCATTTCACTATGTTTGATATGACAATACTTTTGTATAATGTTAAATTATATATAACTATTGCAAATAGCTGAGATCAGAACAACCAAGAAGCGGAAAATTAGACACAAGCAGGAAAGATAGAAACTAAAGACTGTGGATTTTCATCTGCCCCCATTGTGTCCCGTTTCCCTTGGATTTCCTTTTAATCTGGAGAGGATTGGCAGGAGGGGGCTGGAGTGGGGCTTCAGGGAGGGAGTGGAGAAGCAAGGGGGATGGGGAGTGCGGGAAGCTGTGCCGCTGTTGTTGCTGCAATGAAATTACATCAAATTGGGATCCTCTCCCCGCTAGTTTGGTACACATCACGAAAAACTTGCCAGACATTTCTAGAGCAGCGTCATCTCATTTTAGTGGCCCAAACCCTCAAAATAAGCCAGAGAAGGCTGATAAAGCCCCTCGCTGAACCCCTTTGGAAACTGTGCGTGTTTTTATTTTGGGGGGAGGGACAAGCAAATGAATGACCAGATTTCAAAACCCCAGTCCTTGTCTCAGGTATCTTTAGAAGGACAGCAAGAGAAAACAAATGCAGCCTCAAAATAGTACCAAGGAATTCCACAGCAGCAGTCCCGAGGCTTTGCCTCGTTTGGGGCACATGGACAGATTCATTTGATTTCTAAAACAGCCGGTGGAGCTGGACCCTTGCTATAAACATCTCTCAAACCATCCACCCTTGAAAAAATGTGGGTAACACCAGCGGAGCCACATTCTACCCCAGATGGCCGAATGGGGTAAACATATCACTTTAATTTTCATTTTCTGGCTATTTGACAATAGGCAACCTCTGGTCCTCTTTCCCCAACCTTCACACAGGCCTTATCTCCGCATTGCAGGACTTATTGATTTCAGCCCAGAGCGAATGCATTACAGCCAAGTGATAAATTGCTCAAAATTATTCTTAAATGAAAATGCTGGAAACCTCCGATGCAGCCTTTTGAATGGAGTGGGGGGCAGGACAATTTCCAAACTGCCCGTATCAGAGGGTTTTTTTCCAGCTGATTGATTCCTTCTTCATCAGCTCCATTACGAACCTCCAGAGATGCTCATCAGAACCAAGGACAGACCCTATTCATATCACTTCGGTTTTTTTGCAGCATATGAGTCGCTTTTTCCCCCCTACCTCCAGTCCTGGTCCCATGCTACTCCTCTCCCAGCCACCCCTCCCCCGCTTCCTCTTCCCCCAGCATATAGCCCAGCCATCATCCCCGGAAAGCTCCTCCAGCTCCAGTGACTACTACATAATTAACAATAACTTGTAGTAATGCAATTTAAGAGTCCTTTTAATGGGCAGCGATGGTAGAATGTATAGCCCATCTTTCTTTGTCATCTGAGAAAAGCGGCCCCATGCAGAGCTGCTGGTTGCTGAGTGACGCTTTGTTGTCTGCACCAGACACAGTACCAGCTGCACTGGCAGGTAGCCGAAGTGCAAGAAGATAGCTGCCAAACTATGCTATACAAAGGGAGCCGTGCCAGAGAGAAAGGGACCTTTGCATGCGATGACCTTTGACCCCCAAGCCAGCATGGATCCCATATTCATCCCTTCCAGACAATTGCATCTTTCATTCCACCACAAACTATGATCAGAAAGGGGCCACTTGTGATGGGAGGGAGTGGGGGATTGGTTAGCTTATAAATTCCCAGCAATGGGGTTATTGCGTTTTTCTTCTGTTTTCATGGTGAATATTCTCCTTAATCTGGGGGTGGAAAGAAATAAGCAGTCAAACCAGGGAAACTCTAGAAGCAAAACAGTAACCCAGCCAATGGCGTGGGGCAGGGCTTCAGGGACAGTGAAAAGCATGTAGACAGTGACCATATGGCATTTTAAAAAGTCAAGCAGAAAGTGTCCTCTCACCTGATCATGGGGACGCTTCCCACAAGGAGACCAACGGAACTGTGCATTTTAAAGGAAATTGCCAACTTACTCCGCACTGCTATATAATACTTCTTTCATTGCACCAGCAGAGCTTTTGTTCGGGCAACTTAGATTAATGAGAAACTAACAGCTTGTATTTGAATATGTCCTAGCAAGTTCACTTTTGTCCTGCTTTGAAAAACATCAGCGATCTTTGGAACATGGCTTTTATTTTGTGTCTTAAAGCCATTCGACATCAGGATGGATGAAAAGAAGCCCACAGCCTCAAGGACGGACCACCCTAAAGTCCCGGCCGCCTTTTGAACCCCACTCTTGGCCATCTTGTCTAGTGGGCAGAGAAATCAGTTGTCAGCGTTGCCTCCCCACCACAGCAGCATACCGAACAGCACCTAGGAAACGTTCTCACAGCCGCCCGAGTACAATGAACCAGAGTTTCCAACTCTACATCTTTCCTGGGGGAAAGGGAAGCACACGTCTGTGGGTGTGCGTGGGGGACACACCAGTGGCAGAGGGGTTCTGGAACAGCCCTTCTTTGATCTGCCTCCGTATTGAAGGCGCTGCTCCTTTGAGGCGGGGGAAAAGCTGATACCTGCAGGCCAGCCTGGAGGAGCCGCACCTGACTTCGGCTCCCATGTGAAGCCGTCTGTTCTTTATTTTCACTCTGTATGAAGCTAATGGAATTTGCAGTTGATTAACCTCAAATCTGGAGAAGTGATCCAGTCTGGGATTGCAGCTGGCCAGGCTAAGGCTACTTGTAGTTCTTAAGTGAGTCAGACAGCAACAAGTGTTCACCCACAAAAGCAGGGCCCGGAGAAGTGGGTATGAGAGGGAGAGTCTGGGGTCTAGGGACAGCCAGCAGGCACAGAGGCAGACTGCGGATAGCGTTGGAGCTCCTAAAGTAAAATGCTGGTGTCTAGAGGACACATTCAACCCAGAACCTGAATTGTCAAAAAAATAATAATAATAATTCTTAACACACGGAGGCTTTTAACTCTGTGGTGAGGCAGCAGTGTGGGAGTAAAAGCATGGACACCTGGAGCTAGGTGGCTTGCCTTTGAACCCTGGCTCCTTACTTACTGGCTGTGTGACTTTGAACAAGTTTCTGAACTTCTCTGTGCCTCAGTCTCCTCATCTGTCATCTGGGAATAATCATAGTAATCAAGGAATTATAATGAACATTAAATGAATTAACATTTGCCAAGTACCTAAGAATAGTGCCTGGTCCTTTGTAAGTTTATATGTATTTCTTTAAAGATACCTAGATATCCTCCCCACCTCCCTCCCCCCCGCCCCCCAAAAATGTGCAAATATATATTTTTCTGTCATGGACATTACTCTTATATTGCATTAAGAAAAATCAGGTATTTCTTCATCAGCCTGTAAAGACAATAGTGTAGGTATCCTGATATTCTGTTTGATTAATTTTTTTTTTTTTTTTTTTTTTACAAAACTAACTCTCCTGTTAAAAATGGCTGAGAGCAAGTAAAAGACATAGGGTTGTCACTTATTGTTCTGCCTCAGACAGTAAAGGTTGCCGTTGAATTTTCTGAGGGGAAGCTGCCACATATGGTATATTTAGTGCATGAAATGTAGCAGTTGGATTCCTGTGTGTTTTTTTTTTTAAATTGTCATATAAACAAATAATTCCAAACATATTTCTTCTTCATGGATTTGTTTCTATTTTGCAAATTGTTTCAGGCATCAATAAACAGGATTACACAAATGTGCATACAACTGCAAAACTCATTTAGTTTAGCAAGTGCTTCTCACATATTCATTTACTCAACAATGCTACTTTCAAGTCATGTCAACATCCCTCCATTTCTGCCTCATGACTAATACAGTGTGACTTAGACCCATTTCACATCTTACATCCGAGGTGTCTGGATGTGTAGCACCTGGTTTCTAAGTAAAGTCAAATGGAGAAAGAGGCCTTGTGAGGAGGGATAGGCTCTTCCCGAAGCACAGTTATGGGGCCTCAGCAAGGCTGTAAAATAGAAGGTCACAAACGTGAGAGCTCATTGTAGGAAAAACAAAAAGCGAAAAGCACATTAGACCAATTAACAGGCTGGGAGTGAGAGGCATATGGGTCCCCAAGAGTGCGATGGTTTCATTGTTCGCTCTTTTTGTCAAGCAGGGGAAAAGGAATTGATCTCTTCAAAAGGAATACTTTGCCAATTTAAAAATATTCAAAATTGTATCTATAATATCCGTGGAGGACAGGACCGGAGGAAGCACAAACTGAAGCCCCTCACCCTCAGCATAGGAATAAGAGGATCTGCTATTTTGCGTGTGGAGTCAGAGATTTCTAAGCACGCAACCGCTCCAACCACGGCGAAGAGGGAAACAATGCCCGCTATTCACCCAATTTTCTCCAGCAAAAAGAGGCGAGTGATAACAACATATGCTCTAAATGTGACCCATGCAGTTTAGCTTAAAGGCAAAATAAGATAAAAGTCAGAATTGCACACAGAGTTTAAACAGAAACATACGTATCTATACACTTTCTTTCCCCCTCCATATGTTCCCCTGTGGTGGGAATTATAATACTGTGCATCACACCTTTCACTCAAGGATCTCAAACCCCTTTCAGAAATGAACACAAACCCGCACACCAGTCCTGGGAAGCAGGTGGTGGGGATTATTATTACCATTTTACAAATGGAGACACTTGGTGTTCCCGAATTCTAGTTGATTGAACTCAAGGCGCTCTCTCTCTCTCTCTCTCTCTCTCTCTCTCTCTCTCTCTCTCTCTCTCTCTCTTAAAAACAAAATTAAGTGACAATACAAGTGAATTGTAGCGCTTACAGATGCTAAAGGTTCAATGATGGAATGATGGGATTGTAAAAGGATTTGCTTTCCTTTCATTGACTTTTCTTCCTTCCTGAAACTGGCATATATAACGGTCGGCACAAAAAATAATGATCCCAATTTTTTTTCTATATATCTCTTTTGGATAGGGTTTGGAACACTCACAAATGAAAGTCACAACCCAGGGAAAGATGTTTCTGAACTGGACGGTTTTATTACCAAGAGTAAAACTTGGGGAGCTTAGCGTTGAAACTGACAAGCAGCTCCCACCATGATCTGAACTCCTGGGCTGTGGCTGGAGACATCGACTTGCATAGCTTTCCAAAGCAGTCCAAGCTCTAAATCCAACACAGAGGTGGTTTCACAGCATGTTACCCAGGACAAAGTTTCTGTTTAAGTTCTTGGCTGCTGAATTTTTAATCCAAGTACAATTGCTTAGGAACCCGAGGTCCAAGCCGGCACACGCACAGAGGGGTTCAGAGAACAGGCTTCCCAGTGAAAACAGACCTCGAGAGTCAGCAAGCTCATCCAAGCTTGCAGGTTTCCTTAAGAATCCTTAACACCCTGTCAAGTTCATGTCCCCTGAATTTGACACAGAGGATTCTTGAAGAAAATGTTTTTAGAAATTATACAAGTCACTTTGCTTTTCAGGTCCATGTATCTAAGGAGCAAATGCTTATTTTGCCAAAATCACATTCATAAAAAGAAAAAGCAGGGGATCGAACAGATACTTGTACACCCGTGTTTATAAGCTGCACATTCACAATGACCAAAACAGGGAAAGCAACTCCAATGTTCAGTGATGAGCAAAAGGATAACCAGATAACAGGTGTAGTCTACACACACACTGGAATATTATTTATCCTCAAAAAGAAAAGAAATTCTGACATAGACTGTAACATGGATGAACCTTGACAATATTATGCCAAGTGATAAGCAAGCAAGAAGCAAAAGGAAAACTATTGTATGATTCCACTTACATGAGGTGCCTATAATAGTCAAATTCATAAAGACAGAAAGTAGAATGGCGGTTACCAGGGGCTGAGGGAGGAAGGAATGGTAAGTTATTAGGGTACAGAATTTTAGATGAAAAAAGTTTTGGACATGGATGGTGGTGATGGTTGCACAGCAGTGTGAATGTTCTTAACGTCACTGAATTATACACTCAAAAAAGGTTAAGGTGGCAAATTTTGTTATGTATATTTTACCACAATTAAAAACACCTATCATCAAGGTCAGCGGGTAGTGGCTGGAAGTGTGTACATGATTGTAAGCGTGGGACAGGCCTAATATTTTATGCTGCTTTAACACATTCCCGGTACTCACAATCATAGGAGAAGGGTGCTTGGTGAGGGTGCTGATGGCCTCTTGGCAAACTCCCAGGGCTGGGGAAGTGCATGGCAGGTGCATGGCTCCCCCGGTGTGGTGTTTCCTGAGCCTGTTGGTAGGTCCCACCATCTGGCACACAGGGCTGAGAGTTCCCAATCTCAGTTTTGAATACCTTTTCAACTTGAGTGGGTCTGGGGAGGTTGGGTATAAAATCGCTGGATTTAGAGAGTTGGCTGCTTTTCACTATTGCCTATGGCTTTTCATATGATTTCCATGCCAGAAAGAGCAATACCTTTTGTCCCAAGTGGACTTAAAGGACATGGCCCTTAGGCTAGTGCCTCCCTAGTTACAATGAGGGCATTACCCCAGGACATCAGAATCAGATGCCTAATGGGTTTTTTGAAGATTAGACTAGCTCCTTTCAAGGTAAGTAGTGTTTGATATGACTGTTTAGGAATCTGGAGCAAAGGTGCAGAACTGAATTTTGGGTACTTCAGACCTAAAGTATTAAAACTGTAAATTACATGGATTACCAAAAATTTTTGTAACTATGTGTGGTGATAAATGTCAACTATCTGTGATAATCATTTTGCAATAAATACACATATCAAATCATTATGTTGTATATCTAAAACTCATACAATGTTATATGCCAATTATATTTCAATCAATAAAAAATTACATAGATAATGATATTAATCCCTTCCTTTATATATTGTTTTAAGTATTTCACAGCATTGCTTTCAGATCCACTGTTGCCATCAAGACCCTTAAGATAAACCCATGAAGGAGGCAAGGCAGAAATTTTGTTCAGTCTACATATGTGGACATTTCTAAAAGTTTCTTAAGACCACAGCCTGTGACTTGTTTCCCATTGTATCCATAGTAGGTGACCTTCCACCTGAACTTGGAGCACAGTAGGTTTTCCATAAATTCTTGTTCAAAGACTCATTGGATTTTTGGAAAAGTTCCAGTTAGTTGCTTAAAGTTCTATAGTAATAAGATTGGAACGCCTTCTATTTCTTTTTCTATAACAACACCTTGATATAAACAGCAGTTTTTCCTGTGCCAAATTCCTTCTGGAGAATTTATCCAACTGTAAGGTTAAATACATCTTAGCCGACCAGCCACTAGCTTGGTGGGCTGAATGCCTCAATGGTTTCCCCTTAAGTAAAAGATGTACATGTTGATTGGAAGTTGGCATGGTAATGGTGCTCCTATCCAACCCCTCCATGCCACCTTGCACCTCACAGTCCCTCCTCCCACACTGAGCTCTCTGGTTGCCTGGCTTCTGTCACCCTTTGCTGTCGTGTCAGGTGATTTTTGTCTGCCTCCTCGATTAGCTGCTGTGGGCCAGACTTCCTTTATCGTGTGCTTTTCTATCGCTATCTTATCAGGCAACCCCACTCCTGTTCCATCCTCCCAGGCCTCCCTGCTGGGTCCTGAGCCTTTGGTAGCTGGACACTCCATCCCCCACAGGCACAGAGAGCTGCTTCTCTCATTCCCCTTCTCTCTGACACAGTCTGCTCTGTTTCCTATTAGGGGAGCATGCATTTTAAATGTCTCAGCAGCGTCTGTCTCTGTAGCCACGGTTCCGCTGCTCCCCATCCCCCCACCTTCTTTCCCAAGTCAGACACTAGAGTGGGAGCATCAGTTTACAGTTTCTGGCCAGATACCAGATGTGCCGAGGGGAAGCAAATTGTCATAGAAAATGTTTGTAACTTCAGGTGAAGATCAATGCCAAAATGGTAAGGGTGGAAAGGAACAAAAAAAAGATACAGTTATTATTGTGATCACAATTAATAATAGTCCCAGGCAGTCTCTCTCTCATCTGATCTGATTGGAAGTGATCATAAAGTTTCTCTCTGAAGCTTCCCCAGTAATCACCCTCCACAAGGTCCTGATGAACCACAGTAATGCAGGGGCAACTGCAGAGAGATTTTTATTAGATATTGGTGACAAGTAATAGGTAATAGTTCTAGGAGAAACCTTTGTTTCAATGAAAAGGTGTCACAGCCTCTAAGGGGTGAAAAATGGGAGGTCCTACTGAAGTGGTCTAGTTTAACCTCCTAATTTTAGAGGCACATCAAATACAACTTGCCAAACTCACACAACAAATTGAGAAATGTTGCTTATTATAAATTAGAGGCCTGGTGCATGGATTCGTGCACTGGTGGGGTCCCTTGCCTGGCATGTGCCCTCTCGCAATCCGGGACCGCTTGGGGAATGTCAGACTGCTGATTTTGGCCTGATCCCCGCAGGCCAGGCTGAGGGACCCCATCAGTGCACTAATCCATGCACCGGGCCTCTACTAGGTATATAAGATCTTTGGTTAATCTCTTCCCACCATCTCCCTCCCCCCTTCCCTCTGAGATTCATCAGTCTGTTCCATGTTTCCATGCCTGTGCATTGAGCATCTACCCCATGGTGGTCAGTGCACAGCATAGCCACTAGTTGAATGGTCAAACGGTCGAATGGTCGAATAGTTGAATGGTCACATAGGCTTTTATATATATAGATTGTTCTTGGAGAGGCACAAAGCACACTAGCCTATTAAAGGCACTATAGAATTCAGGAGTAAATAAAGAAGTTCAACTCTGGCTGGTCAAGCATACTCGTAACCTTTGAGCCACAGATTCCCCCTCACCCCCCGAGGTAATTAGGAATTAGTGCTGTATAGAATATACTTGCACAAACTCTGGCTTACTATAACAAATACCAGCACTATTTCTAGGCATTTGGAGGTCTTACATGGTGTATTTGCACCTTTTGATGTTTCTGAAATAGCTGGAATTATTGTTGAAATGATTTCAGGGGGCTTGTAAAGTATGACCGTGCCATATCTCCATGCTCTTTGAATGTGGTTGCTGGACACACACAACACTCACCTGAGTGTTGATTTAATCTACAAAAGGCCAAAGCAAAGTTTATTATAGCACATTCAATGAAGGCTGCCTTCCAAAATTAGAGAGAAAGCCATGGGAAGAAAACATTTCAACTGCAGGTTAGCTGAAATAAAAATGACCAGAATTAGCATGAACCAGGTTTGAAAGATGCTGGCTGATTACCTATGCACAAGTACCAAGGACTGAAAGAAAAGAACCAATATTCTGTCATATTTAACGTGCTTTAGAGGAAAGGTAATAGCATCAGTAGGTGGGTGGCTCTTTGAAAAGTGATGTGAGTGATATTTGTCTTTGGAACCTTATGCCTGTTTTCCAATTGCTTCTTCCCTTTTCTTTTAGTTTTCTCTCTTCTTCCCTGGTGGGTGGGTGGGGTTGAGTGTACCAACCCAAACACTCATGTTTGCTCAGTCAACCCTGTGCTTTCACTAGGACCCTAGAAAGAAGGCTGATGATCTGATAAACTAATCCATTCCTCAGGTGAGGGAAATGCTGTGCCCACAGGTGGCATTTCAGCCATGTAATAGCTTCTTACAGAAAGTATTTAGAGTCTGCACCTCAAAGTATGGTGTGTAGATGACTGCCTACTTTGCCTTTGTGTGATGATTGAGAAAATAATGTGAACAAGGCAAATGGTGGATTCCTTAGTTTTCATTGCCAGGGATTCAAAGGGAAAGAGCTAGTAGGCAAGTAGGCCAAAGAGAGTAATCACCTCCATTTACAGGAGGAGAAGTTTTGGGCACCTTCAACTTCTCAAAATTCAGATTTATAGGAGATATGGCACAGCTCTCAAGACCCCGTGTACAATGGTAAAGGGAAGGACGAAAAAGCATTCAGAAAGGAGAATGATGGTGGTGGTAAAGAGATTCTAGTCCTCACTAATGCCAAAACTCATCACAGGCACTCAATATACAGTGGGGCCTTGACTTACGAGTTTAATTTGTTCCGTGACGGAGCTCATAATTCAAATTACTCGTATGTCAAATCCTAAAGTGAACGAGTGAGACACATGATGCTGGGCTGATGTTGTGGCGTTCACTGTGACGTTCGCTGCGCCAACTAGCGGTGGCGTATCTGAAGCTGGCTCGTAACCTGAATTTTAGCTCGCAACTCAAAGCAAAAAATCGGCCGAGAGATGGCACGTATCTCGAAAAAATCATAAGTCGGGACACTCGTAAGTCAAGGCCCCACTGTACCAATGAATAAAAGAAATAATAAATGAAGGATCACTTGGTCCACCACTGTGTCACAGCGCATAAAGAATAACATAGTGGGGGTACAGAAGATTTTGCCCAACAATCTGAGCAGAGGAAAGATTTTATAATTACACAACTTGTAATAAGTTTGTATAAAGATTGTTGTAAGCTTAAATTTATATTTTGGAATCTTATTTCAAGTGAGCTCATTGCAGACTCCACAGGACCTGTTGTAACTAGAGAATTCATTCAAAAACAAAATAAACAAAACACCTGATTATTCTAAACTAAATTAAGTGGAAATGTGCATTTTTCTCTTGCTTTCTAATTATTATAATAGGATAATAGGCAACCATAAAGACAGAAATTGAAATCAGAGATTTTCTCAAAAATGTTACTTGGTACATTAAAATTAACTGAGAAGACACTTGAAAGCATATCTGCTTGCTCCCAACCCCATCCAGATCCCAAGCCTGGGGCATGTGTTGAGGGAGATCCCCAACTCTCAGGTGTGTTGATAATGCCTGGTGTTAGAGCCACTGCTTTTTTAAAAAATGTATTTTTAAAATTGATTTCAGAGAGGAAGGGATATATATATATATATATATATATATATATATATATATATATATATGAAAGAATCATTGATTGTCTGCCTTCTGTATGCCTCCCACTGGGGATCGAGCCCCCAACCCAGGCTTGTGCCCCAAATTGGGAATTGAACTGTGACCTCTTGATTTATAGGTTGAAGCTTAGGTTCAAAGGAAAGACCATGGGATTTGAGACCACTTTGGGGTAGTTTTAAGACATGGGGCAATTTATTAACCCTTTGAAGCCTCAGTTCTTTAATCTGGAAAATGGGGAAAACAATACCTATATTTGAAAGAGTGTAGATCAATGTTTAACAATATCAGGTCAGTGCCTGGAACATAGTAAATAAAATTCCTCTTGTTTCTAAATTTAAAGTCATAAACTTATGCTCAGAACAATGTGAGCTCTGAAAATCCTCAGGCATTAAATAAAAATTCATCCTAATGCCCTGTTGGGGCAGAAAGTATGCTACTATATTTTACAAGAAATCTTAGGCTTCAGGGTAGAAACCAAGAGGGTCTTTGGGTTAACTCTCAGCTAACTAGAAATTAAAACCAAGTAGACCAGTTCTTCTCCCAAAATACTGATTGATTGATATATTTTTGTAGATATTGATAAGTGCCCAGAGGATCAACCAAAAGGAACAATTTGGCTCAAGAAAGGCAAAAGATTTATAAATAATTTTAAACTTCTCCAGATTTAAGCCTTTCCAACTTAGAGTGTGTTCTTTTTAGAAAAGTCAACATTTTAAAGGTTGAACACTTGAAGTAAATACATTTCTGGATGGAGAGGATGGGTGGGAAAGTTGTCCACTTAAAAAAAATTCAGTCTTTTTTTTTTTCCTCACAGCACCTCCTTAGAGACTTTACAATTGGCTGGTTGTTTCTTTTTTAAATTTATCTTTATTGTTGAAAGTATTACAGATGTCCCCCTTTTTTTCCCCCTATTGCCCCTCTTCATCCTGTTTTCTTCCCCTCTCCAGACCTTCAACTGGTTGGTTTAAAGACTTTGAGTAATACAAGTGAATGAAGCATGGGGACTTACAATGAAACACCTAATTAAATACCAATTGAAAATGAGCATTTCCTTAACATTCTCTATCTTCTGCCTACCCTATCAGCTTATCTCTTGCCAAGTTCTTGAGCTCTTGCTCTAATCGCATTGGATGAGTCACACTAAATGCACCATTTCCCACTGCTCTTTCATCTTATGCTTCTACAGGTTCTGTTTACTTCTCTGAGATATTTTCACTTCTTTCTGGTGGATTTTTATTTGTCTTCAAGACTCAGCTCAGATCCCTCTCTTAAATAATAATAATCCCCACACTGGGTTTTTAGTTTCTTTTTTTCCCCACATACAATATTATATTAGTTTTAGGTGTACAGTGTAGTGATTAGACATTTATATAACTTATGAAGTAATCACCCCAATAAGTGTAGTACCCATCTGGCACCATACATAGTTATTACAATATTATTGACTCTATTCCCTATGCTGTACTTTATATTCGTGACTGTTTCTAGAACTGGCAATTTGTACTTCTTAATTCCTTTCATGTTTTCCACCCATCCGCCAAACCCCCTCCCATATGGCAACCATCAAAATGTTCTTTGTATCTATGAGTTTATTTCTATTTTGTTTGTTCATTTACTTTGTTTTTTAGATTCTACAGATAAGTGAAATCAAACAGTATTTGTCTTTCTCTGGATGAGTTATTTCATTTAGATAATATCCTTAGGTCTGTCAATGTCACAAATGGCAAGGCTTAATTGTTTTTTATGGATGAATAATATTCTATTGTAAATCTTTTTAGCATCCTGTGTAAACCTCTGTCATACTATTTACTACATTGAGCTATAATTATGTGTTTCCTTTCTGTGTCTCTTACTATAAGGTACTTGGCCTGTCACAGTCATTTAATAAATATTCACAATTCATTTATTTTACAAATATTTTAAAGCATCTATTATGTACCAGGCACATTTGTAGATATAGGAGATATAGCAGTGAAGGGGACCATGTTTCTGACTTCCTAAAGCTTCTATTTTAGTAGGAATAGACTAAATACTTCATGAAAAATATAAGGGAAAAAAGAAAATTGGTAGGGAGGGAAGGAAGTATGTTTGTGTATGTGCAATAGCTAATCTAGCTAGGGTGGCCAGGGAAGACACCCATCAGATGTCATTTGAGCAGGGATATGAGAGAATGAAAGGAATGCACTCAGTGGATATCTGGAGGAAAAACATTCCAGGCAGAGAGAAAAGACAGTGCAATGGCCCTGAGGCAAGTGTATACTTGTCCTGATGGCAGGACTGGTATGGCTATGTGGTCAGATATGAGGTCAGTAGGAGAGAGTATTTAACATCCCTCCATGCTCATAATCTCATTTCCTTCACATCCATCATCCACACACCTGCTAGAGCAATTGTTTAAAATGTGAATCTCATGATGTCAATTTCCTATTTAAGATTTAAAAATAATTCCTCAGCATTTAGTGAATGATCTTCACATGCCTGCCAATGAACTTCTCTCAGGCCTGTTACAGCCCCCGCATGCCTCATGCTGACTACACTGAGTGAATGGCTCTTCCAATGTACCAATTTGTTTTCCTCCTCTGGAAGTGTGTGTGTGTGTGTGTGTGTGTGTGTGTGTGTGTGTGTGTTTTCTTTTTCTCTAATTAGTGGCCTCCACACAAAGGCAAATCTTCATATAGCTTGATTAACCTTCAAGATTCAGCAAAATTGTCACTTGCTCTGGGAAGTGTTTTTGGACACTGAACTTTCTTTTAACTATATCCCCACCCTTATATTTACCCCTAAACCAAAGCCTAAAATTAAGCTGGACCCAAACTTTAGCCATACTTTAAATCCTAACTTAATTCAGCTCCAAAGTCAATGCTAAGTGTAGCCCTAACTTCAACCTAATTCTAAACCTGGCTTTAAATCCTCCCCAAATCTTCCCCCCATCCCCAACTTTGATTCTATATTAACCAGCCAAGTGTCCATTTACTGTGATATGTGTGGCTCCTGGGAAGGAAGTGTGTGCAGACCAATATTCCAGTACTGAGCTCACACCAGGGAAGAAGTGCTGCTGCGCAGGCAATGCGGTAGCTCCTAAAGTAACCAACTGCTGTTGAGTTACTATTGTGAATCCCAAGAAGGAATACACCTTCCAAAAAAGGACTCCTTAGGCCTGAATTCCTAACCAAAGTCTAGCAGCCCTTGTGGACAGAGGCCTCTCATGCCCACTGCACTTCAGAGAAAAGCCACAGAAAGAACTGCCAATGCTCCTGCTAGCAGAGTAAACCCTTATAAAGGCTTCCCTGGAATGGTCTTTTAACCAATGGGCTGAGACCTGCCCTGTCCAATCAGAACAGCACAGCTATGTCCTTATTTGCATAATTAATGACCAAATAGAATGTGCAATTCTGACCAATCAGGACAGTGCTATTTGGGCCAATCAGACTGTGCAGATTTGAATCTCTCATTTGCATAGAAATGGACCTGGGCAGGAACTTCCTCTATAAAAGTGGGACTTCCCTTTGCTTCAGCAGAGAACACTTTCTGTTTCCTCTGGAGGCTGCCTCTCACCATTCCCAAACTGTTTACCTGAATAAAGTTACTTTTTTTTTTTTTATGGCACCCAGATTGGGGATTCCTGTTGGAATCAGAATGGTGGCAGTGACCTTTTGTTGACATCAGGATCTGCAGCTTCTCCAGTTTGAGAGAAATCCATCTATACCTCTTGTTATCTGCATACATTTGGTAAGTTGCTAAATCACTTTGTGTCCCAAGAAAGTCATGTTACAATGGCCTGCAATAATACATAAAACTCAAGAGTTTGTTGTACACAAGCCATGGTTCTATCTGCCATGGGGATAAGAGGTCACAGATACTCCAAGAAAGCTGTTGAGTAAAGGCTGTTAAGTTGAATTGAACATGTGACAATTTCAAATGTAGAGTGCCTGCATATAAGTCAGTGGTTCTCAACCTTCCTAATGCCCCAACCCTTTAATACAGTGCCTTATGTTGTGGTGACCCCTAACCATAAAATTATTTTCGTTGCTATTTCATAACTGTAATTTTGCTATTATTATGAATCGTAATGTAAATATCTGATATGCAGGATGTATTTTCATTATTACAAATTGAACATAATTAAAGCATAGTGATTAATCACAAAAACAATATGTAATTATATATGTGTTTTCTGATGGTCTTAGGCGACCCCTGTGAAAGGGTTGTTCGACCCCCAAAGAGGTTGAGACCCACAGGTTGAGAACCGCTGATATAAGTGAACATGAATTTAAGTGACACAGAAATTCTTTTACAGACCTCTCTCACTAATCATCTTGAGATATGGAATTTGTATCCTGAGAAGAGAGCACATTTGCTTAGATGAAGCTTTATCACAAAATATGTGATTGCCACAGCATGGGACTAGGCTATTATTAATTGGATGTTCTTTAATAAATTCTTTCTGTTTCTGAGAAGGTGTCTTAGCCACATGGCTCTTCTGTTGCCCAAACTGAATTGATAGGGCAGGTTAATCTAATACATTATGGAAGCAATTTCTTTGCCTCAAAATCCAAATATACCACCTTGGAGGAATGAGTCTGTTAGATATTGTTTAAGTGCCTTCCAAGACCCCTGACTTTTGATCTCCTTAAAAACAAAACCTAACATAATGATGATGACAATAAAAAACAACAAAAATAATTACAGTCTTAAATATGGCTGACCCTTATTTTGTGTATAACCTATGTCATGCATTATTCTCAATGACTTACACAATTTAATCCTTACAACAATCCATGAGGCAGGGACTTGCATCTGTCCTACTTTACAGATGATCAGATTATCCAGTTTGCCTGAGGTGGCCCTGCTGGGAAGTTGCAGAGAACAGATTCAATACATGCACTCTCATTCTAGAACATGTTCTTAAGCTATATCTCTCTATGAATTTCTCATTCCCTCCATTTACACACTCATGCACATATCGTCAACTATCCGCTACTTGAAGTCATTGTTGACTAGGTGTGTTGAACCACACTCTCATTCTACCCATATGGTTATTCTATCATGAAGAGAATATAAGAAGAGGCCATGAGAATTTTGGTTGAATGTGTTTCTTTGAAGCTTGAGTTTCTTTGGGTTGGCAAAAGTGGTGTCTTACATTTCTATCACATTCCTAATTTTCAGAGGAAACTTTTCTACCTGCTCATTTATTTTATTCTCAAAACAGCCTTGTGAATAATGTAAGGATGACACTATTATTTTAAAGATGAAGCTGACAAACAGAGAGTTAATGGGTTTTTAACAGGCCATGCAGATTATTAGAGGTAGATTTGGGATTATCTATAATAATGATAGCAGTAATACACCATTTACTAAATGTTTACTGTATGCCACGCTAATCAAATCAATGGCATTCACTCATTTAACCCTCAACAATCAAAGATATGAAATCACATATCCACGGTACACTCCTAGTACATGACAGAGCCAGGACTTGAACCCAGATTGGGGCTCTCAGCTCTTAATTTAAGTATCTACTTCTTTAATTCTTTATTATGGAGAAATGAGTTTTCTTTAAAGGACATACAAAAGGGAGACATTTTCTATTTTTAAACACTTTTCTGTATGTGGGGAATATTAATTATTATAATAATTAACATCTCATTAGCTCTTTAAATTAATAAGAATGACTTATCACCTACTTTGTGCCAGACACTGTTCTGGGTGCAAGAAAACACATATAAGCAAAACATTGTCTTTGATGGAGCTTATGGTCTTTTAGAGAAACAAAGTCATCAAATAATCACAAACATTTATAACTAAGTGCCCTGCAGGAAAGCCTGGAGTTCTCTGGGAGTTTATCTGTAAATGAACTATGACACAGTTTGGGGACAGGGATGGCTTTCTGACAAAGCAGCTTTGTATTGAGAATGGTAGGTGTGGAAATGTTAACTATAAGAGAATGTGTTTTGCAGAAAAGAGAACATGTATAGGGTCTAGAATTTGGGGGATTTTGAGGTACTAAAAGAATATTTACTAATTTACTTGGCTGGAGTTTGTTGAAAGGAGAAGACTAGCCCCAAGACAGGCTTGGAGAGGCCAAACCAAGCAGGGCTCATTAAGGATTTTTTTCTTTATGTAAGAGAAAGTGTAATTGATTGAAATGACAGATTACTCGTGCTTGAAAAGATCCTTCAGCCTTAAGTGTTAAGAATAAATTGCAGGGAGCAAAGATGAGGGCAATGAAACCAGTTAGGAGACCACTGTGGTAATATGGGGCTGGAGAAGATGGTAGCTTAGACTGGGGAGGGTGGTGGAGATGGGAAAGCTGGATAGATTTAGGAATTATTTAGGGAGTCATTTCAACAGGATTTATTTCAAATTAGGTATATTTTAAGCTAGAGGAAAATGTTAGAATGCCTCCCAGGTTTCTGGCAAGTGCAATTTGCATTGTTTCATTTAATCCATACAAAAGTACTATGATGATCATATTTCCAAGTTTCAGGAAACTGATTTAGAATGTTTCTGGTCACTGTCCATGGTCACACAGCTTATCCATGGCAGAGCCACGATGCACTAGGGTCCGCCTGAATCTGAAATCTGTGCTGCAGTGGTGGAAGGGAAGAAGCTACATAACCCATTTTAGTAGAAAGATCACTAAAGGTCTAGACCCAGACTTTGTGTTGATTTTGACTTTGAGGGAAATTTAGCTTCTAGGGCTAAAGCCCTCTACTCTGCAAAATAGAATGAAACTTTGCCCCCATTTAATTATCACAGTCTCTTTTTTGGGTGGGTGGGGGGAGTCTGAGTGAGAGTGTGACAATGCTGGGCATTTTGGTGTCATTAGTGTGGGAATGAAAAACTCAGTGTTCACACTGGCCTCTTCCCCACTACTGTCCTTATTGGTGGAGTAGAGATAATGATATTGATCTCATAGGGATATTTTGAAGATTAGCTCTGTGTATGCAGAGTGTTTGGTGGGCCCAGCAAGCAGTCAACACACAGTAGTCAAACATCTCCACAAGTACATGGCAGGGCAGCGATTTGCTGGATGATCTCCTGTTGTCAGGAGGAAGCAGAAGCGTGGAAGGCTCCCTGGTCTTCATTGCTCTCACTTATCCAACTTCTTCTCCTGCTGAGCTGCACAAACCAGCCATTTTTGGGATACTTGCTCTAGGCTGGACACTGGAGATATAAAGAAGTATAAGACCTAGACTGCACTCTTAAGGAACAAGAAACATAATGGAGCCGGATAGTAATCAGAAATACTCCAACATAATCTAATTAGTGTTGTAATACTATAAGCAAAGGGTTGTGGGGCCGCGGGGGCGGGGCGGGGGGCAGGGAAGCAACTCATTGTGCCTCAGGGACCCTGGGAAGGCTTCATAGCAAAGGCTGTATCTGTACTAGGCCAGGCAGGAGGGCAGAGGTTGCTGGGTGGAAAGAAATGGGCATGAGTGCCAGTCCGTGTGCTAGTGGAAGAATCCTTTCTTGGAACTCACAGCCCACAAGACCCTAGGAATGCCAAGGCCCCTTTGAGAAATCTGGCCTAGAATAGAGGGAACTAGGATGGGCAGGAGAGGTTCAGCAAGGCAGGTATCTGCATCCTCCCCACATCTTCCACTATCTCCCAGTTCTCCTTTTTGCTAAATGCCTTTCCTGCTTAAGGACCCCTGTTTTAGGTCCTCACATGTCCTCTGCTTCTTTTCCCACCCGCAAAAGCCTGGCAGGAGAAAAGGATCAGATGTGAAGGGATGAACCTACAGTGTAGTGTATATGGTTTATGTTGCTGTGATCCCTTTCCCACGGGTAGTTGCCTTTCAGTTCCTTGCTTGTTGTGGAATGAAACACTTTGATACTGGAATCCCATTCTATCTTCTGATCCAGGGGTGTGCTCAGTAGCTTTAGGTCCCGGGTAGTGGATGTGTATTGCTTGGTTGGTACACTGTTGTTTTCACTGTTGTTTAGCAGTTAATTGGTATCACTCTACAGTTTGCCCGGACCCCACCATCCCCCACTAATTCATTATGTCCTTATTGTCTTACATTTAGCTGACCTTCCTGGTCTAAAGATATTTGTGTATGTGGTCCCTTCTGTGTTAAGTTTTGTTATTTTTTGACCTCCCACTTGAGAAATTATATCAGCCCTTCCTACAGTCATTTCCCCAAATCAGCTCTTTGCATTTTTTACCTTTTTATGCTATTCTACCAACAATAGTGTATACCCTTGGACTACAGGGTTGGCAAAAGCAGCTTTACAGTTTTGAGTATGCAAAGGTGGAGTTTATTCTTGTGTTATTATTTATTAATGGCTGTATTATATATTTGTATTACAACTGTAAACCCACTTTTGCCCACCCCTATTATTACCAATGTTCATGATTATCTCCTATATAGTAGGAGAGAGCCCAAACCGCAGCACCTGTTACCAGCTAGTTTCTCCCATGCTTAACAAAAACGAGGTTGCTGGTTTTCCTAAAATAAAATACAACAAAACAATTTGTGATCATTTTTACTGAATCTTAAATGAGTGGATGAAATCAATTATTTAGCCCACAATGTTTATCTCATCAAATTTGAAGGGCGCTTACCAAACCCAGCTGCTAAGGGCATTTCCTCAGCAGGACTAAAAGTCAAACAGCTGTGAAGGAGAGCTTGGATGAAGAACATTTTGGGGGCAGGGTGTACACAGATGGGACCATCTTGAGAACAGAGTGTTCTCATACCCTAGGTGGCTATGAACTTTGCCTACACCTAGGTCATGTGGGGAGATGGAGCATATAATGTGGTATTCACGAACGTGAGAAAAGTCAGCAACATTTGTTGAGTGTTCAATTCAGCTTACAGGTGCCTCTTTCCCAGTGAGTCCCCGCCCCCATGCACTGCAACATTGTGGAGGGCTGCTCTGCCCAGGATTATGCATCCCCACCTCTGCCCTGGTCATTCTTCCCAATTATCATCCATTTCAAACAGTCAGCAGGGCAATAGCATGTGTGCATCAATGATCACAAGAGGACTTGGATTATGAGGAATAAAAATCTGTCCAACATGTGGCACCATTAAAGGGCTCTGGCTGAGACATATTGTTTATAGTCACCAGTTGTCTGGAAAATAGATGTTTACTTGTAGTGAGTGTATTAAGACCTTTGCCATTAGGCAATATATATCCTGCATTGTTCTTTTCTAGGAAGAAAACTATGTTGAAATAAACCTTCAATTAGCCATTCCTGTGGCAATAGAAAATAGTAAACAGTGATATTGTTCTATATTGGAGAGAGAGAGAGAGAGAGAGAGAGAGAGAGAGAGAGAGAGAGAGAGAGAGAGAGAGAGGGGGGGAAACAGCAGGAGTCTTTTGTCTTTTTTTGGAAGGATGGCTTTTTAAAATGGTATGTTCCATATAAAACTACAAGTGAAGTATTTGCTAAATAGAGATTAAATTACTTAGAGAAAAACTATTCAGCAAGAACTTAAACACACTGGGTGTCCCTGAGCCATCCACTTTCTGATGAAAAGGTCGGTTTTAATATGACGAGGTGCATTCTTTGCATCAGACTTGCTCACATCTTGCAGGAGTTTCTTTGGTCAGTGATGAGACTAGATGTTTCTATTGCATAATAGGGACCTTTTTTATGTACAATTTTTCCAGGACAGGGACTGGGAAGCAAAACATCACTGTCCTACCTTGCCTTTGACACATAATAATTTTTCTGCCTCTATTTTATTAGCAAATCGCTTTGTGCTCTCCCCCCTCCCCCATCACATACCATCAGACAAATGGATAGTCCTAATCCTGCAAAATTCTGAATACCATTACATCCTAATGCTGAGAGAACCAATTCATTTATGACAAGTTTGGTCCAAGATGAAGCCAGTGGACACTGCAGCCTGAGCAGCCTATTCTAGGTGTGTGCTCGTCTTTGGACAGTCTGCAACCTTTTCCAATGTTTGGTTGCCTTGTACATAAAGTGGGGCAATAATGCTTACTTCATATGTGTGTTTTTTAAATGAGAATTAAATGAAAAAAAAGTATGTAGAGCACCTAGGACAGATTCTAGGAGATAGATTGTGTTCAGTCAGTGTTGGCTGTTAGGATGAAATAGTCAGTCAGGTGCAGAGAGGTTGGTCCCTAATGCTTTTAAAGGTTGACTGACAGCAGCTGGCAGAAGCAGCAACTGATTCTCCCTCCTGGACCTTGGGAGGGACTCGGTACATATTTGGTGAGTGAGTAAAGGACTGCCAGAGCAAGCTCCTGGATGCTGACTCCCAGACACATCAGGCTAACGACCCAACTCATTTCCCAGGTTATACATGTCACTTTTCCTCATCTCCTATTTTTTAAAAATATATATTTTATTGATTTTTTACAGAGAGGAAGGGAGAGGGATAGAGAGTTAGAAACATCAATGAGAGAAACATCGATTAGCTGCCTCCTGCACACTCCCTACTGGGGAATGTGCCCAAAACCAAGGTACATGCCCTTGACTGGAATTGAATCTGGGACCTTTGAGTCCACAGGCCAACCCTCTGTCCACTGAGCCAAACCAGTTAGGGTGCTCGTCTCCTTTTTCTCTCTGTAGAACGCACCATTCCAATAAGAGGCAAAACAAAAACAGTTCCATATTATTTTAGAGCTCTCTTAAGCCAAATTAACAAACACTTATTGAGGGCAAGGCAGGTGAGCAGAGTGAAGTCAGGAACAAGAGTTCTCAGCATGTTTTCTAGAACACAGCTCTGCAAATATATCTGACATGATAAAAATCTAGGGCAGTCGCTTGTATTTATTACTTATTTTCAGATTTAAGTGACCTCATGGCATACGGTGAACCCTCTCCCTCCTGTCCTGATTTGCTCTTTCATTCCCTGCCAAGCCCTCATTTCACAATTCCTGCTCACCTGGCCCATTCAGACCTGCTGCCACAGCACGAAAGATTCCTTTCACAGTTGGTGCCAAGGGGATCTCAAAATGGCTTTGGAAACCTCTTAAATGAATTCCCTCACTCCTGGTGGGTCTCTACTCACTCAGTACTATGGGTGTTTGGGATTCCGAGTGGAACTGAGGGGAGATGAACATAAGGGCTACTGCCACCTATTTTGCATTTTCCAAATAGTTCATCTTGCTTTTTCCCTTATAGTATTTCATTATTTGCTTGTTTCCCCAGAACGGTTTTAATAAGAAAGTTTTGAGAATATCCTGGGATTATAGTCTTTGACTAAACTTTCATGTTCATAGTATAAGCCCCTTTGGTTTAAAATGATCCCATCTACTTATAACTACCAGCTGCTGGTTCATTCATACTTATCAGTGCACACACACAGATAGACACATGTGTGTGCACATGCATACGCACACACATGCCCACATACACACTCTCTCACATGCATTGTGTATATGTAAACATCCAGAAGGAACAATGCATTGCAGAAATTGTCCTGCTGAGTTTGTAATCCAGTGTAAGTTACTGAGTGCTGATAAGTAAAGGAAGTTCAACCAGACAGTTTAATCCTCCAATTTCCTGTCTTCTAATCAGCCCCTGATTCTTTGGGTTTTAAATTAGAAACATTCCTGACAATATTCAGGACAGGTGAAGGAAAATCTACTAGAAAATAAGGACAAAGCATTTATTTTACTGTCTAAAGTTCACAGGAGAAATATGAGTGTAATAACAGGAAGTCAAGATTTTTAAAAAGATAGTAGAACTACATAGGCTAGCTTAAGTAACCAATCACATTTCTGAATGAAGTACATTTTGATCATAATTTGATTTAAAGAAAAAAAAACACCAGAAACATAGTTTAATGTGCTTGTTTCTCTCTAAGTACAGTAAATGATACTTTAAAGATGTATAAGGCTAACCTAGAAGAAAATGATAAGGATAATTTCTTAATGTATGTAGGAGAAAATAAAAAATCCACTTCATTCAGATTTTGCCTGAAATGGAAAATTGTTTATACTGTGACAAAATAATGTGTGGAGTATACAGAAACTTTTGAAATTAATGCATATTCTTAGAAAGGAATATAGTCATGCATATTTATAATGGTAGATAGAAATAAGACAACAGTGCATTCAAATAAGCACAGGTAAAGTGTGCAAATGCTTGAAATAGAATGTGTATAAATATGTTTATCATGGACACTTTCTTTTGAAAGTATACTGGGTGCTGAGGATATGATAGGATTTATTATTTACAGAATTCCCTCATTTTGATTCTTTTCATTTATAGCCACTGTACAATTTCCAAGTAATTTTAATCACCATCACAAAAGAGCTAGCACAAGTGCTCAGAAAAATCTTTATTAGAATGCCCTCAAAGGAGTTTGGAAGACAATCACTAACAAAAGTTGTTCAGTTGAGAATTAACATTTAAAAATTGAAGTGGTAAATACAGTTCAAGGTATAAATCCAAGCAAATAACAACAACAAAAGGTTTGCATGAAATATGGGTTCTTAGTTTGTGTCTGCAGCATTTAGGGCTGCCAATCATTTGGGAAGTAGACTAGAGTTGAGAGGTTTTTGTTTTTTTAATTGTTGAACACAGTAAGACTACTTTACAGAAGTACTTTGCTAATTTATACATATATGCATCTATCTATCTACATTTAAAAGGCATTTATGTTATCAGGCATAGCATATCCTTTCTGCCCAAATACTTTTCTGGTATATGAAGTCTGAGTTGGAAAAATTTGGATTAAGTGACGAATACTTATTATTGAAAAATTGTATGGCGATTTCTAAAGAGAATGCTTCTAAAATAAGTGCTTAGGAACATAGCATGGGGTGAGGGGGGTGGCAGGATAGTTTAAGAGCCTTTCTTTCATAGTCATTATACATTTTTAAATTGGATCGCAGAAGCAAGACAAGTGAATTTTGTAATTCACATAAAAATAGTCCTGTGATACCCTGTTATCAGAAAATCATTAAGAAGAGGAGAATGCTTATTCCGCCTTCATTTTCATGCCATGTGGGCAGAATGAAGGTAATGCCACTGAACAGAATTATATTCTGAAGCATATAATGACCCAGGGTCCTTCCATTGCATTTGGCATGGAGGGAAATTTCATGAGGGTTTTCTTTAGCTTTATGTCGGAAGGTTTCAAATAGAGATGTCACAACATAGTTAGATGAAGTTGATACGTAATATCTATTCCTTGATTTGCATGATTAAAGCATTATAGAGAGGTGGCTCAGATATCAAAAGATTTCTCATAAGTGGCAGCGCCAAAGGTAATTACTGTTAAAATGTGCATGCTCGAACCCTGGTCGCTTGTTAACGTCTAAGTTGTTTACAACTCCAGGGGTTGGAATAGAAGTTTTTTTGGACTTTTGGATATCAAGACCCCTTTCTCACTCCATTTTGATATCAAAAGTGTGCTTAACATATTTTATAACCTATGTCCCTAAGAACAACATCAGCTTCAACCGAAGGAAAAAAAAAATGCCATAGAAGATACAGAAGGCCCTGCTTAGTATTTCACATTTTAAAACAATTGTTTCTTAAACAAAAGTAGCCTTTTAAAGACAAAGCTAAAATTTATACTTTAAAAATTCCCCAATTAATTTAGTCAACTGACCTCCACTTAGTTATCAAAAAGTGCAGTTAAACCCCTACTGTAAGCCCCATGCATTATGAGAAGGTGTGGGGATAGAGAGGGGGACAGGGGAGTGAAGGGAAAGAGAAGAGGGGTTGTTATACTCAGCCTTTTATTAACCAGTTTCTTTCATTCTAGCGGGCCTTTATATTTTAGAGAAATAAAAGTGATCTGGGGCTCTATCCATTCTCACCTAAAATCTTGGAGTAGGTAATGGCTGTCTACAACCTGGTCCAACATATGCCCCCCAAACTAAAACAAACAAACTCATTTGCCATACAAATTGTTTACGATTCATTAAAAAGCAAAATTGCATGTCCTGGTGCTGGCAGCTGAGGCCGAGAGCCTCCGGGCGGAGGGGCATTCACTGAGTTGCCTTTGTATGCCGGGAGGACAAGCCGGAGGCTCCCACTCTGCAGCCGGAGTCTGTGCAGCCAGATGACGCATGAGGTAATTTTAAAGCTTTCTTTGCCTTTAGCGTGAAACTCAGAACTTGTGCTATCCTTTGGTTAAAAAAACCCTATCATTCAGGGACAAGTTTAAATTTTTCTTTTTAGTTGGAGAAAGTTGTTTTGAGTAGCAAGGTGGAGTTATGAAGGGAGAGGGAGTGAATGCTATTCTAGGGAAAGGGAAGAGCTAAGAGAAATGTGAAATCTGTCTTTTTAAAATTAATCCCCCTCCCCTTCATCAAAGCCCTCAATTTCCCATCAATAATGGGACGTTTGCATTAGAATTATTTGTAACTGGCAGATCTAAAGCACTGTGCTATGTGGTCACCTTTGAGAGAAAGAGAAAATTGATTTATTCTCCATGGGAACTTCTACAACTTCTTTAAAGAGCACTCTGATTTCTCACCCTCTTTCAAAGCAAAGATCTGGAGGCACTGAAGTTGAGAGAAACTTCCTGTAGTATGCAGCCTACACAGCAGCATGTGAGCTTACAGCATTGTTTATTTTTAGTCAACTGCATTGCGAAATGTTTCCACCACTTTTATGTGTTATGTTCCCGGTGGTAAAACATCTGTAAAATACTTTTAAATGAAAAGGAACTTCCAAGTACCCTTTACCAAAAAGCAATGATGGTGTTTCAAGTTAAAAAATGAGGAGCATTTGGTGATCTTTGCAAGAAAAAAAAATGACACAGTTTACCATAAAAAGTAACAGGCTATAAAATCTATGAGCTCTTGAAATACAAGGAAGTAGAATGTCGCCCAGAATATGACATCAGCATGCAGTTTTTTTTTAAAAAAAGCTTATAACTTAGCTTAGAAAATAATAGCTAAACCAATCAGTGTATTCATTTCTAGTATTTAACAAGCTACATAAGACAAAGTGATAGGCAACATCACAGCATACAAGTAAACCTTGCTGTCGCTGGCAGAAACTCTCCTTGGAAAATGAGTGCCCTGAATAAAAAGTTCAGATCTAAGCGGCGAGGCTACTGCTAGTTGAATGAACCAAAAGCTGAAAGTAACATTGTCCTGAAACCACCAGTAAAGTCTAGTTAAGAAATGACAAGTTAAAACACACATGTACAACATACCCATGACCACCTTAACTCAAGAGTCCTTAGGATGGACACTGCACCCCAAGAAGCAGCCGAACAGAATCCCGAGGTAGCTCACTTTTAATAGTTTCTCAGTCCTCAGAGTTCCTAAAACTTGCCAAAATGATACCACCATTGGTCCAGAAGGGGAAAGAACTCTTTCCGCAGATCATACAGTGAAACTGACCAAGTCCTGTCTTGTAATTCCATTCGCTACTCTCCCCCTTCAACACCACTCTCTCTCTCTCTCTTTTTTTTTCTTCTTAAACTGATATCTATGTGAAATGAGCTGAAGTTCACGGTCCAGTTAGGAACGGATAATACATTCATTGTCCCGGCAGCGAACTTTTTTTTCAGTCCCTGGAAGAATTCATGCTTGCCGCAAGAATAATAATTATGGAAAACTAGAAATGCACTGCGAACAAATTAATCCTTAACGGACACCACCCTAACGAGGGCGGTAATGATTTGAGGACTCTCCTCCTCACGGGACTTGCATCTCCCGTGACAATAAGCTATTGTGCATCCTCCCAACTCACTCTACCTCTTATAGATCCAAGATGTCAAAGGTTGTCTGGCCTGGTTGACCATGACATGTGAGTTAACTCCTTCTGTGGCCACATGCTAGAACTTTATTAAAACTTTATTTGTACCCAGAATAACTAGAAGATAGAATGCATGGGTCTTTTCTACTCAGAGCTAGAGTTCCTAAGAGACGTAAGATCTGCTCTGATATAAACAAACGGGGGAAAGTTAGGTGACAGCAAAGGGTCCCCGGATGGAAAACAGTGGGGAACCCCGAGTTCTCTCACAGGTGACTTCAGGCAATCCAACTAATGGGACAGGACCCAAATTCCCCCAGGGCTTGCTTCTACCCAGCGCCCCACACGTGTCCTCAGAAAATACCACAGCCACGGGAAACCATGCACCGCATAGTCCCTGAAAACAAAAGTAAAGGGGATGTGAAGCTGGAGAGGGAGCAAAACCCAAGGGCCAGGACAAATGCTTCATTTTTTTTTTCTTTTGTCCCAAGACCGATTTGACTATAATACCCACCTCCACCTTCTGATGCTCTTTTTTAAAACAAAAAAACAAACAAACCAAAAGCCACATAAACAACAACTCCCAAACACTGTCCCATGGAAATTCAGGGCAAGTATGCCTGGGAACTCAAGTCGCAGAGTGGCAGAGAGAGGATGGCAAGAGGAAGCAGTGTGAGGCCGCCTCACTGAAGAGTGTGAAAAAAATCAAATGTGAATTTGATGAATGTGAGGTCTGGGACATTTTGTCAAAGAGGGAGGGAAAGTAGAAAAGGGGGGAAAAAAAAAAGCAGCCCCGGCTGCCAACTCACCATCCACCAAGTTCTGGCCGAGATGTCGTAGCAGAGCTGCCATTTGATGGAGCCGTCGGAAGCTTTCCCTGCCATTACGCTGTCAGCAAGCTTCATCTGATGCTAACTCACGGGAGATAAGACACCTAATTGAGGAAACATTTGCAGTGGCATGTGGGGCAACATGTAGTCCGGTCCATACCATATGGAATCATGGGTAAAAAAAAATCTCCTTGACAATGAACCAACCTCTCACAGACCCAGTGGCAAGGTGAAGTGGAGATGAAAAGTCTTCTGCTCCTAGCACTGTCTCCTCTCTCCTTCTTAAAAAACAAAACCCCACCGCTACACATCAAAGAGGCAGTTAAAATTAGGGCTTCATCACTCAGATGATTTTGGTCTGCAAGGTTTTTCCTTTCCTTCCAACAACCAATCCCCCCTCTTTTTTTTTTTTTTTAAGGAGAATAAAGAGATTTAATAGGACAAAGGCAGGTAGTGGACTGCGGAGGGAGATCGCCACAGGCTATTAGCCTAAAATTTCTGCTTGACAGATGGAACTGCTTAGAGACTATCATGCGATGTTTTGGGCTTTTTTTTTTTTTCCAACCCTCCCCCCCACTTCTTCGACTTTAAGTCTGATTCGGTATCTGTTTTTCACAGCCACTTTTCCCAAGAACGTGAGCTGTGCATTTAAAAATGTTCAGTTTAGTTTTCCTGTCTTACACATCTCTTTGGAAGCAAAGTGAAAAGTCTAAAACTAAATCTGGGAACAGCTGAACAGGTTTTCCAAGAAGAAAAAAAAAAAAAGGAAAAAGAAAAACCCAAGGAAAAACATTTCTCCTTCATTAGCCTATTTTAAAAAAATTAATTCACTAGTTAATTTTGCTGTGAAGGAACTTAAACACGAGAGGACAATACTCAAGTCCTTTGATTTTGGGTTCTGGCTGGCATTGTATTTAAATGTGTTTTTATGTGAGGAAATACATGACTGATATTTTACTTGTGCTAACTGGAGCCAGGTTAGTCATCATCTCTATTTTGTGGTGCCCCTCCTTTTTGTAAAAACTGATTCTGGGCATTTCCATTCTTTGTAAGTCAGGTGGTCAGTCATGATCAATTCACTTTCACACAATTCTGGCTAAACCTGACATGAGGACTTCCTTATTCAGGGAAAATCACATCTGATTTTCTTACTGTAACCAAGCCATCTTCATCACAGGGGTTTTGACCACACAGCCTCTCTTTACCAGAATAAATAAACCGCAACATGGACCTACCCATAAGAATGGCTGTAAAAATGAATTTTTTTTTTTTTAAAGTGAGAAGTCCAGGTAAATGCTGAATTTCAAGTCATTTTATTTCAAGATGAAAGGGAGCAAAAAGTAGAGCGAATGCTTTGTATTTATATTTCCTTCATTCAAACTGTGTGAAATTAGGAACTGCAGAAACACCTGTATAAGAACAGTGCACCAAATACTTTCTAATTTTTTTTAAAAATATAAGTGATTCCCTGATCCTCAAGAACCTAGCAGTGACCTCACCTTCTCTCCTCTGCAGACCATGCACAGGGGCTCCGACTGGAGCATGGGGGAATGTTTCCGCAGCATTTGTCAGGGCTGTTGAACTGTAGTTATTTACAAAGTTGTGCATTTACAGTCTAACTATCCAGGGGATTTTTTTCTAGTGGCAGTTTTCACTGAATAATATTTAGATAAACTTATTCAGGACACATTTTAAGTTCGAAAGAGGTTAAATTTGGTGGCTTCCGCCCTCCTATCTCTAATGTCTTCCTTAGCAGGTGCTATTTTAACGAGTTAGCATCAGGTAAATAGCTGTTTGGGCAAAAACAATTTTAGTAAGGCAAAATGTATCCAGTTGCACTTGAACTGTTTTTGTAATTTAAAGCAAGATGCACACGCTGCTACTACAGAATGAACCACAAAGACAATAAATAAGGCATTTCTTTCTTATCTCTGATTGTAATAGGATTTCTTCTAATAACATGGAGTTGGGAGGCGGTATTAAGAATTATCATCAAATATGGATATTGTCATTACTCTTAGAAGCATCTTTGTATTTTTTATTACTCTGGCATCACTTCTCCTTCCAGAAAAAGAGTCTGCATTAGCACAGGAAATGTTAAGTTACCTTCAGTGTCTAGAAGCAAATGGACCTTCTGCCAGGATCGCGTCCTGAGCTTGCCAGTCAAAACGTGTGTTGCCTTGTGTAACTGAAGCGTCATTAAGATGACCTCGTCTTTCTTCAGTTTACTGTTCAGTGAATGAAAGGCGAAAATGTTGGAAATTCGATATAAAATGCAAAATAGCACAAACAAAAAACAAAACAAAAAATAAGGGGGGTAGAGAAAAAATGAAATAAAGCAACTTTCTGTCTTTGAACCAACTTCCTATTTAATTTTATCCTTTTTAATGAGTTAGCATCAGGTAAATAGTTGTTTGGACAAAAATAAACTGAAGTTTCTTTGCTTTGTAGGGTCTTTTTAGCATTCTCCCAATGCAAAAAGGCACATGCACCTTTTGGACTCGTGGGCCCACAGCCCTACAATTTCTAAGTTTTTCCTGCAGCAACCCCTGAAGTTGGAGGTGTCTCTTATCTGAGCCACTGCATTTCTGAGAACTGGAACACCCTAGGCACATCCATTACTTATGAATGAATGGGGCACAAAGTACACTGGAGTCCAGATTTCACTTTGTGAATGATATTACAGGAGATGGCACAGTAGTTTTAAACAAAGAAATGATAAATATTATTGAATAACAGTGTTTTGCATCCAGAACAATTAGGTGCATTTAACTTTATCATTATTCTCTAAGAGGCTGGTGGAAGCTCTCTGTTCCCATAGAGCAGGCTTTTCACAGTGTGACCAGTTGTTAATAGCCTTAAAACAAGATTAAATAAAACATGTTAAATATTGCAATTATTGTGGAAAATAAAATTACTTGGTGAGCATAAAGGGGAGCAATTCAAGCATTTAACATGATCCAGGAAACGCTACTCCAAACAATTGCATTTGCTTTATGCATTTTTCCCCTTTGATTGCTGACAGATGCCTTTTTGGAAACAAACATCTAAATGGTTTGCTTTCAGTCAGAAAAAAAATATAACAGAAAGCGGCTACATGTTTTGAATTTAACTCTTGTCATTTGAATATTTCTTCCCACTGCACGTGAATGAATCTGAGGCAAAAGCAGCACTCTCATCAAGAAATAAGCCTGTCAGGATTTGGAGTTTCTTACTTCCTTTGAACATAGTTTATAAGAAGTGGGAATCCCTCTAGCTATGAAGTCAGGGATGGGTTAACCTGCAAGGCACAGTGTAAAGAATATAGTCCAGGTGATGATGGCGAGCTTTGGAAAGGGAATTGTTTTCTCACAGTATGAGGCCTCCAGCAAAGAGCAAGTCATTTTCCAGCGTCATTTCTGTGCTTCCCAAATCAGTTACCTTTTTTAGTTGAAAGGGATTCCCACCTGTGTCTGTGCAGCAGAGCATTTGGATAAAGACCTTGAAAATTCTGCTGCCAACAGGTGTACTATACCAAGGAGTGGTTTTTTGTTTGTTTGTATGTTTTTTTCATATGTTGCTGAAAGGTACCATGAGATAGAACATTAGTGATTACAGAGGCCAGACAGTAGAGCGGTTGAGAACACTGTACCTGAAGTCCAAGTGTCCACATCAAGGTTTGCTTGGCTACTAACTGTGTTACTATTCTGAAGTTACTCAACCTCTCTGATTCTCTGTGTCCTAATCAGGAAAATGATAAAAATAGTTATTAAGTATATATATATAATCATTTTTGATGTTTTATTATAATTATTGCTTTTTTGAGGAGAACCCTTTTTCCCCTCCATTCTGGTCCTGTCCTGTGAAGCGGAGCTAAGTCCCTTCCCTCTGTTCTTCCATAATAATTTGTGCCTTGCTCCATTGCAGCTTTTAGCACCCTCTCCTGGAATCATCTGCCTCTTGGTTGGCCTTTCCCTCATTCCTTGAGATTCTTGAGAGCAAGGGATGTGTCTTGTTTGTCTCAGTGGCTACGAAGTCAAGCTCAGTGATGGGCAAATAGTAGGGGCTTCCTAAATTGTGAGAGAAAGATAATGAAAAGGCATAGAACATTAGTCGATTTGAAATTTGGTTGCATTCTTCTCATGTTTACACAGCCTTTTCATTTACCTTGACTCAAACTATTACCTTTCCAGTATATCATCTGCCTTCCCAAGTTGACTCCCCTAGTTAAAACCCTAGTCCACAGTGATCTATAAAGCTTTTTGAATTCCTGTTGCCTTCCTTATCTATATCATCCATTAGTACTTTGCAGAGATTGACTATTGTATTATTTGTTTTTAATATATATATGCCATTCATTCACTCATTCATTTAACAGCAACTTTTGCAATATAGGCAACTAAATTTCCCCCCCTTCTTTTCAAGTTCTATTTTCTCAGGCCATTGGAAATTTGAAACTCTAGAAGAGTAACTAATGTATTGAGTGCTTCCTTATAGCCAGGCATTGTTCTGAGATTTTTAAAAATATGTTTTTATTGATTTGAGAGAGAGAGGAAGGGAGAGGGATAGAGAGATAGAAATATTGATGAGAAACATTGATCAGCTGCCTCCTGCACGCCCCTACTGGGGATCAAGCCTGCAACCCAGGCATGTGCCCTGACTGGGAATGGACCAGACCAGTGACCTCTTGGTTCATGGATGAACACTCAACCACTGAGGCACACCAGCTGGGCTGTTTTAAGATCTTTAAAACATTTTTTTCAGATAGGTTCTTATGAGGTATGATCTATTATTAATCCCATTTTATAAACAAGGAAACAGGCTCAAAGAGTTGAAGCGACTTGCTGGAGTTAGAGAAGGAAGAAGAATTCAAGCCTAGGAATTGTGACCTAAGAGCTTCACCTCTCTGATGGTGTCTCCTAAACCATGAAAGGAGGGAAACAATAGGACTTAGTACTTGCCATGTGCAGGCACTTTTTAAGGTGCTTTTGGGTATGCCATTTAACCTTTACAACAACCATAGGAAGTTGGTATTATTATTTTTAATTTGCAGGTCAGGGCCAAAAGTTTGGAGTCTTGCCTAATGACACACAATAAGTAAGAAGAGCAAAAATTAAGCCCCATGTCAATTTGCAAAAAAAAAAAAATTATTTTTTTTAAATAAAAAGTTAAAAAAAAATAGGCCATGTTTTTCCTACCACAATTAGCTAGGTCTCAGATTTTAAAAAATTTCTTTTGTAGAGGTGGAAGCTGGACTTAATGAATATGTATGACCTTGAATCATCTCCAGTTCTTAGAAATCATGAAATTAGAAGCAAACACTGTTGCTGAAACTGTAGAAGTTTGGTTTAGGGAAATGGGTGTCTAAGACTTAAAAAAAAAAGTTTGTATCTACTATTAATATCTAGGTATTTTCTCTAACCTTAATCATGTGAGAAATCCTAAAATTGTCTTCAGGACATCACTGTCTAACCCTGGAAACGAGCGTGTACTCACAACGTAAGCGTTGGGATAAGAGGAATAAACTACACAAAAGGACAGATCATCTAGTTCCTCCAAAGCCCAGGAAAACGCTAAGGTCTTTGGTGTGAGATTTATTCCGTTTTGATGGAAATAGCAGTCTTCTGCACACACAGGTACACATCAGCACTGGGAAGGAGTGTGGTGACTTAAAAAAATAGTGTCCCAAGTCACCTGGCATGCTTTTCTCACCGTATGGTAGAAGCAAATGCTGAAAAGCTGAAAAGGGCAGAATTGAAGGAAATGCCAGGGGGTCCAGACAGCCCCATCTATTTTAATGATATGCCCAGAGATTGCCCAGATTTTTTATTTAGGATGTGTATGTATAGATATATTCTTTCTTGAGAAAAATATTGATTTTTTTTTCTAGCAGAAAGTCACCCACCATGCCCTGCAAAGAATTCATTTTCTTTTTAGTGGCAGTTCCCATGCCTCATTTCCATTTAAAATTCTTTGACTTTTACTTTTTTGCATTTTCTGTTAACCAGCTGCCACCCAAGATTGGACTAAACCCTCTGCCCCCTGTTAAAAGAGAAAAAAAGAAAAGAAAAAAATGTGTACAACACAGCCATCTAATAAGTATATTCACAACTTCTATGCAAGGCGCTTAAGAAAACTAAAAGGTTAATATATTCTAACTAGATGTTGGGTATAGAATGTCAGGTCTGTCAGATTTCATTATAACTTGCTGCTCATTGGAAAAGATTTGATTTCTTTTGCCACTGTCCTACTATGTTCAAGTCACAGACTGCCAGCAGCAGCCCACTGAAGACCAGGCTGGCAGTGAGCAGGCTCGAGTGGGAAACCAGCCGCAAGGACCATCTGTTTCCGATTTCTAGCTGAGCCAAGATGTGCAGTGAAGTGCACTCCATTCACCAGGCCAGCTTCTCCCCTGCTCAAGTTATTAGTGTTACAAGTGAAATTATCTTTTCCAAACAGCAGGGGAGCTATAATCCTTATGGAACAGGACCTTAACACACACACACGCACACACACACACACACACACACTCACAAAAACACAAATACACACACACACACAAACCATTCAGACCTCATTTTTTTTTTGAGTTGAGTGGAAAGCTGCTTGTAAATTTAATTGCAGCTTTCATGGCGTTTTTAAAGTATGTTTTATTAAGCATGATAACCTCAGAGGCAGCAGCATATACATTGGCCTCATTTAGTCTAATTGAATAATCAAATATCTTTAGGATGCTTTTTGTGGGCATGGTTAAAAACGATGAGATGGGTATATTTAAACCATCTTAAACTGTAATGGCTTTCAGAAGGGTAATGACTTTTTAGGAATCATGAATGGGGGCTCATGCTTGGCTGGCCCGAGTGAGCCAATCCCATGCAAGCAGACAGTGCTGAGGCTAGTTAGCCAACTTTTAAATCCCACAGGGCCAAATGACTGGTGTCACCATGTAAGTTGAGAAATTGTAATAAACTACATCTTTGCTATTTGTTATTGATTTTCTGTCTGAAGAATGAGAATTTTTAGAAAAATTCGAAGATGAAGTAGCAAGGCTAATTGTATGATAGTATAATAGACATAGCAAGAGGAGAAGTCTGGAAGGCTTAATGAATTAATGTTATAAACATGCATATAGTGACAGGTGTTTGCCACTGTGCTAGGTGCTCAGTGGTACAAATAAGAAATACATGGGACCCACCCACAGGGAGCTCCCAACTCTTGTTGGGGAGACAGACAAAGGAGGCATTTCTATGACCATGGGGTAGAACCACGGTGGGTTCTAGCCTTGGTTCTTCCACATTCTTGATGCGTGACTCTGGATTGTCCCAGGCTCTGTGCAGGTTTCATCTGTAAAATGGGTATGGCAATGGCTGACTGTCAGTGAGTATTGCTAGAATTAAATGAACTAACATACATAAAAGGACAAGAGTCAGTGATAGGAACTTAGCAGCTGCTGATTATGTTTGTTTCTATACCTCTCTAGTTATTTCATGAATACCCAGGAATCTTATAAATTGTAGAGTCACCTTCTAGCAGATTTCTCCTTTGTGGAGGAGTAGCACATGGAATCCAGGGAGAATGCCTTGGTTGTGGCTCCCTGTATGTGTCAGGCATCTCACCAGTTTCCAAGGGCAAGGCCTGTAGAGAGTGCCATACAGTCATGACTAATTAAGCACCTAATGGATACTTTGGGTTTATGGTGAACAAGAAACTCCCACCAACCCCCCAAAATGAACATTTTTTTAATTTTCAAACCAGAGATTATAAATTCATTTAAAATAAGGAAGGAAGGAACTGAGAAAGACTTATTTTGGAGGTTAGGAAAATGAGGCTTAGCAGAGAGTATTACCTGAGTCACCCAGCAAGTTAGTGACAGAGATAGGGTTTCAACCCAGAGACCCTAATATTCAGTGTCTCTGTAACACTTGCTTCATAGTATTTGAAGAGCTATATCATGAATTCTGTAATTCAGTTGGATTCAAATGCATATGAGATCCTGCCCCTGTTGCCTCTGCCAATTGTACTGTACACCTGGCAATTGATCACTGTGCTTTATTCATGGTTACATAAATGGAGGCATCTAGGGTAGCCTCCTTTTTAGGTAGATGGTAAAGCTAAGGACCAGTGTCCCAGGTAAGTTCCCTGAAAGCAAACTTTGATCTTGTGTGAGACTTGTGTGCAAGAATTTTATGGGGTAGCTGTCAGGATCAACACCTGCAAGGAAGTAAAGAGGATTGGGTAGAAGGATAATAATCCATGCAGTTCCTAAGGCTGAGCTAATCCTACAGGGAACCGGAGGCTGGGATGGCCCTGCAGAGCTGTCCAAATTGGTCAAGGGGGCCAGGCCTTTACTCTCACAGTGACAAACCAGTCATTGAATGCAGGCCATGTCACAGAACATGAAGAGACTTTGGGCAAGATGGGTCTTTTAGCCAAAGATAAAATCCAGAGGGGTTTTCAGCTGAGAGCTAGAGCTGTCAGTTTCCAATGTTCCCAATAGCTGAAGGGCATCTGGATGGTGTGCCACATGAGCCATTGTATTCAGAGAAGTTAAATGGCTTAAGTTAGTCAAATGCCAAGTTAGTGGCAGACTTGGGCTGGGATTCAGGAGTCCCAGTCCATAGCTCTATTCATTTCCCAAGTGGCCAGGAGAAGGTTTCATGCTCTATTTGAGGAGAATTGACCCAGTACATCCAGGAGCACCTCTTCTCATTGAGAAGCTACAGGGGTCAGGAAAAGGAAGCCAAGGTAATGACAACAATGTTGGCATTTCTTGGCTTGTTCTCTAGCTGTCTAGTGACAGGCACCTTCCTTGGCACATACAAGGAATGAATGAGAGATTTGGAGTGTGACTCTAAACCTATGCAGTCAGATCTCTGTTTGAACATCTAAAAAGTCTCTTGGTGAGAGTATGTGCTGGCATCTCCTGAATCATTGTACTAATGGAAAAGAGAATTTAGGTGAGGAGACAGGGAAGCAAATGGCAGCAGTGGAGTGAAATATTGTTTTTTTTCTAGTCCCTATATTTTCATCTCAAAAAAGCTCTCCCAAAGATCACCTGGTCATGAAAAGAAGAAAAAAAGATACTGTGAAATATGAAGCATTAATGGTATGAGCTGATTAAACTCTTTGCTTCAAAGAAGAGCTTTAAAAAACACATTTAAGCTTCCATAATCTCTTAAGAAGAGAAAATTTGTTTGGAGCTAAAAGAAAGCTTTTAGATATTCACTCTCCCATCTCACTCTTGACTCTAATTTTTCTTTATCTCTTTATTTGGATTATTTTATTTGCTATAACATTTTAAGAAATATAAAAATATAACCTTACATTTAGAAGAAGCCATCTTGATGTTTGAGCCATTCCCATTTCTGCATTCCACTGGTAGAGACCGTGGTCTAAAATGACTTGGGAATTCATGGAGCATCCATACTCTTTAAGTTGGAAACTGTTCCATGAGTCTTGATGGGACAAATTTAAGAGACTTGTTTCTTCCTTGCAATATAAAATTCATTCAAATTTCAGCGTCTGTAATAAAGTTGGTGGACATAGGCCTGCTCTTTTGTTTACATGTTGCTTATGGCTGCTTTCACTCTACAATGGCAGACTAGAATAGTTATGATGGAGATCAGATGGCCTGAAAAACCTAAAATATTTCCTTTCTGGCCTTTTACAGAAAAAAAAAAGGTTTGCTGATCCCTGGTCTAGTGGATGGGGCTTAGGGTTTGGAGTCCAACAGGCTTGTATTCAAATTCTGACTCTTCAACTTCTAAAAGTGTGACCTTGAGCAAATTTCTTAAACTGTCTATATGTCAGTGTGCTCACTTGAAAAATAGTAAGAACAGCATTTCACACTCTTGTGAAGATTGAAGGATATACTGTACTATAAAGCTCCTGGGGATAGTAAGTGCTGAAATAAAATTATTTATTAAAATTGTTAATGACAATTTCAACCAATTTGTGCTATAAATAACATTTGTTATCAAATAAATATGATGACATTGTGAACTGCCATATTCACTGCCAGAATGACTGCTTTGGGAATTATCAGTTTAAAAAGTATTTTCTATAGTAGATTAATGAGGAAAGGGAAAGTTGTATTTGTGAGTGAGAATAGAAAAAACTGTGAGGGAACAGAGACAAGCTATTGCCAGAACTCCTCAAAATAATATAATAAATTACGGCTAAAATTGATTGGGTGCCTGCTATGGCATCTTGCTACATACTTCATATGCACCATCTCATATGATCATCATTTCAGATCTATGAGGCAGCAATGTTGTCACCCAATTTTACAGATGAGGAGACTGAGGCTTGGAGAAGTTAAGCAGTTTAGTCCAAGTCACATAGCCAGTAGGAGGTAGAGCCATGAGTTGAACCTGGAAGGGTCTGATGTCAAAGTTTCTGTCTTAACCACTGTGCTTTTGGAAACATCTTCTGATAAGGGCCCCCTAGTTTCAGAGCCCACAACTGTTCCTGGTGGCTGGCACGTTAGAGCATCACTCTGAGTTGAGCTCATGTCAAATTAGGAAAATGTGATTGCAACTACCTACATCCACTCTTCAGTCAGTTGCTCAAAGGCTTCCCATGACATCTACAACCAAGATTACTCCTTGAGAGTTGTCATATTAGGGGTGGTCCTGAAGGTAATATATGTTACTTAGGTATGAAGGTATGGGTATGGCTGTGCTGGGAATGAACAAATGGGAATGTTGTTTGGCTGTGTGACTGGGATAAAATGTGATTAATAACTAAAATCTTCAAGTATTATTTATTGGTCTTCAAGTATTATTTATTGACCGGAGAGTATGCTCACAAACTCTTTTACCAAAAACCAAACCCATATACAATAGTCTTAGTTTGCTAATAACATGTATATGTGTATGCATTTTAAAAAGGATGGGGAAGAAACATAACAGGATATTTAATAGTTGTCTGCCTTTAGGTTGAGAGAATAATGGTGAATGTTATTATTATTATTTATCTATACTTGTTTCCAGAATTCTAAAACAATGTTTATTTAATTGAGCATGAATAAGAAACTATATATTATAAACGATATGAAGCTATGTAGAAAAACTTAAAAGTCTTGAAATTTTTAATGTTATTATTTCACTTTTGCATACTATCACACATGGATCAAATGCTATATGCATAGATATGTGTTCATTTTAGTATTATTGAAATAGAGAAAAAATAGAAAGAATGTTCTGCATGGCACAACTACTTCAAAGCATATTTAGCCATGAAAGAAATGTTGTTACAAATGGAAAATGCTTATGTTATAATATTGAATACAAAATTGAGCATACAGAATGAGCGCAGTTCAGTGAAAACTCAACAATCTATTCATTTAAAGACAAAAAGAGAACATATTCAAGTCATAACTGTTGTGTATATAATTGGTATGCTTATACATTTTTCTGCTTCTTTGCAATTTTGAAGTTCCTTTAATGAATGAATATTATTTATATAATGGAAATAATTAGGCAATAAAAAACTGTTGAAATTGGAAATCTGTGTTGCCTGGTGATTAGTCTCTGAAATGTCCCCTTCCTCCACAGTTTCCAGTTTTAACCTTCAACTCTGTTGCCTCCCATGGTTCGCTGGATATTTCCCAGGTCAGTTACAAGGAGCTTAATGATAATGCAGAGAACACCAAACTGGAAAGCAGGACATGTGGATTCTAGCCAGGACCATGCCACTAACCCACTGCATACTCTTGGGTGAGTCCCTTTTTCTTCCAGAGCCTCAGGTTTTTAACCTATAAAGGAGAGCTTAGGTTAGATCTCCTGGGATTGGGCCGAAAGATAGACAGAGGTCTCAGTGATAGTATGTGCTGTTTACCATCTTGACCTCTCCTCTCCAACCCAATTCAACTTAGTTTTACTGTTATCATTTCCTTATGGAGCATACTGGAAAGTTTTGAGTGGAGAATGATTCCAATATTAAAGTTTAAAAGTCACTGGATTGGACCATTAGATTGTCAATGTCTAGTTATTAATTGACTATGGAGCGTAGCTGCTGTTTATATCTCTCTTTTAAAATTTTTGTTATTGTGTTAAAAACCATAACATGAACTGTACATTCTCAACACTATTTTAAGTGTAGAGTACAGTATTGTTAACTTTGTGCGTATTGCTCTACAGATCTCTAAGACTTTGTCATCTTGCATGACTGAAACTCTCTCCCTACACCCTGGCAACCACCATGCTTTCTGTTCTAAGAGTATGACTACTTTAGAAACCTCACAGAAGTATAATCATTCAGAATCTATCCTTCTGTGACTGCCTTATTTTACTTAGCATAATGTCCTCAAGGTTCATTCATGTTGTAGTATATGAGAATATTTCCTCTTTTAAAAATGTTGATTTTAAAGAAAGGAAGGGAGAGGGAGAGAGATAGAAACATCAATGATGAGAGAGGATCATTGATCGGCTGCCTCCTACATGCCCCCTACTGGGGATCAAGCCTGCAACCCAGGCATGTGGCCTGACCTGGACTTGAATCATGACCTCCTGGTTCATGGGTCAATGCTCAACCACTGAACCACACCAGCCAGGCTATTTTTCCTTCTTTTTTTTAAGGCTGAGTATTATTTCAATAAATGCAAGAATACATTTTCTTTATCTACTCATCTGATGATGAACATTTAGATGTTTCCACCTCTTGTCTATATTATGAATAATACTGCAGTGAGCAGAGTGCAAATATCTCTTCAGGATCCTGATTTCAGTTCTTTAGGAGAAATACCCAGAAGCGGTTGCTGATCATATGGTAGTCTTATTTTGAGAAAACTCCATTCTGTTTTTCATAGCAGCTGTGTCACTTTACATTCCTCTCAAAAGGGCAGAGGGTTCCAATTTCTCTGCAACCTCGTCAGCACTTGTTCTTTTCTTTCCTTTTCATAATTTCATAATGGCTATCCAGCGAGCATGAAATGATAGCTCGTTGTGGTTTGATTTGCATTTCCCTGATGATCAGTGATGTTGAGTATCTTTTCATATACCTGTTGGCCATTTGCAAGCCTTTTTCTATTCAGGTCCTTTGCTCAGTTTTAAATTGGGTTACTTTATTTATTTATTTTTTTTAGTTGTAGAATGTATTTTGGATATTAGCCTCTTGTAAGATATATGGCTTATAAGTATTTTCTCTCATTCTGTAGGCTGCCTTTTTACTCTATTAATTGTTTCTTGTGTTGTGCAAGATGCTTCTCAGTTTGATATAGTCCCACTTGTCTATTTTTGCTTTTGTTACCTGTGCTTCTGGTGTCATCCTGTCTAATAATAGACAAACATGGTAATTAACCGTAACTTCACTACCCTGCCCATTGGCTAATCAGTGAGATATGCAAATTAACTGCCAGCCAAGATGGCGGCCGGCAGCCAGGCAGCTGAAGCGAACAGGAGGCTTGCTTGTTCCAGTGATGGAGGAAGCCAAGGTTCCCTGCCTGCCGCCACCCAGCTCTGAGCTGCACTCTAAGCAACTATGTTGCAATTATAGAAGCTAAACAATCCCCAGATACCTGCTTTCAGCAGACGAGGTCTCAGAGCTGGAGCCGAGCCTCAGAGCTAAAGCCAGCTCTCAGCTCCAGTGACAGCCATAGAAGGTAAATAAATCCCAGAATAAAAAAAGAAAAGAAAAAAAGGAGAGGTTGGGAGCTTCAGTCACCCGCCAGCCTGAAAACAGCCCTCAGCCCCTCATCCAGGCTGGCCACGCACCCAAGTGGGACCCCCACCCTGATCTGGGACACCCTTCAGGGCAAACCAGCTGGCCCCCACCCATGCACCAGGCCTCTATCCTATATAGTAACACAGTAATATGCAAACTGACCCTAACAGCAGAAGGACTGGGAATGACTGGTCACTTTGACACACACTGACCACCAGGGGGCAGACGCTCAATGCAGGAGCTGCCCTCTGGTGGTCAGGGTGCTCTCACATGGGAGGAGCTCTGCTCAGCCACAAGCCAGGCTGATGGCTGCCAGTACAGCGGTGGTGGTGGGAGCCTCTCCTGCCTCCTCAGCAGCGCTAAGGATGTCCGACTGCAGTTTAGGCCTGCTCCCCGCTGGCAAGTGGACATCCCCCGAGGGCTGCCAGGCTGCCAGAGGGATGTCTGATTGCCATCTTAGGCCCAATCCCCCATGGAGAAGGCCTAAGCCAGCAGGTGGTCATCCCCTGAGGGGTCCCAGACTGCGAGAGGGCACAGGCTGGGCTGAGGGACCCCCCATCCCCCCCCGAGTGCACAAATTTTTGTGCATCGGGCCTCTAATCTATATATATAAAAGCCCAGCGACTGTTACGGCAGAATGACCAGAATGATTGAAATGACGGGTCGCTATGATGCACACTGACCACCAGGGAGCAGACACTTAACAAAGGAGCTGCCCCCTGGTGGGCAGTGTGCTCCCACAGCGGGAGCACCGCTCAGCCAGAAGCCGGGCTCATGGCTGGCAAGCACAGCTGTGGTATGTGAGCCTCTCCCATCTCTGGCAGGCACAATCTCTAGTGAACAGACTGCAGTCCCAATGCCCAGGTGGTGGGGGTGTAGCCAGAATGACCATGGATCAGCTGCCACCAGCCCCGGGAACTCTCCCTTCGGACCCTGCGGCTGTACCGCACCCCTTACCTATTGCCCTCTGGGTCTCCGGATGCGGACTCAGGAAAAACCCACAGAGGTGCTTCACGCACATACTGGCTGGGCTGGCCCCCATCTCGAGAGCGAGCCCCAGTGAAGTCCAGCCCAATGACCAAAACCCATATGTGTCTGTGGGCGAGCCCTTCGCAACTTCCACCTACCACGCGGCCCTGGCCCCATCTCCTGGAAAGGTCAGTGTCCTGGCATCAAATACACACTTCTGGATCCCTGTAGAGTGCTGGTTGGCTCCAGTGGGCAGAGGGGCACCAGCAGGTGCTGGCCTGACCTGTTAGGTTCAGGCAGCCCCACACTTGGGCCGGGAGTTACATGTAACAATCACCCCCAATACCTGTGGTTCTCAACCTTCCTAATGCTGTGACCCTTTAATACAGTTCCTCATGTTGTGGTCACCCCCAACCATAAAATTATTTTCATTGCTACTTCATAACTGTAATTTTGTTACTGTTATGAATCATAATGTAAATATCTGATATGCAGGATGTATTTTCATTGTTACAAATTGAACATAATTAAAGCATAGTGATTAATCACAAAAACAATATGTAATTATATATGTGTTTTCCGATGGTCTTAGGCGACCCCTGTGAAAGGGTCATTCGACCCCCAAAGGGGTCGCGACCCACAGGTTGAGAACCGCTGCCCTATACCCTGCAGGTACAATCTACTGTGAACAAATGCAGCGGGGAACATTTGTGCGTAACCGGGATGACCTTGATACTGATGATGAACTCCTGGAACTCCCCCTTGGGCATTAGGGCCATGTTCCACCTGTTAACTATTACCGTATTCCTTTGGATGCAAAACTGGAATAGTAAGAATGCGCCTTACCTGGGACCGTGATCAGTCTCTTCCTCCTTCCTTCCTACCACCCCCAGCTGCCACTTCCAAGCTAGACCAGTGCCCACCTCCAGTCCCCACCTCAGGAGAGAGTCCTGGAAAAAGTGAGAAAATCCCAATTTGAGGAATGGGTCTCCCACGCAAGCCTGCAGCTGAGCCCATCATGCCCTTTCTGGGCCTGGTCGGCATCCGGGCTCCCATGTTCCCTACGGGGGTGGGCCCACGGACGGGATGGCAGCTCCTATGGACAGACCCCCAGCGGTGCTGGTACTCAACCCCGAGGACACCCACAGCTCAGCCAGAAGTTGCCGCGAGGAACATACCCAATAAGCCTACAAGTACAATCTCCAGGGGATGGATGAAGTGCAGACACTTGGAGTAACCAAAACTAGACTGATATTGCTGCCAGGATCCTGGCACTCTGTCTCAGGCATTGAGATCAAATCTTATCCCTTACCAATTGCCCCAGAGCTACAGAGGAAGGCAGCAATATAAAAGTGGCCACAAGGTGGCGACTGACAATTGGGGTAAAAGAGAGATGGATCTGAAGGGTGGGGGCATGAGCGAGAGAGCACCCTACCCTCCACGATCCCCAGCTTTGTATTGTTCACCTCTGAGCATCTCTTATCCAGCTCCGAGCAGTGGAAAGTGTCCAGCATGCCCCAAGGCATCCACCGGGGACCTCCCAGCCAGCAAGGTGTGACCCTGGCCACAGAAGGGACATTTGGAAATATTTTTTTTCAGGAAGCTGCAGGGAGGAGGACAGACTCCCCATGCGACTTTATGGCAGCTCACAGGGACATGGAAACTCCCCGGGCACACGGGCACGGGCTCCTGATTTCCTTTCAATGTGCACAAATTCCTGCACTGGGCCACTAGTCTTATATAATAAAAGGCTAATATGCAAATCGACTGAACAACAGAATGACCAGTCGCTATGATGTGCACTGACCACCAGGGGGCAGATGCTCAACACAGGAGCTGCCCCTTGGTGGTCAGTGCACTTCCATAGGGGTAGTGCTGCTCAGCCAGAAGCCTGAGCCGGGCTCTTGGCTGGTGAGCACAGCGGAGGTGGTGGGAGCCTCTCCCGCCTCTGAGGCAACACTAAGGATGTCTGACTGCAGTCAGTTGGACATCCCCTGAGGGCTAACGGACTGCGAGATGGCTCAAGCTGGGCTGAGGGACACCCCCCCCAAGTGCACAATTTCGTGCACCGGACCTCTAGTCCTATCTAATAAAAGAGAAACATGGTAATTGGCGTACGACCGCTACCCTTCCCATTGGCTAATCAGCGAGATATGCAAATTAACTGCCAGCCAAGATGGCGGCCGGTAGCCAGGCAGCTTGAAACTAACATGAGGCTTGCTTGCTTCAGTGACGGAGGACTCCAACGTTCCCCACCTGCCGCTGCAGGCCTCTGAACTGGCAGTTTGAAACATAGTTACAAAAATAGAAGCTAAACAAGACCCCAGAAACCAGCTTTCAGCTAGCCGGGATCTCAGACCTGGAGTTGATACAGAGTTTTGATTGTAGAACGGAAACAAACCAGATACCTGCTTTCAGGAGTGGAGGCCTAAGAGCTGGAGCCTCAGAGCTAAAGCTGGCTCAGAATAAAAAAAAAAGAAAGAAAAAAAGGAGCAGTTGGGAGCTTCAGTCCCAGCCTGAAAACAGCCCTCAGCCCCTCACCCAGACTGGCAAGGCACCCCAGTGGGACCCCCACCCTGATCCGGGACACCCTTCAGGGCAAACCAACCAGCCCCCACCCATGCACCAGGCCTCTATTCTATACAGTAAAAGGGTGATATGCCTCCCAGCACCCGGATCAGCGGAGCCGTGAGGTCTCCCGGGACCGGGATCAGCATGACAGGGGGCAGCGCCCAAACCCCCTGATTGCCCTGTGGCTCTGTGTGTGACAGGGGGCAGGGCCACAACCTCCCTATCAGCCCTGCTCTGTTCCTGACAGGGGAAGGTGCCCCAGCCCCCTGATCGGCCCTGCTCTGTGCCTGATAGAGGGGAGCTCCCCAACCTCCTGATCGCCCTGCGGCTCTGTGTGTGACAGGGTGCGGCGCCCCAACCCCCCCACCCCACGGGCCCTGCTCTGTGTGTGACGGGGTAGAGCCATAACCTCCCCATTGGCCCTGCCCTGAGTGTGACAGTGGCGATGCCCCAACCCCCTGATCGGCCCTGCTCTGTGGGTGATAGAGGGCGGCACCCCAACGCCCTGATCCGCCCTGCTCTGTGCGTGACAGGGGGTAGCGCCGCAACCTCCCCATCGACCCTGCCTTGAGTGTGACAGGGTACTGTGACCCAACCCCCCAATCAGCCCTACCCTGAGCTTGACTGAGGGTAGCATCGCAACCTCCCAATCCGCCCTGCTCCATGCATGATAGGGGGAGGCGCCCCAATTCCCCAATTGGCCCTGCTCTGAGTCCGACCAGGGGCTGCACCTACGGATTAGGCCTGCCCTCTGCCACCCAGGAGCAGGCCTAAGCCAGCAGGTCGTTATCTCCTTAGGGGTCCCAGACTGCGAGAGGGCACAGGCCGGGCTGAGGGACCCCCCCGACCCCCCGAGTGCACAAATTTTTGTGCACTGGGCCTCTAGTATCTAATAAATCATTACCAAGACCAATGTTAATGTTTGGTTTTCTCATGTTTTCTTTTAGGAGTTTTATAGTTTCTGGTTTTATATTAGACTAGAGGCCCAGTGCACAAAAATTTGTGCACTCGGGGGGGAGGGGAGGTTGGTCCTTCAGCCCAGCCTTTCCCTTTGCAGTCTAGCACCCCTCGGGGATGACCACCTGCTGGCTTAGGCCTGCTCCCCGGGGGATTGGGCCTAAGCTGGCAGTCAGACATTCCTCTGGCAGCCCGGGAGCCCTCGGGGGATGTCCACTTGCCAGCGGGGAGCAGGCCTAAGCTTCAGTCGGACCACGCTGTACTGGCAGCCGTCATCCTGGCTTGTGGCTGAGCAGAGCTCCCCCTGTGGGAGTGCACTGACCACCAGAGGGCAGCTCCTGCATTGAGTGTCTGCCCCCTGGTGGTCAGTGTGTGTCATAGTGACCAGTCATTCCCAGTCTTTCTGCTGTTAGGGTCAGTTTGCATATTACCCTTTTATTATATAGGATAGAGGCCTGGTGCATGGGTGGGGGCCGGCTGGTTTGCCCTTCAGGGTGGGGGTCCCCACTGGGGTGCCACTGTAGTGCCTGGCCTGCCTGGGTGAGGGGCTGATGGCTGTTTGCAGGCTGGTCAAGCCCCCCAGTGGGGACCCCCACCCCTTGAAGGTTTGGCCGGCCTGAATGAGGGGCTGATGGCTGTTTTCAGGCTGGCCACACCCCCTTTAGGGAGGGGGGTCCCACTGGGGTGCCTGGCCAGTCTGGGTGAGGGGATGAGGGACGTTTTCAGGCTGGCCAAGCCTCCCCTGCAACGGAAGCTCCCAGCCTCTCCTTTTTTTCTTTTTTTTTTTTTTCTGGGATTTATTTATCTTCTATAATTGAAACTTTGTTGCTTTGAGTGGAGCTCAGGGCCAGCCGTGGCCATCATTGGGGCAACCAAGCCTCCTGCTTGCTCCAGCTCCGTGGCTGCTGGCCGCCATCTTGGTTGGGTTAATTTGCATATAGTCACTCTCATTGGCTGGTGGGTGTGGCTTAAGTCGTAGCAAAGGTGTGGTCAATTAGCATCTTTGTCTTTTATTAGTGTAGATTTTTAATCCATTTTGAGTTGATTTTTGTATATAGTGTAAGACAAGGGTTAGAAAGCCATTGTGAGGGTGTTTGGAGTTCTCTTTTGAACTTGGTTAAGTTTGAGATGTTTATTACGCGTCCAAATGCAGATAGCAGATAGGCAGTTGGAGTTCAGGGCAGACAGAGACCCAGGCAGGAGGTATAAATTAGAGATTCATCAGTTTACATATAATATTTAAAGCTATTTATTCACCCATCCATTCATTGAACATATATTTGTCATGCATTTAATATGTGTCAGGCACTGTTTTATATGCAGGGCATTCAGCATAAAACAGCTAAAAAAAAAAAAAAAATCCTTACCCTGTTGAAGCTATATTCTAGTAAAGCCATGAAACTATATGAGAACATTAAGAAAGTAAGTATAGGTAGAAAAGAGAGAAGAATAATATTGAATGTCAACTGTAATTGAAAAATAATTTTTTTTAAAAAAAGAGAAAGGAGGTTTACGGACTGAGCCTTGGGTACTCTAATGTGTAGATATTGAGAAGGAACATCTAGTGAGTTAAGAAGAAAACCCAGAAGAGTATAGTGTCTGAGAAGCTAAGTAAAGAAAGTATTTTAAAGAGAGTGTTTTACCTATGGTCAGGTGCTGTTGATAGGTCAGGTGAGATGAGGACAAAAATTTAAAAATTGTATTTAGCATTTTGAGGCCATTCATAGTCTTGAATAGAGTGGTTTCAGTGGTGTAGAGGCAAAAGCCTGTTTGGAATGGCTCAAGAGCAGCTGACTGGAAAAAGTTGGGAGACAACCCACACAGACAGCTCTGTTAGGGAGTTTTGCTGTAAGGGGATCAGAGAAATGCTGTGGTTCCTAGAGTTGGATGTGAAGTCCAGAAAGGATTTTTGTTTAGATGGGAGAAATTACAGTATGTTTGCATGTTGATGGGAATGATACAGCAACTGTATATAAAACATTCATTAGCAGAATTAGTGGCATTAACGTTGATTCTGGAAAAGATGGTAAATGTAATATATTTTAATGTATTAATAATATCTTACAGTAATAGAGTAATAATTCCCTTTTCATAAGATTGCTAGGAGGATTCAATTACTTAACAAATGTAAAATGCTTAAAATGTGAGTGGGAGTATTAAATGCTTGTCATTTGCTATTAAATTGGAAGCCTTGGGTAAATAATATCTAATTAAATGTCTACAGTAAGTTTCTTCTAGAGCAGTTTATAGGTTTATAAAATCTAGACTGTTAGCTTCTGTAGGAGGGGCATTATATGTTGTTTAACTTTGTACACCCAGAAACTCACATTGTCAAATAATGAGTGAAATAAAACTGGTAACCATGAAAAAAAAATCATTTTGCCATATATGGGTGTATTTCTGGGCCCTCTGTTCTGTTCCAATGGTTTATATGGCTGTTCTTATGCCAGTTCCATACTATTTTGATTATGGTAGCTTTGTAATATGTCTTGAAATCAGAAAGTATGAAGCCTCCATCTTTGTTCTAATTTCTCAAGATTATTTGGCTATTTTGGGTCCTTTGTGGTTCCACATGAATTTTAGGATGTTTTTTTTCTATTTTTGCCATTGGGATTTTGATAGGGCTTGCATTGAATATGCAGATGGCTTTGGGTAGTGTGGATATTTTAATAATATTAAGTTCAAACCCATGAACTTGGGATCTCTTCTTTTTTGCCTCATTAGTTTATTGCTAAGTATTTTATTCTTATTTATGTTGTAATGAGATCGTTTTCTTAATTTAATTTCAGATGGTTAGTGTATAAAAACATTACTGACTTTTGTATGCTGATATTAACTGCTGCACATTTTTTAGCAGTTTTAAAAATAGTTTAGATATTTTACCACCCGTTTATAAAAGAAAATTTTTTCTTAATAGTGATTATAAGAATTTGAAGAGATTATTAGGTAAAAGATCTTATGCATGTAGTTATTTCAAGCATAAAAAATTTGATAATGAAGATGTGCTCAGAAACACAGGTATAGTCTCACATTATTATTTGTGAAAATAATATTGGAAGTTTTCTATACATTGTAAATTTATAATCTCATAATATGTTCTAATTTTTATATTGTCATTATGTATTAATGAGTAGATCTGAACATTCGAATGACCAGGAGAACTTAGAAAATGCATGTGCTTCAGCTTCACCTCAGACCACTGAGTCAGAATATCTGAGCCATGGGATCTGGACACCTTATTTTTTCAAAGAGAACCACTGCTTGAGGTGGTATCCTTCCCTCTCCTTCCATGTGGCAACACGCTTCCTTGTTCAGTTTTCCAAAAAAGACTACACAGTGACAAATTGAATGACATTGGTTTAGGGCAGTGGTCGGCAAACTCATTAGTCAACAGAGCCAAATATCAACAGTACAATGATTGAAATTTCTTTTGAGAGTCAAATTTTTTAAACTTAAACTATATAAGTAGGTACATTGTTATTAACTTAATTAGGGTACTCCTAAGGCTTAGGAAAAGCCACACTCAAGGGGCCAAAGAACCGCATGTGGCTCGCGAGCCGCAGTTTGCAGACCACTGGTTTAGGGTAACAGAGTATTATTTGCATTATATCCAATGCCTTGGGACTTGGTTGGATTGAAAACCTTCTTTTAAGTGATGCAAGTTGCATAATACTGGTGAATCCTGATGACCTAAGAGTGGTTTTTAACCCTGGCTGTACATTAGAATCACCTAGAGAGCTTAAAAAAAAAAAAAAAACAACAACAAACAAACAAAATGCCAGGGCTTTACCCAGACCTATTAAATTAGAATCTCCAGAGATGGGGCCCATATACTGTCTATTTTATCTAAAGCTTCTCAGGTTATTTTAATGAGTATCCAAATCTGGGCACAATTGGATTAAAGGAAAAGTGCAGAATTTGACTTTCAATTACTTTCCTGCTCTTATTTCTCGAGTCACACTGGTCTTCTGAATGTTCATACAAGTTCCTAACTTTAAGTCTGTGGTTCTCATTGATTGCACAGCTACCTGTTCTGCCTTCTTTCATATGCTATCTCAACCTTTATCACCCAGCTAATGCCTTACTTTGTATGCAGAGCCTCCCTTTACCACTCCAGCTCTAAGTGACTGCTTCTCCTGTAATTTCCTCTAATTTTAACATACACACCCATCAGTGAGAGCAGGAACAATCCATCTTTATGTCCCATTGCAAGCAGTGTCTATGTACAGCAGTTTTTTTTTCTGCAAAACGTTTTGTTGTTTCCAGTTGGTCCAATTCATGGGAGAGGGCATCAGGGTGGTTAAAGAATGGCCAGTAGTGTCAGGGAGAGGCTCAGGTATAAGCCAGACACCAGGGGGATGCAGAAAGACCCCCCGCCCCCCAAAGGCCTCTGGGCTCCTAGTCGTGCTTGAGGGTGAACCTTTCCAAGAGATACTTGCCCAGCCTAGCCTGGGGGCCGGCCAGCCTGTGGTGGTGAGTCAGGTGTTGCCCATCTTCTTGATGAGCTTCACCTGTTCATCCCCGAAGTGGTTCTCCCGGAAGTCACAGGGATGGGGGTCTGCTCAGGTAGAACCCAGGGCATGAAGCTCCGAAAAGGTCTGTTTCAAGTTCTTTTCTAAGGCCAGGGTGGCTTCCGTGGTGGCCTGAGTTTTGCCCACTCACCTTGGGAAGGCTCAGCACGTCCTAGAAGAGAATGCGGCCACCGCGCTGGGTTTGCAACTTTAAAAGACACTCAGCGCCCTTGTGCTTCTCTGACAACTCGCCGAAGAAATGACTCCCGCCCTCGACAGCCACATCCTCAGGGTCAAAATAGAAGCCCAGAGAGAGGTAGGTGTGGGAGGCCCGCAGAGGCAGGTTGGCCAGGGGGTGACCGTAGCCTCCACCTCGGTGGAATAGTTCTGACGAATTTGGGAGCTCATGGTTATTCGGCAATAAGGAGTTAAGGTAGGAAAAATATAAAATGGTGTGTTGGCTGGTCCCGGAGGTGGTTCTGAAGGTGGTGACTGGACAAGAGGCTGGAGAGCAGCCAGAGGCTGGAAGAAGGGGCGTCCCTGAATCTGTTCCATCCAAACACTGTTGAAGCAAGAGAAAGATCCGGGACCGCCCAGGACACTCCCACCTTTAGGAAACAGTTGCTGCTACGGATTGTGCTTTCTTTAGGGAGAAGGGTGAACAGACTCCACTCTGTGGAGGCAGTAAGGGACCTCAGTATCTTATTCATATCTACTTTCTTTCTTTCCATTTGTGGCAACTTTAGAGTGAAGGTGAGAGTATAGGCTACTGCAGAGAGATCCTGTATCGGTAGGGATTTCTATTTTACCATCCTATTCCACTTCCATGCCATTAAGAGATGTTAGATGTTAGAATATCAGGTGCAATGTTCATTGTAATGACAAATATCTTTAAAAAAATATATATATTTTTATTGATTTCATAGAGGAAAGGAGAGGGAGGATAGAAACATCAATAATGAGAGAGAATCATTGATAGGCTGCCTCCTGCATGTTCCCTCCTGGGGAATGAGCCCGCACCCTGGCATATGCCCTGACCAGGGCTTGTTTGCTAGCTTAGTACCTAAACCTTTTAAAGCTTGGGTTTAAAGGGTAAAAGAATAGTAGTTTTTAATAAAGTGTTTCTATTTTAAACTCATTTTGATTTGTTAGTGAAACACTTTAGCTCAATTGCACAGGCTAAGCACATTTAGAAAAATGAAACTTTTACCTGAAATAAAAAACTGTAATCTTTGCAAATGTTTACAATCCATATTCATGCAAACACAGAACTATAAATATAAGGCACATGCACATTTGATATGTGTTGCTAATGCATATGCAGACCCTTGTAACATGTCCATTTCAACACTAAATATTTAAATTCTCTGTAAGGATGCTAACAAGTTGTTAATTCATGGTAATTATATTCTACTTTAAAACCTTACAACAGATCCAAGTATAACTACTACATACTTTTCAGTATGGATATTGAAGCCTCAAGTTAAAAATTGGAAAATCCCTGTGTAAGTATGTGGCTTTTGGTATCTACACACCCTGATAGTGGCTGAAGGAGGGCTTGGTTCATTTTGTACATTTATGAATTATTTACCTGTTCTGCTGGAGTTCCTAAATTTGCATTCATATATTCAAGTAATATTTCATTTTATGAGCATTTGCCCATGGCTGAGAAATAATGGAGTCTAATGAAAACAAAACCAAGTTATTGGTCTTTGCTTTACAATGCTCCTTTCCATTTGTGGCATCTTTACAGTTAGAGTTAGAAAGTTGTCGTTTTTAACCTCTAGATCAGCGGTTCTCAACCTGTGGGTTGTGACCCCTTTCGGGATCAAACGACCCTTTCACAGGGGTCACCTAAGACCATCAGATAACACATATATAATTACATATTGTTTTGTGATTAATCACTATGCTTTAATTATGTTCAATTTGTAACAATAAAATTGGGGGTCACCATAACATGAGGAAGTGTATTAAAGGGTCATGGCATTAGGAAGGTTGAGAACCACTGCTCTAGATCTCTTGGTGATCTCCCTCCCTCCCTCCCTCCCTCCCTCCCTCCCTCCCTCCCTTTTATTTCTTTCTCTCAATTTCTCTCTCTCTCTCTCTCTCTCTCTCTCTCTCTCTCTCCCTCTCTCTCTCTCTCTCTCTCTCTCTTAAATTCTGGGCCTGTGACCTAGTCACAATACATATTATTCCAAAAAAACTTTAAAAGAAATTTACACAGAGCTACATTGAAAATATAAGCAAAACAAAGCCACACCCATCTTCTGATGCTATCGTTGGCTTGTATAAAGAAAATCAGTAGTTTTTGGCCACTCATTATTCTTTCTACATTTGGAGAGCCATTCTTCTTCTCCCATGGTGCATTGTCCTGGTGAGAATGTCAACAAGGTATTCTGCCACCCCCACCAGATGAGAAGACAGCTCACTTTACTCCAATCCCCATCTTATGCTTGGGTAGTTGAATATTGAGTGGAATGATGAAGGGATGAAAAATGGAGCTGACTTATTGCATAGGTAGTGCCTAAAGAGACCACCTACTGCTTAGACTCCGAGGCAATGATTTCTAATGTTTTGTTCCTAATGTTTTCCTTAGACTTTATATTTTTTCTCATATTTTTTCAATACACTTCTCTCCCCACCCCAAGAGTATTGAACATACTCACTGTGTTCAATCCATGAACCCTAATAGAACTTGGAATTTCTGAGATAATTATAGGTTCATAGAGATTTTATATCTAGAGTACACCCAAGAGATAATTTATTTCTGCCTTCTCATTTCACAGATAAAGAAATAAAAGCCCATAAAGGATAGCTGACTTGTTCAAGGTCATATCGATAATTGGTGATAAAACAAGGAAGAGAATTAAATTTTTTTTATACCACCAGTGTGTACTGTTGGAGTTAGAGCTGTAGATTTTATAGATATAAGAACATTTAAAGGTGAATCTGGTTTATTTACCCAATTTAGAAAATGCATTATTACTATCTTATAGGTGAGCCGAGATTCCAAGCACTTGCGACTTGCTTGGTTTTATTTTAAAGTCCATGCCCATTCAGAGTTGCCTTTGGGGAACTCTCTCCCAAGCTCTCAGCCCAGGTGGTTCCAGTGGGGCTGATCCTACTCCCAGGGGCAGGTATGTGAGTCAGGTTGGGCTAAGCAAAGCACTGCATTACTCTGGCCACAGTAATTGGTGATCATATCGCTAAAGCCATGACATGGAAGTCAATGAACATCAGCCCTGAGACTGCTGGCTAAAAGTATTGGGAAAGACTTCTCCTTCCACAGGTCTGTAAGTCAGTGTCCCTGAGGAGAAAGAGATGACATTCAAATTTGGTGATTCAGGAAAGTTTTGTTTACAAATTGACTTTTAACAAGAATACTAGAAAAAATACTTCAGTATCCTCAGGCTAGTGTGAGTGGATGAGCCATATCCCCCAGTCAAAAGGATGAGGAGAAAGAGCAGCTATAAGTTGAGAGAGAGAGAGAGAGAGAGAGAGAGAGAGAGAGAGAAGAGAAGAGAAGAGAAGAGAAGAGAAGAGAAGAGAAGAGAAGAGAAGAGAAGAGAGAGAAAGAGACTTGTAGAACAGACCACTTTGGTCATGGGATACAGACAATCGAAGGAGACCTCTTAGGGAGGAAGCCAGCTGAATGAATACCTTGCTCTTATTCTTTTTCCTCTCTCTTCCTGCCATGGCTTACTATTGGCCAAATCTAGTTGAAAGTTGAAGGCACAGGAATCTTTTGATACAGTCCATATAAGACCGCATTATATGGTTTTATACTTCCAGAGTACAGAACAGGGTGGATAAGGGTGGAGATTGGGTATGAAAAGGCAAATGGAAGATATCCAGTGTAACTGAAGATACTAAGTTAAGATGATTATTTTCAGGAAACTCCCCCCCCCCCCAGCTTTATTGAGGTATAATTCACAAATAAAATTGTAAGATATTTAAAGTGTACATGTGATAATGTGGTATATGTATACATTGTGAAAGAATTCCCCACCATTGAGTTAATTACTAGATCCATCACCTCACATAATTATCCCTTTTTTTTTTTTTGGTGAAAACATTTACGTTCTGCTTTTTTACCAAATTTCAATTGTATGATTCAGTGTTATCCACTATAATCAATATGTTATATATTAAATCCTTAGGTCTCATTCATCTTATAATGGAGTGTTTGCACCTTTTTACCAACCTCTCTCAGTCCCTGGCAACCACTTTTCCACTCTGTTCCTATAAATTTGCTTAAAAATGTTTCACATAGAAGGCAGTATCTGTCTTTCTCTGTTGGGCCTATTTCACTTACCATAGTACTCTTTACATGCATCCATGTTGTCAAAAATTACAGGATTTTATTCGTTTTAAGGCTGGATAATATTCCATTATATATGTTTATATATATATATATATATATATATATATATATATATATATATATTTTTTTTTTTTCTTGATCTACTCATCTATTGACAGACACTTAGGTTGTTTTTATATGTTGGCTATTATGAATAACTAGAGGCCCGGTGCATGGAAATGTGTGCATCGGGAGGGGGTGGGGTTGTGTGTACCTCACCCCAGCCTGTACCCTCTCCAATCTGGGACCCCTCAAGGGATGTCCGACTGCCCGTTTAGGCCCGATCCCACCAGGATCGGGCCTAAACGGGCAGTTGGACATCCCTCTCACAATCCAGGACTGCTGGCTCCCAACTGCTCTCCTGCCTGCCTGCCTGCCTGCCTGCCTGATTGCCTGATTGCCCCTAACTGCTTCTGCCTGCCAGCCTGATCACCCCCTAACCACTCCCCTGCCAGCCTGATAAATGCCTAACTGCTCCCCTGCAGGCCTGGTAACCCCTAACTGCCCTCCCCTGCAGGCCTGGTCACCCCTAACTGCCCTCCCCTGAAGACCTGGTCACCCCCAACTGCCCTCCCCTGCCGGCCTGGTCTCCTCTAACTGTCCTCCCCTGCAGGTCTGGTCACCCTCAATTGCCCTCCCCTGCAAGCCTGGTCCCCCCAACTGTTCTCCCCTGCAGGCCTGGTTCCCCCCAACTTCCCTGTTCTGCAGGGCTGGTCCCCCTCAACTGTCCTCCCTTGTAGATCTGGTCCCCCCCAAATACCCTCCCTTTCAGGCTTGGTCCCTCCCAACTGCCCTCCCCTGCTGGCCTGATCACCCACAACTGCCCTCCTCTGCTGGCCATCTTGTGTCCACATGGGGGTGGCCACCTTGTGTGTTGGAGTGATTGTCAATTTGCATATTACCTCTTTATTAGATAGGAGAATACAGCAACATGGGAGTATAGACAGACATCTCTTAAAGGTAATGGCTTTGTTTTTTTTGGATTTATGCTCAGAAGTGGGATTGCTGATTCATATGGTAACTCTCTTCTGAATTTAAAAAATATATTTTTTATTGATTTTTTACAGAGAGGAAGGGAGAGGGATAGTTAGAAACATTGATGAGAGAGAGACATCAATCAGCTGCCTCCTGCACACTCCCTACTGGGTATGTGCCCACAACCAAGGTACATGCCCTTGACCGGAATCAAACCTGGGACCCTTGAGTCTGCAGGCCGACGCTCTATCCACTGAGCCAAGCCGGTTAGGGCTCTTCTGAATTTTTTGAGGAACCACCATTCTGTTCTCCATAGTGGCTCTACTAGACCCTTTTCTCCACACTTGTCATTACCTGTCTTATTGATAACTAGAGGCCCGGTGCATGAAATTCATGCACTTGGAGGGGGGGTCCCTCAGCCTTGACTGTACCCTCTTGCAGTCCGGGAGCCCTCAAGGGATGTCCAACTAACAGAGCTTAAGCCCAATCCATGGAGATTGGGCCTAAGCTGGCAGCCGGACATCCTCCAGTGCTGCCACCACTGCCGCTGCACTCACCAGCCATGAGCCCAGCTTCTGGCTGAGCAGTGCTCCCCCTGTAGGAGGCTAACTGACCACCGGGGGCAGCTCCTGCGTTGAGTGTCTGCCCCCTGGTGGTCAATGCATGTTATAGAGACCAGTCATTCTGCCGTTGGGCCGAAACTGGCTCGACTGGTCAACTGTCTGCCCCCTGGTGGTCAGTGTTCATCATAGCAAGTGGTTAAGTGGCCTTAGCATATCATTAGCATATTATGCTTTGATTGGTTGACCAGCCAACCAGATGACAGGACACTTAGCATATTAGGCTTTTATTATATAGGATAGCCATTCTAACAGGTAGAAATACACCTCTTTACCTATGCTGCAATTCCATTTATGGGCAAAACCCTTAGGAATTTTAATCCATTTTGCTTACTGAGAAGATCTATTAGTCACTGATTTAAATTCTCCTGAGGTCTTCATAAAGCTTTTTATAGCCACATGTTTAATCTTTACTCTGAGGTTGGTTCTTCATTTGAGAAGATTTTCTTGCTGTAGAGATCAGGGAGTGTAAAATAACTTTATTTTGTAAGTTAGCACATTCTAAGTTGCATGTGTACAGCACAGGTGTTTGCTATACAATCTGATTTGCATATGTAATTGAAAAAATAATTCTGCTTGAAAATTGGTTATTTCTTTTCTTAGCTCATATCTCTCTTCCTGCAACTTATTGTATGTAGACATAAGATACTTTCAACATTTTGCTTGGAAATGTTTCTAGGTAGACCCACACATTTACTGGGTACAATTTCTGTTTTCCAAATTGCCACAAGTGACAGCTTTGCCAGTTGTTTCACCACTACATGGTATGGATTGCCCTGTATCTGGCCTCAAATAACAATTTACTCACTGCTCTTTTAACCTCATTACCCTTCTGACCTGTGCTCGCTGCCCAGCATCAGAGGCCCATATTTTAGGTTTTAAGTTGTGGCAGTTTCTGACTTCTGCGTGGAATTTTCTTTACCTGTCAGGGATTAGTCAGGGATGCAGAGCTCCTGTGAGTGTTTAAGTAAGTGACTGATTAAAGGAATTAGACCTGACACAATTGTGGAAGGAGCTGATGCAATGAAGGTGCAAAAGAAGGGTTGAAGTATCAGAGAAATATCTCACACAACGTTCTCTTTGAAACATTGGTGCAGATGGACAATATGGAGCTTTGCACCTGAGAAACCAAGCATGCCCAGTGGCTGAAGTGGAGTCCCGAGGGAGCAGCGCCTGGTGAATGAAGTCAATGGAAAGTTGTTGCCTCTTTCAACTCCTGACATGCAAGAGTTGTATTTTGTGCAGTGCAAAGGATCAGTGCATGGACCCTAAATAATCTTAGAGAGTAAAGTAAGAGTAAGAGTAAAGGTGAACAGTTTGGAAGCACGTACACACCTCCCTATAAGTCACTTTCTTCTTCTTAACAAGTTCTGGAGAGTTGGACCATATAATGGCTAAGTGAGAATTATCCTAGCCACGAAATTGTTGTCACCTCGATCCCTCCTCCTCTAACTGTTCTGAATATGTTTGATACTATTCTGTGCTCCTACTTCAGGAGCTGTATATACAGTATTTTGTTTATTTAAAGTCTCTCTGAGGCAACTTTGACTCAAGCCAGGTTAGCAGTTCCCACAGGAAACTTATCTGGAATTCACAGTTGGAAATTACTACACCTTTTCTGAACATAGCACGTCTCACATTTTATTGTAATAATTCAATTGGAGTTGACTTTTGAACAACACTAGCATTAGAGGCATTGACACCTCTGCTGTTAAAAATTGGTGTATAAATTTTTAAAATAATTTTTATTGTTCAGATTATTAGAGTTATTCCTCTTTTTTCTCCCCATAGCTCCCCTCCACCTGGTTTCCACCCCACCCCATACCCTTAACACCGCCCCCCCCATTGTCCTCATCCATAGGTGTTTGATCTTTGTCCAGTCTCTTCCCGCACCCTCCACACCCACTTTCTCCCTGAGAATTGTCATTCCACTTCTTTCTATGCCCCTGATTCTATTATATTCACCAGTTTATTCTGTTCATCAGATTTTTTATTCACTTGATTTTTAGATTCACTTGTTGATATGTATTTGTTGTCACTTTGTTGTTCATAATTTTTATCTTTATCTTTATTTTCTTCTTCTTAAAGAATACCCTTCAGCATTTCATGTAATACTTGTTTGGCAGTGATGAACTCCTTTAGCTTTTTCTTAATCTGTGAAGCTCTTTATCTGACCTTCAATTCTAAATGATAGCTTTGCTGGGTAGAGTAATCTTGGTTGTAGGTTCTTGCTATTCATCACTTTGTATATTTCTTGCCACTCCCTTCTGGCCTGCATAGTTTCTGTTGAGAAATCAGCTGACAGTCATATGGGTACTCCCTTGTAGCTAACTAACTCTTTTTTCTTGCTGCTTTTAAGATTCTCTCTTTGTCTTTTGCCCTTGGCATTTTAATTATGATGTGTCTTGGTATGGTCCTCTTTGGATTCCTTTAGTTTGGGGTTCTCTGCACTTCCTGGACTTGTAAGTCTATTTCTTTCACTAGGTAGGGGAAGTTTTCTGTCACTATTTCTTCAAATAGGTTTTCAATATCTTGATCTCTCTCTTCTTCTGGCACCCCCATAATTCGGATGTTGGTACGCTTGAAGTTGTCTCAGAGGCTTCTTACACTGTCTTCATATTTTTGGATTCTTTTTTCTTTTTGCTTTTCTGGTTGGGTGTTTTTTGCTTCTTTGTATTCAAATATTTGACTTGATTCTTGCGATCCTCTAGTTTGCTGTTGGATCTCTGTATATCATTCTTTATTTCAGTCAGGGTATGCGTAATTTCTAATTGGTCCTTTTTCATATCCTTTAGGGTCTCACTAAATTTCTCAGTGGTTTATAGAAGATTCTTGAGTAACCTTATAACCATGGTTTTGAACTCTATATCCAGTAGTTTGCTTTCCTCCATTTCTTTCATTTGTGACATGTTTCTTTGTCTCTGCATTTTGGCTGCTTCCCTGTGTTGATAGAGTGGCTTTCTGTGCTAGGTGTCCTATAGGGCCCAGTGGCTCAGCCTCCCTAATTACCTGAGGTGGACATTCTTGGTGCACCCCTTTGTTGGCTGTGTGCACAGTCTTGTTGTAGTTAAGCCTTGATTGCTGTTGGTATCACTGGGAGGAATTGACCTCCAGACCAATTGGCTGTGAGGACCAGTTATGTCTACAATGGGAGAACTGCTGTGCTGGAGACACCCTTATGGGGCAGGACTTGCTCCAGTGGGGCTGTGGTGTGACTGAGTCTGCCTCCTGAGTGTGTCCCTTATGGATATGAAGAGTTGTAATCTGGTATGGTCTCACTCTGAACACTGGGTACACTGGCTCTTGGGTCTCCAAGGAGGTGCAAAGTCAGCCACTGCCTGAGACCACCCAGCAGGAGCTACATAGAGATCTGCAGATTCCTCTTCTTTGTTTGGGGTTTGGAGGTGCCCAGATGAGGCCCAGCTATGAAGCAGTGCAGGCTGCTGCCAGCCTTAGGCCTTCTTTTGGAAGCTCTGGGGATCTCTGACCCAGCTGCAGTTTGTTAGGTTTTAGATTGCAAAAGGCCAGGTCATTCATATGCAAAAGCAATGTCCACAGGTTGGGTGGGGTTGTAAATTGAGTTGGGCGGGGTCTCAGGGAATCACCAGGGTGGAGCAAACAGCAATGGCTGCCCATCAGCCCTGCCCTGAAGAGGTCCCTGGGTCTCTCTGTCCCACAGCCTGGTGCAGAAACAATGATTGCTGTGAGCACCTCTGAGAGAAAGCCGCCCTCCTGTTCCTGTCCCGATGCCAGACAGTCCAGTTTCTCCCCGTATGAGTCTGGGTCCCCAGAGTCTTTCCTGGAACTGGAGTTTAGAGCAGTCAGGAGCTTGTATCTCCCTCCCAATTGTAAAAGACCACAGTGTACGCAGTTGCCAGCCCATTTCTCATGCCTCCGTACCTCAGTTCTTCTGTACCTCTGCCCCTCCTCCCAGTCTCAGTGCGCTTTTCTCTTTCCTTCTAGTTGTCGAACTTCCACTCAGCCAGCCTTCCTATGTATGGTTCTGGATGATATCCGTTTTGTCTTTTACTTGTAGTTTTGATGTGGTTGTGGAAGGCAGCAAGTTCAGGTGTTTATCTATGCTGCCATCTTGTTTTTTCCTGGTGTATAATTTTTGACACCCCTCCCAAACTTTACCATAGTCCTTTGGTATCTACAGGGGATTGGTTCCAGAACCCCCCTAGGGTTACCAAAATCTGCAGATGATCAAGTCCCTTGCATAAAATAGCACAGAACAATGCATAGAGTGGGTCCTCCATCTCTACGGAGTCCCAACTGCTTTGCTGGGACTACTACATTCATAAACCTTTAATAATAGCTTCCATGGTTTGAAGCATCTTACTATCAATATCCTGAACTGTTTTCCATCTGTGGTTGGTGGAATCTGTGGATGTGAAATGTGGGGTATGGAGGGCTAACTACATATTTATTGAAAAAAAAACACACATGATTAAGTGAACCTGTGTAATTCAAACCCATGTTGCTCAAGGGTTAACTGTATTTTCCTATTAATAGCTCAGACTTTGAACACCTTCATGGCAGGGATTGTTTTCCATTTTTGCTTTTCCAGAGTTAAGACAATGCCAGGCCTTAAATCTGTGTTAATCAATATTTATCAATATGAATAGACATACAGGACACACTCAGGTGGAGTTAGTCTGGTAAATGTAAAAAATGTAGTCAAGGACTCACTCTTAGGAGCTGCCTGTTGTTAGAACCTCATTATTCTATAGATGAAGACACTGAAACAGAGTTGAAATGAATTGCTAAAGTCACAGAGTTATATTTCAGCAGAACTGAGGATAGCATTTAAGATGGGTCCTTATCTTATAGGACCTTTCTATAGCAATGCTGGTTCTAAACACTTTTTTTTTTTTTTTTTAGCTATGAAGGTCTTTATTGAAATAAAATTGTATTTGGCCCACCTCAAATTGTTAGAAGTAGAACTGCTCTGATAGTGTTGGTGATGTCGGCAGGGGAGAAGGAGGAAGATAGAAGGGCCTAGAGCTGTGTCTTCTGCTCGCACTTATCTTATCCTCTACCTCCAGCTGTTGGGATCTCCAACCTTTGGAATGGTTCCATGGAATACAGTTTGAAAAATACTGTGTTAAACTCAACCCCCTTGCTTTCTCCTTTTGCTCTACAAATAGCTAACCACACTCACAAAGGAACAAAATAAAATTATACATCCAGTGCTCATGGCTGCTCCCTTAAGTAGAACATCTTGCCCACTTGGGAACCCCAGAGGGACCAGATGGGCAGGTGTCATTTCAGCCTGTCAGTACAAAGTGCCCATTCTTGTACTTTGAGTGAAGCCATCACAGTGGGTGGGTCTCCCATGGCACATCTGCACAGCTGGATCTCACAGGAAGTAGTGCAGCTCTTCAGAGATAAGTTTCACTGGGGAACAAAGAGGGATTTTGTTCACTGCCTCAAGAATGATGCATTGAACCTGAAGTCTACTTTTCAATTCATATATCTAGAAACAGGGCAAAAATGACCCAGTGTGCTCCTTTCTTCTTCCCGAGTCAGGCAGAGTGCCATCCTCTTCTTGCTTTCCAGTAAGATTGAGACAGCACTCTCTCCCCTTTTGTGTACAGATCATTTCTGCTACTCCTACCTCACTCCCTGAAATCAAGTTTACACATTTATAATTGTGCTTATTTTACACATTTTTCACTCATTGGGAATTTGGGCAGTTCAGCATATTGACAGTAAGATGCTCCAAACCATGGAAGCTATTGTTAAAGCTTTATGAATGTAGTAGTTACAGCAAAGCACCACATAGTCATGGCGTTGAAGCTTTTTTATTTAAGGAAAAGCCATGAGTGAAGACAGACAGACTATGGTTTGAAGTCGATTCCCTTTGACTAGGTATTTGTGTTGACATTATAAAGATAAAAAAATGAATCCCAGAGAGGTGGAGTGTTTTGCTTAATATTCCACAGCAAGTCAGTGTCAAGGACACCTGGGCAAGGCTCATTATGCGCGCTCTGTAAGCTGGACTGCTGGTGCAGCAAACATCTGACTCTCCACTTGGGTCTCCATACAAGCTTCACAGGCACAGGGCCACATTTGACTTTCCAGAAGTTGTACATTTCCTGTGAGATAATGAGGTGTGGTATGGAGGCAGGCAGGATTTATATGGCAGTTAAATGTAGTTTGGTATAAAAAATATGATTGCATTATTCACTGTGGCATAGCAAAGATCACCTCTGCCCCCTTGCTTTCGGCTAGATCAGCAGATATAGTCCACGATTAAGGAAACACTGTCAAATATTTCTTTATAGTTTAATTTTCTTCCTGTTCACCATTGCCTGCAATGCCCTTGCCTTTGGGAAAAGTGGCAAAATAAACGGCTTTTTAAAAATTGGCTTCATTCTTCCTCCTTTTAGGGAATGATTTAGAAATTCAGATTGGCTTTAGTGGTGGATTATCATCTTTGGCATGTTGCATGTGGGAATGAATTAGCTAAGTAGGAACTGAGAATCTCCATTCAAGATAAACCAAAGACCTTTTGGCAGCTGGTAAAATCCTGAGATGGGGAGATGCCCCCCAAAGGATCTCTTTTCATTTAGGAAATGTCTTAGTAAGAAACACTTTCTAACAATCAGAAAAGTTCCATGATGAGTTGAGTCAAATGTGGATTTATGAGCTCTCAGTCTCAGAAAATGGATAAACATAAACTAAATGTCCCCTTTTCAGGGAAGCTATCAAAGGGATTTTTGCATGAAGATTAGATAGTCCTGGGCTTTAATATTAATTCTGCCATCTCATTCTCTAAATTCTGAGTCTCAGTTTATGAAATGGGGCTAACCATGCTTATCCCACTGCTTTGTTCTGGGGATAGTCATATAAAATGCCTAGAATATGATAGATCCTCAATAAATAAAACAACTGTCCACAGCTCACTTCATTCAAGACATAGATCTTTGGAAGAGTAAACACTTTTTCCAATGGAAAGAGTTAATAATGGAAGACATGTTAGGCATTATGGGAAATGGGTGAGGAAAACATTTTGGGAATGGTAGTATAAGTGCCTTGTGTGACATTAAACTTCTGTATGAGAATGATTTATCTCGATGTTCTAGGTCAATGTAGGGTCATGTGATGCTCAGGAGAACGTTGATGGTCTAGAGCAGTGGTCGGCAAACTGGCCCCTTGAGTGTGGCACTTCCACAAAATACCACGTGCGGGCGCGCATGTACAGTGCGATTGAAACTTTGTGGCCCATGCCACGGGGCCAAAGAGCTGCATGTGGCTTGCAAGCCATGGTTTGCCGACCACTGGTCTAGAGAATCTGAATCTCTGTTGAAGGATGGGAGTATTTACATTAGCAGCAATACCATGGACTGTCACATATTTTTTTGATATTTTTTTCTTTATTGATTAAGGTATTGCAAATGTGTTCTTATCCCCCATTGTCCCCCCACTAACCCAGTCCTGCCCTCTCCCTCAACCCCTGTGGTCTGTGTCCATCGTTTATGCTTATATGCATGCATACAAGTCCTTTGGTTGATCTCTCCCCCTTACCCAACCCTCCCCTACCTTCCGTTTGAGGTTTGAGCATCTGATCAATGCTTCTCTGTCTCTAGATCTGTTTTCATTCATCGGTTTATGTTGTTCATTATAATCCACAAATGAGTGAGATCATGAGATATTTATCTTTCTCTGACTGACTTAGTTCACTTAGTATAATGTGCTCCAGCTCCATCCATGGTGTTGCAAATGGTAGGAGTTCCTTCCTTTTTATAGCAGCATAGTATTCCATTGTGTAGATGTGCCAAAGTGTTTTAATCCACTCATCTGCTGATGGGCACTTAGGCTGATTCCAAATCTTAGCTGTTGTAAATTGTGCTGCTATGAACATAGGGGTGCATATATGCTTTCTGATTGGTGTTTCTTATTTCTTGGGATATATTCCTAGAAGTGGGATCACTGGGTCAAATGGAAGTTCCATTTTTAGTTTGAGGAAACTCCATACTGTTCTCCACAGCGGCCGCACCAGTCTGCATTCCCACCAGCAGTGAAGGAGGGTTCCTTTTTCTCCACATCCTCGCCAGCACTTGTCATTTGTTGATTTATTGATGATAGCCATTCTGACAGGTGTGAGATGGTACCTCATTGTTTTGATTTGCATCTCTGGGATGATTAGTGACTTTGAGCATGTTTTCATATGTCTCTTGGCCTGGCCTTCCTTATGTCTTCTTTAGAAAAGTATCTATTTAGGTTCATTGCCCATTTTTTGATTGGGTTGTTTGTCTTCCTTTTGTTAAGTTGTGTGAGTTTCCTGTAAATGTTGGAGATTAAAACCTTATCAGAGATATCGTTGGCAAATATGTTCTCCCATGAAGTGGGTTTTCTTGTTGTTTTGTTGATGGTTTCTTTTGCTGTGCAGAAGCTTTTTATTATGATGTAGTCCCATTTGTTTATTTTCTCTTTAGTTTCCATTGCCCTAGGATAGCAATGGCAAAACTATGACATGTGTGTCAGAGGTGACACATGAACTCATTTTTTTGGTTGATTTTTCTTTGTTAAATGGCATTTAAATATATAAAATAAATATCAAAAATATAAATCTTTGTTTTACTATGGTTGCAAATATCAAAAAATTTCTATATGTGACACGGCACCAGAGTTAAGTTAGGGTTTTTCAAAATGCTGACACCCCGAGCTCAAAAGGTTCGCCATCACTGCCCTAGGAGCTGTGTCAGTGAAGATACTGCTTCACCATATATCTGAGATTTTTCTGCCTGTTGATTCCTCTAATATTTTTATGATTTCCCATCTTACATTTAAGTCCTTTATCCATTTTGAGTTTATTTTTGTGTATGGTGTAAATTGGTGGTCTAGTTTCATTTTTTTTGCATGTGTCTGATCATATTTCCCAGCACCATTTATTGAAGAGGCTGTCTTAACTTCCTTGTATGTTCTTGACTCCTTTGTCAAATATGAATTGAGCATAGTTGTTCGGGTCGATTTCTGGGCTCTCTATTCTATTCCACTGATGTATATGTCTGTTCTTGTGCCACTACCAGGCAGTTTTGAGAACAGTGGCTTTGTAATACATCTTGATAGCTGGTATTGAGATCTCTCCTACTTTGTTCTTCTTTCTCAGGGTCACTGCAGCTATTCGGGGTCTTTTTTTTTTTTATTCTAGATGAATTTTTGGAGAGTTCTTTCTAGACCTGTGAAATATGCTGTTGGTATTTTAATGGGGGAGTGCATTGAATCTATAGATTGCTTTGGGTAATATGGGCATTTTAATGATGTTGATTCTACCAATCCATGAACATGGTATGTTCTTCCATCTGTTTATGTCTTCCTCTGTCTCTTTTTTTCAATGTCCTATCGTTTTCTGAGTAGAGGTCTTTTACCTCCTTAGTTAAGTTTATTCCTAGGTATCTTAATTTTTTTGTGTGCAATGGTAAATGGGATTGTTTTTTAGTCTCTCTTTCTATAAGTTCACTATTGGTGTATAAAAATGCCATAGATTTCTTGGCATTGATTTTGTATCCTGCTACATTGCCGAATTCATTTATTAAGTCTAATAATTTTTTGATGGAGTCTTTAGGGTTTTCTATGTATAGTATCATGTCATCTGCAAATAATGACAATTTTACTTCTTCTTTTCCAATTTTATTTCTTCTTCTTGTCTGATCACTTTGGCTAGCACTTCCAGTAGTATGTTGAACAGGAGTAGTGAAAACGGGCATCTCTGTCCTGTTCCTGTTCTTAAGGGAAATGGTTTAGTTTTTGCCCATTGATTATGATGTTGGCTGTAGGTTTGTCATATAAGGCTTTATTTATATTGAGGTATGATCCTTCTATTCCCACTTTGCTGAGCGTTTTTTTATCAGATAAGGATGTTGGACTTTGACACATGCCTTTTCTGCATCAATTGATATGAGTATGTGATTTTTGTCTCTCAGTTTGTTTATATGATGTATCACATTTATTGATTTGCGGATATTGTACCAGCCTTGCATCCCTGGAATAAATCCCACTTCGTTATGGTGTATGATCTTTCTAATGTAATGCTGGATCTGGTTTGCTAGAATTTTGTTGAGGATTTTAGCATCTATGTTCATCAGGGATATTGGCCTGTAATTCTCTTTGTTTGTTGTGTCTTTATCTGGTTTTGGGATTAGGGTAATGCTGGCTTCGTAGAAAGAGCTTGGAAGTGTGCCTTCCTCTTGAATTTTTTGGAATAGTCTGAGAAGGTTTGGTTTTAGTTCTTTGAATGTTCAGTAAAACTCCCCTGTGAAGCTATCTGGTCCAGGGCTTTTGTTTGCTGGAAACTTTTTGATTACTGTTTCAATTTTATCAGTAGTTAGTGGCCTATTCAGGTTTTTTGATTATTCATGATTGAGTTTTGGAAGGTTGTATTTTTCTAGGAATGTGCCCATATCATTGAGGTTGTCCAGTTTGTTGGAGTAGATTTGTTCATAGTATTTTTTTACAATCCTTTGTATATCAGTGGAGTCAGTTGTTACTTCACCTCTTTCATTTATGATTTTGTTTATTTGTGTCCTTTCTTTTTATTTCTTGGCAAGACGGGCTAGAGGTTCATCAATCTTGTTAATCCTTTCAAAGAATTAGCTTTTGGTTTCATTGATCTTTTGTGTTGTTTTTTGTTCTCTATGTCATTTATTTCTGCTCTGATCTTTGTTATTTCCTTCCTTCTGGATACTGTGGGCTTTTCTTGTTGCTCTCTTTCTAATTCTTTAAGTTGCAAGGTTAGATAATTTATTACCAGTTTTTCTTGTTTTTTTTTTGAGGTAGGCCTGTAGAGCTATGAACTTCCCTCTCAGGACTGCTTTCATTGTGTTCCATAGATTTTGGATTGTTGTGTTTTCATTGTCATTTGTTTCCAGGATGCTTTTTATTTCTTCTTTGATCTCTTTGGTAACCCAATCATTGTTTAATAGCATGCTAGTTAGCCTCCAAATGTTTGATTTTTTTCATTGTAGTTGATTTCATCTTAACATGTGGTCTATCTTTGAAAATGTCCCATGTGCACTGGAGAAGAATGTATATTCTGTAACTTTGGGGTGAAATATTCCGAAGATGTCAAATAAGTCCATCTAATCTAGTGAGTCACTTAGGATTGCTGTTTCTTTGCTGATTTTTTGTTTAGAGGATTTATCCAGTGGTGTCAGTGGGATATTACAATTCCTTACTATGACTGTATTGCTATCAATCTCTCTCTTGATATCTTCCAGAAGTTGTTTTATGAATTTGGGTCCTCCTGTATTGGGTGCATATATGTTTACCAGAGTTATATCTTCTTGTTAAATTGCTCCCTTTAGTATTATGTAGTGGCCTTCCTTATCTCTTGTTATGGCCTTTACTTTGAGGTCTATTTTGTCAGATATAAGTAACGCAACCCCAGCTTTTTTCTCATTTCCATTTGCCTGAAAAAAGTTTTTTTCCATTCTTTTACTCTCAGTCTGTGTGAATCCTTTGTTCTGAGGTGGGTCTCTTACAGACAGCAAGTATATGGGTCATGTTTTCTTATCCATTCAGCTATCCTATGTCTTTTGACTGGAGCATTTAATCCATTTACGTTTCATGCTATTATTGATAAGTACTTGTTTGTCATCACTTTTATTCTTAATGTTTGTGTTTCTTCTTGCCTTTCTGTTTCTTCTTTTTATGCAGTCCATTAGCATCTCTTGCATTGCTGGGTTGGTGGTAATAAATTCTCTTAGCCCTTTTTTTTTTTTGTCTGTGAAGCTTCTGATTCCACCTTCAATTTTAAATGATAGCCTTGCTGGGTATAGTATTCTTGGGTTCAGTCCCTTGCTTTTCATCACTTTATATATTTCATTACCTTCCCTTCTAGCCTGGTGTGTTTCTGTTGAGAAATCAGTTGATATTCTAATAGGAGATCCCTTGTAGGTAACTTTCTGTCTCTCTCTGGCAGCCTTTAAGATTCTTACTTTGTCGTTGGTGTTTGCCAATTTAATTATGATGTGTCTTGGTGTCGGTCTTTTGGGGTTCATCTTGTTTGGGACTCTATGTGCTTCTGGAACTTGTGTAGTTTTTTTTTTCTTGCCAATATCAGGGACGTTTTCTTCAAACAGGTTTTCTATTCCTTGCTTCTCTTCCTTTCCTTCTGGTACCCCTAATATGCAAATGTTGTTTCATTTTGTGTTGTCCCAAAGCTCCCTTAGGCTCCTTTAGGCTCTCTTGCTTTCTAAATTTTCTTTCCAGTTGCTGCTGTTTTTGTATGTTTTTTCCTACCTTGTCTTCTAATTCGCTGATGCAGTCCTCAGCCTCTTATAGTCTACTGTTTAAGCCTTCCATTGTATTCTTTATTGCAGAGATGTCGTTCTTCATTTTCTCTTGGTTCCTTTTCATGTTGGTGACATTCTCATTCATCTCCTTATAATTCTCTTTGAGTTGTGTATATTTGACATTGAGTTGTGTATATTTGTCATCAAGCTGTTTGAGCATCCTTATAAACATTACTCTGAATTCTTTCTCTGACATGTTACTTGCCTCAATTTCATTTCACTTCCTTTCTGGTGATTTCTCTTTTTCTTACCTTTGGGGGTTGCTTTTTTGTCTTCCCATGTTTTGCTGTAATGTTTTAATTGTAGATCTAATTATTTTGCTACCCAGGTTCTTTTGGGGATGGTGTTACTGGTATGATCTCTCAGGTTTCCTGGGCTTGGTAATCTAGTGTAGCTCCCTACTTGAGCTATTCGGGTTCTCTTGATGTAGGCCTGTGAGCTGTAAAGGGGAAACTGCAGTGTCTAGAAGTCAGCAGCCATGGAGGGAGGTGTCCCAATTTTTGCTGTCTTGCACCCTTGGTTGAAATCACGCATGCCCAGTGGGGACTCACAGTAGCACCCAGGAGCTGTCTGTTGGGGTGGTGGGGCTCAGGAGGCCTGCACTTTGGGAAGGCATGACTGTGGTGTCTAGAGTTCTGTAGCTGTGGGGTGGGCAGACTCAGCTTTCATTGCTGCTTCTGTTGGATACATATGCCCCTAGTAGCAGCACACATGGGCACCCGTGGTGCGTTTGCCAGCTGGGTGTACTGACACACTCTGAAAGGCCTGTTACTGAAGCTACGCGATTGAGGTGTCTGTGGGCAGGTATCTCCGAAGAGGGAATTCAGAGTTTCTACAGCCCAGCAGTGCGTCCCTGTTTGTGTAAGTGCACACCCATCGGTGGCTTACAGCAGCGCCCAAGAGCTGCCTGTGGAGTGGTGGGCTTGGAAGGCCTGCACACTTAAAAAGCTCAAAACTGTAGACTCCAGAGTTTTGTAGCTGTGGGGTGGGAAGACTCAGTTTTTGCTGCTGCGTCCATGTTTGGATACACATGTGCTCCCAGTGGTGGCTCACAGGGGCACCCGCAGTGCATTTGCCAGCACGGTACACTGATGCACTCTGAAGGGCCCTGGCACTGAAGCTGTGCAATCAAAGTGTCTGTGGGCAGGTATCCAGGATGAGTGAATTCAGAATTTCTATTGCCGGGGGAGTTCATCCCTGTTTGTCCAAGATCACATCCAGTGGGGGCTCACAGCGTCTCCCAAGAACTCCCTGTGGATCAATAGGCTCAGGGGGCCTGAGTGCTGTGACTGTGGCAGTATGTTTGCCAGCACGGAACTCTGATGTACTCTGAAGGGCCCTGGTGCTGAAGTTGTGCAGCTGAGGTGTCTGTGGGCAGTTATTCAGGAAGAGGGAATTCAGAATTTCTACTGTGGGGCAGCGCACCCTTGTCTGTACAAAATCGTTCCCAACGGGGGCTCACAGCGGCATCCAAAAGCTGCCTGTTGAGTGGTGTGCCTAGGAAGCCTGCGTACTGGAAATGTATGGCTGTAGTGTCTGGAGGTCTGCCACTAGGGATCGGGGGAGTTGAACTTACGGCTGCAGGAGCAGAGCACCTTTGGAGGTGGAGTTCCAAGGGTCCACAGGTCTGTGGGTGGGGCAGCAGGATTTTGGCTGGAGTGGCTGCCAGGTCACAGGCAGTGTCCAAGGCCTGTCTGGGTGGTGGTGCTGATGAGTTCCTAGAAGAGGCCATTTTCCCCTTCAAGATGGCATGGGCTCTGTGTTGGAGTCCCGCAGTCTGGCAAGTACCTACAGCAGTGGTAGTCCCTGTGCAAGAGTGCCTGGTCTGCCAGCCCTCTGTACTCCTGCTGGATTTAACTGTCCCTCACTCACTCAAACACACACCACACACATCCACACACTCTCTTTTCATCCCCTCCTCACTCACATCCTCTCCCTTACCTCCATCCTGCCAGATGCCATCTTTCCCTTTTTTCCAAATATTTCTTTATAGTTTAATTTTTTTTCCTATTGACCATTGCCTGCAGTGCACTTGCTTTTGGTAAAAGTGGCAAAATAAATATGGCTTTTTAAAAATTGGTTTCCCAGACAATGCCTCATGGCATATATTCCAGAGCATGAAATATGGAATCAAAACTGGATTAGGAATCAGGCTCTAGCTTTTTAAAATTATCCTATATAATAAAAGTCTAATATGCAAATCAACTGAATGGTGGAATGACCGGTAGCTATGATGTGCACTGACCACAAAAGGGCAGACACTCAATGCAGGAGCTGCCCCTGGTTGTCAGTGCACCCCCAGTGGGGGAGCACCAGAAGCTGGGGAGTGAAGCAGCAGTAGTGGGAGCCTCTTCCGCCTCTGCTGCAGGTAGGTGGTAAGGAGCAAGGGATCCCAGACTGCAAGAGCCTTGGACTATGAGAGGGATGTCTGACTGACAGCAGGCAGACATCCCCCGAGGGGTCCCAGACTGTGAGAGGGTGCAGGCTGGGCTGAGGGACACCCTCCAGTGCACAAATCTTGTGTACTGGGCCTCTAGTCTTTTATAATTGTTTCCCTGACCAAGTTGCTTAACTTTTATAGGCTTCAGTTTCTTTATATATATAAGATGAATGATAAATATATTTATCTTGAAGAGTCATATCAAAGATTAAATGAGCTAAAATGTGTAGCACCTTATCAATAATAGTTGACATTTACTGAGTACTTAATATGTATCTGAAACTTTTGTATGTATTTTGAAGTAATAACTTATTTAATCACAACCACAATAAGAATACTACTTAAATTCACATTTTATAGGTGTGGAAATTGAGGTACAGAATAAAGGAGTACCTTGTTCAATGTTTAGATCTAAGTAGTGTTTAGAGACAGGAGTCAAGCCTAGGTAATCTGGACCTAGTGCCTATGCTAACTATCAAACCACACTGACTTCTCAGATATTCTTTTCTTCATATAAAGTCTTAATTCCCACTACTATATGGCTTTCAAAGTAGTTATTGCCAGGAGAGAGCAGGTGAAGAGATGTATTTTTGATGTTTCTGAGATTCTCAGGATCTTGTCTCAATGTTGAAGCACTGTTCTACATCACCATCATGGCTTGACTTGGCTTTCCAGGGTCCTCCTAGGAATCCAACTTTTGTTATAATATTGCTATTGGAAAATGCATTCAACATTTCAGAGGATAGATTCACACAAGGACATTTTCACTAGTACTTATAGTAGTGGTGATGGAATAGCAACTTTCCTCACCCTTAGTGAAGTCCAATATGCTTCACATTCCTTTTTGCCTTCTTAAAATGTTACCATGAGATGTGAGGAAGGGGATGGGAAAACTGGTTTGGGTTTTCTTTTCTAAAAGCAGAAAACAATGTAATTAGTGGGAAATTTACCCATAATCTTGATCTTCAAACTCTTTTTCCCTCTTATTCCATTAAATTGCTTTATTTTAAAGTAAGAAAAACATGCATAAATAGCCAGACTACTAAATTCTCTTTAATGACTGAAACTAATAAAAAATGGCTCTGGTATCTCATCCAGCCTCTCAAATAATGGCTCTGTTGTTTTGATCTCAGAAGTGTAAGGGAAGCTTTATATTCAGAGATGGGCGTCCCTGTCTTGAGCACCTGAGAGACTGCATTATATATTTGAAAACCATTTTACAATGTCCCCTTCCTAGAGTGTGGGGCCATTGGTGCTTTGATGTGGTTAAGTAATTTAGTACAATCATGTAATAGATTAAATTAGATTTCAGCTTCCTTGAAATTTTTGAAGAATGCACATGAAATGAATGCATCCATAATCTTGTAGCACTGAGAGGATTTCCCATTTTCCTATTTTTTTTTTTTTCATAGCGAGGTGCTGGTAGAGAAGGCATCCTTCTCTTAACCTTGAGTAGAAGCAAAGGAGAAATTGCTGAATTTTATTGTGAAGTATTCATGCCTGAGTGAGAGAAAAGAAATGCGTATGGGAAAGAAAGAGGGAGAGATTTTCTAAGATATCAAAGAAGAAACTGCTTTAAATAAACATTATCTTGTGGAGGGCAGGAGTGCAGGCAAGAGCAAAGACTTTGCAAGGGATTTGTAAACAGGCAGATCTGAGTTTGAGTCTTGATTCTACAATTACCTTGTTTTGTTACTTCATCTTCCTGGGCCTGTTCTCTAATCTGTAAAATTGGAACCATAATATTAAAGTTGAATTGTTAGTGCGTGATTAATTGAGATGATACAGATAAAATGTCAGAATGCTTGGCAGAGTCAATGCTTAATAAAGCGTTCCTTTCCTCTGATTCCTAGAGGGGTTTTGCCTCTAATAACTTTGAGAAATTCATTTGATATTTATAGGACTCCTTCTTTAATATGAATCCTGGTTCTCACTACTGACTATAAAATTTTGGAAAAGATCATTAACTGCTCTCTGCCTCTGTTTCCTTATCTGCAAAAGGTGGACAATAATATATAGTTTTATGACCAGGCTATATTCTAGGACCTTGGGCACCCTGGTGAACAAATGAAATGAGGACTATTATAAGATTGAAAGGAGTTAGTAAATGCAAAAGAGTACCTGTTATAAAAGCAATCAATAAGGGGTGTTATTATCATAAAAATGAACAAACAATATTTTCTATAGTCTAAGTCAGCCTTGATTTTATTATGTGTAAAGGGCACTATTATAATTCAGTTTTTTTTCCTTCTCACAAATCTTGGCTTTTAACACTATGGACTTGCTAAGGTTTCAAGAGCATTTGCTTCGAGTTGACAAAAGATCCATGTTTCTGTAGGTCAGTTAGTCTTTCCTGAGTGGGTCTTTCATGTTTTGCCTTCATTGTGAAGGCTGTCAGAGGACGTGATTTCCGGGGCAAAGTGCTTTATAAGGGAATGAGAAATACATTGGAGGAAAATCATGTCTGTTATATAAGGTACATAGTAAGTGTTGAATTACTAATGAGCATTTATAAATAATTACAATGATTTCTTTTAAGAATTTATAAAAATAACCTAATAAAAAAAGCATAAGTCAAGCAAATGACTTTCTAATGATAGAACCCTTTGGCAATATAGCTTCTTGTAAATGGAGATCATTGAAGGTTAGTAAATATTAATAGAAAAACCATGAAGCACATACTATGAATAAATAAAATCAAACTGTCCTTGGAAATGGTCATCTTTCTTCAATGGAGAACCCAACAGATAGAGCAGGAGTGTGTTTCAGAGACAGAAATTTCACAGGTTTGGTGATCTTCAGCAAATTGATTTTTCCTCCTATTTCTCCAGGCATTCCTTAAAAGCAGAGTTGAAATCAATATTTTGGGATTCTTGTTCAATACAAATATGAAAGTTTCTGAACATTTAATATCCAAATGTAGGAAGATGAATTTGTTTGTTTTCAACAATGGGAATTAGCGATCTGATCCAGAATGTGTGCAGTGCTGATGAGTTTCAGCGTGTTTCTAGAGTACACTGCTGCTTCTCTGCTCAGCAGAAGCTTTTGTGGTCTATGCATTTTATTGGAATGCCATTAAGTTTAAATACCTCTCTTAGCCTGAAGGAATAGAGCTGACCTGAGTGGTAGGCTTGGTGCTGCAGGAAGAAGTTTCTCACTCAAAGCTGAAAATCTTGTACTTTATCATATGTAGGTTAAATTTGAGCAAGAAGTTTGGGTGTAATAATTGAAAGAACTCTATGTATACTTGGAAACTAGAATATGATTTCAAGATTGGGAAAACTGTAGAGAGCAAAGAAGACCAGCAGGTTGTGAATATGTGAAGGGTTATCACAAACATTTACATGGAACAGACATTGAATTCTTTGTTGGCCTTCATGAATCTACTTCATTTTAGTATCTGGAAAGGTGAGCTACATTTAATGGTCTGAGCATGAAATGGACAAAATAGCCATTATTCTTATTTAAAGACTAGAGGCCTGGTGCATGACATTTGTGCACTTGGGGGGGGGGTGCCCTCAGCCTGGCCTGTGCCCTCTTGCAGTCCGGGACCCCTTAGGGGATATCCCCTGAGGGATCCTTAGCACTGCCTTGGAGGCAGGAGAGGCTCCCGCCACCACCACTGCACTTGCCAGCTGTGAGGCCGGCTTCTGGCTGAGCAGCACTCTCCCTGTGGGAGTGCACTGACCACCAGGGGGCAGCTCCTGTGTTGAGTGTCTGCCCCCTGGTGGTCAGTGCACATCATAGTGACCAGTCATTCTACTATTTGGTCGATTTGCATATTAGGGTTTTATTATATAGGATTGTCCATTCCACTATTTCTTATTATCTCTAAAACCAAGTTATAATCTGTGAGCCCCATTGTGCCTCTTTCTTTTCACCTTTCTCTATAAGGAAATTAATGTATTTGAATTTAAGAATTTTTCTGTCACCTATGCATGTTTATTTTAAAACAAACAAAAATGAAGACCAGCCTCAAATCCCACTGGCTGTGGAAAACAGTCATTATGGACACTTATGAGCAAGCCATGCCTTATGCATGAAAATCTCTGATTGGAATGATAGCAAAATCCTTACACTTTTGTAGGACAGTAAGTCCAATGCAGAACGTATTTGAAAGATTTGATATGTAAATTAGCCATTGAAATCAGAGTGGGTGGGACCATAGTCCTGCAACATAGGAAAAGCAGTGGTTCCCAAATCTAGTTAAGTATCAGAATCACCAGTGAACTTATTAAAATACAGAAGTGAAACCCACCTTACTGAATTAGTGTCTCTTGGGGTGAGGAACTCATACCTTTTTAGTTTGCATTTTCTTTATTTTTAACTTAAAGTGCATCAAAATGATTTCTATTAAAGTTTCTCTAAGTGTGGCTTGTAGTCTAGTTGCATTTGAGTCTAGGAGTGAGAGGGTGAGAGTGAAAGTGAGAAAGGAATGCATATTAAAATACAGATTCCTGAGCTTCACTCCAGTCCTACTGAATCTGATGAATGCTTCATGTGGGTTTAATTTTTTCATTAAGACTTCATTTTTTTAGAGCAGTTTTAGGTTTACAGCAAAACTGAGATGAAGGTACAGAGATTTATCATATAACGTTGGCTCCCTACTATGCATAGCCTCCCTCATTATAAACATTCCCCACCAGAGAGGTACATGTGTTACAATTGTTGAAGCTACATCAACACATCATAATCACCCAAAGTCCATCATTTACATTATGGTTCACTCTTGGTATTGTACATTCTATGGGTGTAGATGAATATATAATGACATGTATTCATCATTATGGTATCACCCAGAGTATTTTCACTGCCGTAAAAATCCTCTGTGCTTCACTATTCATCTCTCCCTCCCCACAACCCCTGGCAATCACTGCTCTTTTACTGTCTCCATAGTTTTGTCTTTTCCAGAATGCCATATAGTTGAAATCATACAATATGTGGCCTTTTTGATTTCTTTTATTTAATAATATGCACTTAAGATTCTTCCGTCTTTTCATAGCTTGAAAGCACATTTCTTTTAACACTGACTAAAATTCCATTGTCTGGATGAAGCACAATTTATTTATTTATTCACCAATTGAAGGATATCTTACAAAATCCAGGTTTTGGCAATCATAAATACAACTGCTATAAACATTTATGTACAGGTTTTTGTGTAGACATAAGTTTCAACTCCTTTGAATAAATGCCAAGGAATGTGAGTATGGTAAGAGTATATTTAGTTAGCAACCACCAAACTGACTTCCAAAGTGTCCATGCCATTTTGCATTTCTGCTGGCAATTACTGAGTGTTCTCATTGCTCCAAATCTTCATCAGCATTTGGTGTTGTCATTGTTTCAGACCTTGGTCATTCTAGTAGGTGTGTAGTGGCATCTCATTGTTGTTTTAATTTGTATTTATTTGATGACATGATGTGAAACATCTTTTCATATACTTATTTGCCATCTCTATGTGTTCCGTGATGAGGTGTCTGTTAAGGTCTTTGGACGGTTTTTAAATTAGGTTGTTTGTTTTATTATTGTTAAGTTTTAAGGTTCATTATATATTTTGAATTATTCCTTTATCAGATGTGTCTTTTGCAAAAAGTTCTCCCAATTTGTGACTTGTATTCTCATTCTCTTGATCAGGTAATTCTGATGTCAAAAGTGTTTGAGAATTCTATTGTATATTCTCCTGTGTATGGGCCATGGATGGAGGAGATCTGCATAATTTGAATCGACCCTAACAATCAATAGATGGGAATTGTCTCAGCCACAGCAATAGGGAAAGAAGCTACTCAATCCTACGCAAGATACTTGGTAAATTATCAATATAATCTCATTTTGTATTGATAACCATGTTATGAAATAGATATTAAAATACTCATTATAAAGGACCTTAGTTGAAGTCCTAGAGTTGGAAAAAGTGGAATCAAGATAGGGTTCCACTAACTGATAACAAAGCTTCATGTCTATCATACCTGATTGCCTGCCAGTAAGTCTCTATGTGTAAATCAGTGGAACTAAACTTTAATTTTTACTCCGATATTATCTAGCTCTGTGGTGTTAGGTATGTCTCTGGGCTTCCATTTCCTTACTCTTTATAGCTTAAATGTCATGTAAGGGTATGGCTCTATTTTCTATAGTAGTCTTCCTTCTTAAATATCTAATACAATACACTGCACCACAGAAAGAACATCTGTGGGAATAAGCCTATAATCTATGTTCTATTCTCTTCTAGGTACCTTTCTGAAGTCAATATTTAAATGTTTAAAAAAAATTTTCATTTTCCACATGTGTACAGGCAGCCTGAGACAGAAATCTGGTGTGTTGAAGATGCATTGGCATTATTTACTAACTTATATAGCTTAGAATGTTCCCAGTCACCTGCCCTTACAATAGGGCCATCGATATTAACACCAACAGAATCTCAAGAGACTTATTCAGTGAGACTAGAAAAATAAAAAGTGGTCTCATATTTGCTATGGCTATTTGCCTTTTACATTCCCGGGTAAATGATGTCTAACCTCTGGCACCCTCTGTGTACAGTAAAGGTTAAGGGCCTTTACTTCTAGATGCCTATTGTATTTATAATGCAGGCTGCCTCATTCTAGAACTAAACACTTCTGGAAATATTAGCAGGGACATTTAGACAGCCAGGAGATTTCTGGCAGCTTTTAGAGTCTCCCAAACTTATGCCCACACTGTCCTCACAAGCAAGCACGTGACTGAAGCCATGACTTAGATGCATACTTGCATGCCCTTCAATGTGACTAGACTTTTCTGAATGATTTCCTCTGGCCCCTCCAGACTTAGCATTCATATCCCATGTTTTCTCAAGGTCCTTGGCTTGACTTACTCTTTCATCTCCTTGCATCCCATTTCCTTAGCAGTGGCCCTAAAGGATGCTGTCCATGGCCAGCCTTCAGCACTCAGCACTTAGTGGTGACTAAGTGTTCCTATCTCCACCTCTCTACAGTTCTCTGACCACTGGGGGATAAGATGGGCAAGGGCTTTAACAAGGAAGAATGATCACATGCTGGTTTGCAGCAATGATCCTTATGTATTTCCTAATCCCAGCATAATTATTATTATTTTTTAAAATATATTTTATTGATTTTTTACAGAGAGGAAGGGAGAGAGATAGAGAGTTAGAAACATCGATGAGAGAGAAACATCGATCAGCTGCCTCCTGCACATCTCCCACTGGGGATGTGCCCGCAACCCAGGTACATGCCCTTGACCGGAATCGAACCTGGGACCTTTCCGTCCGCAGGCCGACGCTCTATCCACTGAGCCAAACCGGCTTCGGCCCCAGCATAATTATTGATCTTGTTGCCTTTCTCTTACAAGATGGTCCAGGTTTGAATGATTTAACTTACAGTGTCATTCCATACACAATGTTATCTGTCCCAAGAACATGGTCCTATAGAATCACACCCAGTGTCCGAAAGGCACAGAATTACAAACCAAATAAATTCCTGCCTCTGATGATTTTTTATGTATTATGGAGCTTTCTAAAACAGAGCTTCTCCTAGCACAGTCGCTGGTATAACACAGGCATAAAAATATGGAAGATTATTAAATCTTGTCATTTGTCACATTACCTGGGTTAATATAGATAATAAACCTATGTGAGTCAGCCCAGCATAGCATCTGCTAAGCTCCATGATAAATGAGCTTACGCCATAATAAAGTACATATTTTCCATTTTGAAAGGAAGCCCTAAACTTCTCAGACCAACTCATCCTTTCTGTTTTCTACTGCCTGATTGCCTTACTTACCAATTCTGTGACTCATTTTTTAGATAAAGAGTAGTAAGTATTTAAAAAGTCAGAAGATACTATTACAGAAAACAAAGAACTGAGAGTTCTGTCTGTAATAAGTGTTTGGAGCTGAAGCAATCCAAGGTAAAGGAGGAGAAAGCGCTCATAAGAGAAACGTTTGTTTGGGTTTTACAAGTGATGATAACTTATTCAGAAAGAACGGGAGTTCGTTTGAGAAGGATGGGAAAGATTGAGGGGAGCTCTAAAAGTCTTATTTTGTTGTGAGATGTCTAGCTACAGTGATGGCCTCTGTATTTCAGATGATGTAGGAATACTGCTCTCCCATCTTGGGCCCAAAGGAAATATGTGCTTTTGGAGGCAGACAGATTCCAGGTCTTGGAATGAATGGGAAGCCTTAGAGCAATCGCATGTCCTCTGCTTGGAATGCATTCCTGGGGATTTGTGGTCTTTCCATCTGGGCTGCAGGTGATGGCAGGGAGGAGGAAAAGGCCCAAGAGGGAATCCAAGATCCTGGGTTTGGCGGGAGCTTTAGCTGGATTAACACGAAGGCAGCAATCATGGAAAGGCAGAGGAATTTTTAACTCCCAAGGGCAGCATGCTGCTTGGGTACAGTATTGGGGGCACATGGTGAGGTCTAAGCAATAATAGTGGAGCACCTGAGTTTGGAAGTGGAGGAGAGCAGAAAACTTCTTAAGCAGCAAAGATTAGAGGAGCCATGCTTAAATACAAAGACAAGAGCAAGGATGAAGGACTAGAGATTGGTCACAAAGAAAGAGACATCTTTGGGCATGAAATTAGCTTCTAAGTTCTTTAGGGAAGATCAGAGTCTATGACCCCTTAAATATTTGAAACAACTGTAAACAAAAGCCCAGCTTCTAAACAGATGTACTATGTTCTACGTTGTGCTGCAGAAGTGGTTGATTTAGAGAAGGCTGTACTTAAAAAAAGACTGGTTCAAGTCTTATGTCTACCCTTAACTTCTTATATATGTTTGGGCATTTCATTTTGCCTCTGTTTCTTCACTTAAAAAACTTGGACTGTAAATCTGTGCTGTCTAATATGGTAGCCACATATGATTTTAAAAACTTAAGTAAAAAATTCAGATCTTCAGTCACAGTAGTCACATTTCATGTGGTCCATAGCTACATGTGTTTAGTGGCTACCATACTGGACAGGGAGGAAGATATGAAAGATTTTCATCTTTGTAGAAAGTTCTTTTGAACAATGTTGCCCAAATTATCTCTAAGTCTACTTCCAGTCTGGATTTTCTCTAAGTCAGTTTGAGAACTGTAAAGAAAGGTCAGGGATGAAGCCAGATGCCATTTATGCCCAACCCAGGAATCCTCTATCTTTGCAATGAAGCTCCCATTGTCTTAGTGGAGGTTTTTTCAGAGTTGAGCCATAGTCCGAGGCTCTGACTCCCCTTCTCCATTCACAGGTATCAAATTTGCATTGCAGCATTGCCTACTGCTTCTTCCCCCTTTAACTTGTACAGGCATTGTTCTCAATAAATCACTTGCACTTCTAATTCCATCTTGGAATCTGTGTTTTGGAGGACCTGAAATGAAATGTGAGGAAAAGTTCTTCATGACAAACAGTTAGAATCATCAAAGAATATGACTTCAAGTCATAGTATGAGCAAAATATCTCTTGCTCCTCACCTTCCTGGCCTCTATCTCTGTTTTGCCTAGTCTCTTGGAGTAAATTTGATAGTTCAGAGTTCACATTTGATCTCTGGCCATTACCTTGTGCTTAATAATTTGACCATACCTCAATTCAAGGCCCACCCTCACTCAGGATAAAGATTCTGATTCTCCTTTCCTCTGTGCTCCATGGCCTTGGCCAACTTCCTCATTCCCAGCTTTGGGCTTTGAATACTAGCCCAGGCAAGCCAGTAGGCACCTTTTTGCCCGGAAGGAAAGGTGAAAAAGCCTGCAGATGAAACTCAGAACAAGAAAGTGGGCTATTCCAACATGTGTAACTTAGATGTGCCAGCCTGGGAGTCTAGTGGAGTTGCAGAAGGGCACCCAGAAGGGTGCAGGCCAGTCAATAGAATTCCTTGAAATTCATCTAGTCTTTGGGGGAGGCTTGGAAAAATAGGAAATGCTCCTAAAAAGGCAATGGTGGAATATGTCATATCACTCACTTTTTTCTATTTAATATTCAACAAGTGTTTGTGCTATGCTAGGTCCTGTCCTTGCTAGAGATGAAAATATAAATTAATTGAGTCCTTGCTGCTCCTGGGGTCCTAGACTTTAGACTTGGAACAGGAATTCAGGAACTCTATATGAGGCAGAAAACAAGCAATAGACCTAAAAGAAAACATCCCAGTCAAACTATGGGCAAGAAAGAATTGAAGCTAATACAAAGGAGGTGGCTCTGGAGCCACTCAAACTATCCTACCTCAGGTGGCTCTGGGGTTTGGACTTGAGACTCAAGCAGCTCCTGATGGGGGAGAAAAGAACAGTAGAATCTGGGAGCCAGGAAGAGTTGAACTCTGGCCTTCCTGGATAGACACTTTGCAGATTTCTGAGTGACATATATGATTCTGGAGGACTGAAAGAAGTGCTCACTGGGCTTCTGATTATAATTCATCATTCTATAGCAGCTAGTGTTTGTCAATTGAAATATACAGAATTCATCCAAACAAAAAACTTGTACTATAGGCAGGTGTAAAAGGCTGCATGTAATAGAGACCCCACTTAATAGAGGCATATGTGAGATAAACCTTCAATTCCCTACCCTATACATGTCCTGTTCCTAGTGTGATTCTGCTTTATGAAGTCACGAAGGAAGGACCCAGACTTCTTCTCTCTTGTTGCCCTAACATCCCTAGGTGATGCTCTCAACCACATGGTCCAAGATTGCTTACTACCATGCCGGGATTCCATCCAGAATGAAGAGGGAGAGGGGAAGAGGCAAACATGCCTTTCCCTTTAAAGGTAGAGCCTGGACATTACACACATCACTTATGCTCAGATCCCACTGGCCACAATTTACTCTCACCGTCCCTAGGAGAGACCATGTGCCAAGGTGAAGACAATGGATAGCGGTAGTGGGTAATTCCCATCAATCCCATGTACACACTTAATTTACAGAGTGCGGCCCATTTCCAGCACTTTCCTAGGTAGGATTTCTAAACCTCCTTTTTACCATCACAATCCCTCAGACCTACCTCTAGTAATACTTTTTTTTTTTCACCCGTGGATTGTAACTCTGTGTTTATTTGTATCTGTGAGCTTCTTGCCAAGCAGAAACTATTCATTTTATTATGTGCCAAGCCTGGCACAAAGTAGATGCTCAAAACATGGGCTATCTGGCTCAGTTAAATGCTTGGTGAGTGGATGAAATCCTCCAAAAATGAAATGTTACAAAATCCCTGCCTGAAAGAGACATTCAACTCAAGGCACTTATTTCCCCCCTGTGAGGACAGACTGGACTTATACTTTTTTTATTTTTAGATATATTTTTGCAATTTTTGAGATGATTTGAAAAAAAAATCTATTCAGATTAGGTATGATTTACTGAAGGGATAATTAAATTTGTGTAGAAGCTTCAAATTTGGCATTCCCAGATGCAAAGGTCACTGTGCATTTCAGCCCCAGGCCTCTCTAAGCAGTCGCTCATTGCATTCCTCTGTGGGTAGGAACTGGACAACCTTTCTGGCTTGGTTATACCAAGTGGAAGTAACATCCTTTCCCACCCCCTGCCACATCAAAGGGGCCCTGGGAGCAGGGAGGAGTGTTATGTGGCTTTTCACTTCAGGAAGCAAGCATAATGATGCTATTCATTGCATTAGCTGCAAAAAAACTATCATTAAGTCTTTGAATGTCGTATAATCACAGGGAAGGGAACCAATACTTTGGAGTTCCAAATATGCCAGGCGCTTAGCGACCACCATCTCGTTTAATCTTCTCAATATTCTATGAGGAAGGTAATTTGAATCCCCATTTTACAGTTGAGAATCATCTTAGAGAGATAAAATAATGTGCTGATGTGGTTCTAGGGTTGCATGAGGGTCTGCCTCTCCAAAAGCCTGCACTCTTTCCAGGATGTCAAATGGCCATCCCTTCTATTCCTAGACTACTTTGTAATGCATAAGTTGCCTTTGTAACACCAACTCTCTTGACCTTGACTATTGTCCTGTGAGGTGTGGGAGGCAAGGGTGTTTGGTCCCATTTTGCAGATGATGAACGGAGGTTCACAGATTAACTGACTTGCTGCATATCACACTGCTATGAGAGCCAGAGCAGATCTTTAAGTCTAGGGCTCTTTTGTAGAGGTTGTGTAATTGGTAGGAGTAGAGAAAATGAGTTGATTTTTTAAAAATATCAAACATTGTCACAATAGAGCCCAAGAGAGGTGACCAACTTGTCTTGATTTTCCCAGGACTTTCCTGGTTTAAGTACAGGAAGTCCTGCATCCTGGGAAAACCCATAGCCCTAGGCCAGTGGTTGGCAAACTGCGGCTCACGAGCCACATGCGGCTCTTTGGCCCCTTGAGTGTGGCTCTTCCACAAAATACCACGTGCGGGCACGCACGTACAGTGCAATTGAAACTTCGTGGCCCATGCGCAGAAGTCAGTATTTTGTGGAAGAGCCACACTCAAGAGGCCAAAGAGCCACATGTGGCTTGCGAGCTGCAGTTGCCGACCACTGCCCTAGGCAATCTGAGAAGGTTGAGTTCTGAGTGGGAACATTTTCTTGAATTACACAGAAATCAATAATTTTTTTGACAAAGTCGTGACAAGGAAACAGCATCATAAAAACACTTGATTTCTGAATAACAATGTGATTATTGTTGGCTCAAAGTTATTTACTAAAAACATAAACTCCGGTGGGGAATCCAGAGTTCAAGAACTTGCCCCAGCTGTGTCTGGTAATTGTGCCTCTGTCCCATTGGTCTTCATCTTAGCACCAAGACCACTCTGCATCATCTATGTATTTAGCCATCAGTGGTTCTCAAACTTAGTCAATAGTCACATGGGGAACTTATTAAAACACTGATTGCCCCAGTCCCAGAGATTATTATTCAGTAGGTCTGGGGTGGGGCCGGGAACTTATACCTCTAACAAGATCCCATGATGCTGCTAATTTGTGGAATAATCTTTGAATAGTACTTGGTGACTTGGATGGTCCCTAAAGTGTGGGTGTAAGGCAATCCTTTGGGGTATGTGAAGAAGATTTAACATTTATGTATATTTTTATAAAATTAAAACATTTCTAAATAGCAAATAGGATAAATAATGTATTATTAGTACAGTAGTATATGTAAATAATTTACATGTAAATAAATACACATAATTAGGGTTGGGTGTCAAAAAGAACTTGAGAGAATTGACTAATCAACTTTTTTCCAATAGGGCAGGTGAGTCCTACAGCAGAGTCACCTCTTTGCATCCGAAACCTGCATTGTGGAAGACGGTTGGGGCTGTGTTTCCATAAGGCTGCCCAGGTGATTCTTCGATACATTGAAATTTGAGAGCCCTGATCTGCATTCTGGGACCCAGTTTCTGAGCCAATGGTTTCCCAGGTGTGATCCCAAAGCAGCAGTAGCATCATGGGAAACTCATTAAAAATCACATGATGAGGCCCCACCCTAGACATACCGAATTGAATACTCTGGGAGTCCTGCCTAACAATCTGTGGTCTAACAAACCCTCCAAGAGAGTCTGATGCCTCATAAAGTTTAAGAAACACTGTTCTCCACAGGAGACCTTCAAGGAAACTTCTAGCTAGTGACTCAGTAATGGGTTATCTTAGAGCCCACTGTTTCTGACTTTTGGACCTGCAGACAAGTCTCTCTTGAAGCCTGAATTCCCTGGGAAAATGAATTCCTAGCTACTTTAATCTGTCATAGTATCGAAGGTGAACAAACTATGTCTAAGCCTTGCTGAATCTCAGTTTTTTTGATCTGTAAAGTGGGCGAGCCCTGATAATACCTTAATTGTGAGGATCCAATTAGACAATGGGTGATAAAATGGTTTTGTTGATTGTACTTTGAAAATCGTATTTAACTTAAAATTTGAGCTTTGTTTGAATTTCTGATTCACAGGATTTGTTCATCCCTCTCACCTGATCCATTCTCACTTTCATTTTCTTCTAGTGATGGTAATACTATTTATTGCGTGGCCACTATCTGTCAGACACTGTTAATTCTTTACACACAATTATTGCTAATCCTTACCAGCCAAATCAGTATCCCTATTTTACAGTTAAGGAAACCAAGATCTGAAGAATTTACAGAATTTCCCTAAAAAATAGAGCTTGGATTTAATTCAAGGCCACCTGAATATGAAGCTGACACCCCTTGAATCACAGCACATGAAAATCCTTATTCTAGCCTCATCCTTAGAAGTTGACCTTTGCTTGTCCCTTTTGGGTCCCAAGTTCCCTGAGGGTAGCTTGTCGCCCAGGCCCTGAGCCCTGGTTTGGACATGGATGCAAGGGGCTAGCAGTATCCTGCTGGAGTCAGCTGATGCCAGGGGCACACAAGAGTCTGTAAATATCACTGCTTCACCCCAAAGCAATCACATTTCTGCCTCAAACCCCACCTGAAACTCTGCCTTTTAAATACTATGACTTTCTATTTTCAGCACATGATTACACAGGCTGCCTTAGGAGCCTGTCTTATCTGTTTGCTTTTATATCCATAAAGTGGTGCACTGTGTGCTATAGGTGCTGTTGGTCGCTGCCTAATAGCCACTCCCCTCCTCCTTGTTGCAAGAATCTGATTTGTTCAGCCACTTTCTCCTTTTTCCCTGTGAATCAGAAGCACCCACCCCCGTTCATTGCAGCTCTGTTCTTCTTCCAGTTGTTGGTTTAGGAAGGGCATATTACATAGTAATGGCCAATGGCTGAGAGGAAAAGTCTTCTGAGGGCTTTTGGGGAAAAGTTCTTCACTGATAGAGAGACATATAAGAAGATATGCCCCTGTTTCTTTGCCACATGACATTTTTCTGCTTGTGGGTTCTTTGAACCATGGCAGCTGTGTTGTGTCTATGAAAAGAGCTAGAGTACAATTCTTGAAAATCTGAGCCAGAAGGGGTCTTGGACACAGCCATGTCCAAGAACATACTACATTTTTTTTTTTTTTTTTTTAGATAAAGAAAAGAGCCCAAAGAAGGTAAGTAAGTTGTCCAAGGCACCTGCTATGGACTATATGTTTGTGTCCCACCACAATTCATACTAGTATATTGAAGCCCCACTCCCCAATGTGACTGTATTTGGAGATAGAGTAAGGTTAAATAAGGTCATGAGGGTGGGTCCTGATCCGATAGGATTAGTTCTATATAATAAAAGGGTAATATGCAAATTGACCCTAACAGCGGAATGACCAGAATGACTGCTTGACCAGTCACTATGAGGCACACTGACCACCTCTCAGTTTCTTTACCCAGCCGTCAGGCTCCTATCACCTGATGGCAAATGGGGAACTGGGGGTGGGTGATGGGGATGTGGGTGCCAGGCCAAGGCCCTCGCCCCACTGGTTGCCCCCCACACAGAAGGTGATCTGCAGTGGGGGCAGGACTGATGAGTGGGTGGGAATGGCCACCTCTTGGTCCTTCCCCCCGGCTGGTATCCTCTGATTGCCCAATGGTGAACAGGGAACTGGGAGTGGGTGGCAGTGGGGAGTGGGGCCATCTGCAGGCAGCTGGGGAAAATGGCCCTGATTGCAGGCCAGGCCTACTGACAATACCCATGCAGGAATTTCGTGTGCCGGGCCTCTAGTGTCTTTATAAGAAGAGAGACATCAGATAGCCCCCCTCCTCTCTGTCATGTGAGGACACAGTGAGAAGGTGGCTGTCTACAAGCCAGGAAGAGAGCCCTCACTAGAAGCCAAATTGGTCAGCACCATGATCTTGGACTTCTCACCCTCCAGAACTGTGCCAAGTAAATTCCTATTGTTGAAGCCACACACTCTGTGATATTTTGTTATAACAGCTAGAGCAGACTGCGTCAGCACCTATATATTGCTTGGCTCTGTTGCTTTAAGCCGGCCTGTCTGTACTTGCTCTGCTACTGGCTGTGTGACTAGGGTACATCACACCTTCTCTCTGAGCCTCTTTCTAACATAGTAACAAAGGGGTAATGATTCCTATTTGCTCACTTTCTAGGCCCATGATGAAAATAGATGCTGTGACAGAAGTGGAAGAGCTTTTTAAATTGCACAATTCCAAGCAAAAAGTATTTTGTAATTATACTAGACACCAAATATATGTATATTGAGGTGAAAAGCGCTATACCCAGGGTGCTAACAGGCCTTGGTAGTGGGTTAAGGGATTCAAGTAGAAAAAGAGAGGAAAGGAAGGATGTTAGAATGCAAAATTGCTGGTGTTTGGGACACTGTTTGACAGACACTGTGCTAGTCATAGTGCATCTATTATTTTGTGTCATCATCACATTGACCCTGAAAAAACAGGTGGTTTGGTTATTACCAGTGAAGAAACTGAAGCTGTGAAAGACTCAGTGTGTTATTGAGGTAATGGGTGGCTGAGCAGGATTTGCACCTTCATTACTGGCTCAGCACCATGCTCTTTCTGCCATACCAGGCCATGAGCCCCTCCAGAAACTTGAAGGTGTCAGTCTGAATGACCCAGTCTGAGATCCTGCCTCTAGCAAACCAAGGCTTGCCTTTTCCCTCAGGTTCTGACCTGGCTAAGCAGACGGACTTTACCGGTCAAGGTGGGGTGGAGAGTGGAAGAAGGTTCAGAAGTCATCATGCCAATGATCCTGGTGACCAGCCATAGCCACCTCCTCCCACCCTATCAGCACAGTCCACAAAAATCCTGATATGGCCAATTCTTCATGTTTGATTTGGTGCCTAAGTCATGTAATTTGCTTTTGTTAGTTGTGTTTGGTCTCCAAATATGAGCTCTGGGATAAAGGCAACAGGAAATAGAGTCTGTGACTTCAAGTCAGACAGGCCTGGGTTCAAAGGCAGGCTTTACCAGCACTCATTTGGTGGCCTTGTGCAAGTTTCTTCCCTGTCTCAGTTTACCCACCTGTGACATGGGGACAACACCTGACTCATAGGATTATTATATGTAATGATGTTGACTGTAGTTTTCCCATATAGTAGATTCTAAAAAAAATGATAGCCATTCCTTAAATTCATTTATAGAAAAGAGAAGCAAATAATTTAACTTTTCCTTTTCCCCATTAGTATTCTAGATCCTACAAGTCCAGCTACTATCTTTTTTTCTATCTCTATACCTTTCTCATTTGTACTCAAATTAGCCTTTATTTCCTACAATTATATTCCCTTCAGGTTCTTTTTCACGTTTTCTATGCTTTGCCCTTCCAGCTCGGTTTATCCTTCCAAATGGATTCTATTATTCTCAGCTTCTCTCTCCAGCCTCTCCCTTTCCGCCTCCCTCTGTCCATTCTGCAACAGGGACCTTTTCACCTCAGACTTCTTATAGGTTTCCATACAGACAGTTGTGTCTGCCCTGAGTTTGCCTCCAGCTCCCTTCAGTATGTATCCTGTTCCTGGAGTTGTTGTGGCCGAAACACTGGGTTGTGGAAGCGACTCCCCATGGCATCCACGGAGGTGCATCTGGTTCCTGCAGTGAGTAGCCTTTAAAGCCCTACAGTGCATCTGGTAGAAAATGTTTTTGGCCAACAAGGAGCTCAATTATCTATGCACTCTTTCCCCCAATCTCTCTTTCAATCTGTTAAAAACATCCAGATTTCATGAGTTCCATTTAGGATGGAAAACTGTAATCACTTGGGAACTCCTATAGTAAAAATCTCTGCTGGCTTCCCATTGCCCATGGAGGAAATGCTAAAGCTCTCTGCAGGCAATCAAGACCCTCACAGTCCAGCTCACATACAGCCTTTAATCAGGGTTCTTAATCTGGGGTTGGGGAATCCCTTGAAGTTTCAAGCAGAATTGTTTGTATACACTTTTTTTTTTTCCTGGATAGAAAGTCCAAAGCTTTCATCAATTTCTCAAAGAGGGCCAAAAATCAAAATGATTAGTGCCCATTAATCCATTAGGCTTGTCCTTGAATCAGGTAATTGCCACATCAAACTCTCATTTCCATAGCCTTAGTTCCAAACGTCTTGCCCTGCTATGCCCCTACCTATTGCCTTCCTAGCCCTTCTCTCAATTTCCTATTTGCTATTATCCATGTTTCCTCTTTATAGCATTGTCCTGAGCATCAAAGCTGGTCATTAGCTTTATTTTCCTGATAATGACTTAGTTTGTCATTAATAATACTTTCCTGATAATGTCTTGGTTTGGCCTGCCCTCAGAAGCAGACCCTGAGACTAAGTCAGGTGTAGATGGTGAATTTTGAGGATGATCTTAGAAAACCTGAGTAAGGGAGTGGGGAAGTAAGGCAGGGTAGAAAAGAAGCTGATAGAAAATCATTATCAAACAAGTTAAAGATGTGGGCAACCAGAGTCTGATCCTGCTGGGAAGACATGGCTCAGGGTTTCCCTACCTGAGATAAGTGAAAAGGAGTATTTATCCACTATGAATCATTTCCTGGGAGCTGCGGAGAGGAGACATCAATTCTCTAGTGCTCTGGGTTGCCTAGCGTGCTGGCAGAGTGGGCTACTGCAGCTAGAGTCATAGGTGATACTAGTTGTAGCTGGATGTGGGACTGGCCTGTACAGAAATGATATGTGATGAAGGGACATAGCTAGGGCCCCAACAGCATCTGCTACAGGACCTAGCTTCATCTTTTGACTAGGCATTTTGTAGCTCTGGGTAAAGACCCCTCCCAGTCCAGCTCAGTCTCCGAACTACCTATCCTTATAGAAGGCTCTCCTCTTCATTTGCTGCACAAGATCTCACCAGTTCCCAGATGTGAACAATATTGTCTAGCTTCTGTCTAATTTTTCATTTTGTTCCTGTTGCCTAGTACAGTGGTTGGCAAACTGCGGCTCGCGAGCCACTTGCAGCTCTTTGGCCCCTTGAGTGTGGCTCTTCCACAAAATACTGACTTCTGCGCATGGGCCACAAAGTTTCAATCGCACTGCTTGTGTGCGCCCGCACGTGGTATTTTGTGGAAGAGCCACACTCAAGGGGCCAAAGAGCCACATGTGGCTCACGAGCTGCAATTTGCCTACCACTGGCCTAGGATGTCTCTGACTTCTGCTGAATATTTAGTCACAATTCAAAGCCAAGATTAAGTGTTCTCATTTACACAACGCCTTCACAGATCTACCTGATTAAGAATCAAACTGCCTACCTCTTTTGGTCTCTTGACATTTCATGTTTGTTTCTATGACACTGGTGAAACATCACAGGTGGATGTACTGTCTCCTTTCTTGAGAAGTATAGCTCGAGGTCAGGGACTGGTTGATCAATCTTTGAGTTTCAGAGATGAAGCAAATGTTTGGCACACAGCCGGTGTTTGAAGAAGATGTATTGAGATGAAGTTCACAGTATCCAAGAATACAGTGCTTAACTACATCATGCCATTGGATATGAACTATGAACTGTTTCATTTGGCGTCTGAAATCTGACTCCATATGTGGTTAAGTCAAGGGACAAAGTCTATTTTCTTGCATTGATCTATTGTGATATAATCTGCAGTTGCTTCTCTGGAAATAAATACTTTAAGATTGCCCTAAAATGATCCCACAGAGAAGAATATTACTTAATGTAATAAATACTGACCACTAACTATATCCTGAATGCAAGAAATACCTGAAGGTACTTTCAGGGAACTCTCAGTCTTGCTCTGCCACTTCCTGGTCATGTGAACTTGGACACAGAAACTTGTCATCTATCATCTCAGTTTTCTCTAAGTATTTTAGGAGTCTTGTTCCTACTCCATGATGCACAAAGATACTGTGATGAAAATGATAAAGATAATTTTCTTTGATATTTTTCAGCTCTGTTTCTTCTCCCTTCTCAATACTAAATTAGAAATTATGCAGTTAGAACCACAATATCTCTAGCCTGTATTTACAATCTTGGAGAGGTGCCTATAACTGTTCTGTGTGTATGTAGAAGTATTCTCTTTATGAGCAGATTCTAAACTCATTACACAAGTGTCAAGTCTCCATGCCCCAGAATGTGTGCACTGGACTGGGTTATTATAAAATAATGAGGGACTAATGAAAACCTTTTGGATAACTTCAGGCCCATCTCAATATTTCTTACTCGGCCTTCAAGGCTCAGTTCAGATGTGTCCCTCAGGAAACCTTTGAGCATTGAAGTTGGGCTGGGTGCCCATGCAGTGGTTCTCTAGCATCTGGTGCTTGTCACATTATATTAAAATTATTGGCTCTGTTTCCTCCTTATCAACTGTCATCTCACTGAAGTCAGGGATAATACTCTGGCTTCTCAAATGGAGTGTTTAATATAAAGAAGATTCTCAGTCAGTGTTTGTACAGTAAATGGAATTGAACGCAGGTGTACATGTTTTCTTGTGTTGGAGGAGAATCTAGTAATTCCAGAGGTGAGTGATATTCTCAGAAGACCTTCCTCCAACATCTCCCCCCCCCCCCCCATCCATTCAGTCTTTCATTACCTTCCTTGACTAATTTGCAGAACAGGTTAGATACAAATCTAATGAAGCCCAAAAAATTTACAGTACTTCTGGGGATTGCTCTACTTACATAGTTTCTAGAGATAATTGCTCACTCATGCTCTCACTTTACCTTTTGTTTCTTTGTTCAGAGGAGGAAATGCGTTGTGTTTCTGGAGTGTGAGAGAGGCTACTAGTTAAATTGTTTAACATAAATATTTGGTAAGAACAGTAGGCATGGATATGCCATGTATGTTTTCTGAGAGGTATTGGTAATTTTAGAAAAGCATTAGATGGATTTTATTTTTTTAGCTCTTAATGTGTCTAATAATTTTTATGGCCTTTTAAGGTATTTCTTTTGATTTTAATTTACTTTCCATTGATGTTTTTCTGCCCTCAAACATTTTGGTACTATATTATCAGAATGTAGCCCCAAGAGTTCAAGAGTGTGTTCAGGCCTTTCCTGTACTAAGAATGAGATTGGTCGAGGTCCTTTCCACAGGGTGGCAAAGAGGTCCTGGGCTGAAGAATGGGGATTGGCTATCCAGGGCAGGCAGAAGTAAGGTAATCACAAGGGATAAGCCAACCAACCCATTTCAGAGTAACCTTGTCCTAAACTATGAAAGCACAGAGAAAGTAAAACTGGGAGAGGAGACAGGGTGCAAACATTAAGGCTAAGCCATTGATTAGAATACTCTAAATCAGAACAGTGTCACATGTGAGCTACAGAAAATAGGAGGTAGTTAAGGAATGAAGGAAATTGTGTGCAAAAGAAGCCACCAAAGCAGTCCATTTACTGATACCTCATATATGATGTAGAGACAGGTGCAGCCCCTTAAAGCTAGTCCAGTAGTCTGGACAGAAGATATAGACAAAAGATCCCTGTTCATACCATCTTGCCTTTCCAGCTCCTAGAAACTTTTCTGGAGTGATATTGTACTATCTGTGGAGAGAGTAAAAGTCTTAGGCTGTCATGCCCTTTATGATTTTCTGCCAATATCTATTCCCCACTCATTTGGATTCTACTTAAAAAATAAAAGGTCAACCTACAGACCTACCATGCCTGTATGTCTCCTGTGTGGTATGTGAGCCTGTGAGATAGCTATGAAAACTTAAATATAAAACGGGTGTCCAAGCCCTGGAAACAAGAGAGAGCAAGACCAAATTGATTCCAGTACCATGCAAGAGACACCCCTATCCCAATTTAACCTGAAATGCTGTGTCTGCAGCCTCCAAACCTCTTCTTGTGGCTTCGACCCTCCCACACATGTGCCACTTATTTTGCAATTGGAGCACCAACAGGAAAGGAATGGTTTTCATTCATCTCAGCTCATAGCTCCCCTTTCTCCTCTCATACCAGTGCTGGCACATGCACAGGAAGAATAAGAAGTGCACTCTCACACCCCAGATGGACCACGATACTCACAAAATACAGGGGTGGGCAAGTGTAGGTCTACAGTTGTGAGTATGTGGAACACAGAATTTATTGTTGTATTATTTTTGATTAATTATTATATTATTTTCCATATGAACAACTGTAAACCCACTTTTGCCCACCCCTCTGGTTTCCAAAAAGCAAGCCAGCCCTATGCTCATTCACTACAACCTTAGTGAACTATCCACCAAAACCAACTCCAATTAGCTATTTAATAAAAGGTACACATTGAAATCTAATTACTGAAATACATGGACTAAAATCTAAGATCCTCAATTCAAACAGTATCTTTGGATTATATAATGAAATTGAAAGAGATGGAAAGCTAAGGAAGCTTAGTGTCTCAAGTAATTCAATGCACATATTCTGAGTGCTGGAAGTGTTAGGACCTGTGAGGACAACAGACATGGTTTAGACATTGTTTCTGGCCTCAAGGAACTCACAGTCTATTGAAAGATATTCACGGGCACTACCTACTGATACAACAGGATGTGGTCCTTTGGGAGGTGGAACATGTCTGAATCCCAATTCTATTTATTACAATGAGGCTTTTCTTCTCAAGTCAGAGCCACTCCCCTGATTGATTCAAGAATTCCAAGGAACTTGAAATAAGTTTAAGAGGTCAGTCCTGATTGCTATTGTCCTACACAGAAAAAAGAGGAAACTCTAATTCGTGGCCTGCATAGTCTTGTTCTCTGCTGCAATTGTTCTTCATAGGATGTTGCCAAACAAAATCAGGTTCTTCCTTGATGTATGACATGACCATTGCAGTAAGTTCTACAGGGTCTCAGAGACAGTCACAGAGACCAGGTATCCCTGTCTGCCATTGGTGACTAAAAGGGCATAAAGCTGTCTTTGAATTGGAGATCACTGAGAACTGAGAAGGTGATGTGTTTCATGTATCTTCCATATTAATGTTGAAGATCCCCAATTTGATAGGAATGTTGGAATGGAGTTGCTGGGAACTTTAAACAAAGATAGACGTACCAGAGAGGGTGCAGACCTGGGAGAGAGAGACAAAAGTTCAGTTTTGATCATGTTGATTCTTGGGCCCCTGAGAGCAAATTTTGAGTAGGCATTTGGATATAAAGGAGCTACAAGAGTGGCTGGGCTGGATATAGAAATCTGTGTATCATCATCACATTATTATTAATCCTATATTGTAGATGAGGTTACATAACTTGCTGTAATCTCTCTTATATTCATTCTCATATTCTCTCTCTCTCTCTCTCTCTTTCTCTCTCTCTCTCTCTCTCTCTCTCTCTCTCTTTCTCTCTCTCTCCCTCCCTCCCTCCCTCCCTCCCTCCCTCTCTCCATCTCTGTCCCTCTCTCTCATTTCCATATGCCTCTGTGCCTAGAGTAGAGTCTTATTCATAGGAAGTGCTCAATAAATATTTTCATATTTCCCAAAGGCTCCCTACATAGACATCTCAGACCCACTTAAAATCTTCTGGCGACTCTGGTCATTTGGAAGAGTGTTTTTTGAAAATGTGAGCTTTCTGATGGCTGTTCTCTGGGAGACAACAGACGAGGAAACGCTCAGTGAGACTGCTAATTGCATTTACTGGACCACACGCCTTCCCTGGCTCTCAGAGGAATACACGTTTCCAAGAAATAATGAGGTTTGTCTGAGGTCCAAGGGCACTTAGACAATGGAGAACACAAGTCCCTCAGGTAGTGGGTAATGTCTCTGCCTGTCTCAAGATCTAACTGGCTATTGCCTTATTGATGTCCCTACAACTAGCACTTCGGGATACTTGTGTTTAGATTTTATATACACAAAAATTACGTTATTTTGGTTAGTCTAGGCGGTTCTCAACCTGTGGGTCGCGAACAATGAAAATACATCCTGCATATCAGATATTTACATTACGATTCATAAAAGTAGCAAAATTACAGTTAGGAAGTAGCAACGAAAATAATTTTATGGTTGGGGGTCACCACAACATGAGGAACTGTATTAAAGGGTCGCGGCATTAGGAAGGTTGAGAACCACTGGCTAGGGTTTCATTACTCTTAATGTGAATTGGATATAGGATTCTGGATTTGGAGACTGAAGACCAGGCTCTGTATGTTACATTTGACCCCTAGAAGCATATGACCTTGGTTGAGCAAGTAACTCCTTAATTGTGGGAGTTCTGTTTTTCTTTACTCATAACAGGGGGTTAATGTTAACTGCCTCCTAGGGTAGTTGTGAGGATTCAGTGAAATGGCCAGTGTGAGAGCATGCACTACATGTTCACTGAAAAATATCTGTCAGGTGTTAGCAAAGCATACTTCTTTGAGTCTTTTGATGGCTAAAATGTTTTGCCCATCTCCAGTTAGGAAGATCCTCTCAGCCCACACTTGATCCCACCTGTGGATAAGGGGAGTTACTGCGCTTTAGGAAGTAGCCCTGAAATAATATTTTAAACCACTGTAGTTGATGCAGAATGCTTTGTCTCTCTAGAATATCCAAGTCTCTTGGGGTAAATTTCTCTTGCTCTAATGATGTGTTCTGGTGGAGGCTGAGTATCATAGATCCTGCCATTGGTCAGAGGAACTGGCCCCTGACATAGGCCCTTGAATTAACTATAATTATTAATTGAGGAATGTGCACAATATCTAACTGGGCCAATGCCTTTCTGGAAGTTTAAATGAATACTGACCCTGGGAGGGGCAAGTTTTCTTTCTTGCCAAGATGGGGAGAGAAAGAGAAGTCACAGTGGAGAGTTTTGATAACAACATCAATTCCTGGACTATTGTCCTTGAGGCCAAATTCAGCCCTGCTCTTTCCAGATTCATGAGTGATTAGATTCTCCTTTTTGCTTATACTGATTCAGTTGGAGTTTTACACTTGTAGCCATCATAATTGTTCCAGTTATCTACTATCACATGCAAACTACCTCCAAATTTAGTGATATCAAACAACTACAATGAATTTTTTCATGGCTTCTGTGGGTCAAGAATTCACACAAAATACCATGGGAATAGTCTCTCTCTGCTCCACAATGGCTGAAACCTCAGCCAATAAGACTTGAGTAGCTGAGGTGAATCAAATAGCTCAAATGGGGTTGATGGTCTTACTGCTAAGATGGCTCCTTCACACACTTCACTGGAACCAGGGCTGGGATGATTTCAAGGCTGGGCTCACTTGTTGCTTGGAGCACCAGCATGTGGTCTCTCCAGAAAGCTGAGTATTAAGAGAGAGTATTCATAGGAGAAACACGGAGAGAGAAAGCATTCAAAGACAACCAGGTGAAGTTGCATGACCATTTATGGTCTAGACCAGGGATGGCGAACCTATGACACGAGTGTCAGAGGTGACACATGAACTCATTTTTTTGGTTGATTTTCCTTTGTTAAATGGCATTTAAATATATAAAATAAATATCAAAAATATAAGTCTTTGTTTTACTATGGTTGCAAATATCAAAAAATTTGTATATGTGACACGGCACCAGAGTGAAGTTAGGGTTTTTCAAAATGCTGACACGCCGAGCTCAAAAGGTTCGCCATCACTGGGCTAGACTCTGAGGTCACACAGTATCACTTTGGACAGACTCTATTGGTAGAGTCAATCAAGAAGAGGGTACACAAACCACACCACTTGATAGGAGGAATCTCAATGAAATTAAGGCCATTAAGGTATAAAAAAGCATAGTAATATTAATACATCTATCTTCTTTTATTTGTATCTAGGCTTATTACTCTAGCCTTCCTCTCTGTCAATCTTTACTCTGATGTCTTCAGAGCTCTCCTCTTCTAGGAAGATCTCCTTGACCTTCCTTATTTTACTCAGAACTCTCTTTTAATCCTTCGGTAAAAGGCAAAAAATTCATTTGAAATAAGGTTAAACTGGAGTATCCTTATTAATCACCGTCTCCTAGATGCTGGTGGTCATTTCTAGCATAATGTTAGACTCATCGTGGAATCACAGAGCCATGGATGTTGACAGCTTGAAAGGAATTTGAGAAATGACCTAGTTGATACTCTTAATTTTGCAGGGTCATTTCAAAAGACTTTTGTTAAATTCAACTCTATGCTGGCCATTGTGCTAAGTACAGAAGATATAAAGTTGAGCTAAGCACACAGAATATCCATATAAAAATCATAATCCAAGGAAGCATTTCCTAAAGCATATTCTGAAAAGTTGTGTTCCACAGAATATTAAGCATTTTATGAAAAAATGTTGTATAATGTTTGAGAAATGTAGCTTTTTAAAAAAATATATATTTTATTGATTTTTTACAGAGAGGAAGGGAGAGAGATAGAGAGTTAGAAACATTGATGAGAGAGAAACATCGATCAGCTGCCTCCTGCACATCTACTGGGGATATGCCCGCAACCAAAGTACATGCCCTTGACCGGAATCGAACCTGGGACCTTTCAGTCCGCAGGCCGACGCTCTATCCACTGAGCCAAACCGGTTTCGGCGAGAAATGTAGCTTTTAATAAAATTAAACATGCTCTCTATTTTAAGAGTTTTAAATGTGCATCTATTAGCCCTGAAAAAAAGTTTGTGTGTTAAAGATTTCTGGATGAAAGTGCATTGTATATCTCCAAGCTAGAGGCAAGTTCTCTGATTTCATAGCTCCTTTCCTTAAAACTTACTTTACTGTGAAAATCATTTTAAGTATGAGAACAGAAGGAGAAATCAAAGCATTCCTTTTCCATTTATCCTTTTCCTTTTCCAGTTGGCCTTGTTCAAGGCCTGGAATTTTGCCTCAGTGGCCCTGTGTGCATTCCTGTTTCCTGAAGAAATGCAGGCACAGCCCCTGCTTGTGGAGAAACCCCAACAATCTAGCCTCACTCTGGCTAGGAACCCCTGTTCTGTCAGCCACCTCATAGACAGACATTCTACTTCCAATGGAATTCAGTTATAAACCATGGTGCTAGTATTCACCAGAATTTGAGAATTCCCCCATGCATTAGACTGGACCTCAAGTGCAGCCTGCCAGAAGCATACCTGAGTTAGCTGGCCTCTTCTTGGTAATTGACAATAAGACTAGTTATCATTTACCAAGTAATTACTTTGGGTCAGGTCCTGGGTTAAAGTATTCTCAATACTTTATAGTACATTAAACCACACCAAATTATCATTTCGATAGGTCAAAACAGTTAAATATTGGCAATTGCATGGTTCCACTTAAGAGCATCTAATGTTTTCAGCATTTCTGCAAGTTAAACCTTAGCTGGGCCAGAACGTGGCACACAGGCATCAAGGCAACTGACTAATTTGTGTCCTTTCAACTTGCTCATCTTTAAATCTCTAGAATTTATAGAGAGGTTGAGGGTAGCGTGGAAGTGGATAAAGGGAATTGCTATTGGTTGTGTCAGCCAGTCTTCTATTTTACAGGAGAGTTAAACTCTGGCCCACAATTTCATGAAGTGCTCTGCAAACCAAAGTCCTCATGTTAAGCAGACACACCTGTCCTTAGAAAGTGGTTTAGTAACTATTTATTGTTACTTAATATTGCCCCTCCACAACTTCCAGCAATTGATTAAAATACTTCTTCTAGCAACATAGTCTACTCTTTGTGAAAGAAGTTCTGGAAAATACTTCTTTTCTCCTACTGCATTTAATTTTCTTTTTTTTAAAAATATATTTTATTGATTTTTTACAGAGAGGAAGGAGAGAGATAGAGAGTTAGAAACATCGATGAGAGAGAAACATCGATCAGCTGCCTCCTGCACATCTCCCACTGGGGATGTGCCCGCAACCCAGGTACATGCCCCTGACCGGAATCGAACCTGGGACCTTTCAGTCCGCAGGCCGACGCTCTATCCACTGAGCCAAACCGGTTTCGGCTGCATTTAATTTTCAATGATATGATGATGAATCATAGATAGCTGCTTGGAAGGTCTGATAGATTCCATGTGGCTCTGCTTATATGCTCCCCATTTTGCAGATGAGGAACTCAGACTTTAGATGGTTAATGAACTTGTTAAAAGTCATACTGCCAGTACAAGCTAGAGCTGGGATTTGAGCTCAGTTTGGATGACTCCACATCCAGTTCTCTTAACCATTGCAGATCCAGCTCTGGCTGCTCTCAGGAATAGTTTTTCCTAGTTAAGTTATCTAAAAACATGGCTGTCAAGAGTGTAGACAGCCTGGGATAGAATCCTGCTTTGCACTTACTTGTTGTGTCTCTAAGGTAAATTAACCTCTCTGTCTCAGTTTCCTCATCTGTAAAATGGAGCTGAAGCTGCATTCTTAGAGAAGTTGTAAAGATTGAATAAATCAAAATACCAGCTATTATGATCACTTATTATTTTCTATCCCCATAAAGCTAATTTGTATCTTCATTGCCTTTCAACTGCCCTGTGTTGCTGAAGCCCCAGTGTGTTTGGGGCTAGAATTTACTGAACCAGGAGCCAGCCTATTTAAGAGCCCACAGAATCTCATCCCTCTCTCCATGTGGAACTGATGCCAGGAATTCTAAGTGGCCAACATTAGGGATTGGATGGTGTAAGTCAAACAGCCACCAATAATCCCCTAGTGTTAGATATTTAGATTGTGCCAGCATTTTGCTTATATAAACACAAAGAGCAGGGACAATTAGAGGAAAACGAACTAGAAAATTTCAAAGACTGAGAGACTGAATATATAAACAATGGCCAGACCACATATGACAATAGAATTCAAACCCACAACCTCTGCAGCAAGCAACCTGGGAGTCAAACTACACCTCTGCAGCAGTCTCCCCAGGACTTGGTCAGTGACTGCCAAATTCCCTGTGCTGTGCCCCCACTTCCAACTCGGGACCAACCAGAGAAAGCCAAATACAAACCAATCACACAAGAGGCATCTCTAACCTGGTTCCAACTCCCTCATGCCAATAATCTCCAATAAAGTACATCTGAAGCCTGTTTTTCCCACTAAAAAGATTTCCCACCACCTGCCTGCTTGTGAGTCTCTACCAAATGCGATGATGACTAATTCCTTGCTATAGCAAGCTCTGAATAAGTAGCCTCTGCACGCTCTCATTTGGGTGGTCTTGTTTATTCCCACAGCTTTTCTGGAGGTTCCTCTGAGGTATGGTTTTCACTGCCCACAACCATGGATCCCAGCCTACACCCAGGGGTGGCACGGAGCGGCTCCTTTTCCTTACTGCTTTACAGCATCAAGAGCCAGTGCCTACAAGGTAAGTGAGCACTGGGTCTGAACTCCACACTCCCATGTTGAGATTCTTAGCATCTATTCTTGATTTAGTAACCGGATTTTGTTACTAGTTCCTAATTGCTTGGCATCCTTTGTGAAATCAGGCCATTTCTTCCATCCCCTTTACTTGTTTTCCTCTGTCTTTACATAGGCCCTATAGGCCTGCTGTTTGAGCTATGCTCAGAATGGTGAATTTGTGGCTCTCACCAGACCAACATCCATACAGACTTCGTTGTGGGTCACCAATAAAATAGGGTAAAGTTCTCCTTGCATCTAGGTATTTTGTCCTAAGCACTTAGCTTTTCTCAGTTTGTTTGTTTTTCTGCCTTCTGAGGGTGAGCGGAGTGGTTGCCGCCTGCATTTAGAGACAGCAAACTGTCAGATTAGGGTCCTGAGACACACAATGCACAAGCATTGCTTTCGATGGACTATTGCCGGCTCTCATGGGGTTGTTTAAGTATGCATCTTCTCCAAGTCTCACCAAAAAAAAAAACAACTCCATCTTGCATGTACTCTTATTATAATCCTAATTTATTCACTTACCTAAGTAGCATAATTTCAGCAAGATAATTTGGGCTTTCACTGGCCACTCTGAGGAATAATTGAAATTGAATAAAATTGTTCATTTGAGAGATACTTGAAATATAAGAGAAATTAATATTTCTAAGGCCCAATGGGTAGCATTTGTTTTTTTTTTTTTTTTTTTTTTTTGACTGATGTACAAAGGCCTTCAAACAAAATTCTGATTAAAAAGCTACTTATTAAAAGATGTTTTGGCCAAAGTTATGAGTAATTTGACAGACTTAAAGTACCAGCATACTCCCTTTCCCTAGTAAATCATTTCCTTTCTTGTCCTCTAGTTACCCCCTAAATATAGCTCTATTCTTCTGATTTGTCTCTTTCTGCCCCTGTGTTGATACTTTTTACCTTGACAAGATGTCCTATATTTTCCTAAAAGACTCTCTTGAAGACCTCAATATGTCAGTTACCTGTAAATATATATCTTGCCAGATATGAAAACTATAGTAGAATTGAAACCATGAACCCAACCTGAATTAAAAATTATAATTAAGGATTTCCCTAAACCCAGACATGACCAGCAACTATTCATAGAAAAATTTAGAATTGTTTTGAGTGCATACAACCCAGCATTACCCGGCATATCAACTTTTACACATGTTGGTTGGAACTTTAGATGCTAAATCCTACATGGCAAAAGGAATTGGACTGATTCAGAAAGGGACCTATAGGATCTCTTTTTCCACAATAAACCTGAAGGTCAAAGAAAGACCTAGAAAGTCTCCTAAAAACGAAACCTTAAATATTTCCACTAAAACTGGTTGGATAATAATTTAACTCTGCAAACAGAGAAAATATGACACTGTAGGAGGTTTTGGGATAGATCTGAAAATAACTTCTGACAACATTTGTGAGCACAGACATAATAGCAGCTCTTTGATTGGAGACTTAATAATAAAATAGAAGTTAGAATGGAAAACACTCCTTTACCTGAACTATAACACTTGGTGCAACATTTTGAAAGGGCCCTAGAGAAAAAATGAGACAGGACTCCAAATAAATATATGGACCTGCAGCTGAAACAATTGGGTGGCCCACTTCCTAACAGAGCACTTACTGACAAGGATACCTGTAGAATTTGTAAACAGAAGGTAACAATGGGAAAAAGATTTTCCTATTTTGGAAAAGAAAAAAGAAAAAAAGGAATAATTTCTCAGTTCAGATCAATGAAAGTACTTCACAGTAGTCTGCTTTAGTAAATTAACTATAAATATAAATGGCCACCATCACCAATTCTTGGTAGATATATATGCCACTCTTTCTTTTTCTTTTTTTCTTTTTTCTTTTCTTGTCACTCTTTCTACATTAAACTGCGCCACCTTTGATCAATCTCTTCCTTGGGAATTACTTATTATTTATGTGAATACTGTGGGCCTTGTTTCCAATGGAATAAAAAAGACTGCAAGAAACTATAATTAATTCTACAATAAGTTGTTAATGGTACCACTCTTGCCCTAGGTAGATAACAGATCAGTCTCAACTTGTTGGTATGAGTAGTATGGACAATTGCATTGCTCAAAATTTTTGGTTGGCTCTTAGTCATTGTAGTGTTTGTGTCATTGCTAATAGTCCTTGTTTACTTAGATCAATGAAGTGGGCATTATAGAGCAGGCTATACTTAACCATTAAGAAAAGGTGACTTAATCCTCTAAGGCCAGTTCTCATAGCCTACAGGATTTGTTCTCTTTTCCTGAATTGGTCAATTGGTATTCCTGGTACCAATAATCTTAAAGGGACTATTAGTTGCTCTTGCTTTTGTCTTAGTGGTTGTTTTACTGGCCCATTATGTTCTATACAAAGTTGTAAATGCTTCTGTGCAGCAGCTCCCTTATCAAATGGTCACCATGATAACATGACAGTAAAAAGGTCAAAAAGATCTTTTGATCCAATTGACTGTGGAAACAACTGGTCAATTCTGGGGCGATCTGGATCTCTGTTCTTCCTTGAATTGGTCAACCTCCTGTAAATGAAAGAATGATTAAAAAGGGGACAGAGGGGCTGAATATACAAATGGAAAATGGCCAGATTACATAGAACAATGGAACTCTGACCCAAAGCTCTAAATATGGAGTCTGGACTTGGATAGCTTAGATAGGAGGTCAGCAGACATTTTCTGTAAAGTTCCAGATAGCAAATTTTAGGCTTTGTGGGCCACATGGTCTCTGAAATAACTAAAAGTCATAGACAGTAGTAAACAATGGACATGGTTGTATTCCAATAAAACTTTATTTATAAAAACAGGCATTGGGCTCATTAGGCCTGCTGGCTGTATTTGCTAACACTTGGTTTACATCTCTGTAAGTTTAAAAGCTTCTCCCCCTTTCTTACTAAGAGGAGAAAATGAAAGGATATTAACACTGATTGAGTTCATACTATGAACTAGGCATTATACTCAGAGCTTTTACATTAATCATATTATTTAATCCCTGCAAATGTATCCCTATGCTACAGATAAGAAAATGGAGTTTCAGAAAGCTAAAATAGATTGTCTACAATCACATGGCTGGTGGGAAACAGAAACTCCTGACTCCAAAGTTCTCTTTCTTTCCCATCATCTCAGCTCTTATTTTCCATCCTCATGTCTTCCTTCACTAGCATCTCTGGTCACCCTTGCTTCTGACTCTATAGCAACAATAGCAGCAAAGAAATAGCAATAGAAACTAACTTTTATTGGGTGATATATTTATAATATATATCCTTATTTATATTAAATAATCATATATATTTTTATTTAGTCTCCACAAAAATCCCATGAAGTATATTTTCCATTTTCTAGATAGGAAACATCAAGTTCACAAACTGAGAGTTGGCAAGTTCAGCATTGGAACCCCTGTTTCCTAACTTCTAAATCCCAAAGTAGGACTTTATTTCCTGGTCACCATCATTTAATTAACACAGGAGAATATTTTTCTCTCTCTCTGGACCTCTCTAAGTACAGCTGCCAAGTCAATTCTGACCAACAGAAGTAGCTGAGACTGGATTAATGGTTTTGGAGGGAATATCAAGTTCAATGGAATGAAATCCTGTTAAAGCAATATGAACTGGTGTCCAGGAAATATCAGAAACTCTGGTGCTTTGTCAACAACTTGGCTATCAGGCTAAAGTCCACCTGGATTCCTCTTTAAGGAGTTTTTTAAAGGAAAAATGACTTCTCAGAGCATTTGATGCAGATCACTCAAAGTTCTAAGCAGGAAGAAACCGCTGGACTTGGCTGACATTTCCCAAAATATAAATACATAGGCTCAAGGGTAGAAAGTCTTTGTGTTTTTTAAAAGCTGTATATTGAAAGAGAAAGAATTCAGAACTATTTCAAGATATGATTGGAAACTCTTCAGACTTCTTCCTTTTGCAGCCCCATTTTAGGCAGTTTTCTGGCTTGACTTGAGGTGAGCTTCTGATGGAGAAGTGTGCCTGTCTCCCAGTTTCCCACTTGACCTTCCTCCCATTCGGTAGCCTGTGCCAGCAGAAATGTTGGAGGCTGCAGAGGAGGCTTGCGGGGAAGCTTTCAGTGGTCTAATGAGGAAAGTGCTATGTGAGCCCCAACACTGCGTCTGTTTCAAGATCTGACCTTGCAACCTCAGGCACTAAAATGCCACCAAGGAGAGGCAAAGGAAGGAGAGGGGAGGAAAGGAGTTTTGGAAAGGGGATGGAAGGGAGGGGAGGGAATAAGAGAGGAGGGAAGTGATGGGAAGGTGAGGCAAGAGAGGAAAAGGGAAGGGAAAGGAAGGGAAGGGAAGAGGAGAGAAGGGAAGAGAAGAGATCTGGGTTCATACCTGTGCAAGTATCTAACATTTCTGCCTCCATAAGAAAAAGAAATTTTTTCCTGCTCAACAAGATCCATGCTGAATAGCCAATATAAACAACTAATGTCCATGACAGTCTCCTACCTCAAAGCCTTAGCTTTCACAAACTCCTGATTGCCAGGGAAGCCTATAGCAGCACCCTCAGTGGAGGACACTTTTGGGTTCCGAACCCTTCTCTCTTTGTCTTTGGCCCCTTAGGGCCCTTCTCTCTTATATTGGGCTTGGTGTAAAGCCAGTAGAATATTGGCACCTCTGTCATAGAGGCACCTGAATGGTCATCTGGGTCAATGCTTTCAAACATGCTCTGGGGAGTCATGGACCTTCCTAAGACACCCACAGGTGAAAAGGCCCCTTTTGGCTTCCCCTTCCCTACCCTTCCACACAAAAACCTTTCAGTTTGGAGCAGCTCACCTTTAAACTGTTTTTTCATATTGAAATTTTGTTCTTTTGAAGGAGATTCCAAGTCTAAAAAAATGTTTGACAGTTACTGATGCAGCCCAAGCCCTCTACATGTCTCATTCATCTTTGTACCTCTGATGCCTACCATAGAACCTGACACAATGGAGGCGCTTAATTACTACGTATGGATGAAGACACGATAAATATTTCATTCATTCATCTACTCATCTGTTCACTGGAGAAACACTTGTTCAACTCCTGTTGGGTTTTGAGGGCCATTTGCCCGTAACTTCTGTGACCCCATTGACTGCCAGCCTTCAGTTAGCCAGTGCATGTGGCTAGGAAGTGTCCTCTTCTTCCCTCGCTGCGCCATCTCTGTGTGACCTGTGCTGTATCCCAGAGCACTTCAGTCCGAGGGTTAAAAGTGAGGTGATATTAACAGTAACAAATGTTATTATATATTTTTTTGCTTTATTCCCAACCCACTCTTGCACATTCTCTCTCATTTGCTGGCCTGGTTCCTCTTTAAGATGTGCTCTGCTGTAATCTTTGTGTCCTTACTGACACACAGATAAAAGTGGTGGGAAGAGCCTTTTGCTGCAAAGATATGGAGCCTTAATAGAATGTGTATCCAAAAGTGCTTTGAGCAAAGGAAACAGCTCTTTAAGGGTCAGAGGTTGTTCTTAAGTAGGGTTGTCTGTCAACCAGCTGGGTACTTGTGAGAAATTTAGGATGCCAGGGAGAAGATACTCGCCCAGAATAATTGATGCTATTGTTAAAAAAGCACTTTGTGGTCAACTATCAGCCAAATCTTAGTTTTCCTCATGAGAAAAAGCCACAGCTTGTTGGTAGCATCTCCATTTGGTACCGGTATCATTCTTCCAGCTATTTAACCTAGACTTGTGTTCCCTTGCATCATTCAGCTAACTTTTAACGGCTGTCTTTTAATGTTTTATCCATTCATTCATGAACTGAATTATTCAACAAATACTCTTTGAATTCCCACTGTGTGCTAGGGATTCAGCAATCAATGAAATAGTCAAGAATCCTGCCCTTTTGGATTTTATATTCTAGAGACGGCAACATGTACAGTAAATGAAAAGAGAAATAAAGATGGAGATCTATATGGAGTTTCAGATGTATTGAGCGCTGAGGATAAAAATAAAAGCAGGGAAGAATGTTAGGGAGTGCTGGGGGTGGGATTACCATTTAGTTCACATGGCCCAGGTAGAAAAGAACTCGGTAGAAAAGAACTCTTGGCAAAGATGATGGTAATCCTAGGAGCTAGGGGATCTATTTTACAGATGAAGACATTGGCTCAGAGAGGTGAAGTGACTTGGTCAAGGTCACACAGGGGATTAGTGGCAGAGTAGGTATTTGGACCCAGATCCGTGCGACTGTGTATCCAGGCTCTTTCTACTATGCTACATTGCCACATTTTTTTTTCCACCTGTTAAACCCAGGGCTGGGCTAAGCCAGGCTGTGTAGAATCTCACCTTTCTGGCATTAACAATCTTATGCCAGTGGCCTTTTCTGAGGGCTACAGAACCTTCTTACTAGTAATTGCTATCAGCAATATCAGAAATGACTGATGCCATATTACTCTCCTGCCCACTTTGGAGTAATTATTTCTGGTTAGAAATAATCTAAAAGTTTGATCCTTAATGCACAGACACAATACTGAACAGTGAAAATGGAAGAAAGTTTCCTGCTGCTCCGAGATGCTGTTAAAATTAACCAGTGTGGGGGCATTGCTATTGTTTATGGTAACACATAATTTAGGTTTTAAAAATGATATTCATGAATATCCTAGAAAAATAATGCTGAAGAAATCTAAATAGATGGGATGCCTGAGGATGCTGGAAGGGAAGCACACAGCCAGGCTGTTGATGAGGTGCCAGAGATTCTGGGCCAGTGAGTCCTGTGGTGTGATGTAAGAGGCATGCTGCTACCTAGCCGTGCTTGAGAGCAGAGCCTCCAAGATCACTAGCTGGACCTTGTAGCTAAGCTCCAACCATGAGAACAAGGGTTGCCTTTTTATTCTGCTGTACCTGTAAGGTCAGGCACAGTGCCTGGTACTGAGTTGATGTTTTAGTAAATGTTTGTTGAATGAATGACTGTATGATGACAAAAAGATCTAAACCCAGGTAATATAAGAAATAGATGCTGGAATGGGGAATATACACTGCTCTTTCTACATTCCCTCACCTACTCCTGAACCTTACTCTTGCTCCCTGGGATTTCCTCTGTAGTAGTTCCCTAAGGATGCCAAGAGAAATATCACAGGCTGAGTGGCTTAAACAGCAAAATTTTATTTTTTTGCCCTAACCCCATGGTCGGCAAACTGCGGCTTGGGAGCCACATGCGGCTCTTTGGCCCCTTCAGTGTGGCCACGAAGTTTCAATTGCACTGTACATGTGTGCCCGCACATGGTATTTTGTGGAAGAGCCACAGTCAAGGGGCCGCAGTTTGCTGCCACTGCCCTAACCTATTTGGCTCAGTGGATAGAGAGTCAGCCTGTGGACTGAAGGTTCTTGGGTTCAATTTCAGTCAAGGGCATGTACCTTGGTTTTGGGCACATCTCCAGTAGGGGGTGTGCATGAGGCAGCTGATCGATGTTTTTCTCTCATCAATGTTTCTAACTCTCTCTTTCTCTCTGTAAAAAAATCAATAAAATATATTTTTTTAAAAATTTATTTTCTCATAGTTCTGGAGGCTAGAAGTCCAAGAATAATGTGTCATTTGGGTTAATTTCTTCTGAGGTCTCTCTCCCTGGCTTGTAGATAGCTGTTTTCTCCCTCTGTCTTGATGTGGTTTTCCCTCTGTACATGTCTTTGTTCGAGTCTTTTCTCATTGGGAGACCAGCAATATTGAAATAGAGCCTACACTAATAACCTCATATAACCTTATCACCTCTTTAAAGGCCCTGTCTCCAAATGCAGTCACATTCTGAGGTACTGGTGATTAGGACTCTAACGTGTGGGTTTGGGGGGGGGTGTATAACCTCTTAAGCAAATTACTTGCATTTAAGTTATCCTCTCACTTCTGCTTTTGCAATGGGACACAGGCTAAGTTAAGGCAGTATTTAACCTTTCTCTTCCGCCTCTTATCTCAAACTACACATTTATATGTTTATCTATCTACCTATCTATCTATTTGTGTTGTTGTTGTTTTTTGTTATAATTGTGCTGTTGATGCTGTGTGTGTGTGTGTGTGTAAAATTTCATCCAAATAGAAGATCGCTCCAAGAAATTCTGTAAGGCGGCAGCTGTGCAAGTACCAGAAGCTCATGACTGTCAAGTTGCCCCTGGATATGGAGATCGCTATCTACTGCAAGCCTCTGGAGGGCGAGGAGAACCGGCTGAAATCTGGGATGCAGAACATCAGTATCCACACCAATACCACCCTTGGCTACTCAGATGGGCTGATGAACCCATTTTATGGGAACCTCAACTATGGCCTGGGCTTTCAGGCCAACCTGGGCTCTGGTGGGAGCTCTTGCTCCTTCAATTGCACCAACTCCTCCAAGACAGTGGTTGCGAAGAAGATTGAGACCCAAGATTGAGACCCAAGATGGGAAGCTGGTGTCTGAATCATCTGATGTCCTCCCCAAGTGAATGACTACTGTGGGCCCTCCTGTCCTCCAGGCCTTGGGAAAGGAGCTGTGCAGCGGAGCAGCGGGCACAGGAAGCCCAGCCTGAGGCTCAGTCCCTGTCTCAGCTAACCCTTGGGGTGGGGGTTTACTGCCTGGGGGACTGCCTCTTTCTCATGCCCCCAACTAAAAGTCAAATCAAGTGGGTTTGTTTTTTTTCCCAAGCTGGCTCTGCCAACCATAAAAAAAAAAGAAAGAAAAATTCTGTAAGGAAAATTATAACAGTATCTGAGAAGTAACAGACCTTTCATGCTTGATATTTAAGCAGCCTTAATTGTCTAGTGCTTTTGACAATGCTATTCTGATTCATGAGTTGTCATATGCTATGCAGGCCCCATTAAAGGCTATACAAACCCCTTTTGAGCTTTCTTAGGGCTAACTAATTATTCCTTGATTGATGGAAAAGTAAGCACACCTTGATTGCTTATGTAATTTTGAATTAATTACATTACTTCCAGATTTGTATGTTATTGAGGAAGGCACTTATCAACTGATTGTAATTAATGTATAACAACTTTCTAATATACATAAAAGCTTTAAACAGTTAAGATATTATAGCTCCCATGGTTCAATTCATTCATTCATTCATTCATTCATTCATTCAGCAAATATTTATGGAAGTTTTAATATATAGATAGTGCTTTGGGAGTTGGTGCAATAATACAGAGAATTCATAATGCAAGATGGGAATTAAAGGTACCCACAGAAAAAGTGAACTACCAATATACAGAATAGTTGCTCTTGCTTTCTATTGTTATCTTTTACTTGTATCAGGCCATATGGGAAAATAAGGACCAGTTTGAGCAACATAATGTAGGGAATTGGTTGTACAGGTGATAGAAAAGAAGTCAGCAAAGAAATGTAAGGTAACCCTAAGATTTGCAGCAGCAGGAAGCCCTACCTCTTCCTGTTTACAAGGACCAAAGGAGGTGAGTTTTTCTGGAGCCCAGAGGCAGAGGTCACTAGGGCAAGCTTGACCCTTGCAGGCCTGTCACATGGGATGTGCAGCTATGGAAATGATTCACCCCCTGAGCCTAGAGAAAGGGGTAGAGAAGGCTCTGGCTGCCCCTTCCTCTTGTCCTCTAGTCTCATCTGTACCTCACCTGTGAGCTACAGGCTGTGGAGGTGAGCCCACGCTGTGATACAGAGCAGAGGAAGGGTGAGGAATGTTCCTAAGGCAATGGGTCTAAAGGCAATAGATCTGAAATTCTTAGCCTTGTATAGAACTCTGGGTTTATCATTGTAACACACATTACACTTACATGTAGAGAAAGTATTTACATTATAGATAAGCGACTTATAAATCCGCTGTGTGTTTCTGGGTGAGGTGGGCGTGGGAGTGGGTAGACTGCTTGCCTGGAAGAAAAGGGAAGAAGAAATTCCTCTCCAATAGCAGATCAAATGGGCCATGTTTAGTTGTAAGTTGTCTACCATCAAGGTAAGATATTAGGAAGGGTGAAAAGAGATGGAAACTCACTTTGTGATTGAGCTGAGGTAGGGATACAATGATGAAGATAGTATAAAAATATAGCCTTACTAGGAAGCACTTAGCCTTTGTTTAATCCACTAACTAGTTGTTTCAACAAACATTTATTAAAAAGCAATGATGGGCCAGGTGCAGAGTCAGGTGCTGGTGATATGTGCACAAATAGAGTTGCTTTAGGTTTTATGAATTTTGTAATCTAGTGGCTGATAAATACGTTTATTTTTCAAATGGTGAATTTGAAAACAAATGTGAATAAGTACTAACTGTGATTAAGTATAGTAAAAAAAGAGTGGGCAGGTATAGTGGGGGATTCATTTTAGGGGGATACTGATCTAGCCTGTGGGGTCAGGGAAGGCTTCTTAGTTGAAGAGATGAGTGATCTGAAATTTTTAAGTATCATAGGAGTAGGATTAAAAAAGGTAAAGGGAGGAAGTGGGGAAGAGTGTTCCAGGGATCAAGAAGTGCCATGCAAAGACCCTGGGGCAGAGGAAATATTCCAGTGGGGACATGCTGTGGTGAGAAGTAGAATCTTTTGGTGGAGTTTTTCAAACAGATTAATCAGCTGTATTCGAGGGGACTCACATATCACACCATTCAATAAACTTCCAATTCCACTTCTGAGTATTTATTTTAAAAAATAAGAACACTGATTCAAAGAGATATATGTACCCTTATGTTCATTGAAGCATTGTTTATAATATGCAAGACATAGAAGCAATTTAGGTGACCATTGATAGATGAATGGATAAGAAAGATGTGGTACATATATACAATGGAATATTTTGCATTAATAAAAAATGCAGTCTTGCCATTTATGACAACATGGATGAATATAGAGGGTATTTGTGCTAAGTGAAATAAATCAGGCAGAGGAAGACAAATACCATATGGTTTCACTTATATATGGAATCTAAAAACAAAACAAAGCAGACAAACAAAACAGACTCATAGAAATAGAAACCAAAGTGATGGTTACTGGAAGGGAGCGGGTTAGGGGATGAGTGAAAAGGGGAAGGAGAATATAGTAAGTAATATTCTGATAAATTTATACAGTGACAAATGATTACTAGAATTAGCACAGTGATCACATCGTAAGCTATAAAAATGTTGAATCACTATATTGTACACCTAACACAAATTTAACCAATATAAGATTGTATAGCAACTATACTGTTATAAAAAACAAATTAAGAAAAAACCTTCCAACTCTAAAATTACATGATTTAGAGCATTAAATTGCTTGCTGACATTGGGTTCAATTTATTGAGTGATGCTTTGAGAAATAAAAGAATAGCAAGAGACAGGGTGCTTTGGTGAGTGGAACATAGCGCACCGACATGTTGAGTAACCTTTTATGACAGCACATGATTAAGTACTTCAGTGAGGAGTCCACATGGCTGGGAGGATTAGAGGTCGGGAAGAAAGTAGAGTGGGATGGGGCTTTGTGTTGTGTTTCCTAAGCAGAGAGCTGGAATTCTCCACTCCGTGGAAGGAGGTCTGACTGAAGGGGAGAATTTTTGGCAGCCAGCAGGTAATCCTATATCAGCTGTCAACTGTGTAGCTCTCAGGCAGGAGCAAGGACACTGGGAGTACCACTGCTGCTTTGGGGGTACCCTAGGTGCTTCATGTGCATTTTTCTTTCTTTCCTAACTGTATGAGATAGTATTATTATTCCATCTTATGGACAAGGAAACTAAGACTTAGTGATTTGGATTGCATGCCATGGTGACTTGTTCAGACCTTGGCCAGCATGGGGTTAGAACCCAGTTCTGTCTGGCTCTAAATCCAATGTTCTTCACACAATCCTAGGCATCATTCCCCCATCCCTTGTAGTGTGTATGTGTGTGTTCTCACTTTATTCCCTATTCTAGTGTATAAGTTCTTGATAAAGGAGGGAGTTAAAAGAGTGAGGAAGGGAGGTCATTTTTAAAAATCTCTTATTCACCAATATGCTTGCTCATTACATAGATTATCTTACTTAATGTTCAACATAAACTGCATGTTATCTATTCTTCTCTCCATTTTACAGATGAGGAAATTGTGTTAAGTATTGGGTCTATCAGGGAAGTAGAGCTGGCACTTGATTGTAGGTATGCTTGAGTCCAAATTCTTTTTTTTTTTTAAAAAAAATATATTTTATTGATTTTTTACAGAGAGGAAGGGAGAGAGACAGAGAGTTAGAAACATCAATGAGAGAGAAACATCGATCAGCTGCCTCCTGCACATCTCCCACTGGGGATATGCCCGCAACCCAGGCACATGCCCTTGACCGGAATCGATCCTGGGACCCTTCAGTCCACAGGCCAACGCTGTATCCACTGAGCCAAACCGGTTTCGGCGAGTCCAAATTCTATATGTTCTTTCTAGTTCATCACATTAGTCACAACCCAATAAGATGTACTTTTCCCCTACATTAATTTATAAATCAAATACAGTTATAATAAAAATACCAAGAGACTTTAAAAATGTTTTTATGTAAAAAGAAGCAAGTAAGAATACCCAGAACAAAGACAAAGGGAGCACCTGTCCTGGAATATGTTACAGCACATCACAAGGCTTTAGTAAGTCAGTGAGTCATTGGCTAATAAACTAGATCAATGGAATAGAACAGAAAATCCAAATATATATGGAGTTCAAGTATACATAAAAGTTAGGATGTAATAAAGTTAGCCACTCAAATAAGTTGTGTGTGTGTTTGGGGGTGGGGGGAGGAGAGAGGGAAGGAACAGACTAGTCCATACTAGTAATAACTGGGTAGCCATTTGGAAAATAATTGGATTCATATTCATACTAAATACATCAAAGATTAAAAAGTAACAAGTGAAGCATATATGCTTAGCCCATGGACATAGACAATAGACAGGTGAAGGCCTGGGATGGGGTGGGAGATTGGTGGAGGGGGGAGAAGGAAGGAAAATGGGAGACATTTGTAATACTCTCAACAATAGAATACATTTTAAAAAAGTAACAAATAAAACCATAAAAACAGAAGAAAAATGTAAGAATTATTTCATTACCCTGGAATGAGAAAAATCTTTTCAATTATATAAAATGCAAAAGCCAGAAGAGGAAAAAAAGAAGGTATATCTCACTTTATGTCTTTAAAAATATGTATGCAAAAAATGCTATAAGCAGAATCAAAAGACAAATTACCCTGGGCAAAATATCTGAAATTTATCACAGAAAAAGGGCTAATCTGGCCCGTATATAAATAGCTCTTACCAATCAAAATAGAGAAGATCATAGACATGGTAGGAAAACGGGCAAATCATATGTATACCTGGTCATAGGAAAGGGAAATTCAAAATTAAAGACTCTTATTAAAGGGAAAGTCACTTGATTTTATTCATAATAGGGGAATGAAAATTAAAATTATAATCATATACCATTTTATCTATCAAATTAGCAAAAATGTAAACATTTAATGATACCTCATGTTACCAAGGTTGTGTGGAAACACTCCCGTGGGAGGCATGTTGGGACAATTTAAACAACATCAAACAAATTATAAAGGAATTGTCCTTTGACCCTGCGATTCTACTTCCAAGAAACTATTATAGATATATTTGCCTGTGTGAAAAATGACACATGCAATATTATTCTTCATCTCAAATGATTGGAAATAACCTAAGTGTTCATCAACAGAGAACTGGTTAGATGGAATTTTACAGCTGAAGCTTTTTAGAAAATAATCTGGAAAGATCATCAAGTTGCATTTTAAGTGAAAAATCAAGATGTAGAACAGTGCGTATGGTATGGAAGGAGAGTGGAAAAAAGAATAAATACTCAATGTGCTTCTGTATTCATTGAACATAACCTCTGGAAGGACACATGGAGACTCAGTGACTCTGATAACTTTTCCTGTTGCTTTGATTTGCTTTTTCTGTTGGAGAGAGGTGTACTAGGCAGCTGGGAAATTTGAAAAAGAGAAAGACATTTCCTTCAATACATTTTCCTACTTTTTGAATTTTGAATGTTTTTATATATATTTTAAGAAACCCAAAACCTTCAAAATCTACGAATAAGCAAACCCAAACTTTTCACGTTCTCTTTCTGGGTGAAGTTTGTAGGGCCGACCCTGAGAGTCATACAATGAACCCTCTCCACTTCCCAATGTCCTCTATAGCGCCATACTGGAATTCTGTTACCACATGGGAAATTTGAAAACTAACTTTTAAAATCAAAGAGTTAGTATATATAGAGAGTATCTATATACCTGGCACATAATAATTATCTTGGCAAATGTTAACTATTAATTTTGTTTTTATACTACTTTGTATAGGGGGTGATGGTAAACTGAGTCACACAACCAGAAATAGTCAATGAAATTTTAAAATCCTTTTTTAAAATTTTCTTATATGGTCCTTATTGATGTTTTGGCACATAGTGGTTATTCAACAAGCACATTGGGGATGGCTTGACCTCACCCTGTCATTGATTAAAAAATGGTTATCTTGCCCTAATCAGTTTGGCTCAGTGGATAGAGCGTCGGCCTGTGGACTCAGGGGTCCCAGGTTCGATTTTGGACAAGGGCATGTACCTTGGTTGTGGGCACATCCCCAGTAGGGAGTGTGCAGGAGGCAGCTGATCGATGTTTCTCTCTCATAGATGTTGCTAACTCTCTATCCCTCTCCCTTCCTCTCTGTAAAAAATCAATAAAATATATTTTTTTAAAAAAATGGTTATCTTGTTGGTGGAGGCCTGAGGGCATGAGGGTAACAGAGATCAAAATGTGGTAGGTGGTCCTGTGTGGTCCCAGGAGCTTTACCTCCTGAAAGAAGTGTCCAGCTGGCAAAATTAGTTTCAGATCACAACCTATGGAGGCAACCTGGCACGAAGGAAAGCACATGGACCTTGGGGTCAGAAGACCTAGTTTAGATTCCTGATTCATCCACAGGCTAGACATGTAGACCTGGGTAGATCTTTGCACATGTATCAATCCATGGGCATCCCTGCCTATATCTGTCCTCCTTTCCTGATAGGCTATTATAAAACTCGAAAGCTCTAACTAGATTCGAAAGCATTTAGAAACTATAAAGTAGCATGGAAGTGTGCAGCATAATCCATGATGACTTCATAATAGTGTTGGGCCTCCTTGCTCTCTCTGCATATGTGGCGGGGGGTGGGGGGGTTGGTTGTGGCTGGCGAGGAGAGTGTTAAATTTACAGAGCAACCCAAGGAGAGACTCCCTTGCCATAAGGGGAGACCCAGGACTGATGGTAGGCACTTAACAGCATGTTCCAATTACAGCATTTAAATCTAATTGCATACTCTGTTAATCTCTGTCAGTGCGGCATCATTTAATATCATCACCGCAGCCTCTAATATAGTGAGCAATGTGAGCCGAGCTGAGACTATTGAAAAAGTTCAGTCCCAGGTCTTCATATCCCCTTTAATTCTCTCTGTCAATTATGCCGCAGCCAAGAGTTCAAATAAAGGTCTTGAGATCCGGAGTTGGAGCTACCTTTTGAAGCAAAGTCTCCTATAAATATACAGATTCTATCAGGACCCTCTAATTCCCGTCTTGGTTATTTTTGATGGGTTAGTTGCAGCGACTAGTCCCTGAGGTATAACTTACTACAGACTTATTACAAACAAATATTGTAAATGTAATCTGTTCCATAGATTACAGTTCTGGAAATAATGTGATATCATTTGCACATGTATTTCCCACCCTCTCCAATCCCCCTGGCTCAAATAAGGTTGGTCGGGGGGGGGGGGGGCGGAACCCAGACATTTACTTAACTCCGGTTTTTTTAAAGTACATTTTTATTGATTTCAGAGAGGAAGGGAGAGGGAGAGAGAGATAGAAACATCAATGACGAGAGATAATCATTGATTGGCTGCCTCCTGCATGCCCCACACTGGGGATCAAGCCTGCAAACCAGGCATGTGCCCTGACCAGGAATTGAACCGTGATCTCCTGTTTCATAGGTCAACGCTCACCACTGAGCAACACCAGCTGGGCTTAGCATAGTTCTTTGTTATAGTAAAATGTTTATTTTTGTTTATTCTTAATATAAAAGCAGTTAATTACAATAAACTCCTGATCATAGCCTTAGATTTTGAAAAATAACTCTTGAATCCTAAAAATCAAATTTAGGAAAACCACCAGATCTCTTTAAATCTTATATGAATTCAGAATCATTTAGTCAGTCAACAAATATGAGAGGAGTGGGTGCCAGGTGTGTCAGGATTGTGCTGAGCTCTAGCTGAGTTAAGTCCTTTTGAAAAGAACCTAGGGCTCCATTTCTGGCTCCAGGCTTTATAAGCCATGTGCCTGGTAATGTACTAATCTCATCTAAATCTAAGCTTACGTTTCCGCAATAGTTTAATACCTTTGCCTCCTTGAGGTACTGTTTGGAGGATTGAATGAGATAATGTATATAAAGTACCAGGTACCGTTTGGAGTACTTTTATCTTAGTATGTTTAATTTTTTTTTTAAAAAAATATGTTTTTATTGATTTCAGAGAGGAAGGGAGGGGGAGAGAGAAATAGAAACATCAATGATGAGAGAGAATCATTGATCAGCTGCCTCCTACATGCCCCCTAATGGGGATCAGCCCGAAACCCAGGCATATGCCCTTGACCAGAATCAAACTCGGGACCCTTCAGTCTGTAGCCTGACTCTCTATCCATTGAGCCAAGTCAGCTAAGGCAGTATGCTTAGTTTTTGCTAGGAGTTAATGAATAGTTATTTTCTATCAACCAATGGACTACGATCCTTGCATTAATTATTGACTCATTTAGTGTTCCTGGCAGCATGCTTATTAGAAGGCCGTGAGACAAAGTGTGTTAGGGGACAGGCTGAGCTGCTGAGAGACTCCAAATTACATGATGTAAATAAGATAGAAAAGCATTTCTCTCTCAAGAAGTTGTCCAGAGATTCATGGTGTTAGGAGCCAGTTTCATCTGCCATCCTTACATGAGGGTTGGGTTGCAGGCCGCTGCTTCAGTTGTTGTTGATTTTGGGTTCCTCATACCTGGGCAACACGATGGTACAGTGTGGTGACTGCAACCTCTGCCACTTTCTGCCTGTTGGACTTAGGCAGGGTACTTTACTCTCTCTGCTAAAGACTTCTCATCTGAAAAATGGGCATAATAATATGGTGGTGGCGGGAGCCTCTCCCACTTCTGCTGCAGGTGGGCAGTAAGGAGCGAGGGGTCCCGGACTGTGAGAGCCCCATGGGGATCAGTCCTAAGCTGGCAGGTGGACATCCCTTGAGGGATCCTGGACTACGAGAGGGCACAGGCTGGGCTGAGGGACCCCACCCCTGTGCATGAATTTTGTGCACTGGGCCTCTAGTTTCCTATAATCTACACTAATAAAAGAGAAAGATGCAAAGTGATTGTACCTTCGTGATGCCCACCAGCCAATCAAGAGTGAGTATGCAAATTAACCCAACAAAGGTGGTGGGCTAATTTGCATACGTAGGCACCGAGCACCCAGGGGCAGGCGTTCCTCACCGCTTCAGCCACTCTGGACCTCTGGGCAGCGTGGGAAGACAGAAAGATGGCTCCGGGCTGGAGCAAAGGCAGAAAGGCAGCTCTGGGCCAGAGCGAAGGTGGAAAGGTGTCCCCAGGCTGGAGCGAAGGTGGAAAGGAGGCTCTGGCCAGAGCAAAGGCGGTGCCAGCAGCCAGGTGAAGGAAGTCCCATTCTTGCATGAATCTTCGTGCATTGGGCCTCTAGTCCTATATAATAAAAGTCCAGTGACCAAATGGCAGAATGACCAGAACCACTGGTCAACCAGTTGCTATGACATGCACTGACCACCAAGAGGCAGATGCCCCCTGTTGGTACATGAGCTCCCACAGTGGGAGTGCCGCTAGGCTGACCAGGATGAGCGGTGCTCCCACAGTTGGAGCAGCCACTCAGAGGGCAGGTCCTCAGCCACTTGGCTGACCGAAGCCAGCCAATCCCCGCAGGCCATTCCCCCCCCCCCCCCCCCCCACACACACACACACCACCAGTGCATGAATCCCATGCACCGGGCTTCTAGTTATGAATTACCATATGATTTGGGTTATGGTCTAGTAGCTGACAAAATGTTACATTCATTACATTCATGTAGATAGTTAATTCAACATTTGATTTGTAGATTTTGTTCCTTATTTTGGAGCATATCTACTGGTCCATGCAGGTCTAAGGCCCTGATCTCACAGTCCTGAATGTTTTATGTCACTTAGGCACCGGTGGTTAGGAGCAGATGATTTGGTCAAACCATAAAATTGATTAATTAAAACGAAGATTTTGCTTTTTTAGAAAACAACATATTTTTATTGATTTTAGAGAGAAAAGAAGAAGGAGAGATAGAAACATCAATAATGAGAGAGAATCATTGATTGGCTGCCTCCTGCATGCCCCACACTGGGGATCAGTTTCTGACCAGGAATTGAACCATGACCTCCTGGTTCAGAGGTCAATGCTCAACCACTGGGTCATGCTGGCCAGGCAAAATGATGATTTTGCTTTTTATTGATTTCTTCTGGGGAATTTCACTCAGAACCTCTGTGGTTGTAATTTCCTATTTATGAGAGAGGAGAAAGAGGTCACACACTCTTGTTTGTCTTATTTTTGGAGGATTGCTCTTCACTGTGGATGGTGACATAGATTGCCCAGGCTTTCTTTGACTGAGAAGGTTGGGCTCTGCCTCCAAAGGTCTCAGGTCAAAATGGGACTCTGTAAAAAAAAAATAAAAATTCAGAAATGTGTGCTTAGGTTTGATGCTTGAGTGGGGAGGAAGATTCTGGAAATTCCCATAGCTCAGTCCAAATAGTTAGATGTGGACAGAGGGGCTTTAATAATGGTGTGAACTTTAATAGGGGGCTAATGGGATCATGATGGAGGGGAATTTGGAAGATGGGGAAACAAGGGTCCCATTTGAAAATCCAGCAAGCTCCAGTGCCCCTCACTAGTTTAACCAGCGCAAGGTTTTGCAAACATATCTTTCTTTATTCTGTGGGGGCCCACAACCTTCTGTGAGGTCTGTGTGAATAATTTAATTCCTAACATCTTGGCAGCAGAGACTATTCCTGGGAGCAAGGTTGGGAGGATCTCCATGGGATATAGTGAGTTTTCTTACCTTAATTGGACCAGGACAAGAACTCAGTAAAATGCCTAAAACTTTAAACTTCCCCTTGTTTGCTATTTTGGTGATCCCTTATCTGCTTCTTGGCAGTGATGAGCAATAAAAACTCTTATAATAAAAAGAGCTAATAAACTTGCCTTCCAGGAAGCAACATATATTTAAAAAGATACTTAAAAATATAACCCAAATCAGAGATACTTATGGAAAGGAATGGTGAGTCCACTGATGGGGGCAGATTTGAGTCGGGGTGAGAATAGTGTTAAAGAACCCAGGTTTTTGAGTTAAATTAACTTGTTTGAATTTACTTTGGATCTTCTTAGCTGTGTGATGCTGACTAAATGATTTAAACTTTGTGAAACTCAATGTTCCCATTTGTAATATAAGTCTAATTATTGTAGTGATATCATTCTTATATAATTCTTATCATAGTGCTTGGTACACACAGAAATGTAGCATGGGGAAGTAAAATAATGTGGAGGCGGCTCATAGCTGGCAACAAAAGGTATTGTTGCCTCACATTTTAAAGTAAAAAAAAAAAAATCCCATAAACCCCTGATATAATGCTCAGCCACATAGAGATTTTACATAGCATGGAATTTTATTTATTTTATTTTATTTTATTATTTTATTTTATTTTATTTTAAATATGTTTTTATTTCAGAGAGAGGAAGGGAGAGGGAGAGAGAGATAGAAACATCAATGACGAGAAAGAATCGATTGGCTGCCTCCTGCATGACCCCTATTGGGGATTTAGCCCACAACACAGGCATGTGCCCTGACTGGGAATCAAACCATGACTTCCTGGTTCATAGGTTGGTGCTCAATCCCTGAGCACACCAGCCAGGCATAGCATTGAATTTTAAAAGAAACTGTATGACAAAATCCCCAATCCAACTTGTTTAATAAAATAAAGATGGGTATATGTGAGTGGGGAAAGTGTTTAATGGAAGTTACCATCCCTTCCCCACTCTAATTGAATTCTTGGGGCTTTTCAAGAAGGAAAAATGGATAGCTCATTGTCTCGATGGAAGTTAGCTAGGTTTAAGATACCTTCCACATCCTGGAGTTTGGAGTCAGAAGTGGTGAAGAGTGTTGGAAAGAGGCAAAGATCATCCACCTATTAGTGTGGGTTCTCAGGGAACAATGGAAAATCCCACATGCTTCTTCAGGCCTTGAAATTGGGATGAGGGTAAGGAGGTTGGTGGTGTTCAACTTCATCAGAGACTACTACAGATAGCAAAGATATGGGCTGCAGTCAGATTGAAGATGTCCTGAGTATCTTGGGGGACCAGGTTGCTGCAGGCTGAAGCAATTAGTGCTCACCTATCTCACACCATGCGTAGAAAAACAATGAGAGAGAAACACAAAAGGTCACTGGAGCTTGTAAGTGTGTCTCTATCATTCTCCTGGGGGAACAGACTGCTCCTCCACCTACCCCAACCCCCATGTCAGCCAATCCATGAGACATGGAGGAGAACAAATGGTCAGGGTGAGCAGGCCACACTCCCCTCCTTTCTCAGTGGCCCTCTGCAGTTGCCTCGTGAAAAATGCGGGGATAACTCTTGCATTGGAGTGGACGTTTTCCTGCAATGAGTTGGAGGAGCAGTCCACAAATTGTTGAACCAGGCTAAGTTATTGAAAGAACCATGATATTGTCAAATGGTTATTTGCCAACTTTAAAGTATCACCAAATCATTCCCCATTTCACCTCTCCGCTAGTGTGTGTGGTCGTACTTGAAAAAGCTATCAGCATATAGACAAAAGCTTATAAAAGAACTAGAGGCCTGGTGCATGAAATTCATGCGGGGGGCAGGGGGTTGTCCCTCAGCCCAGCCTGCACCCTCTCAATCTGGGACCCCTCGAGGGATGTCTGACTGCCCCTTTAGGCCCAATCCCATCGGACATCCCTCTCACAATCCAGGACTGCTGGCTCCCAACCGCTCGCCTGCCTGCCTTCCTAATTGCCCCTAACCACTCCCCTGCCAGCCTGATCAATGCCTAACTGCTCCCCTGCTGGCCTGATTGCCCCTAACTGCCCTCCCCTGCTGGCCTGGTCACCCCTAACTGTCCTCCCCTGCTGGCCCGGTCACCCCTAACTGCCCTCCCCTGCAGGCCTGGTCCCTCCCAACTGCCCTACCCTCCTGGCCATCTTGTGGCAGCCATCTTGTGTCCACATGGGGATGGCCACCTTTGACCACATGGTGTGGCCATCTTGTGTGTTGGGGTGATGGTCAATTTACATGTTACCTCTTTATTAGATAGGATGGGAAATAGTGTGGGAGAAGTAAGAAGGGTACACTGTGGGCACACAATCAGCAAGTAAGGACACACTGTGAATGTATCACTTTACATGGCAAAAGGGACTTTGCAGACAGATGTGGCCAAGTTAAGGAGCTCGGAACCGGCAGATTATCCTGAATTATCTCAGTGGGCCTCCAATGTAGTCACAGGATCCTTATAAGAGGACAAAGGTTTAAGGATGGAAGTAGGGGGAGAGAGAAGATGCTCTCCTGCTGGCTTTGAAGATGGAGGAAGGGGCCATGAGCCAAGGAGTTTCAGTGGCTTTTAGAATATGAAAAAGTCAAGAAAATGAATTCTCCTCTAGAGCCTCCAGAAGGAGCACAGACTGATCACAACTTAATTTTAGCTCAGTGAAACTTATTTCAGACTTCTGACCTCCAGACTATAACTTGTGTTGTTTTAAGCCATTAAATTTTGTAGTAATTTGTTACTGCAGCCATTAGAAACTAATGTAGAGGTATTAAAGGGAGCGGTGCCACATAGTGATTTAGAATATTGATTTGTAGATAAGATTGCTCTTTTACAATAATGGCCTTATCTCTTTTTAAAAAAATATATCTTTTTAAAAAATGTTTTTTATTGACTTTGTTTTAGAGAGAGATGTAGGGAGAGGGAGAGGGAGAGAAAATGAATGGTCAGGGTGAGCAGGCCACACTCCCCTCCTTTGAGAGAGAGAGAGAGAGAGAGAGAGAGAGAGAGAGAGAGAGAGAGAAATGTGAGAGAGAAACATTGATCAGTTGTCTCCCGCATGCATCCAACTGGGGATAGAACTGCAACCTGGGTGTGTGCCCTGATCAGGAATCTAGTTAGCAACCTTTAGGTGTATAGGATAACACTCAACCAACTGAGCCACACCAGCCAGGGCGTCTTCTCTCTCTCTCTCTCTCTCTCTCTCTCTCTCTCTCTCTCTCTCTCTTTCTCTCTTAATTTTGAAGCTTTATTGAGGTATAATTGATATAGAAAATAATGCAGACAGTTAAATACATTTGATGAGTTTAGACCTATGCAAACACCCATGAACATCATCACTATAACCAAGGTGCTAAACATATCTATCACCTCCCAAACTTTCCTTGTGTTTTTTCACTTTTAAAAATTTAAATTCTTTATTTTTTAAAGCATTATAGGAGTGGTCTTATCTCTTTTTTTTAAATTTTTATTTTTTTTACTGTTTAAGTTATTACATATGTATCCTTATCCCCCTTAATAGTTCTATAACTTTGGATAAGTTACTAACTGCTTTAAGCTTCAGTTTCCTCATATGTAAAATGAGTTTGTTATACTTGCTTCATAGATTTAAAGTGTGGCTGTTGTGAAATTATATACATATTGTAGAGTCCATAGTGAGCAATCTGTAAATGTTAGCTATGCTTTTCTTTAGATTATTAAGTTTTCTCCTCCTCTCATCCAGCTACTTGTCTCTCAGGATAGTGAGAATAGCTGAATCAATTGACAATGAAACAGTCTTTTATGGTTTGGCCTGGGCAAATGGATGCCATTTCCAATGTTATTTTTATGGGTAAATATCTCAAGTTGAAAAAAACCAATTCTTTACAAATTTGGAGCTACAGAATAATTTTAGTTCTTATTACTGTCTCTTCTCTGTTGGAAATAAACACATTTGCTCAGCCAGTAAAGGGGCTAAGAGTTTTGTTTCTTTCCCATCGCCCTGCCACCCCTTCAGCCCCATCCCACCAATAAACATCCTGTTTTGTGCATCCTCTTTTTGGCCCTAGTATTATTCCCTGCTCCGTGATTTGGAGTTGGCTTGTCTGTCCCCTGACTGAGCAAAAGCAGCTGAGCAGCTGTGAAAACAAAGGAGAAGCTGAGGAAAACGGTGATTAGTGGGGAAGCTGGGGAAATCTGGGACCCACCAGGCCCAGTTCCCATGTCAGCGCACAAGCCTGCGGAATATGGCCGTCACATGCGCAGGCTGAGCCACACCAGGCCTGCTCCCAGGCTGGGTCTCCCCACCATGGGTGCCACTCTCGTTTTCTGGCACCCTCTCTCCAGAAACAGGATATTTTTTTCTCTTATTCCCTCAACGTCCTCCTGGATGGTTGCATAAACATTGTGTTGCTAGGCAGCCCTTGAGCCTCCTTTTATCCTGGATCCCAGGCAATTCTGTCCAGGCAAATTCACAGGAATGTACTTACAGCTGGTGTTGTCCACGGAGCCAGTTCTCCTCTCTAGCCCTAGGTTTTCCCACCAGGAATCCCCCTGGCACCCGCCTTGTACCCACATTTACCCCTGCTATTAAGAGTCCCTCATTTTGCAGGCTGTGTGTACAAAATGCCTGACCTAATCTTAGCCCTTTGCAAGTCTACCCAAGATTGCTAGAGAACAAAGAATGTTGCTCCCTGCTCCACAGACACACCCATTGACCTCTTCACCGCCCTCCCAGTTTTCTCCCCAGTGTTTCCTTTCAGCCACAGAACTCACCAGTTCCTTTTTCAAACTTCCTTCTGCCCCATCTGCCAAGTGCCCGCCCTCTCCTGGCTTTCCTTTGCCTTGAGTGACAGTCTTTCTTTCTTTGGCTCTATATTTTCCTTCCTAGAAGACAGCTGTGTTGTATCATCATACATGATGACATCATTTCAGTGTACTGTTTCCTATTTGTTTTTATCCCTTTGAAATATACATTTTCTAAAAATTTTAAAATCTTACCATTCTTATTTTGGTTTAATATTTTCTCTTCTGGCTTGAGTCATCACTATGCTCTTAGTTCTCATTTGAGCAAAATTATATACATGACAAATGTTGATAAATATTTATTAAACTTAAAATTAGAATATTATTGAAAAAGCATCTCCCAGTGAGATGAATGGACTTTTTCATGTAGTTTATGTGGATGAATACTACTTATTCTTATTACAGAGGCCACTACATCAATTCTATTCCAATTTTCTGTTTTTAAAAAATATATTATTGACAATTTTAGATAAACATTAACTATAAAGACTAATTACTACAATGATTATTTGCCTCTTTTTATGTTTGTGTAAAGATTGTGCTTTCTAGCTCCATAGAAACTATCTAGCCTGTATATGTCTTTGCTTAGTCAACTTTCATTGAGTGAATAGTGTGCCTGTCCTTATTCTATTTCTCTAATTAATATACACAACACATTACTATTATTTTTATTAGACTGTTGAAATATTGGCTATGTAGCCTGTGCACCATTACTTCTTGGGGGGACCATGCAGATTTACTAATCATTCAGAGTACTGTTTTCTGCTGAACCTTGATGCAGTTTAAAATCCTTCTCAACATGGCACTACAGGCAACTACACCCAACCAATCAGAGTGTGCATGAAAGCCAAAATCAATTTCATGTCCTTGTGTCTTTTTCTTTAAAGAAGAATAATATTATTTTTGCAAATATTGTGCATTTTAAGAATAAGAATCAAGCAGTATTGAAAAGTTTGTAGAAGAAAGTAAACGCCTACTCCAAATTCCTTCACCCCTATATTAGCATATAAGTTTTAGAGAGCATTAGTTTATACACTTCTCTTTGCAACTCTAGAGATAAAGCTAAATAGAAATAATTTTATAAAATGGGTTCATTATATGCATACAATTTAAAATAAAAAGTATATTTATTTCTCTTGAATCTAATAGAAGAAAAACAAAACAGAAGGAATTGCTAAACTTCACCTTATTTTTTTTTTTACAAGAAGAGATATTTATTCTTACAAGACACCTCAAAAGTTAAGAAAGACATTATGCAATAGATTATAGGGATGAGGAAAAAGTTGCTTTTAAACTATATGCTTCAAATAGGGTAGTATCTATTAGTGCCTTTTTTGAAATATGAGAATATCAGGTCATTTATGTTTCTACTTCCATTCCTCACAGTATAATTCCCACTATTGTTTAATCTTAATTCAACTTTGAAATCCATCAATTGCTCACTATCAGCCTTTTTATTAAACCATGGCTTTGCCATTGACAAGTCCTTTTATTTTGAAGCATTGTTGGTTAGCTATATTTTGTTACCAGGTACCTTTTTCACCAAAGGCTCATAGGTGGTGTTTTTGAGTTTTTAATGTGCATGAGAACATTTTCATCTTTATGCTTGAAAGGCAGGTAATTAAATTGTCCTAATGATTCTGTGATCTAGACAAAAAGTGCTGCTCCTAACTCTTTGCAAAGTGACTTAAGAATGGCCCACATCGCCAGCATTTAGGTGTTCCTTGCAATCTTGTCTGAGGCCTGGAGGATAAAGCTTTTGCTCACAGCCAGCACAGCTGTACTAGGAGACCCTCTCTGCCTACCCAGCATCACTTTCTCTCTCTCCAATCCCTTTCTGCTCTGGACCCAACCAAATGCCTTTTCCTTCTTTACCATGTGCATCATAATTCTGGCGTTGGTTCATCCTCTATAAGATTTAATTTTTCCAGCACCTGCTCTGGAAAGATCTTATTTCTCACAAAGCTTCCTCTTTCTTACTGGCAAGGAATATGCATTCTGTCCTTGGCACCTCTGAACATTGAAGTAAATTATTTTTCTAAGCCTTTCTGCAGGTTTTGCTACTTATTTCATTAAGGTTTTCCTTGTCATCTCTCTCCCTTTTTTTCTTAGCTCAATGCTGCTTCAGTTCAGGATATAGTTGCTTGCGTTGAGCAGGCTTTTATTGTATCTAAAAATGAGGTACTTATCAATGAGAGACCTATTACCCTACAGCTCTGAGATGCCCACTGGTTCAAATTCTGATAACTGATAAGCGACATCTAATTTGGTTTTTGTCTTTGACTCTTGCCCACTCAACCAAATGGCAGAGGCCACTGTAATAATCACTTTTTTGAGCATGGCAAAAATACAAAATCTGCTAATTTGGGGTGATGCCTGGGTTGTCATGCTAATGGGGGAGACAGACAGGGCAACAATTATAAGGTGAGTATTGCTTTAAGTGGATGAGAGGAGGGATGTGGGAGAAGATGATCTAAATCTGCTTAAAAGCTCCCGGAAAGACTTTAGAAAGGATTTGGCATCTGAAGGGAGACTTGAAAATCCAGTCAGAGTTTGTCAGGAACTCATGCCTTTGGGAAGAGCACAGCAGAGAGTGATAAAATGCACAAAGTGGCAGCGAGGAAAAGCATGGGGACTGTGGGAACTAGAAGCAGCTTAGCATGGCCTGGAAGGAGGAGAGTTGGAATCTATGGCTGATGAGATAGACAGTGCCATGCAAGCCATACAGAAGAGTTTATTTTTTGTCTTGTAGGTGAAGGAGAGACAGGGAACCATTTTGAAAGGCAGGAATTTGGTATACTCAGATTTGCATGTCATAGAAGTCACTCCTGGGGAGTGGAGAGAGGGTGAGCCTAGAGGCAGTGAGACAAAAGGCTACTGTACACGTTCAGGTGGAAGATGACAGGCATGCTATAAGACTGACTGACTAGGAAGGTGGTGGATGTGGGGGCAAAGCAGGGGATGCCCTAAAAGATTCCTTAGCTGATCTTAAAGAAGAGAGCAAGTCTTTAGGGAAAGGGCCAACAGGTCTTGGTGCATCTGACCTGGTAACACACTGGCTTTGTCCCTTATTGGCTATATGATCATGAGAGAGGCACTAAATATCCTTGGACTCAATTTACTGATCAGTATATGGGGCAAAAATGCTTGACCCAACCAAGATTGTTGTGAATAACATATGCAGAGCCGTTGGGATAATGCCTGGTGACCAGTGGACCCTGCAAAATAGCAAGCTGCCCCCATCCCCATCCTCCTTACCATATAAGGCTCTTTAACTCTGGGGTCAGTTATGCTGTCAACTCTGAACAATGGGATAAAAATTCTGTATTTTGGGTTACCCTTGCATAACTAAGAAGCGTAGCCTGTGAATCAGGAATATAAAATCAATTAAACCTTAGCTGAGCAAACTTTGTGTAAGACATCTTGATAGTCATAAAAAAAATAGGTACTTCAAACACATAATCTCTGTTTAAATTTTCTCAGGACTGGAATTCCATGTAGGGTAGGGTTGGGAGGAAGTATATTGCTATTTCTATTACTGTTACATCACTCTAAACCTAATACTTGCAACTGTCACTATTTAATATGTTCCAGCACTGTGTGCCAAATATTTTAATTATATCACTTAATTCTTGAAATAAACTTATGAAATAGAAATTGTTCAATCTATTTTACCAATAAGATTATTGAAGCCAAAGTCCTGTAAATAGTTTGCTTAAGGTCACTTAGAAAATATTAATTCTGGACAGAGAACTGTATCTGTTAGCTTTTGCTGAATAACAAACCACCCTGAAATGTGGTCGTTTCAGGTAACTGCCATTTACTATTATTCATGAGTATAAGGGTCAGGTGGGTGTTTTTGATGATCTGGGTCAGGCTTGGCTGGTATCAGCTGGGCTTACTCTTATAACTGTGGTCAGATTAAGAACTGGTTAATTTTGAATGGCCTATTCCAATAGCTTCTCTAGCTGTTGGATGTCTGTCTATGGGAGCAGTGAGAGTGAGTGGACCTTATCAACTTGCAGGCCAGCCTGGGTTTGTTCACAAGGCAGACAGGGAGTGTTTCAAGATCGTGACCGAACGTGAGCAGACGCTTGCAGCTCAGGCTTAAAATATTGCTTTTACTTCATTCTTTTGGCTGAAGCAACACAAGGCCAATTAAAATATAAAAGATGGAGAAGCAGATTCTACCTCTTGGTGGAAGAAGTACAAAGACTTTGTGGCCATTTTTGTTGTATGTGGCAAGTCTAGGTGTGGTTTTGGGCTCCAAAGATATTAAGCAACTTGCTCAAAGTCCCTTGACTAGTGAGTAGCTGAATGATGGTATGAAGCCAGACATGTCTGCCTTCAATGTCAATGAATTTCTTCTGGACCTGGTAGGAGACTCAAAGTTCTGAGTCTGTGAGATATAGAACCATTTTCTCTATGGACAGAAGAAATCTCAGAGGTTGTTGAGTCCATTAGCTGATAGATTTTTGAATTTTATAAGTCTCTATAATTTCAAAAAACATTTTGGCAATGAATGCAGATTTATTAATCTGCCTTTTTTCTTTTTGGCCAAGTTAAGACACTATAAAAACCATCTCCTAACATCTTCATTTCATTGAAAAAGGACATTCCAACCACAAAAAGCATAATTTTTAAATAAAGTCTAATTATTTAAGTTGTATTAATTCATATTTGTGAAAAACTTACTACTTTGTATTTATTTTTGCTTATTTTGTTGTGGGTCAGTGATGTCTTTCCACTGGTCAAAGAACCAGCAACTAGCCTTCTCTCTTCATTTTTTGGTACTTGAATGCCTAGAACATGGTCTTCCATCATTGTCTATACATACTTCTGGTGACTATTATCTGAAGCAGTTCACACCATCCTTAGACAGATGTACAAAAAATAAAAAGTCCTCCTATTATATTGAACCAAAATCCTTTTCTCAGTGAAACCTACCCATTAGCTGAAGTTCATCTTTTGGTGCTCAACTAGAAATGTTGAATGCTCACTCTAAGGCAGTGGTTCTCAACCTTCTGGCCCTTTAAATACAGTTCCTCATGTTGTGACCCAACCATAAAATTATTTTCATTGCTACTGTTATGAATCGTAATGTGAATATCTGATATGCAGGATGGTCTTAGGCGACCCCTGTGAAAGGGTCGTTCGACCGCCAAAGGGGTTGTGACCCACAGGTTGAGAACCGCTGCTCTAAGGTGATTGAAAATAGCCATGGCTCCCAGAGTTGTCATTAACTCTCATCCTTTTAGCCTCCACTTATACACATTGGTTTTGAGCACCACGTGCTCTTGTCCTGCTCAGAGGCTCCATCCAGTTTCTGCCATTATGTGAATGTAGAAGTCATGTATGTCTCTGGGCCTGATCAGCTGCTGTAGATTCAATCATACATTTGCTCTATCTACATATGGTTCTTCTGTTAAGGAGGTTTAAGATCAGATTAGCCTTTGCAAGAAATCCTGTCAAACTGTTGACTCAAGGCTCAAATTTTAGCTTCAATTTCTGTATGAATAAAATGGGAGCATTCTAGAGCTGTTTTAAAGACTCACTAGGTACTCATAAAAATGCAATACAACCTCAATGGCATTTAAATAGTATCTATCATGGAGTAGGCCCTGTGATAGGTGCTGAGACTATAAAGAAGAAAAGACAGTTTCTGTTCTCAAGGAAGTCAAAGGCCAGAAAGCAAAACAGACATGCAAAAGTAATAAAGCAACAAGATCATCAAGTATTTTTGGTGGTGTGTACCAAGTGTTTTGGGAAACTAGGAAAAGCAGCATCAATGCCTCCCTGAGGACTAAGGAAGCCTTTATATAGGATGTGGCTTCTGAACCAAAGCCTGAAGAGTGTTAAGGTTTGCCAGGTGGGCCTGGTATCTCTACCTTTGGAGCATGTATTTCATCATAAAGGCTAAGGAGCACAGGCCTTGAGACTAGACAACCTGGATTCCAGCCATGGCACTGCCACTTCTCACAGTTTAAACCTTCTACATCTCAGCTTCCTCCTCAAGAACATTACTGTTCCTCTCTCAATGTATTGGAAGGATTAAATGAGAGAATATTCATAAAGTTCTTGGTGCAATCCTGGTGCATGATGTGATAACTATTCTCATTCCAAATGGCTCAAGTTCTAAATCCTCCTAGCCTGACCAAGGGCAACCTTTAACTTCCTTAACCTTGCACTCTGCCCAGTGCAGTGAGGAGAACACTTGGGATCTATCTTTACCTGTCAAAATCTTGAGAATGATGTTAGAAAGACCACATGATAGACCAAGAGGCTGTTGCATTCAGAGGTTCTGATATTAACTGATGCAGCAGGGCAGTCTGAGGCCATCAGGTTCACATTTCTCTTCTGAAATGTAATCAGTGGAAGCCCAACCCAACATTTAAATTTTTTTTAAAGTTGTACATAATTTCAAAAATAAGAAAAAAATAACAAGAATAAGATTAGTACAAAGGAGAACCATATGCCCTTTACTCAGATTCTCCTATTGTTAACATTCTGCTCTATTTGCTTTATCATTTCCTCTTTTTCCCATACATTAAAAACACACACATTTTTCTGACTCATTTGATGTAAGTTGCATCTATTATAGCCTGTACACTAAATATTGCAGTGTCTATTTTTCTAGGAACATTAATATTCTCTTTCATAACAGCAACGTGCTTGACAACTCAGTAAACACTGTAAACATTTTTGATATAATCTACTGTTCTTATTCCAAACTTGTCATTCAACCCAAATTATCCTTATAGCATATTTTAACCTCCATTATATAATCCAAAAGTCAAAACTGTATTAAAAGCTATAGTCAGAGGACTGTCACTTCCTCACCTCCCTGTTTTCTCACCCTTTTGGTAACCACTTTAATTGTTTACAGTGTATCCTCTTTTATTGGTGAAGATAATCAAATTTTTATCTTTCCTTATTTTCCTTATTATTTTACATAAAGTTAGCATACCATATATGTTCTTTTGCATTGTGCTTTTGTCACTTAAAAATATCTCCTGGAAATCACTGCCTGCCATTGTATAAAGATCATCATTCTTTTGTATAATAGCATAGTACTCCATTGTGTAATACCATGGTTTATTCAACCAGTCTCCTGAACATTTAGGTAAGTTCCAATGTTTTAAAAATAAAAATGGTGCTATACTGAATAACCTTGTTTATATGTAGTTCATTTTATTAGAGATGAATATGCAAGGTGAAAATTCTCAAAGTCATATTGCTGGATTGAAGGGTAGACACGAATATAGTTTTATTATATACTAGAGGCCAGGTGCACAAGATTTGTGCACTGGTGGTGGGGGTGTCCCTCAGCCCATCCTGCGCCCTCTTGCAGTCTGAGAGTCCTTGGGAGATGTCCAACTGCCACAGAGGTGGGAGAGGCTTCTGTCACCACCACTGTACTCGCCAGCCCGAGCTGGCTTCTGGCTGAGCGGCACTACCCCTGTTGGAGCTCACTGACCACCAGGGGGCAGCTCCTGCGTCAAGTGTCTGCCCTCTGTTGGTCAGTGTGCATCATAGCGACTGGTCATTCTGCTGTTCAATCGATTTGCATATTACTCTTTTATTATATAGGATTGACAAATTATCCTCTACAGGGGTTACTCCATTTTACATTCCCACCAGTAAGAGAGTGTCTTAAAAACTCAACATTTTGACTTTATTCTCACATGATACATCAGAAGGGATTCAGGATTCAGGACAAAATGAAGATCAAAGATCAGGTGCTGCATGGAGTGGGGAAAAGGATTCCCAACACAAAACCAATTCAGAAAATGCTTTTTCAGATACCGTGACACCATCTGTTTAAGGGCAGGGCAGTCTTATTTAATTTTCACCTCTAGGCTATGCATCTCTATTTAAGAGACCTTAGTAAGATGCCAAGCACATAGTTGATGATCTATAGATACTGAAGTTTTCGTTTAAATGACCAGAAGAATAAACTAGCAAAACCTAACATTGCCCATGGAATAAATAAACCTGGCTGGGAGGTTATTTTGAAGAAACAAATCTCACCTCTTCTTCTCCCCTTCCCTCCTGGACAGACACTTCCTTGTACAGCCGTTCCTGGGGACTGAGCCGTTTGAAGTTTCCAAAGATGAAAACATGTAAGCTGTCCTTGCATTAGGAGATGGGGCTGCACAGAGGCCCATTGTCTGCAGGGACACAGGGAGCTCTGTGGTGAAAGGGGAGTGGCCTGCACTGCAGCCGGGTCTTTTCAGCCTGAGCATTGCCTTTTCTCTCTGGAATGTAATATTCTACCCGTGCCCTCCGAGTGGCATTGCACAGCATCAGGGTCAGCAGTGGGGGTACACTGGCAGGGAAATAATCTCTGTACAGGCAACCCAATAAGTCAGAAGCAGCATCAGAAGGCACAGCCAGGACTATGCCTCTGAATGAACGCTTTGTGCAGGCCTTGGTGGCAGTGGCTGGAGACACACCTTCCTCTTGCAACTCACCTGGTGGCTGAACAAAGCTGCCTTTCAGACCTCAGGCCCCACAGCAAACATTGTGCAGGTGATAGACCTGCTTTCCTGCCCTGCAATGGCCCAGGGATCACATTTCTGCCTGGCATTACTTGTGGATTACCACTAGGGCCCGTTCTCCCTCCAGGATTATGAAATAGCAGAACTAACCCATGAGGAGGTGGGTACCTGTTCTGAGGCTAGAGGGGTCACTGAAACTTTGAGGACAATTTTTTTTTTCGGTCACAGAGGAGCAGGCACAGCTAGTCTAGGTTTTGCTGGACTTTGGGCATGGTCCACACTACAATGTACTCTGCCTACCACTCAACATTTATAAAATTCCTTTCTCCTTTGATCCCCATGATGGTCTTAGAGGTCAATGGGACTACTTTTACATAAAAGGAAATGGAGCTATGATGAGCTGAAGTGGGTCCAGGATGCTGGAGTCTTCCCACTCTGATACAGAGTTCTCATTAGGCCTATTATCCAGTCTCACAGGAACAATTCGATGTTGGGGGCAAAATATCATGCTGCAGCATTATGTTTGGTTTTGTTCTGGCTACTGGCCCAACTTGAAAGAACAAGAGGTATTTTCCCTTCCCTTAATATAAGAAAAGAGCCAAATCTCTTTGTTGTGAATTTGGGTTCTTTGCCTAAGGGATTGTTAATAGTTTTTATGTGTCAGGGTCAAAAACAGAAATTGTGAAACACCTGCAGAAAAGCACTCGTGATTCTATTTGGGCTCATAAATTCATAGACAGAGGCCGGTGCTGTGCTTCAAGGAAATGGAAAGGGTTCATACAGAGAGAGTCAAAGGATGGATTTCCCTTTCCTCAGACTGAGTGAGACAGGGTTAGTAGAATTTTGGGGTGTTTCCATGAATGACAGAGATCTGTTACTTATGTGTACAAAGCACCAAGTATGGAAAGATGTCTGAGAGAGTTGCAGAGGCTGTTGCTAGCACTGAGGCTGAGCCTGTGTTGAGCGGAGGGGACTGCTGAGAGAATCTCTCTGAGCCTACCTGATGCACCATCACCTGCCAGGTGGTGGAGGACTGTGCCCAGTAGCCTCATGCAGAATGGACAATTGTAAGGATGGTAAACACTGAGGAGTAATCCCTCATTCTGTGAATGCCATATAAACCTCTAAGGTATTTTTAAAACCTGAGGAAGGAAAGGAAATCCTCGCCAAAAATGACTGAAATTGAATCCTCCCTGACCTTAGCAAATGGGAGCTCAGAGTCAAATTTAATTTGCTTAAAGAAAATAAAACAAGTCACCCATTCATTCACTCATTCAACAATATTTATTGAGTTGTTACTCTGAGTCTCTATGTTTTTATGGAAAGTTAGTATATCCTTCTCTGGACATCTTAACAAAATTTGATTTAAATGGATTATTTGGATAATTTGCTCCTATAATGGTTCTATTTTCTCTGTCATGCTTTCTCTTTATGAATCATTTGCCACAGTGTTTGCATAAACCCTACATTTCCTTCAAAATGTGGCTCAAATACCTCCTTTTCCCAAGATACTTTTTTCTTCCACCCAACCCATAAATTAAGGTGTACTCGAGTCTTGGCTTGAGCATGGGCCATGTCTGCTCATGGATCCAAGTATGTCTGAGTGTCTGGAAAACTGCAGATTCAGGACTGATGGAACTCTATTTCTGGGGGCATTGAGGATCCTCCTGTGAAAGAAATCATGATGTTTTCACTCGTGGGATCTAAACAGATCAGATGCATTTGAGCAATTTGCACATGTTTGGAGTATCAGTAGAATGACCTCAGGTGTTAGGGAGGGAATAGCAGATGACTAAGGAAAAAAACATTCTCTGGTGAGAAGGAAACCTGCTTAAAGATTTTTACCTTCAGAGGCTAGGGAAAGATAGCTCTGCCATTTGGGTTGGTCTACTAGTTTGCCTTAGGTTGTTTTGAAGGTTGGGTATTAGGGAGCTCATTGCTATCATATGTAAAAACAGAAATAATGGCTTTGTTTAAATCTCTGCAAACTCTGGGTAAAAGATGTATATTTTGGTATCCTTCCTCTCATTCTTGGAAATTTATACAAAATAAATATTCTCCTCCATTTGACCATAAAATTGTATCAAAGCTTTGGCACACTGAGCAGAAGTAAACAGCAATGGACCTTAGTCTAAGGCTTGATTGAGTGGCATAGAAGAGCAGTGATCACCATGGTGCCCTGTGTCCAGGTGTGGACTTGTCTAGGAGTGAGATCTGCCTGTGGAATTCCAGAAGTTACTTGAAGGAGAAGTCTTGAAGGTGATTAGTGTTGGTCCAATGAGGGACACAAAAATTTCCATAAAATGTTTGCTTATTTGAGTAAATATGATCCAGAAGCAGAAAGAGTAGGTGAAGGAATAACGGAGACAAGACTGAGGAGGGAAGTGGGGGAAGATCATGGACAACCTCATAGCCAGTCCAAGGCAGCTTAAATTTCTCATGAATACTGGGATCAGAATGTGTTTTAGAAAGATCACTCTGGAGGCTGGTAGATAATTGATTGGATGTGAGTTAAGTTGGAGGGGAAACTAATAACTTGACCTAATTCACAATATTACAAGGGAGGCACCTGGCCATAGGATATGCCTGGTCTAGGGAGTGACAGTATTTGTTCTCCAAGGACCTCTACTTGGGCAGGTAACTGTCTGGAGAATAAGGTGAAGATTTAGTCTTTATCTTGAATTCCCTTTTTTATTTTTTTTATTTATTATCTAAGGTTTTACATGTCTCCTTTTTCCCCACTTGAACGCCCCCCCCCAACCAGCCATTTCCACCCCAGGCAAGCCCCCCCCCCCCAGTGTCTGTGTCCATTGGTTATAATATGCATGCATACAAGTCCTTTGGTTGCTCTCTAATCCCCCCTTCCCTGCCATTTGCCTCTGGATCTATTCTTGTTCATCAAATTATGTTGATCATTATATCCCACATATGAGTGAGATCATGTGATATTTATCTTTATCCAACTGGCCTATTTCGCTTAGCATAATGCTCTCCAGTTCCATCCATACTGTTGCAAATGGTAAAAAAATCGTTTTTTTATAGTGGCATAGTCTTTCATTGTATAGATGTACCACAGTTTTTCAATCCACTCATCTGCTGATGGGCACTTAGGCTGTTTCCAAATCTTAGTTATTGTAAATTGTGCTGCTATGAACATAGGGGTGCATATATCCTTTCTGATTGGTGTCTCTGGTTTCTTCGGATATAGTCCTAGAAGTGGGATTACTGGGTCAAATGGCAGTTCCATTTTTAACTTTTTGAGGAAACTCCATACTGTTTTCCACAGTGGCTGCACCAGTCTGCATTCCCACCAGCAGCACAGGAGGGTTCCTTTTTCTCCACATCCTCACAAGCACTTCTTGTTTTTTGATTTGTTGATGATAGCCATTCTGACAGGTTGGAGATGGTACCTCATTGTTGTTTTGATTTACATCTCTCAGATGATTAGTGATTTTGAGCATGTTTTCATATGTCTCTTGGCTTTCTGTTTGTCCTCTTTTGAAAAGCGTCTATTTAGGTCCTTTGCCCATTTTTTGATTGGATCGTTTATCTTCCTTTTGTTAAGCTGTATGAGTTTTCTATAAATTTGGATATTAAACCCTTATCTGAAATATCATTGGCAAATATGTTCTCTCATGCAGTGGACTTTCTTGTTTTGTTGATAGTTTCTTTTGTTGTGCAGAAGCTTTTTATTTTGATGTAGTCCCACTTGTTTATTTTCTCCTTAGTTTCCATTTTCCTAGGAGCTGCATCAGTAAAGATGTTGCTATGACATATGTCTGCTATTTTGCTGCCTATGGAGTCTTGTAGGATTTTTATGGTTGAATTCCTGTTTGATGATGATTTTCCAGTTATCCAAGAGTGCTTTAACTCAGAGGCATTTGTTGAAAAAGTATTTATGACTATTGATAGCCAAAGCTTTTGTCTCAATAACTAATTTATTAATGCCTATACTATAGGCTTCTAGAAGATATGACCATTCTGGGACAGTAGTTAACGAAAAAATAATGAGTGAAATCTGATTCCTCCAGTTAGATATTCACCTTTCCATGCTTTCTCTATTTGTCCTAAAGTAATATTCCTTTGCTTAAATTTCCTGCTATTTATTTATTTACTTATTTATTTATTTTAAATTTTGTTTTATTGTTTAAAGTATTACAAATAGTAGTACATATGTCTCCTTATTTCTCCAGTGACCTCCCCCCAGCCTCCCCTACCCCCCGGCACATGCCCTCACCCCCCATCTCTCAGTGTCTTGCATCCATTGGTTATGCTTATATGCATACATACAAGTCCTTTGGTTGATCTCTTACCCCCCTCCCAACCCTCCCCTGCCTTCCCGCTGTAGTTTGACAGTCTGTTTGATGCTTCTCTGTCTCTGGATCTATTTTAGTTAATCAGTTTATATTGTTCATTATATTCCACAAATGAGTGAGATCATGTGATATTTATCTTTCTCCGACTGGCTTATTTCACTTAGCATAATGGTCCCCAGTTCCATCCATGCTGTTACAAATGGTAAGAATTTCTTCTTTTTTACAGCCGTGTAGTATTCCATTGTGTAGATGTACCACGGTTTTCTAATCCACTCATCTGCTGATGGGCACTTAGGCTGTTTCCAAATCTTAGTTATTGTAAATTGTGCTGCTATGAACATAGGGGTGCATATATGCTTTCTGATTGGTGTTCCTGTTTTCTTGAGATATAGTCCTAGAAGTGGGATTACTGGGTCAAATGGCAATTCCATTTTTAATTTTTGAGGAAACGCCATACTGTTTTTCACAGTGGCTGCACCAGTCTGCATTTCCACCAGCAATACTATACGAGGGTTCCTTTCTCTCCACATCCTCACCAGCACTTGTTGTTTTTTGATTTGTTGATGATAGCCATTCTGACAGGTTGGAGATGGTACCTCATTGTTGTTTTGATTTGTATCTCTCAGATGATTAGTGACTTTGAGCATGTTTTCATATGTCTCTTGGCTTTCTGTATGTCTTCTTTTGAAAAGTGTCTATTTAGGTCCTTTGCCCATTTATTGATTGGATCGTTTATCTTCCTTTTGTTAAGTTGTATGTGTTCCCTGTAAATTTTGGAGATTAAACCCTTACCGGAGATAACATTGGCAAATATATTCTCCCAAGCAATGGGCTTTCTTGTTGTTTTGTTGATGGTTTCTTTTGTTGTGCAGAAGCTTTTTATTTTGATGTAGTCCCATTTGTTTATTTTCTCCTTAGTTTCCATTTCCCTAGGAGCTGTATTGGTAAAGATATTGCTACAACAAATGTCTGCTATTTTGGTGCCTATGGCTTCTTCTAAGATGTTTATGGTTTACCATCTTATGTTTAAGTCATTTATCCATTTTGAGTCTGTTTTTGTGTATGGTGTAAGTTGATGGTCTAGTTTCATTTTTTTTTTCAAGTATCTGTCCAATTTTCCTAACACCATTTATTGAAGAGACTGTTTTGACTCTATTGTGTGCTCTTGCCTCCTTTGTCAAATATTAATTGAACATAATGGCTTGTGTCAATTTCTGGGTTCTCTGTTCTGTTTCACTGTTCTATAGGTCTGTTCTTGTGCCAGTACCAGGCAGTTTTGAGAACCATGGCTTTGTAGTATAGCTTGATCTATGGTATTGTGATCCCTCCAACATTGTTCTTCTTTCTCAAGATTGCTGCAGCTATCCGGGGTCGTTTTGTATTCCAGATGAATTTTTGGAGAGTTTGTTCTAGGTCTATTAAGTATGCTGTTGGTATTTTAATGGGGATTGCATTGAATTTATAGATTGCTTTGGATAGTATGGACATTTTAACAATGTTGATTCTACCAATCCATGAACATGGTATTCTGCTTGCTTTTTAATGCCCCTAATAATATTTATCAATCCCCTGCTCTCCCTTGACTCAAACACACACACACACACACACACACACACACACACACACCCTCACACACCATCCCTAAGTGCTTGACCCTCTCCTATTAGAAAAAGTGCTTCATTATGGCAAAAGATCAGGGTCTTTGAAGAGGCAACAAATCATGCAGTTTGAAATATTTTGCCTAGAAATTTTGCTATTTCTAGACGAGCTGAGAATCACCAGTCTTACAGGATTGGATTCTATTGGCCCTTTACATCATTCACACCTACCTTCAGGATCTACTATACTGGCCTTGAAAAAGTAAAATATTTATTTGATCACCTTCTCTGCATTGCACATAAGAAATTTATGTGTATGCCAGTGGGATAAAATTTACATGGGAGTCCAAAAAAAAGGAATTATCATAAACAATTTGTTAAAAATTTTTAAATTATAATTTACATTCAATATTATTTTCTATTAGTTTCAGGTGTATAGAGTATTATAAACTTTAATTTTTATGTTGTCATCCATTTAAAATTCCATAGGGCTTGTCAGAGATGCTTTCCTATGGTGCGTGGTGAAGCTCTACAGGGCTATGAAGCAAGGGCTGATGTATCATATGGACAGAGTGGGAGGACAGGTTGTCATGGTGATTATAGTGACATAATGAGGAAGTTGTTGGAACTGATGAATTTATTATGGTTCTTAGTTACATGTTTTTCTGACTGACAGGTATTTTAAGATATTGAGTTGAAATCAGACCAGTATATTACTATCTTTTCAAAAGGATAATTGAGCTCTTTAATAGTTTAGATATTTAAACTTTAAGAATATGATTAATCGGGAAAAGATCAGAGCTGGTACATTTTAGTGAAGAAGATGTGTATATTTTAATATGCCTTGTTCCAAAGCATGGAGGATTTGATGGTGCACTTCAAGCTAACTTACTCAATTGCTCAATAAAACTATGAAAAGCGCATTTTTATATTCTATGTTAGAGTTTGCCAAAATGGTCAACTTTCTTGTCCCTTTAAGTTACTTTCAATATTAAAAAATTAAATAAGGCCGAAACCGGTTTGGCTCAGTGGATAGAGCGTCGGCTTGTGAACTGAAAGGTCCCGGGTTCGATTCCGGTCAAGGGCATGTACCTGGGTTGCGGGCACATCCCCAGTAGGAGATGTGCAGGAGGCAGCTGATCGATGATTCTCTCTCATCGATGTTTCTAACTCTCTATCTCTCTCCCTTCCTCTCTGTAAAAAATCAATAAAATATATTTTAAAAAAATTAAATAAGAGGAAGAAACATGGAAATTTAGTACGCTGACTTGCAGTCATGTGAACCTTCTAAAAAGGTTCAGAAACCTTGTTTCCAACCAGGGCTGTATATGTAAAGAAATGCTTGAACTTTCCACAACATTTCAAATCCTCTTCTACTCAAACACCATATTTCCTCAGAAATGGCTTAACATTTCTTGGTCAAGCCATAGGCGAGGACTATTCTTTTCATTGTCCTAGGAAAAAATCTCCTCTGTCTCATTTTTATTTGTACAAAAAATGGTTAAAATGGGACAATGCCATTTTTTACCCTGAATGGTGACTGCCATCTATTAAAATGCTAATTTCAAAAAATTTTTACAAAAACCAAATAGGAAAGCCAAAGACAGCCAGGAAACAAGAGGAATGAAGTCTACTGAGTGATTAATCATTTGATTAACCAGGTAAGTCTCTGGCACATTACTAATTAGCTCACTTACAAAGGCCTGGACTGAGCAGCCCTGGTTTGATTAAAGAGGCGTGCAGCCATTCAAACATTGATGCCTGAGTTTCTTTTATGAAACAAAATGTGACTTTCATGCTAAGCCCATCTCTTTAATCCAGCTGTGATTTCTCAGGCCATGGATACTCAGGCCTAGGCACATAAATCAAAGAGCAGAAAATGGTCCTCAGGAATGGGATCTGTATTTTAGGTCTACCTTTTTTCCTAATTTAAAACAGGGTTGCTTAAAATCTGAGGTTGGAGTAACTACCTGTTGACTGTCTTTAAGCTGATGATTTTGATGACTCTTTGAGTTATCCAGAGGCATTGGTGGAAGACTCTGCTTGAGTAGGTGGGTATAAAGCTGCTTCACTTCTCTCTGTTCCTCTGGGAGGATTTATGACTGCCAAAGAGGATATTTGACATTAATAATAAACTATTTTTAGTTTTACTAGGGAGTCTGCCTTTAACATATACTCAAAGCTTATTTCTTCCTGAGTAAGTATTTCTGTTGTTAGTCCTGTTAATTTTCCCCCCTCCAGACTGAAACATCTATATTGTCAATGATACTAAATTAGGGCAATCCTAACTGCTTAAAGAATAAGGACTTCTTAGTGGACTCTTCCTACTCCAGGATTCCACTTTGGATCCTCATACAGGATCTTTGCTTCTTTAGTGTTAAGCTTGTTTAAAACAACTGAATATAGTACTTGCTCAGGATAGGCACTCTACCATTGAGTTCAGCAGCTTACTGTAATGTCCTCTGACTATTGCAGGGATATAGAAACTAACAGAGATGCTGGCTAGATCAGCTGAACTATAGGTTAAGGCCAACACCAAATTCTTACACCATTATATCCCAGGTTGATTACTTTCTGGCTGGATAGTCTTCATTCTGGGTGCCAGATTTGGGAGGAGCATTGATAACAGAGATCATCTAATGAAGACCAGGGACAAGAGCACTGTGTAGGGAAATCTTGCCGGGGGGGGGGGGGGGCACTGGCTAAGAAACTGGAGAAGACTGGAGTGGATATGGGGTGGAGGAACAGAGTACTTGTCTTACATAGCTGTAAGTCATATCGGATAGGATGAAATGTATTCTTGTTCACATTATATCCCCAACATGTAGCACAGTGGTAAAGAGCGACAGTCTTTTAAGTATATGCTAGGGGTTAGTCATTGTAATTATGATTTTGCTTACCTGATCTCAATTAGAAATTATTATCTCTAATATAGCTGAGGAAACTCAGGTTCATAAAGGTTAAGAAATGTACCCAAAGTCACATAATAAATATCTAAGCAAGGATTCAAGCCAGGTCTGTGTCTAGGGACTTAATGCTTCTCTCCATGGCGCTCTGCATCTCAAGACCCCTTTTCTTATACTATAATGTAGATGCTATCGTTGGGCTTTTGGGTGAGGTTTCAGTGATCAAATCCTATCACTTTCATCTTTTGTGGATGAGGAATTCAGGTTTGGGGAACAGAGAAGTTATACAATCAGTATGTCCCAGAGTCAGAATTAAAGCCCATGCCTGTCTTTGTACAAAATTTAACCTTTTAGTGACTATGTTCTATCACCTCCCTAAACAAACTCAATGCATGCTTGCTTCTAGTTTGACCTGGATAAAATATTGCTATTTCAAGTCTGAATCTCCATTACACCTATTTTCTTATATTTAATTTTTGAACACTGTACCTGACTTCCTGGGGTGAGTGCTTACCAGAAAGCAGGTCCTTTCTGCTGCTTTCCTGTGCCCCTCCACTGGGGGTAGCCAAATGGCAACCTAGTTCAGAGAGAGCCCACTGGTGTTTTCTGAATATGTAGCTTTCCTAGCCTGGGCAATTCCCCAGGTCCCCCAAATCTTCCCAGATTGCACATGTCCTCTGCAGACTATGAGACGCAGACTAAACATTCATCCTCCGCTTCCACGTACCTTTCCTTGGCCTTTTCATGTTTACTCGCTGCTCTTCCCCTTGGCTGAAACCTTGACTTCGTAAGAAACTTCCCTCATAAAATGCTCTTGTTTTCAACTAAGAAAGGAGATGATTTTGACAACTGAACATCATGATATTTATACTACACATACTATTCCTAACATCTGCTTCTTTGTCAGTTTCTCAAAGCCTAGCTGACTAATAATATGACAAGCTGGTACAAAATTGATTGTGTCGGTTGGTTTGATGCACAGCTTTGCTTCTCGGGGGAGGCATTGGAGGATGGAGCTGAGTATTCACTTTAGTATTAGCATGAACAGAGCCTGAATTATGTAACCCAGATGGGAGTTGTGTGCCATTCTCTGACACGTGGCTGCACTAGATTCTCTGCTTTTTGCTCGCACAGTTCCTTGGGTGTTTACGCCTGGACAGGTAGTGTTGGGTAGTGATAAAATCCTGAGGGCTCTGAAATCTGACTGTAGGTTCAGTACCAAGTACCACCATGAAGGCACTCTAAATCTGTATAAAATTGCTTATTGAGTGTTCTCATCTAAAAAGGGCTTAATACTAGCATTTATGCCATATAGTTGATGTGAGGTTTGAATGAATTAGTGTGTGAGAAGCACTTGTGCTTGGTACCATTCTCAGGACTTCTTATGCATTAATTCATTCAATCCTCACAACAACCATGTGAGGCAAGTGCAATTATAAAAAGTTCTCAAAAGCTTAATGATTTTCTATGTCAAAACAGTTATCACATTGTATGGTGAATGTATGTTTACTTGTCTCTTTACCCCACTAAGCTGGGGAGGTTGTGTTGGCAGGGAATGTGTCTGCGCATCGTTGTTATCACTAGAACCTAGCTTTGGACTTGCACATGAATGGACCTCGAAGGCATTGTGCTAAGTGATATGTCAGATGGAGAATGACAGACACTATATGGTATCATTTACTTGTACAATCTGGAAAAGCCAAACTGGTAAAAACAGAGTGGAATGGCGGTGACCAGTGGAATTCAGAAGATGTTGTTTAATGGTACAAACGAGTTCTGGAGACCTAATGTGCAGTGTAGTGATTGTTGTCAATAATACTGTATTATAAACTTCAGTGTTGTTAAGAGACTAGATCTTAATTGTTCTCATCACACACACACACACACACACACACACACACGAATAAGTATGTCATATGATAGAGGTATTAGCTAACTCTATGGTGGTAATCATATAAATGTATCAAATCATTATATTCTGTACTTTAAACTTACACAGTGTTATATGTCAGCTATATCTCAATAAAAAATTGAAAAGGATGAATGGATAATATATCACTCTGGGTCATTGATTTAGTAATTGTGTGGGAGTATGGTATAAACAGGCAGAAGGATGTTTCTATAGAGACCATGCGGGTTGTGCAGGGAACAAGCTGAGGGCTGCTGCTCATAGATGGTACAAAGCAGTGGCTCTGAGAAAGAAAGTCTTAGAAACTATGAAAAATAATTTTTTCACATAGATAATTGTTTATTCTTGAGTTGATTTTGATGATTAAAACCATTGGGATACTTTAAAATTGGTGTTTTAAAAAAAACAAGTAATAGTTTGAATAGGACTAAAAATGTGCTTTGTGTGATGTTTTCCTCTTTTTTAATCATCTAAAATTTGAACACATGCTGAAATTAGGTTGTGTCTTAATGGTCTAACCCAGTGGTTCTCTACCTTGGCTGCACATTAGAATCACCTGGGAATCTTTTTAAAATCCTGATTTCTGGGCCTCATCCTCCGGAAATTCTGTTTCTTTGTTATGGCGTGGGGCCACAACATTAGTAACAAAGAAACAGAATTTCTGGAGGATGAGGCCCAGAAATCAGGATTTTAAAAAGATTCCCAGGTGATTCTAATGTGCAGCCAAGGTTGAGAACCACTGGGACTCTAACGAAACTCTAATAATGGTCCTCCTCCCTGTCTGATCTGTTCACTCCTGGCATTCAATGGTGAGATGAGAATTGTCCTTGTGACTTCAGAAGGATGAGGGTGGAATTAGGGAGGATAAATGTCTAATTTACTAGCTGTCTGAGTTTAGGAAAGTCACTTAACCTCTTTGTGCATTGTGTTTTTTCCTCAAGGGGCTGTTGTAATGTCAAACAAAATAATGAATGTTAAAATGCTTAGGGAACTGCAGAAGCTATTTGAAAGTATGGTTTTATCCTTACTGTGTGTGGATGTGTGGAGGAGAATGGCTTGTCTCTTCTCCCATGTTTCTGCTCTTGCCTGCAGGGGAAGAAATATCTCAGGTCATCTCCTCTCCTTTCCCGCCTCCCATCCCTCTATATAAATATGGGAGATGATTTTCTGATCTGATGTATCCAAAGGCTCAGTCTCTACTTGCTGCCTTGCATTTTCTGTGTTGTGCAGCCATCATACCCTTGCCTGGTGGAACCTGGCAGGCTGGCTGTTTTCTCTCTCAGCCCTTGTCAGGCTGGTTTTGCTTTGCAGCACCTTAGCTAAAGTGAAAAATAACAGAAGCCCTTCTTGCACCTACCAGTGCCAACCGCACACTTCACCCCAGCTTATTGGAGAATCCCTGAGCTGGGCAATTACTTAACTTGTTTCTTCTTGACAACTCTTCTTTGTGTGCAAGCTTCCTTAGTTAGGAAGCATGAAGAAGAGGAGGGCTGAGTGTTAACATTTAAGAAGCAAAATCCTACTCTCAAACCACCAAATGTCATGACTCTGGAAGTGTTATGAGAGGCTACACCAGCTGTGGGCAAACTACGGCCCGCGGGCCGGATGCGGCCCGTTTGAAATGAATAAAACTAAAAAAAAAAAAAAAAAGACCGTACCCTTTTATGTAATGATGTTTACTTTCAATTTATATTAGTTCACACAAACACTCCATCCGTGCTTTTGTTCCGGCCCTCCGGTCCAGTTTAAGAACCCATTGTGGCCCTTGAGTCGAAAAGTTTGCCCACCCCTGGGCTACACACTATGGATATTAAAAGCTGAGGTTCTAGAATCAGAAAGACCTGAATGGAATTTGGACTTTTACTTGGAAAGATAATCTTTCTGGCCCAAGCTTTTTCCTGGTGAACAGGGAAGCACATTTGAACCTACCACATAGACTGACTGTGCAGATGCTGTGTGATAAGGCAGGCAAAGCACTGACTTCAATGAGTGCCTGTAGGAAGTGGGCAATACATGCTAAGTAAAATCACTTATTTAGTCCCTGGTTTTTGAGGACAAACAGGCGTATGAACAACCATGAAATATATTTTTACTCAAAAAGGTAATTATATTCAATTAAAGATAATTCTCTCCCAAACAGGGGCATTGAAGTAAATGTGGATTTTAATATAAACTTTTCCTTTTCAAAGGGTGGACCATTGCTATATGTGTCTTTATTTTCAACACATATGTGTTTGCCTTTTCCCTGGAACATGTGTGCTGACTTATGCCTCTAATGCCTTAATAAAGCATTTCTTCTGCTTGGGATTTCCTTCCCTTTCCCACTTCATCTTCCCCCAAATTTCCAAGAAATTTGCATTATATTTCCTCTAAATTCCTTTAGCATTTATTCTCAGTATTATGTACTATCTGACATTGACAATGACAAACATGTTCAGTTGTTAACTTAGTGAGTATAGGACTCATGGATGCTTATTTCTTTTTCATTACCTGAAATAAGACAGTGCCATGTATTAGAAAAAGGCTGGCATTTATAAGTAGCAAGTGAGGGTTCTTAAAATGACTTATCATTGGTAATAATTAGAGTATAGCCACATCTTCTTGAGATAATATTAGGACTTACTGTCTCTGTGTACTGCTATGTGGTACTTTAGAGATAAATTAGCTACCTGTCCTTGGTAGATTAGAACTCTGTAACACAGTATGTATCCATTTTATAGTCTGTAGTTTGGAAAATATAGTTAAGACTTAACTCTGGAATTCAGGAATTCTCATTCTTAAAAAATATGTTCTTATTCTATAACTAGAATTTATTTTGTAGAATTCTTATGAAATAAGAAAACCTAGCTGGGAGTACAAGGTAAAACCTAAGAAAGCAAAAGACAATGAATGATCTTTTTATAATGTGTTCTCCAAAGCATTTGGTCAGGTCTTTTTGGCTAAAGAATTGTGTTACAAACAAAAATATGGACATTTATGATTTGGTCCAGTGGTGAAATCTGTGCATTAGACAGGGGACCCAGCAGTAAATAGACTGATGGGCTTTCCTAAGAGAAAAACCTGTTCTAGAACACTTACGTTGCTTATCTCAGGTCAAAATCAACTTAGCATTTGCCTTATTAGTAGCCTTCTTTGAAAGTATGTGCCCTTTCATGTCATTTTACACTGACTGACCTATTGTTTTGTGAACTTGAACAGAGTTCCTGAAGTTCTTTTAAAATGCTTCCTGTAGCATACAGATGTGTCTAGAACTTAACTGGTTCAACATCAGGGCCATGCTTTATTCTCCCAAATTTTATCTCTACTTGGGAGACAATTCTAGAAGTCATAGCCCTGAGCTTTTGGGAAGATGAGATCAGACATTGCCTGTCTTGTAGTGCTGACTCATCCCTTTTTCAAAAGTGTCAGGTACTAAGTACAAAGGGTCAACAGTATAAACAAAAACCAATGTGATCCCTAACTGCATAGAATCAGCCCTTCAAGGTCATTGAGGCACAACTAGGAGGGACAATCTATATCCTATCTAATAATAGACAAACATGGTAATTAACCGTACCTCCAACACGCTTCCCATTGGCTAATCAGCAGTATATGCAAATTAACTGCCAACCAAGATGGCAGCCAGCAGCCAGGCAGCTGAAGCGAACAGGAGGCTTGCTTGCTCCAGTGATGGAGGAAGCCAAGGTTCCCCACCTGCCACTGCCGGCCTCTGAGCTGCACTCTAAGAAACAATGTTGCAATTATAGAAGCTAAACAAACCCAGAAACCTGCTTTCAGCCAGCCAGCCTCAGAGCTGGAGCTGCAACAGAGTTTCAATTATAGAAGCCAAAAAAACCCAGATACCTGCTTTCAGCAGGCGAGGTCTCAGAGCTGGAGCCGAGCCTCAGAGCTAAAGCCAGCTCTCAGTTCTAGTGACAGCCACAGAAGGTAAATAAATCCCAGAATAAAAAAGAAAAAGAGCCGAAACCGGTTTGGCTCAGTGGATAGAGCGTCGGCCTGCGGACTGAAAGGTCCCAGGTTCGATTCCGGTCAAGGGCATGTACCTGGGTTGCGGGCACATCCACAATAGGAGAGGTGCAGGAGGCGGCTGATCGATGTTTCTCTCTCATCGATGTTTCTAACTCTCTCTATCTCTCTCCCTTCCTCTCTGTAAAAAAATCAATAAAATATATTTAAAAAAATAAAAAGAAAAAAGGAGAGGTTGGGAGCTTCAGTCACCCGTCAGCCTGAAAATGGCCCTCAGCCCCTCACCCAGACTGGCCAGGCACCCCAGTGGGGACCCCCACCCTAAAGGGGGTGCAGGCAGCCTGAAAGCAGCCCTCAGCCCCTCATCCAGGCTGGCCAGGCACCCCAGTGGGGACCCCCACCCTGAAGGGGGTGTGACCAGCTGAAAACAGCCATCAGCCCCTCATCCAGGCTGGCTAGGCACCCAAGCGGGACCCCCACCCTCATCTGGGACACCCTTCATGGCAAACCAGCTGGCCCCCACCCATGCACCAGGCCTCTATCCTATATAGTAACAGGGTAATATGCAAACTGACCCTAACAGCAGAAGGACTGGGAATGACTGGTCACTATGACACACACTGACCACCAGGGGGGCAGACACTCAATGCAGGAGCTGCCCTCTGGTGGTCAGGGTGCTCTCACATGGGAGGAGCTCTGCTTAGCCACAAGCCAGGTTGATGGCTGCCAGTACAGCGGTGGTGGTGGGAGCCTCTCCTGCCTCCTCAGCAGTGCTAAGTATGTCCAACTGCAGTTTAGGCCTGCTCCCCGCTGGCAAGTGGACATCCCCCAAGGGCTGCCAGGCTGCCAGAGGGATGTCTGATTGCCATCTTAGGCCCAATCCCCCGGAGAGCAGCCTAAGCTAGCAGGTGGTCATCCCCTGAGGGGTCCCAGACTGCGAGAGGGCACAGGCCAGGCTGAGGGATGCCCCCCTTCCCCCCAAGAGCATAAATTTTATATAAAAGACCAGTGACCAGAACAATGGAACAACCAGAATGACTGGAACAACTGGAGGCTATGATATGCACTGTGATAGCCAACTGGCCTGATCCAGACCTGATCACCCCCCGATCTGCCTCCAACACTCTGATCAGGGGTGGGACCGGCCAGCCAACTACCCGCAGCTCCTCCCCCTAGATGGCCCTGCCCTGAATCGGCCCCCCAACTCTGAACAGAGGTGAGGCCAGCTGGCCAACCTCCCACAGCCCCTCCCCCCTGCTGGCCCAGCCCAATGGGTCCCCATTGGGGTGGGCCAGCAGACCCCAGCCATGCATGAATTCATGCACCGGGCCTCTAGTTAAATTATAATTTCAGGGTCAGGAAAGGTTACCAGAGAAAATGGCAACTAAGCTGAGCAGCAAAGGGCAATTGAGAGTTAGCCAAGTATAATTTGGTGGTGGAGAGTCCTGGTCAGTATGTACAATACCTATAGGAGAGAGAAAGCTGGAGTGCTGGAGGATGTACAAGTTATTTGTTATGATTGGGGCCAAGTAAAAGAAAGGAGTCACTCTAGATGAGTTTCTAGTCATTGGCAAGGCTTAGGTCATGGAGGGTCTTGCTAGCAATGATGAGAGTGGGCTTTTTACTGAAGGTGATGGAGAATTACTGAGGGGTTTGTAATAAGGGTGGTGACATGAGAAAGTGTTTTCTTTAGAATAACCTGACTACAGTGTGAAGAATGGATGGAGAACATAAGTCAAGAGGCAATGAGACCACTTAGGAAGTTATTGCAATAAAGTTGCCAAGAGATGGTGATACCCCACACAAATATGCTGCTCTTAGGAATGGAAAAGGGTAGATGGATTCTAGAGATATTTAGAAATTTAATATATGTAGCTCCATGGTTTTTGGACATAAGGAGTGAGAGGAGGTAAGACAGTTGACTGGGGTAGGTAAGAGGAAAGGAGCATGTTTTGTGGGAAAGAAAATAAATTCAGTTTTGGACAAGGTCAATCAAAGCAAAATTAAAACCAGGAAATAATAACACAGAAGCCAAGGAAAGATGGCTTTTATAGAAGAAAGGCCAACGAAACTGCCAACAAGTCAAATAAAAAGAAGTAATTATGACAAGTTTGCTAGGGAGATCCACCTTTCAGTTAGGAAGAAAACACACTGTAGAATTAAACAGTTTCAATGTATAAAAGGGTGAGTTTCCATGGAGAAGTGTTTTCAGTGTGGAGACTTGGAGAGAGAGAGGAGCAGTAAAAAATGGGTCTGTGAAATGTAAAACAGCAATATCATACTATTTATAGAGTGCAGACTATGCACCTTGGAAAGTGCTTTACAGGTAATACTGAATTTCACACTCATGTTATTCCATGAAACTGGCACTTTTATAAGCCCCCTTTAACAGATGAGAAAATTGAGGTTCTGAGATGCTAAGCCAATTTATACAAGGGGCACAGCTAGTAAGTGACAGCCAGGATTGAAACACAGACATACATGGCTAAGAATCTTATTCACAGCCACCAGCAATGCTGCTGCCCAGGTATCATGTAAAGAACACTATGAAGAGTAGAATATAGGAAGTAACAGATGGTCATGAAGACTTGGGTCTTTGAGAGTTTGACCATGTGAATTGCATTATTTGGGATCTCCTGCTGGTTGCCTTCTGGAATATGGGTGGGCAAAAGGAGTGAGAAGTCTCCCATTTTGATGTCCTACATCTGGCTCATCCTCCTTTAGGGCTCTGGTCTTCACTGAGCTCTGGTGAAAACTTTTATGCTCTATTTCTTTAGTCATTTGGAGGGTAACTGCTTTTAGCTATTGCTGGCCTCCTGACACCTCACCATCTTTTGTTTTTTCCCTTAACTCTGCCCACACTTTCCTACGTAGTTTTTTTTTTTTTAATGTATTTTTATTGATTTCAGAGAGGGAGAGACAGAACCATTAGTGATGAGAATCATTGATTGGCTGCCTCCTGCATGCCCCCTACTGGAGATCAAGCCCACAACCCAGGCATGTGCCTTGACCAGGAATTGAACCATGACTTCCTGATTCATACACTGATGCTCAACCACTGAGCCACACTGGCAGGGCATCCGAATGGTTTCACTAGCCTCCCCATTTGAATAATCTGGAAATAAACTATGTCTCCTGTAGTGACCCTGAATGATAGACACAGTAGCCAAGGGGAAATGGGGACACAAAGACTAAAAGATTTTACTGGCAGTAAAGCCTGCACATTTCATCACCATAAATAACACTGATGAGAGTTATAACACTCACTCACAATTGTTGGCACTTCACAATTCATAAAGTACTTTCACACCAGTTGTATCATTTGAGTCAAGAAATAATACTAATAATAGGTGCTGCTATTTACATTTTAGATGAGCAAATTGAGGTTGAGAAAAAGTTAATTTACCCAGTTTCCCAGTTGACAGAGCTGAGCCTTTGAACCCAGGCCTCCAGGGACCAAGACTAGCATTCTGTATACTGTACTTTGCTTTCCGTTAGTGAGATGACAGGAAACATTTTCTGTATAAAGCCTCCTGCAGTGGGCAAGCACAGAACATCTAAATTATGCCAGGAATCCCCAAGGACTCAATGCATTGCATACCTAGCTAGATTCACATGAAACAAAACTTCTCTCCACCTCCTGGGACCTGTCTCACTATGTGTAGGTTGAAGAAGACTAATAAAGCATGCCAACTTCACGAACAATATCAGTATAGAAGGGGAGCTGATAAAAGGTCTCTTGGGGGGGGGGGCTGAAAATAACTGGACAAAGTACTAAAAACACCCCACAATGCCAAGAGATCATGCTGATGATTTCATTGAGCTTATTCCATGGGTCTGCAGTCATTGGACATTTCCCATATGAACGTTGCTTATTTCTCAAGATCCACACTAGCTGACTGTAGATTTTGATTCAATAAGCATCTCTTGAGATCCTACTCTGTGCCAGATAATCTCACATATACAAGCTTACTTTAATTCCTCTAGCAGCCAAGGAGGTGACTCATCTTTGTTCAAGGTCATAGGGCTGGGGAGTGAGAGGGTAGAGTAAAACCCAGGTCTCCTGGTTCTTTTCAGAGTACAAGTCCCTCAATTCCACTGCCATGAGTTAGGAAGCAGTTCCTGCAATTTCTTCTCCACCCCTCCCCCGCTTTTCTCTCTTTCTTTAGATATGCCCAATGGAGACTTAAAGAGGAATCAAGTCCATGGTGCTGAAACTGTTGACTCAATGTGTGGAAGGAGCTTGGCAGAATAAATAGGGAGTAGGGCTGGTGCCATGGAGCTATTTGTTGTCCAAAACTGAAGTATGCCTCTAATCTTTCCCTAGATACTTATACTAAAAGAAGGAAACCTGAACTTGTTTTCTGGATTGTGAGGAAATAGGCCTAGAAAATCTCCCCACTACAAGCTGCCCCTGAGGGGTTGTGTTCTCCTCCAGGGCTCCAGCCTCAGCAGAATAACTCCTCCTCCCCAGGAGTCACTCTGACAGTGGTGATCAATATATGCCAGCTATTGTTCCTCTTTCTATTGTTCATCACCTAAATTATCAGAATAGTGTACCAGCAGGTTATTGTGATTTATAAGAAATATGGCTATGCCCAGATGGTATGGCTCAGTGGTAGAGCTTCGACCCATGAACCAGGAGGTTACTTTAGATTCCAAGTCAGGGCACATGCCTAAATTGTGGTCTCGATCCCCAGTAGGTGCAGGAACAGCCAATCAATAATTCTCTCTTATCATTGATGTTTTTATATTTCTCCCTCTCTCCCTCCCTCTCTCTGAAATCAATAAAAACATTTTTAAAAATTTAAAACAGAAATATGGTCATTTAAGTAATCAAAGTGTATTTCTCATATATTTTTGGTCTTTGTTCATAGTTCCTGGCTCACAGCTCCCAAAACACTTGGAATTTCCTATAATGAGAGTAATAAAGATGTCATTTTTTAATGCTAATGAGGTGACTTTTGAACCACACTTTCAGGTGGGGGCTGGTTCCCAAGAGAATCAACCAGGTAATTAGAGGATTGGAATTTTCAGTCCCACCCTTAGATCTCTTGGGCGAAAAGAGGGGCTGGAGATTGAATCAATAACCAACAGCCAATGGTTTTGTAAATCATACCTATGTAATGAAGCCTCCATTAAAAACCCAAAACAAGAGGGTAGAGATCTTCCACATTGGTGAACAAGTGGAGATGCAGGGGAGAATGGCAGGTTCCAGGAGGGCATGGAAGTCCTGCACCATTTCCTCATACCTGGTTCTGTGCATCTCTTCCATGTGGCTCTTCCTGAGTTATATTCTTTCATAAGGAACTGAGGACCCAGTAGGGAACATGGTTCTCTGACTTCTGCGAGCTGCTCTAGCAACTTTATCAAATCCAAGGAGGGGGTAGTGGGAACTTCTGATTTACAGCCTGTCAGTCAGAAGTACAGGTAACAATATGGACTTGTAATTGGCATCTGAAGTGGAAGGCTGTCTTGTGGGACTGAGCCCTTTACATGTGGAATCTGATGCTCTCTCCAGGTAGATAGTGTCAGAATTGAGGAGAATGAAGTTGAATTCTTAAACTCCCTGCTGGTGTCTTAGAATTTTTGTTGGTGTAGGGAAGCCTCCACACACACATTGGAATTAGGTCCAGGAACCCAGAATAACCAGCCTCCGGATTTACATCCTTCTTAATAACTGAAGGTTCATCCAGACATTTAGTCCTGATTAGAGTCTTCAATCTCCAAGTGGGAAAATAATAGTTTGAAGTAGGCAGCAGTAATGGAGATGCATAGAAGGGAAGTGCTGAATAAACTCCTAGATGTTGAGCATGGATCCAAACTTGTTTTATAACCTGCTTATAATTCTCCTCCATGCACACGAAGTTACAGTTGCTCTAAATTGCTCAAGCTCCTTGAACATACCATACCTTCATGCCTCTGAGTTTTTTTATGCAATGGGCTTCCATTTTTTTTTCCATTTGGGGACTACCTGTGTTTCTTTTAGGATCCAATTAAAAATGTTTCTTCTCTTGTAGTCTTCTCTGATCCCTCCCATCATCCCCACTATCCTAGAACTGACCACTCCCTTTTCTGTGCCCCGTAAGTAATGACTTCTTACCTTTAGTGCAAGGCTTTCCACTTTATAGAAAGCAAGCTGTGTGCAATCCTGGCACGCTGATAAACTCTCCTCAAGAGAGATGGCTGTTCCAAAGTGGGCACTCAGTGGAGGTTAATGCCTGACTAAGAGATTGAATTCTCATTCTGTATGCTGAAGATTCTAGGATTTGATCATTTTCAGATCCTCACAAAGCATCCCAGATTGTAGTTACAGCACAGCAATTTATATCTTTGCTCTCAGATAGGACCAAGTGTTGGCTGGATGCCTAACAATATAGTGGACATAAATTAGCAGTGGAGCAATTTACAGTCTGTCATGTCTTATTGCTTAATGAATTTGTCAAAAATCATATTACTCTGAAAATTATGGCAAGCAGGGTCCATGGGGCTTATGTCTCTAAGAAGGGAGATTGTTCCAGCCTCACTCAAGCAAGACTGCCTCACTACTTTCCTCTTTTTAATGTAAATACCAGAATCTCTGAGCACTTTTTTTTGTTTATCAAATCTCTGTTGATTTTCAATTTTTATTAAGACTACCAGGGATGACCTGGGTCAGATTGCAAATCCCCAGCCGCAAGCCTACCTGCTATCAGAGCCAAATAATTTAGGAGTCTCTCTTAAACTACTCATTTCATGCTAATATGATGCCATCATTCCTGCATACATTCACCCTAGACTTTATTATTCCTTTTTCAAATCAAGCCAAAGCCTTGTCCTCTGTTATGAGGGACCACGCAGAACCATCATGCTTTCTTCTCTTTCTTTCTTCTCTTTGCTCCCCAAACCTCTCCCAACCATGGTCTTTCCCTGTTTCTCAGGATATGGGTCCCCTTTGAGTGATGCTATTCCACAGTGTAAAGAGTCAGATAGACTTGGGTTTCTCTAGACATTACTTTCCTTATTTGTAAAATGGGAATAATAACAGCCAAACTCACTTGGCTAATGTAAGAATTAGAGCTGTAGATCCATGTATCCATCCAGCCATCCTTCTGTACATTTGTCTATCCATCTGTCTGTCTGTCCTTCTGTCCATTCATTCATCCATCCTCCATTCAAAACTCATTCATTTATTTTAAAAATATTAGTTGAGTACCTAAAATAGGTCAGGCCCAATGTTTGGTATTTAGGATACATAG